>NC_133502.1:214709500-215381000 GCF_049354715.1 Callithrix jacchus | reverse complement strand
CTGTGTCTGTATGCATGTGGCTGTCTGTGTCTGTATGCACGTGGCTGTGTCTGTATGCATGCGGCTGTGTCTGTATGCACGTGGCTGTGTCTGTATGCACACGGCTGTGTCTGTATGCACATGGCTGTGTCTGTATGCACGCGGCTGTGTCTGTATGCACGTGGCTGTCTGTGTCTGTATGCACGTGGCTTTGTATGCATGCACGTGGCTGTGTCTGTATGCACGTGGCTGTGTCTGTATGCACGTGGCTGTGTGTATGCACGTGGCTGTGTCTGTATGCATGTGGCTGTGTCTGCACGTGGCTGTGTCTGTATGCACGCGGCTGTGTCTGTATGCACGTGGCTGTCTGTGTCTGTATGCACGTGGCTGTGTATGCATGCACGTGGCTGTGTCTGTATGCACGTGGCTGTGTCTGTATGCACGCGGCTGTGTCTGTATGCACGTGGCTGTCTGTGTCTGTATGCACGTGGCTGTGTCTGTATGCACGCGGCTGTGTCTGTATGCACGTGGCTGTCTGTGTCTGTATGCACATGGCTGTGTCTGTATGCACGCGGCTGTCTGTGTCTGTATGCACGTGGCTGTGTCTGTATGCACGCGGCTGTGTCTGTATGCACGTGGCTGTCTGTGTCTGTATGCACATGGCTGTGTCTGTATGCACGTGGCTGTCTGTGTCTGTATGCACGCGGCTGTGTCTGTATGCACGCGGCTGTGTCTGTATGCACGTGGCTGTGTCTGTATGCACGTGGCTGTGTCTGCATGCACAGTGGCTGTGTCTGTATGCACGTGGCTGTGTCTGTATGCACGTGGCTGTGTCTGTATGCACGTGGCTGTGTCTGCATGCACAGTGGCTGTGTCTGTATGCACGCGGCTGTGTCTGTATGCACGTGGCTGTGTCTGTATGCACGTGGCTGTGTCTGCATGCACAGTGGCTGTGTCTGTATGCACATGGCTGTGTCTGTATGCACGCGGCTGTGTCTGTATGCACGCGGCTGTGTCTGTATGCACGTGGCTGTCTGTGTCTGTATGCACATGGCTGTGTCTGTATGCACGTGGCTGTCTGTGTCTGTATGCACGTGGCTGTGTCTGTATGCACGCGGCTGTGTCTGTATGCACGTGGCTGTCTGTGTCTGTATGCACATGGCTGTGTCTGCATGCACAGTGGCTGTGTCTGTATGCACGTGGCTGTGTCTGTATGCATGTGGCTGTGTCTGTATGCACGTGGCTGTGTCTGTATGCACGTGGCTGTGTCTGTATGCACACGGCTGTGTCTGTATGCACGTGGCTGTGTCTGTATGCACGTGACTGTGTCTGTCTGCATGTGCATGCATGTGATGAGACCTGGGTGCACACGGTCTCGGAGCAGCACTGACTTCCTTTTGGCTGTTCATTATCTCCAACCAGAGCATGCCTGGGACCCCGTCCCGCCCTCCCTCCAGCACACAGAGATGCTGCCCTTAGGTCACTCCTCTCGTGCCTTGGGCGGGCCACACGGGAACTCACCCTGTCCTCCCGGAATGACCCCCCTGCAAGCTCCCGTGGTTGGGAAGTCCCTCCCAGAGCTGGGTCTGGGCCAGCGGCGTGTCCTCTGCTGTCAGCTGCGTGCCATGCAGAACCACACCCTGTAGCATTTGCTCCCTTGGGCTCTGGGCTTTATGCTACCCAGCGTGTCCTGAATGCCATCCACCATCAGGAGAGGCTGGGCCGGACTCAGAGATGGTCAGAGGCAAGATGGATTTTATGGAGTGCCTGCTCCAAACTCTCATTCCACACAGGGGAAACTGAGGCGTACAGGCTCTTCTCTCTGGGCCCCATGGTTCATCCACTGCCAGGTTTCTGGGGCAGCCACAGGCCCCTCTCTGTCACTCCTATGGACAGCCCATCTAGAAACAGTTCTGTGTAGCCGGAATTGACATGAGGGTTGGCAGGAGGACAGAGGGGCGACCAGCACACACCCTCCCTGCTGTGGTGCCTGGTTGGAGCGTGGCTGGGACAGGACTGAGAGTGCTCTCAGCGGCTGGTAAAGGTCAGTCCCTCAGCAGTCAGTGAGAGCTCAGGGGACAGTTTGGGGCTGGGGCAGGGCTCAGGCCTCCACAGGGAGCCTCCTGCTCCTACCCGGTCACAGCTCGGGAACATTTACTGGCACAGACCACTGGGATTGCCTGGAAAGTGTGATGTGCCCCGGGGATGATGACAGCTGGCCTGTAGGCCCTTGTTAAGCTTGTAATTTCGTGTGTCTCCCAGGAGCCCCAGAAGCTCGCTCCGGCCCAAAACTTGGCAATTGCGTTGCTGCCTCGGGATGGTATTTGCTGTGTGGTGGTTTCACTGTCAGAATAGATTAAACTGGCTGTCTGGGTGCAGGTGACGAATTGGAGCTTGCATGTTGTCATTTGTCTGTGGGGTCTCTGTAGGAAAAAAGTGCACTTTCAGTAGGAACGGCGCTGGAAGCCACCCACTCCTGTGATGTTTACGTAATTACATCATGGAGAGCTCATCTCAGAATTAGGAACTTTGCCAGGGACTACAGCCAGCCCTCCTGGTGAAAGTCTGGGCGGTAGGAGTGGTGGCCTTGAGGGGATGCTACAGACCCCAGTGGACACCCAGAAGGCCCCAGGGCAGCTCCCAGAGGCAAGTCAGCCACGAGTTACACGAGCTTCTCGGGGATTCCTCCTCTGCATCACCAGCTGGCAGCCTCCCACGGGCCTGTGAGCTCTGTCAGGCAGCAGTTTGGGTGTTCCTGAAAGGATGTCCCCCGAGCCTCTGCCACTATGGGGGCAGAAATGAGGCTCCATTGTCACCCTACAGCCCAAGCAATGTGGGTAATTGCCCTGAGGCACCCAAAATCCACCCCCTTGTCAGGTGGGATAGCCCTGCGGTGGCTGAATGCCTCTCTGACTGAGATCCGGGGACACCCCTAAGTTGGATGCAGTTACCACCCACAAAACGGGACTTCATTCTCTGGATACCGCCACCTTTTGTAGATATAATGTCACTTTTATTGCTGATCTGCTCACTTTGGAGTTTTTAAAGTAAGAGCAATGAAAGAGAATGGCAGAGGAAATTAATAAGCTAACTTCTGTAGAACAAAAGAAAGCAAAATGGAGGCTGGGCACGGTGGCTCACGCCTGTAATCCCAGCACTTTGGGAGGCCAAGGTGGGCGGATCACCTGAGGTCAGGAGTTTGAGACCAGCCTAGCCACGATGGGGAAACCCCGTCTCTACTAAAAATACAAAAATTAGCCGGGTGTGGTGGCGCACACCTGTAAGCCCAGCTACGTGGGAGGCTGAGGCAGGAGAATCGCTTGAACCTGGGAGGCAGAGGTTGCAGTGAGCTGTGGTCATACCATTGTACTCCAGCCTGGGCGACAAGAGCGAAACTCTGTCTCAAAAAAGAAGAAAGAAAACAAAATGGAAAAAGGAGAAAAATTATCTTAAAATAACTATCAGGCTGAGTACAGTGGCTCATGCATGTAATCCTGCCACTTTGGGAGGCAAAGGCAGGTAGATCACCTGAGGTCGGGAGTTCAAGACCAGCCTGGCCATCATGGAGAAACCTCGTTTCTACTAAAAATACAAACATTAGCAGGGTGTCTGGCTAATTATCGTGGGTTTTTTTTTCAGCTCAAAAACAAAACCCGCAAACTCTCAATAGAGATCAAAAAACAAAAAAGTTTTAGTTACATGAGCTTTATAACCAGCTAAAACCTGTATCCTGTTTTCTGTTATGAATTTACCATAGACTGATGTGGCATTTAGAAGCAGATTTCTAAGTTAAGCATGTAGCATTTTCTTTCCTTTTTCTTTTTTCTTTTTCCCTTTTTTTTTTTTTTTTTTTTCTGAGAGGGAACCTTGCTTTGTCTCCCAGGCTGAAGTGCGGTGGTGTGATCTTGGCTCACTGTAACCTCTGACTCACAGGTTCAAGTGATTCTCCTCCCTAAGCCTCCCAAGTAGCTGGGATTACAGGTGTGCGCCACCACACCCGGCTGATTTTTATAATTTTGATAAGAGATGAGGTTTTGCCATGTTGGCCAGGCTGGTCTCCAACTCCTGACCTCAAGTGATTGGCCCGCCTCGGTCTCCAAAAGTGCTGGGATTCAGGCGTGAGCCTCCGCACCTGTAGCATTTTCTAGTAAATCATTTTGGTAGTGTTTATAGCATAATTGCAGGTCAGAGAACATACACCGTGTGGTTCAGAGCTTTGAAATGTGTTGAGACTTGCTGTACGGCCCAGATCTCGTCAGGGTCTTTTAAAATTTATTTATTTTTTTGAGACGGAATCGCACTCTATCACTCAGGCTGCAGTGCAGTGATGTGATCTCAGCTCATTGTAGCCTCCACCTCCTGGGTTCTAGTGAGTCTTTTGCCTCAGCCTCCCGAGTAGCTGGGATTACAGGCACACACCACCACATCCAGCTAATGTTTGTACTTTTAGTAGAGACGGGGTTTCACTATGTAGGCCAGGCTGATCTTGAACTCCTGCCCTCAGGTGATCCATCCTCTCTAAGTGCTGGGATTAGAGTCGTGAGCCACCGTGCCCGGCCTCTAGTCAGTTCTGTACACGTGCACACGTGCCACTGCGTGCTCTGCAGTTGTTATACGTAGTGTTCTCTATCTGGCAAATGGGAAAGTTTGTTAACTGAGGTTTTCAAATATTCTATGTCATTAGTGGTTTTAAGTGATTTTTTCGTCTTTGTCTTCTCACTGAGAGAAGTAAGTTAAAAACCTCCTATGTTGACTGCAGATTTATCAGTGACTTCTCTTGGTGATCTTGATTTTGGCTTTATAGATTTTGAGGCCAGGTTGTTAGGGGCGTACAAAGTTAGAGTTGATTTATCTTCCCAGCAAACTGCCTGTTTACATTATGAAAGTCCTCTTTATCTCTGATAAGGATTTTTTGCCTTAAGTCTGCTTTGTCTCGTGTTAACATAGCGATACCCGTTTTCTTTTGTTTGGTATTTATATGATGTATTTTTTTATCCTTTTACTTTCAGCATTTTCTGTATCCTTATATTTCAGGTGTAATATAAGCAGTGTGTTAATAGTTGTTTTTCTAAAGTCTAGGCTACTTTGTAATTGAAGTTATCTTTCAAATGAGCATCTTGGGTTAGTTACAGTCTTGTTTTCTGATTCTTCTTACATGTATTTAAACGTGACAGTTTGACCCTTACCTCTGTAACACCTACACCCAGAAGTAAGTTTAATGGTCACACGGAGTCTGTTTCCTTGAAAATTTTGTGGTTCCCAGTGTGACTTTTTAGCCTGTGTCTGATGATTCCATGTTCTGTTGCCACTCTTCCTTGCTTCTGTTGGTTTTCAAGCATACTACCTTGTGTCCTCATAGCCTTGGCTATTTTTTATTGAGTGCTAGACATTGTATTGAAAAACTAGAGAGCATTTGAAACTAGAGTGAGGGCCAGGTGTGGTGATTCATGCCTGTAATCCCTGCACTTTGGAAGGCCAAGGGCGGGTAGATCACCCAAGGTCAGGAGTTCGAGGCCAGCCTGGCCAACGTGGAGAAACCCCATCTTTATTAAAAATACAAAAAATTAGCCAGGCAGGCATGGTGGGTCAGGCATGGTGGGTGCCTGTAATCCCAGCTACTTGGGAGGCTGAGGCAGGAGAATCACTTGAACCCGGGAGACGGAGTTTATAGTGAGCTGAGATTGTGCCACTGCACTCGAGCCTGGGCAACAAGAGCAAAACTCCATCTCAAAAAAAAGAGAAAAAAGAAAAAGAAACTGGAATGGGGATGTCATTATCTTCTGTGTTTTCTGCTGGCAGCCACTAGGTAGGAGCAGTTGCCATACCGGAGCACTTTGATGCAGCCACAGGCTTCAGTGTGGCCACAGGCTTCGGTGCAGTCACAGACTGTGGTGTTTCAAAGCTGGGCTTCCAGTCCTACAGGGTGGATCTTTTTCGTTTTTACTGTTAGTGTAAACCCCTCAGGGTCCCAAGCAAAAGCCGAGGAACAACCCCTTGACAGTCCATGAACCCTAGCTGTTGCTGTTGTTGTTTTTAAAGATTGAGTCTCACTCACCAGGCTAGAGTGTAGTGGCGTGATCTTGGCTCACTGCAACCTCCGCTTCCCAGGTTCAAGCGATTCTCCTGCCTCAGATTCCAAGTAGCTTGGGACTACAAGTGCCTGCCACCACGTCCAGCTAATCTTTAAATTTTTAGTAGAGACGGGGTTTCACCATGTTGGTCAGGCTGATCTCGATCCCTTGACCTCGTGATCTGCCCACTTCAGCCTCCCGAAGTGTTTGGATTACAGGCATGAGCCACCATGCCCAGTCCAGCCCCATGAATCAAGAAAGCTTTGAGGCATCCTGAGACTCTCCAGGTCAGGGGTGATGAATGGGGCGTGGCACCACCTGCTGACAGGGCTGAAGAGTGCCAAGGAGGGCAAGGGCTTCAGGTACCTGGCAGCCATGACCCGACTGCACACTCAGCCTCCACTGTGTCTTCTGGAACCGGCTGACAGCCGTGTGAGGAAACAAACACCCGCCTCTCTTTCGCAGATTCTGTCTTATCCTTGGTCGTGACGCTCAAACTCTGTTTTGCCTTGCACCAGTCCAGTGCCTTCAAACAGATGTTCTTTTATATTCTGCCTCATTTTTGTAGGTGTTTTCAAGGGAGAGTTGCCCAGCCCGTCCTTAGGGGAACTAAGATTCTGACACTGCCGTTGGCTGCCTTATTTTAAAGTAGCAGCATCAGGCCAGTTGCGATGCTGGGTTTTGTTTTTTCATGCAGGCAATTAAGGATTAAATCTTGTCTTATAAAGTATAACATTTACATCCAAAAATAAGAGCCAAATACTTACCTGAATCGAGCTGGTTCCCAGAACTTACAAGCCTAACGGGTCTTGTTCTTGGCCCTTGCCTTGCTTGACCTCCGTGCAGGGATTGATGCTTTTCCCGTAGAATGAGACGTGCAGTTCCGATGAGTGTTAATGGCAACAGGAACAAGGAACAACTTTGCCAGCTCTTTTTTTCTTTTTTTTTTTTGAGACGGAGTTTCACTCTTGTTACCCAGGCTGGAGGGCAATGGCGCGATCTCGGCTCACCGCAACCTCCGCCTCCTGGGTTCAGGCAATTCTCCTGCCTCAGCCTCCTGAGTAGCTGGGATTGCAGGCACGCGCCACCATGCCCAGCTAATTTTTTGTATTTTTAGTAGAGATGGGGTTTCACCATGTTGACCAGGATGGTCTCGATCTCTTGACCTCGTGATCCACCCGCCTTGGCCTCCCCAAGTGCTGGGATCACCGGGATGAGCCACTGCGCTCGTCTTTGATGTGGTGAGCATCACAAGGCGACTTTCACAGCGTCCTCGTTTAAGCAACTGCACCCCATGATCTCTTCCGCTGCTGTTGTACCAATCGCTTGGTGCGGCTCTTCCTGCTCCAGATCCTCAGCAGCCACCTCCAGTTCGAGGTGTCCCACGGGCCCTCCGGCGTGGAGTCCATGGTGCTGTCCGGGTTACGGGTGGCCTAAGGGGAATGGCACCACCTGCTGATCGAGCTGAAGAACGTGAAGGAGGACAGTGAAATGAAGCACCTGGTGACCATGACCTTGGACTATGGGATGGACCAGGTGAGCTGGCACCTGCCCTCCTTTGGGGACAGACCCTTCCTCTGGCCCAGGGAAAAACAGAATGACCCCTTAATGTGCCAGGACCCGCCAGAGATCTTGTGGATGTGGGGAGGCACTTTCTGGGACCCTCAGTGGGCTTCTGTTCTGCCCCGTGCTGAGGCCACTGGCATCTTCACCTCCTCCTTCACCCAGATGCGGCCCTCCTGTGGGCAGCTTCCTCCAGCGGCCTTTCTCATCACAGTGCTGTGGGCGCCCTCAGCCGTGGTTGCTTTCAGCCTTGCCATCTTGAGCAATGCCTGCAGCCTCAGCACTGTGTCTTTAGGGTACTGAGGTGAACATGCCAGGGCCCAGGAGGCCTAGGTGGGTGGATCATGAGGTCAGGAGTTCGAGATCAGCCTAACGTGAAACCCCATTTCTATTAAAAATTCAAAAACTAGCCGGGTGTGGTGGTGCGTGCCAATAATCCCAGCTACTCAGGAGGCTGAGGCAGGAGAATCACTTGAACTGGAAGGCGGAGGTTGCAGTGAGCCGAGATTGCACCACTGTACTCCAGCCTGGGCGACAGAGCGAGATTCCATCTCAAAAAAAAAAAAAAGAAATTCCAGGGTCCGTGCCCTCAAGAGTATGGATGGGGAGCAAAGCTGGGAGAGCAATAAGGCCCAGGTCCTGGACAGGGCTGGGAGACACCAGGGGGCCCCACGTGTCCCAGGCAGGCAGGTGGCGTGGTCCCAGGCAGTGTTCAGAACACTTACGGAACCAGACTGGGTTTCCACAGTTCGCAGGCGGGTAACCCAGGATGTTGTCTATGAGATGCTCACACACCTGAGGGGGGCTCCCTGGGATTTCCAAGAGCTCTTGGAGCCAAAGCTCACGTTACAACACAGACCTGGGAATAAATGGGTGTGTTCCAGGCACCTGCCTTTCTGGGACAGGAGCTCAGCCGAGACACTCTTGGGTTCCCACAGTATTCATGGGTGAACGGATTTCTGCCCCCGCAGTCTTCCTGATGCTCCAGCGTGGCTGGTTTAGGGTTGCGCCCTTCACGGAGGCAGGAGAGTTATGCACTTTCCCCCACCGGCCGCCTCAGCTGGGCTGGGACCTGGACGCCATCCTCTGGCCTAGTCCCCTCGCCCTGGTCGTCACAACCAGCCACGCTGTCCAGCTGGGCCCGGATGTCCTCAGGCTCTGGGGAGTTTGTTGAAGCCACTGTTTCAGGCTTCCCGTGTGTTTTCCCAGCTGGAAGATATTTCTAGGATGGTGGACGCAGCCCCCAGAGCTCTGCCCCCTCTCTCCACACAGAGCAGGGCAGATATCGGGGGCATGCTTCCCGGGCTGACGATAAGGAGCATGGTGGTCGGGGGCACCTCTGAAGACAAGGTGTCCGTGTGCCGTGGGTTCCGAGGCTGCATGCAGGTACGTGGGAGTGGCGGGGGCTGCCCCTCACAGGCGGCTCGGAGGCTGCCAGCCCTGCAGTTGGTGCCGTCAGTCAACCTGTTAGCTTTCAGTGAGCGGACAATGTGTCTGATTGGCACCCCCACTTTAACAGCCCCTGTTTCCTCTTTAGACCCATCCCCCTGAGGTTCCCCTTGGCATCGGGGTGTCCCTGGCCCCCACAGCTCCTCACTGCCTTGCCATGTTAGCCACCTGCCCCTCTGCCTTCACAAAGTGTCCTGAATCGAGCCCACCCAGTTCAACTCCACATGGCACCCAAGTGGCCCCCATGCCTATGCCATGGAGCCAGGTGCTCCAGCTCCAGCCGGGGGAGCTGCTCTGAGAGTCACTCAGCTCTCAATCCCCTCAGCAGGGACATCTCCTCACACCCCAACTGCACACCCCAGGAGATCTGGCCAGCATGCCCTCTGAGCTCCTTGCCCAGCTCTGCACTGCACTCCGGCTACCAGGAGTGAAAGGAACAACCCTGCCCATCCCAGCCTGTAGATAAATGAGGTGTCACCAATGAATGCATTGCAAGTGACCAGAGAGACCTCTGAGTTCCCTTAGCCCCTCCTCACCTTTCTGGGCTTCTCCCATCCCAACGCCCTTTCCTTGATGCAGGGAGTGAGGATGGGGTGATGCCCACCAATGTGGCCACCCTGAACATGAACAACGCCCTCAAGGTCAGGGTGAAGGACGGCTGTGATGTGGAGGACCCTTGTACCTCGAGCCCCTGTCCCCCCCACAGCCACTGCCACAATGCCTGGGAGGACTACAGCTGCGTCTGTGACAGAGGTGGGACCTTCAGTGACAGGGACTCCTCTCATGGCTGAAACACAGGACGGGGCTCAGTTTGGACATTGATGTCCCCAGCCGATTCCCTGTGGTTCCGTGGAGTGCTGAGCTTTATTTTATAACAAGTGGGCCCCTCCTGGAGACAGACTCAGCCTCTTCCTTACTGGAGGCACAGGGAGTGGTCTAGGCCCTCTCCTCAGCACATGAGGTGACAATCTGGGTGCGGTGGCTCATGCCTGTAATTCCAGCACTTTGAGATTCAGAGGTGGGCGGATCACTTGAGGCCAGAAGTTCGAGAACTGCCAGGCAACATGGTGAAACCCTGTCTCTACCAAAAAAATACAAAAATTAGCCAGGTGTGGTGGCATGCACCTGTGGTCCCAGCTACATGGGAGGCTGAGGTGGGAAGATCACTGGAGCCTGGGAAGCAAAGTCACAGTCAGCTGAGATCACGCCACTGCACTTCAGCCTGGGCAACAGAGAAAGACTCTGTCTCCAAAAACAAACAAAAAAGCCTAGTGAAAAGTATACATTAAAAAAAATTGGCCGGGCACTGTGGCTCACGCCTGTAATTCCACTATTCTGGGAGGCCAAAGACAGGCAGATCATGTGAAGTTGGGAGTCAGCTCATCCGTTGACGGATGCCTGGGTCATGTCCACCTTTTGGCCTGTGTGAATGGTGCTGTTGTGAATGTGGGTGTGCAAATATCTGGGTCCTTGCTTTTAGACTTTTGGGTGTAGAGCCAGAAGTGGGCTTGCTGGGTCATGTGGTAAATCCTATGACCTAGCCTGGCCAACATGGTGAAACCACGTCTCTACTAAAAATAGAAAAAGCAACCAGGCATGGTGGTGCGCGCCTGTAGTCCTAGCTACGCTGGAGGCTGAGGCAGGGGAATCACTTGAACCTGGGAGGCAGAGGTTGCGGTGAGCCAAGATCGGGCAACTGCACTCCAGCCTGGGTGACAGGAAACTGTCTCAAAAAAAAAAAAAAAAAATCAGCAGCTAGGCCTGTTTCCTCATCTGTGAGTGGAGTCTTTGGAAGACAGTCTGCAGTGACTCACCCATTGCTCCCAGGGGCCAGGTCCCAGGCTTGGGAGATGTTGGGCCATGATCTTGGGTGTCCAGCAGGCAGGTCCTCCAGACCCTCAGGAGTGAGGCTCTAGAAGGGTGGGTGTCATGGGTCCTGCCTCCCTCCAGGCTCACTGCAGACAGGTGTATGTACACGTGGGGTGCAGGAAGCTGGAAATCGATTCTGTTCTCAAGATGGTCAGTCAACCAGGCATGGTACTTTGCGCCTGTAATTTTAGCAGTGTGGGAGGCCAAGGTGGGCAGACTGCTTGAGCCCAGGAGTTCGAGACCAGCCTGGGCACTGTAGTGAGACCCCTTCTCTATTAAAAAAATAAATAAATTAGCCAGGTGTGGTGGCATGCTCTTGTATTCCCAGCTACTCAGGAGGCTGAGGTGGGAGGATTGTTTGAGCCCAGGAGATTGAGGCTACAGTGAGCTGAGATTGCACCACTGCACTGCATTCTGGGTGAGAGAGTGAGACCGGGTCTCAAAAAATAAATATAAATAAATAGGCTGGGCACAGTGGCTCGTGCCTGTAATCCCAGCACATTGGGAGGCTGAGGCAGGTGGATCACTTGAGGTCAGGAGTTTGCGACCAGCCTGGCCAACATGGCGAAATGCCACCTTTACGAAAAACACAAAAAGCAGCCAGGCGTGATGGTGCACACGTGTAATCCTAGTACTCAGGAGGCTGAGACAGGAGAAGTGGCTGAAGCTGGGAGGCAGAGGTTGCAGTTAGCCAAGATCACGCTGCTGCACTCCAGCCGGGGAGACAGCGTGAAACTCCATCTCAAAAAAATACTAATTTAAAAAAATTAAATAAATAACTAAGGCCAGCCAATCAGTGGGACAGTTGTATTCATTTTGAAAACAGCGACGGGGCACAGTGGCTCATGCCTGTAATCCCAGCACTTTTGGAGGCTGAGGCGGGTGGATCACGAGGTCAAGAGATCGAGACCGTCCTGGTCAACATGGTGAGACCCTGTCTCTACCAATAATACAAAAAATTAGCTGGGCATGATGGCGCGTGCCTGTAATCCCAGCTACTCAGGAGGCTGAGGCAGGAGAATTGCCTGAACCCAGGAGGCGGAGGTTGCAGTGAGCCGAGATCGCGCCATTGCACTCCAGCCTGGGTGACAAGAGCGAAACTCCATCTCAAAAAAAAAGAAAAGAAAACAGCAAGGGTTCAAGGAAGCTGTGGGGGTTATGTCTGATTAAAGGAACTGTCCCCCCAGTTCTTGCTGTCGACATCTTTGACAAGCTGAACTTCACGGGAGCCACAGTGCCACGGTTCGACGCCATTCAGGAAGATTTCCCCAGGGAGCTGCAGTCCTCCGTCTCCTTCCCAGCTGACTTCTTCAAACCACCCGAAGAAAAAGGTAAAAGCTCTTAGAAACCTGCTGCTGCCCTCGACACCCCCAGAGTTCAGGGAGCGGGGACCCCCTGCAGCATCCCAGGATGGTGAACACACCATGTTCTGGGCACTGAAGATCCAGGGCTGGGGTGTTCTGAGTGTTGGCCAGCGCCAGGTCCCATTGGTGGCTGCGGGTTGTTTCAAACAAGCGCTCAGGTACAGGTTGAGCACCCTGATCCTGAGATCTGAACTGCTTCAGAATCTGAACCTTCTGGAGCACCAACCTGACGCTGGAAGGAAGTGCTCGTTGTAGCATCAGTATGAATACTTAAAAAAAAAATCCAGGCTGGGCACAGTGGCTCATGCCTGTAATCCCAGCACTTTGGGAGGCCGAGGTGGGCGGATCACCTGAGGTCTGGAGTTCGAGACTAGCCTGGCCAACGTGGTAAAAATACAAAAACTCTACTAAAAATACAAAAACTAGCCAGCTGAGGTGACAGGCACCTGTAATCCCAGCTACTCAGGAGGTGGAGGTATGAGAATAGCTTGAGCCCAGGAGGCAGAGGTTGCAGCATTGAGATGCACCAGCCTGGGCTATAGACTGAGACTTTGTCTCAAAAACAAAAATCCAACATGTTCCTACGCATTTCAGCTGAGGGATACTCAGCCACGTGACTGATAATGTGAACACGAAAACAACTGAAATTTGTGTGTACACTGGTCTTCGGTGTGCAGTGAAAAGCTGCTGCTAGCTGGGTACGATGGCTCACACCTGTAACCCCAACACTGGGAGGCTGACATGGGGAGGATCGCTGGAGCCCAGAAATTCAAGACCAACCTGGGCAACATAGGGAAACCCCATTTCTACCAAAAAAGTTTTTTTTTTTAATTACCTGGGCATGGTGGTGTCCACCTGTAGTCCCACCTACTCAGGAGGCTGAGGCGGGAGGATTGCTTGAACCCAGGAAATGGTGGCTGCAGTGAGCTGTGGTCATGCCACTACAGCCCAGCCTCTGCAACAGAGAAAGAACCTGTGTGGGGGGTTGGGGGGTGAAAGGCCGCCTTTAAATAGAAATAAAAATTTTAGAGTCACCTTCCCCTCCCTGAAAGAAACAACCACAAAACCCGAACCAGAATGCCGTCTGTGTATGTACAAATCCTCAGTCCTGGGTTGAGATAGGTGATACGAAACGGTATAAATGTTTCGAATTTTCCTAAGGTGCTTTTTCACAGATCCATGACAATCACTAAAAACATCCCAAAATAGAAAGGACGTGAAAAGGTAAACCCCTTAATGGACCGTTTAGAATCGGAAACCTTGTGACTAAAGCGATTTTGTCAGGTATATCTCGTGTCATAAAAAGAGGGGTGACTGATACGGGGCTGTGCCTGAAACTGAGAGGATGAGGTTTGAAACTGACTAGCCCCCAGCTGCAGCCAGCTCTCCCTGGAACTAATAGAGAACTTGCTCATTACCAATGGGAGGTACCAAGCCATTCATGGGGGATCCACCCCTGTGACCCCCAACACCCCTGACCATGTGCAGGTCTAATGCTGATCACATTTCAATGTGAGATTTGGAGGGGCCAGACATCCAGACTATATCAGATACATTCATGTTGAAGCAGTCCACCTCCAGAACTCTCTTCATCCTGCAGATCTGAAACTCTAGCCCACAAAACACCAACACCCCTCCCCAGCCCTAGTGCTCACCGTGCTTGCTTTCTCTGCATTGGACTCCTCTAGGGAACTCCTATAGGTGGAATCACGCAATTATTTGTTGTGATTGTCTTATTTCACTGAGCGTAATGTCCTCTAGGTTCACCCATGTCGTGGTGTCAGACTTTGCTTTCTTTTGAAGGCTAATATTCCATTGTGTGGATGGACCGCGTGTGTTTATCCTCTCACGTGTTGACGGATGCCTGGGTCATGTCCATCTTTTGGCCTGTGTGAATGGTGCTGTTGTGAACGTAGGTGTGCAAGCATCTGGGTCCCTGCGTTCAATCTTTTGGATGTAGAACCAGAATCGGGCTTGCTGGGCCATGCGGTAAATTCTATTTTTGATTTTTTGAGGACCTGCCATACTGTTTTCAGTGGAACATCTGTTGGTTTGTGAGAAACGCCTGCTGGCCTGACCTCGGCCTTGGAGAATGCAGGTGTTCCCACCAGAGTCCTCACGCTCTGCTCACGTTGCAGAAGGGCCCCCTGGGGAGGCCGGCCGGCCGGAGGACCACCCCGCAGACCACGCGCCCGGGGCCGGGCACCGAGAGGGAGGCTCCGATCAGCAGGCGGAGGCGACACCCTGATGATGCTGGCCAGTTCGCCGTCGCTCTGGTCATCATTTACCGCACCCTGGGGCAGTTCCTGCCCGAGCACTATGACCCAGACCGCCGAAGCCTTCGGTAAGGCCTGAGCATGGGGGCATGGGGACATGGGGAGGGTCCATTTCAGAGGTCCCCAAGGCTTCCACAAGTCAAAATTCTGATCTTGATCAAGCACAGGTCTTCACAGCAGCATTTCACCGGGACCCTGGCCCAGAGACAGAGACCACTGTCCTGTGGTGTCCCTTGGAGGGAGGTTCTGGGTCTGCCACTGGATGCCATCCCCTGGAGCACCATACACCCTTTGCCTGGGCTTATCCCAGTGCTTCTGCCAGAAATGCCCCCTCCCCAGCATACGCCCCATCTTGTGCCCCGAGGGACCCCATGCTGTCCCCACACACCCTACCTGAGGCTGTCGTGGGTGGTGCCTTGCTGCTGGCCCCAGGGCTTTAGGGCTGCTCAGCCCATCCCGGCTGGAAAGGATGGATGTCGGGAAGCAGCTTTGTGGCCCCCTTGGTGGGAGCAGCCCGAGCCTCTGCCCTTCTTCCTCCTGCAGTTTCCCAGACACTTCCCTGACTCGGGGGTCCTCGTGATCATGTGGTTCTCAGTGACCAGGTGATTCACCCCCGGGAGCTGCCACTATTCTGCTGTCTTTGGACATTTAAGCCACCACCTGTTTGTCTGCCGTTAACTGTTTCGGCTGTAATGTCTTCGCACCTGTGCCTTCTGTTTCTTTTTGAATTTCTGACCCGAAGATGACACATCTCCCTGTGGGCTGTGTCAGTGATAAAACCTGCACATTGTGCAGGGGGATGAAGACATTGTGGGGCCTGCGGCTCCGAGCTCTCTGCGTGTGATTCTGTGTACCCTGGAGACACATCTGTGGCATGTCCTCAGGGCGTTTGTATGGGATTTCAGTGAACGTTTCCTAATCGTGTCTGTCCACATGCTCTGGCTTCTTGACCTCAGGCTGCCTCACCGGCCCATCATTAATACCCCGATGGTGAGCACGCTGGTGTACAGTGAGGGGGCTTCGCTCCCAAGACCCCTGGAGAGGCCCGTCCTGGTGGAGTTTGCTTTGCTGGAGACAGAGGAGCGAACCAAGCCCGTCTGCGTATTCTGGAACCACTCCCTGGCATAAGTGCGGCACCAGGAGTCCCACATCCCCATGTGAGGGCTTTGCCAAGGCAGGGAGCACCACAGGGTCGGGGGATCAGTGGCAGAGCATCCCATGAGGATGGTCCCTTGTGGTTTGTGTCTCCCCTTCCAGCCCCTTGTGGGGCAGTCAGCCTCCTGCTCTGCTTCTGTGGGAGCATCAGAACCCCCCAGATGCCCACACACAGACGGACACAGACCCGCACATGGAGACGCAGACATATAAACACACATGCAGGCCCACACACACACATGCAGGCCCACACACAGATGCACACCCACAGGTGAACACACAGATGCGCACACACAAGTGCACACCCACAAGTGCACATACACAGATGCACACCCACAGGTGCACACACAGATGCGTGCACACAGGTGCACACCCATAGGTGCACACACACATGCACACCCACACATGCACACACACATGTGCATGCACACATGCACACCCACACATGCACACACACAGGTGCATACCCACAGATGCACATGTGCAGATACACACAGATGCACACACACAGGTGCACGCAGACCCACATGTGGAGAGGCAGACATGGAGGTGCACAGAGAGATCCCTCAAGGCTGACACCCAGGAAGGGGCTCCTCACCTGCAGGACTCCCAAGATGCAGCAGCCACACTAGTGTATTGGCCAGTTCACTGCTGGATAAGACAGAGACCTGTTCACACATGGGAGGGCAGACCCAGAGATTGGGCCCAGGAGCCCTTCTGCTGACAGTGGGAACCCCTAGCTATGTGTGTGGTCCCCATAACAGACAAGGGCCCCTGATCCTAGTCTTGCCCAAGAGGCCGACACAGCCCAGCTTTGGGGACTGGCTTTACCCCCAAGTGGCCACATCTGGCCACAGTACAGGCCAGAAGCAGCATCAGAGAGCCAGCCAGCAGAGTGGTGAAGGCGGGAGGTGGTGTGCCCGAGTCTGTGTTTCAGTGTGTGTTCCAGTGAGGGAAAGGTGTTTTATAGTTAGAAAAAGCAGAATGATTCTCACCCACACGTGAGAGTGGGTTCAGACTCGCGTGGCTCAGCTCTCCTGGGAGCCGGTGGTGTTTGTGCTTCACTTTGCCTTTTTAGCTGCAGGGTTTATGTGAGGCCTTGACTTCTTTGAGTTGCTCTGTCTTTACCAGGAGCTTGCTTCTACTCTGCTGGTTCGTTTTCACTTTTGCTGTCTCTGTTTAGAAGAAAACACTAGAACTGGGGAGTGGTGGGAGGATGGGAGCACAAGCTGGTGGGGAGACCTGATGTGTCTCCACATACTGGGAGGGAGTGCCAGGAAGGGGAGACACCAAGCAGGACTTGGGGAGTCAGAGCGTGAGCACCCCCAGGCTCAAATCGGCTGAACGTTGTGTATCTGGGGGTGTCTGTGCAGCGGGAACACTCCCCCCTCCCCCCACCACCGTTCTTCTGGGCAGAGTGGAGAGCCATGAGTGGCGGCTGTGGGGGGGTCATGCCATGGTGAGCGAGCTCATGCCAGGAGCCTGTTCAGCCCAGCCTTCTTCTCCTGCTTCTGTGCCTTCCAAGTCCTAGTTAGTGAGCAACCAGCACAGCACCTGGAATGCAATAGGCGCTTGGCTTATAAAGGGGAGACCAAAGGAGCCCCTTTCACCATGAGGGACGTCGGGCCAGCTGTCTGTCCCGGGCCTTCATCTGCACCCTGGCTGTTAGCTCTGGCTCTAATGCCCTGCTCTCTGCTTTATGCTGTACCTGTTATTCCCAGATTGTAAAGTTTATGGCAGAGATATTAATGTTCATGTCCCATTTTATAGGTGAGCAAACTAAGGATCTGAGAGGTGGTGTGATTTTCCCAGAGTCTGGGAGGGCAGGGCCCTGTCTGAAGCTGAGGCACACCTCATAACAGCTTGCTATCTGGGGCTTCCCATCAGGAAAGCCCATCTGGGCAGCTCCCATAAAACATTGTTCAATCTGAAGATGCAAGTGTCAGAGGAAGGCGAGATGTTCTCGTGAAAGCGTCTGTCCTCAGAAGGAGACAGGAGTGCATTGCAGCTCTGTGAACCCCAGTGGGCGGTTCCAGCAGCAGGGCGTGTGGTGGACACGAGACGGCCCCGTTTGAGTTTTGCTGCCAGAGGACACGTAGAACTTGAACTTCAGAGGCTGCTCCTTGGAGGCCCTGACAAGACACAGGAGGGAAGGGAGACTTCCCATGGTCCTGCCTTCATTGGGTGGCTTTTATTTATTTATTTTTCTTTTTGAGACACAGTCTTGCACTGCCGCCCGGGCTGGAGTGCAATGGTGTGATCTCAGCTCACTGCAACCTCTGCCTCCTGCGTTCATGTGATTCTGCTGCCTCAGCCTCCCGAGTAGCTGGGATTACCGGTGCACACTACCACACCCAGCTGATTTTTTGTATTTTTAGTAGACATGGGGTTTCACTACGTTGGCCAGATTGGTCTCAAACTCCTTCCCTCATGATCCACCCACCTTGGCCTCCCAAAGTGCTGGGATTACAGACATGAGCCACCACACCTGGCCACAGGTGTCTTACTTTCGGTGCAGGGGCTGGCGAGGAACATGGTGGTGAGCAGCCTGCGAGGACGCGGGGCTTTCATCATGCACAGTACCTGATGTTTGGTTTGGCCAGCGTGGCCCGTGAGCCCCTAGGGCTGGGCAGAGGCTGCCCCCGACAGGCTCATGGGTGGAGGGAACCATCTCACCCCCGCCCCTTCTCTCTTCTATTCGCAGCATCAGTGGGACGGGAGGGTGGTCTGCCCAGGGATGCGAGCTCCTGTCCAGAAACCGGACGCATGTCACGTGCCAGTGCAGCCACACAGCCAGCTTCGCGGTGCTCATGGACATCTCCAGGCATGAGGTGGGCATCCGCCTGTGGCCGCTGTGCCCACCAGGCCTACCCCCCGAGTCTGCCCCCTCCTCAAATGAAATCTTCCACCGCAAGTGTTTTGAACAAAGCACATCAACCAGTTAAAAACCATTCCAGGACTGGCCAGAGTCCATGAGGATTTCCATAACAAAGCCCCGTGACAAGGGTTTTCAGAGCCCTGCTTATGCTTTATACCCTGGGATGACAGACCCAAAGCTCTCAGAGGAGCTCCCCAATCTGCCCCTCGCTTCAGAGTGGGTCTGCTGGAAGGTGCCGCTGTCCAACTGCTTTAATTGTAAGGGAGGTGACAGCTGCTGGGCACAGTGGGTGCGCTCCCTCGGGGCCACACGCAGGGCCGCAGGACAAAAGGCTGGGCGGCTAATGTTTAGCCTCTGGCATTTTAAGCAGCCTGGGAATGTGAGCCGGCTATTGTCAGCCTGCAGATGAATTGGGGAGTGGCCTGGTTGCTGTCCTGGCCTCCCATTACCCAGACAGGAAGGAGGTGGGAGCCAGCCTGGGCACGGCCTGTGGGGGACTCGGTGTCTAGGAGGCAGAACCAGAGGCCTGGGTGGCCTCCCCTGGCCCCTCCCCAGGGCCGCGCTGTGGCTCAGGCACCCAGACCACCGTCCTTCCCGAGGGCTTTCTGATGTGAAGTGGCCCTGGTTTCTGTCACATTCTTGGAAGGGTGAGTCAGTCCTGAGGCAGGGCTGGAGGAGGGCTGTGGCTTTCTATGCACTGTGCATGAGAAGCTGCCCTGCCTGTGCCCCCGTCTCACAGGCAGAGGGCACTCCCCAGCAGGACCCAGCCTGGAGAGGGCGTCAGTGGTTAGTGGACTTGGTTCATATAAGGGCGGGGTTGGAGGTGTTCTCATGGCCAGGATGCCAGGCGACATGCGGACCAAGGAAGCTGAAATAGAGGCAGAAGAAAGGAGGCTGGAGTGGGAGTCTGAGGTGCCCATGGTCCAGGTGCCCCAAAGCCAGAGTCTCTGAACAGTCCCCGAGCCAGTGGAGGGAGCCTGGGGTATTGCTGCAGGCCCCAGGGACACCCAGGGCCCAGAGCGTTGAAGGAGCCACAGGAGGGGCAGTTCCAGGCCCAGGCCCATGAGCGCTCGGCCTCCCTGGCCCAGCCTGATCTTGGCTTCCTGGCTCAGTCCCATATGGTAAACAACCCCTTCCAGAAGATACCAGAGAACCAGAGCTTGTAAATGCAGAAACGCCCCAGGGGCCTGGGGCCTGGACAGGTGTCCTGGTTTGTAAAAGCACAGAAAACACAGCAACGTGAGCACACGCTGCCGGGCTGCACACTTCAAAGCACCCAAGAGGGCACGTTTTATGCCTTGTGTATTTTAGCACAATTTTTCTTTTCTTTTTTTTTTTCTTGAGACAGAGTTTTGTTCTTGTCGCTAAGGCTGGAGTGCAGTGGCACAACCTCAGGTCACTGCAACCTCCGTCTCCTGGATTCAAGTGATTCTCCTGCCTCAGCCTCCAAAGTAGCTGGGATTACAGGCTCCCACCACCATACCCGGCTAATTGTTGTATTTTTGTAGAGATGGGTTTCACCATGTTGGCCAGGCAGGTCCCGAACTCCTGACCTCAGGTGATCCACCTGCCTAGGCCTCTGAAAGTGCTGGGATTACAGGTGTGAGCCACCATGCCCAGCCTTTTTTGCAGTCAAATGCTCTACCATTGAGCTATGCCCCCAGGCCCCCCATGCCCAGCCTTTTTTATAAAGACATGTTCAATGCCTGTAAGAAATGCATAATAAGGTTGGGTGTGGTGGCTCCAAGCTGTAATCCCAGCACTTTGGGAGGCTGAGGCAGGCAGATCACTAGATCTCACAAGTTTAAGTCTAGCCTGGGAAACATAGTAAAACCCTGGCTCTACCAAAAATACAGAATCTAGCCGGGCATGGTGATGCGTGCCTGTAGTCCCAGCTACTTGGCAGGCTAAGGTAGGAGGATGGCTTGAGCCCAGGAGGCAGAGGCTGCAGTGAGCTGAGATTGTGCCTCTGCACTCCAGCCTGGGCAACAGAGCCAGACCCTGTCTTAAAAAAAAAAAAGTATAGTAACAGATCTGGAAATTTGAAAAGTTTATATAATGAGCTGTGATAGAGACATGTGGAGGGGGCATAGGACATCTGTGTGCTGGTGGTAATGATAGAACACGTCATAGTAAGGGTGAAGCAGGAACAACAGGACGGGTGAGGAGGGTACAGATGCCCGTTGCCATGGCAATTGAAGCATCAAGCCTGCCAGTCCACATAACTGAAACCTGAAGCTCCGCCCATGCTCAGCGAGTTGTTTAGCTTTTCTTCTTTTTATGTGATGGAGTTTTGCTCTTGTTGCCCAGGCTGGAGCGCAGTGGAGTGATCTCAACTCACTGCAACTTCCCCCTCCCAGGTTCAAGCCATTCTCCTGCCTCAGCCTCCCACGTAGCTGGGATCTTAAGCGTGCACCACCACATCTGGCTAATTTTATATTTTTAGTAGAGACAGGGTTTCTCCACGTTGGTCAGGCTGGTCTCGAAGTCCTGACCTCAGGTGATCCGCCAGCCTTGACCTCCCAAAGTGCTGGGATTACAAGCGTGAGCCATTGCACCCAGCCTGTTTAGCTCCTTTAAGCATTGCTTTTCTCACCTGGGAGGAAGATGAGGGTCACATCCGCACTCTCCTCAGAGCTGCCATCTAAGGATGATGTGGAACGTGCTCTCGTGGGTCTGTGAGAATGCCTGCCGCTTAATCAGTGCTCAGTAAAAGGTTTTGCTGAACAAAGAAAATTACATTCATGTCGTATTCCCACAAGTACTCCTTTTCTTTGTAAAGTGAGGGTAAGTCTTTCAGCCAAAAGCGTAAGGCCATGATAGAATTACGAGGAAGTCCAAGAGGTATTGCATGCACCTGTGGAGGAGACACGTTTACCTTCCGCGTACGCAGGAATTGCCTGTGGGGTTTTTAGTTTTTTTTTTTTTTTTTAGATGGAGCCTCCTTCTGTTGCCCAGACTGGAGTGTAGTGGTGCCATCTTGGTTCAATGCAAGCTCTCTGCTTCCTGGGTTTGAGAGATTCTCCTGCCTCAGCCTCTTGGGTAGCTCGGATTACAGGCCCGCCACCACACCCAGCTAACTTTTGTATTTTTAGTGGAGACGGGGTTTCACCATGTTGGCCAGGCTGGTCTCAAACTCCTGACCTCAGGTGATCCACCTGCCTTAGCAGTCCCATGCAAGCACCCTGGCTGGCGTCCTCCTCGCCGCCACCACCTCTGATTCACAGATGGCCAAGAGGAACCTGCCAGGTCACAGGCTGTGGGTGGCGGCGTGGTATTTACCAGCAGGTCCAAGCACTTCACCACCCTCTTTATTGGGAGATGGGGGGGGCCCTTTCTTTTTTTCTTTTGAGATGGAGTCTCTCTCTCTCACCCAGGCTGGAGTGTAGTGGCATGATCTCGGCTCGCTGCAACCTCTGCCTGCCAGTTTCAAGCGATTCTCCTGCCTCAGCTTCCCTAGTAGCTGGGATTACAGCCATGCACCACCATGCCTGGTTAATTTCTGTTTTTCATAGAGACATGGTTTCACCATGTTGGCCAGGATGACCTCAAACTCCTGACCTCAGGTGATCCACCTGCCCTCTCAAAGTGCTGGGATTACAGGTGTGAGCCACCATGCCCGGCCGGGGCCCTTTTCTGAAATTATGTATGGGGAGAGCTGAACCACATTGGATCTTCAGCTGCTGAATTCAGTGACTTTGGGTGCATTTAACCCTTTACCTCAGTCACCATTCACACTGTCAGTAGTTGTACAATGAATGAGCACCTACTGTGTGCCTGGGGCTGGGAACATAGCGGGGAATGGAACGAGCAGTCTGGGTCCCCACCTTCCTGGAGCTGGTGATTCCACAGCTAAGCATCCCTGAGGGGTGTTCCCCATCTTGGGTGACAGCAGAGGCTGCCCTGGAAAGTGGCTGAGATGGCTGAGATGGAAAGCTGGAGAGAGGTCCTCCAGGCAGCGGGCTAGGGAGGTGCAGAGACCAGAGCACACCCAGGGGGTGGCAGCATCCAGTGAGGAGAGCTGAGAACCCTGGCTGGCACAGTCCGGCCGCTGGCATGGAGCCCAGTGAGGCACCGGTGGCCATAGCTGGGAAATCTAGTCTGTGTCCCTGTACTGAGGGTACTAGTCCTGACAGCCCTGTGACTTCACCCTGCCAGTGAGCTCAAGATAGGACCTCGGGCTCCCACCTGTGATCCCAGCACTTTGGGAGTCCGAGGTGGGTGGATCACAAGGTCAGGAGATCAAGATCATCCTGTCTACTAAAATACAAAAAAATTAGCCTGGCATGGTGGCATGTACCTGTAGTCCCAGCTACTGAGGAGGCTGAAGCAGGGGAATTGCTTGAACCCGGGCAGCAGAGGTTGCAGTGAGCTGAGACCACGCCACTGCACTTGAGCTTGGTGACAGAGCAAGACTCTGTCTCAAAAAAAAAAAAAAAAATAGGACCTTGCTCATGACATAGAGCTTAGAAGGTAAAGTGGGGTCAGAGTCAGCCCACGTGTGGAGCTTACAAGAGGTGTAAAGGTTGAGAATGATGAGAAGGGAGATGACAGATAAATACCAGCCGGAGTGAGCCTGGAGCTGTATACCATGAGCAGACTAACTCGGCTTGAGGAGGAACGGTGATATTTAGAGACAGTGCTGCTATAAAAAGGTCCATTCACTGGGAAGATATAAACTTACCATTTTTTTTTTGAGACGGAGTTTTGCTCGTTACCCAGGCTGGAGTGCAATGGTGTGATCTTGGCTCACTGAAACCTCCACCTCCTGGGTTCAGGCAATTCTCCTGCCTCAGCCTCCTGAGTAGCTGGGATTACAGGCACGTGCCACCATGCGCAGCTAATTTTGTATTTTTAGTAGAGATGGGGTTTTGCCATGTCAGTCGGGGTAATCTCAATCTCCCAACCTAAGGTGATCCCCGCCTTGGCCTCCCAAAGTGCTGGAATTACAGGTGTGAGCCACCTCGCCTGGCCAAAAAATAGCATCTCGTGCTGTCTGCTTGAGTTATCTGAAGATGGAAGTTAACTGAAAGGTGCTCCCACCAAGGCCATTCTCCCTCCAACAGGGTGTCTCACTCAGTGGAGACAATGAGCAGATAGCACCTAAATCCCACTGACAAATTAGGTGATAACAAATATTTGCTTTGAGCTTGTCACACTGCGCTCTTCTAAACATGGTTTGAAAGGAAAGGCAGTGAGAAAGCCTTGGAATGTTATCATTTACTACAAGGGAGAGAATACTTTTTTCTTTCAAAAATATCTCTGTGGGTGGCAGTTATTCATTCATTCATTCATTTATTTATTTAAGTTTCACTTGTCACCCAGGCTGGAGTGCAATGTTCACTGACACCTCCCCCTCCCGGGCTCAAGCAATTCTCTTGCCTCAGCCTCCTGAGTAGCTGGAATTACAGGCATCTGCCACGCCTGGCTAATTTACATTTCTAGCAGAGAAGGGGTTTAACCTTGTTGGCCACCAGGCTGGTCATAAACTTTTGATCTCAGATTATTCACCTGCCTCAGCTTCCCAAAGTGCTGGGATTACAGGCCTGAGCCACTGTGCCCCGTCAGATTTTTAAACTATTCTGTGTCAATAGTGCAGATGAACTACCCTTGTGCCCAGGAGAAAGCAGAAGGGCATTCGAACCTCAGGCCACCAAAGCCGACCCCTGAAACGTGAGCCATGGTGAGAAGCACAGAGGCAAAGCCCCTTGCCCAGTGTCACAGGAAGTGGTGGAGCTGGAACCTGACCTAGAAGTGTCTGGTGTATAACAAGCGTGGACAGACTCTGTAGCCTGAAACTCCAATGTTATTGAAGGGAAAGAGAAGCACACAAAGCTCTCCAGTGCCCGGTCTCAGCAGCTCTCCCGTCATTTCCTCCTCCCTGCCCAGGGGCTGAAAGGGCACCTGCTCAGAGGTTGCACAGGTTTCTGTCGGAGGCCTGAACGGTGTCCTGTGTAGCAGCACGAGGTTTCCCTAGCAACCCTACCAGCCAAATGCACACATTCCAGAGAATGCCACAGCCTTCTCCAAGGAAAGCCTCTTCCCTGCAACCAATCACAGGGGCATCTGCCTTCACTGCCCTCCTACTCCCCCCACCTAGCAAGTGGCTGGTTTATGCTCAGGCTCCGTTGAAAGGATGAATGAACAAAAGCTTTGTCAGTCCTATGAAGAGCTTCCAATCCCCACTGGGCATCCGCAGCACCGGGCTGCACCTCCATAGAGCAGGTGTGTTTTCAGAGTAGGAAAGATCCCGCATGTTAGGGTCTGGGCCCATTTTGTGCCTCTATCCCTAATGAAGCTCAGCGTGCTGCACTTAGTAGGTGCTCAGAACTGAAATGAACCAGGGTTTCTTTTTATCCCAGATGGAGTTTTGCTCTCATTGCTCAGGCTGGTTTAATGGCACAATCTTGGCTCACTGCAATTCTCCTGCCTCAGCCTCCCAGTACCTGGGATGACAGGCACCTGCCACCACCACGTCCAGTTTTTTTTTAGACGGAGTCTCGCTCTGTTGCCAGGCTGGAGTACAGTGGCATGATCTTGGTTCACTGCAACTTCCAACTCACTGGTTAGACTGATTCTCCTGCCTCAGCCTCCTGAGTAGCTGGGATTACAGGCACACACCACACCCAGCTAATTTTTGTATTTTTAATAGAAACAGGGTTTCACCATGTCAGCCAGGATGGTCTCAAACTCCTGACCTCAGGTGATCCACCTTTCTAGGCCTCCCAAGGTGCTGGGATTATAGGCGTGAGCCACCACGCCAGCCTGAAACCAAGGTTTCTAAGATACTCTTAGCCTCCTCAGATCTGGCCCGGCCCACCTTTCCACCTTTCCTTTTCTGCACAACTGACCACAGCTAGCCCAGCCTACGCAACAGCCAGTCTGGCTCCCCCACAATGCAGAGCCGGCACAGGCCACAGGAGCCAGGCCCAGTCACATCCGTGGACCCCCTGCCACAGACAAATGCTACACACAGCTGGTAGCACATGGCACTGTTTACTGTGGCGCTCGGTGGAAAACATCTGTAGACCAGCGTACTGCAGTGGTGACCGCTGCCACACATGCTCAGGGACTTTTATTATATAAAACATGGGAGGGCGGGAGTTCCACCCGCTCCTTTGTGACAGCAACTGCGCCCTGAATACAGAGCCTTGTAGGCATATGCAGCTTTCGTATTGCTTCATGATTTGAGTTTGTTTCCTTTTAAAAAAAATGCCTTCTTGCTGCAAGGCTCAATGCAGCATATAGAAAACGGTTAGGAATACAGGTAAATTCGGCAACCAGTGTAGACCAGTGAGGACAAGCTCCTCTCTTCTAAAGAAAGGCAGTGAGAAAGCCTCAGAATTTTATTTATTAAAAGAAAAAAAAGAAAATCTTTTTTTCTGCTTTCAAGAATATCTGTGCAGGTGGTAGATTTTCAACCATGCTGAATCAACTGTGCAGGTAAACTAACCTCGGGCCTGGAGGGAGACGGGATGGGGATGGGAGGCACGTTCACAGCAGTCCCAAGGTCGGGGGAGGTGTGCGGCAGGGTCTGAAAAGGGGAGGCTGCAGTGTCCGCCTGTCCATCTGTCTCAGGCTGAAGGAGAAAAGGCTTATTCAGAGGTTTGGCCTCAGCTCCTTCCGCTTTGCCATCCACCTCCTCGTCCGAGCATTCGTTGGGGCAAACGGCAGGTCCCCACACCTGGGGGCAGAGGCAGAGGCAGAGTCAGTGGGGCCTGGCCAGGGAGGCCACAGCACAGCACACAAATCCCACAGCAAATTTGAGAGGGAAATCAGGCGCCTGGCTGCTCCCACCAAACAGAAGCAAGGCAAAGCCTTGGGAGCCACAGCTCAGCTGGACAGGACCGCTCTCAAAGAAATCTTCCCACAAAATAGTGGTCAGACATCTTCATGCACAACAGCAGCACACAGAGTTCAGGCAAACAGGAACAGTTACAACAGGAAAGGCAGAAAAGTGTAAAATGCCACCTTTTGTTCCAGCTCATAAAAGGTGACACCACAGCGAGTACACAGGTGAACCACAGCGGGTTAACACAGACAGGCACGCACTACCACACGGCAGGAAATTCACATCAGATACTGACTACTGATGCTTAAAAAGAGGCCCGATGAAGGCCACGCATGGTGGTGCTTGCTTGTAGTCCCAGCACTTTGGGAGGCCGAGGCTGTCAGACCACGAGGTCAGGAGTTTGAGACCACCCTGGCCAACACAGTGAACCGCCATCTCTACTAAAAATACAAAAATTAGCCAGGCATGAAGACACGCACCTATAATCGCAGCTACTCGGGAGGCTGAGGCAGAAGAATCGCCTGAACCCAAGAGGCAGAGGTTGTGGTGACACAAGATTATGCCACTGCACTCCAGCCTGGGTAAAAGAGCAAGACTCTGACTCAAATGTATTTTAAACCTACGGTTATTCTTGCTACATGATATGACATATCAGAGCTGTTTTTATGTGTTCATTATTCTTCAATTATTGGTGAGGTGAAAATTTCCAAGTATGTATCCCACACTCTAGGCTGCTTCTCGGAACCATCATGCCGCAGCCCAGAAGGCTGGAGCGTCAGGACGCGGCTGATGCTGGAGTCTGCACTGGGTGAGGCCTTCTGAACTCCCCCATGCCTGGGCCTGCACTTGCCTGTTTGCTTCTGTGTTTCATGTACTCAGCCATGCACCGTTCTGCAAGTTTGCTGTTGGACTATTATTTCCACTCACCTCTGAGCCTGTGTCTCCATTAGTGAGATGGGGCTGAAAGCACCCAGGCTCTTCCCAAGAGGCGCCACCTTGCCAGGTTCCTGCCCCAGCACCCTCGCATGTAGCTGGCTCAGCTGGGCACCGCCCGCCCTTACCCGCCACTTCCACAGCTGCTCGATGGCTTCATCCTGGTTCTTGTTGGCCGAGTCAATCTGCGCCTCCAGGTCAATCTCCAGCTTCAGGGCGGCCACTGCCATGGAGTGCTGCTTCCTCTCGTCCTCCAGCTCTGCCTCCATCTCCCGCACCTGGAGGAAGGAACCCTGACAGCTTGGGAAGCTGGACCCACTCAGAGACCCTGCTCTGGCTCTGAACCCAGGTGCCTCTGCAGGATCTGGGGGGCTTCCAGAAGCCAGGGGGCATTACTGACTTGAAGAACTCTAAGGTGAGTCACTGACCCAAGGGACAGGGGACCGGACGGGAGGGACAGGTGAGGGGAGAAGTGGTCCAGGGCCCTAACACAATCCAGGTGGAAGGAGGAAATGGAAGCCTGGGTGAAGCCAGGGCAACCCTGGCCACCGTGGGGTAGCACACCTGTCTGACCAGCTGCTGCTGCTTCTCCTCACTCTGCTCGTCCCGGCCCAGCAGGTCCCGCTCGAACTGGATCTTCATGGCCTGCAGGTTGACCTCCAGCCGCAGATTGGCGTTTTCAGTGTCCTGCAGCTCATCCTCCAGCTCCTCCAGCTGGGTCTTCAACTCCTCCACCTGCTGCTCCAGAAGCCGCCTGGACTTCAGCTCATGGACCTGAGCCCCAGAGAGCCCAAGTCAGGAGCAAACAGACTGGCAGGGACCTGGGTCTGCTAGACCCGGAACGTGTGTATGCGTTGACCCTCTGTGATGACCCCGCTCGGGCCCCTCCCAAGGCCTGGCTGCCAGGCCCGGCACTCACGCTCTTGCCCTTGGAGCTCATGATGTCCATCTCCACGCGGAACTGCTTGTTGAGCCGCTCCAGCTCCACTTTCTGCTCCATGGCTTCCTTCAGGGCCCGGGCCAGCGACAGCGCCTTGGTCTCCTTCTCTTGGGCCTCGGCCTCAGCCCGGTCACGCTCCTCTGCATACTTGGCAGAGATGGTCTTCTCCCCTGCCAGGAGCTGGGAAAGAGAGGGGCACCATGAGGCTCAGCCCCACAGGCTCCGAGCTACAGCCCCCAGCAGGGCAGAGCAGCTGGGCCCAAGCTAATTTTTGTATCCTTAGTAGAGATGGGGTTTCACCATGTTGGCCAGGCTGCTCTCGAACTCTTGACCTGGTGATCTGCCTGCCTCGGCTTCCCAAAGTTCTGGGCTTATAGGCATGTAAGCCCATGCCCAGTCAAGAGTGCATTCTTTAGAGTATACAGGCCCCACAGTCTCTGCAGAAACTCAACCCCACTACCACAGCGCAACAACCAGAGACGACACAAGAACGACAGTGTGTGTGTGTGTTCAGTGCAGCTTTCTCCCCAAAACGCAGCGAGCTGGACCCGGCCGCCGCAGTTCCATGTTTGATGTCTATCCCACCCCGGTGTTCACATCTCCCTCACCTTCTCTCAGATCTTTTGGAATAAGGAAGCAATATGGATGCACAAATAAATGGTTTAAATGACAGGAAAACCAGTTCATTATAGAAAATCTGAAAACAAACGTGAAAACCCAGAAAGGAAAAGTTCCTCCTCAACCCACTGCATGAAGATACCCTCTTCCGCTGGCCTTCTCCCCAAGCCCCTCAACAAGCCAGAGACTAGGGGTCCTCTAAGTGCTGGCCCCGCACGACCCCTCCCGGGCAAGGTCTCGAGGGAGCCCAGGCTTTCTCTGATGAGGCCCTCGCCTTGGGCTGAGTGCCGGAAGGAGAGAAAATGCAAAGGATGGGTTGGATGGCTACACACCTGGTCAAACTTCTTCAGCTTCTCCTCCAGGTCCACGAGCAGGTCATCATGCTCCTGCTGGGCCTGGCGCTTGGCACGCTCCGCGGCTGCCAGTTCCTGCCACAAAGATCCAGAATGTGACCTCAAGGCAGCCACAGCCCCACAAGACCATCCTTCCCAGCCCTGGGCACCCTCCTCTCAAGCCCTTCCCCAGTCCCACCTCCCCAGAAAGCTCTTCCTCCAGGATTCCTCTAGCTCACAGGGCTAGTGCCCCCCTAAAGTTACAGCTTAAAAGCATTGTATGTTTATAAAACTCAACTACATTTAAGTGCTAGGAATCAAGCCAGGTGCCAGGGTGTGTTGATGACTAACAAGTGTCCTGGCCTAACCAGGGCAGACCACGTGGACAGAGCCGCTCACTGCTGCCCCGGCCCTGTTCTGGGTAGCCAGAGCCCAGAGTCAGCTCCGGAGCCTACAGGCAGGAGATGGCTGCACCCTGGACGCAGTCACACCCGGCAAGTCACTGCAGGGCACCCTCTAGACCCAGGAAACACTTCAGGACTGGCTCAGGTGCAACACGGACAGGGAAGCCATGGGGATGCTGAGACCCTCCCTCACCAGAACATGGTCACGGCAGGAGGTGGTGGCGGCCACGGAGCCTCATCTGATGTGAGGCATTTCACTCACACACAATCTCATCATACCAGGGAGGCCCACTATGTAATGGAACCCTGGGGATCCTTTTGTAATGCGAGAGCTGTCCCCAGCCAATTCCTGGAGCTGAGTCGGACCCTAGCCCTGCCCTCTGCTGAAAGCCCTGTGCTGCCACCTGCTGGCTGCAGGGCAGCAGTGCCGCTCTCCACTGCCACGCCACCCACCTCGTGCAAGTGGATCATCTCGGCCTCCACTCTCTTCAGGTTCCTCTCATTCTCTTTGGCCTGGGCCAGGATCTCTTCGCGAGAAGCGCGGGTGTCGTCCAGCTCACACATGCAGTGTTTAACCTGGGCCTGGGGCAGGGACAGAGGCTTGGCACCCCACCCAGGTCCTTAGCCCTCGGCCCTCCACCCCCACCCTCGAGCGTCATCTCACACACAGGGATGGCTGTGGTCTGCTTGATATTTAACCAACCATGGTGACAGGGAGAAAAAGCAACTGAGGACAAAAATCTGCATCCCACTTCATAACTCACACTTTGACAGTGTTGGTCACTGTGGACGCAAGCCCAGGCTGAGCTTCATTTTCCACTTCTGTCTCCTCTGTGGGCTAGAGACCAGTGCCCACGGTGCACCCCTAATGCGCACCTGCCGCTTGAAACCAGTGCCCAGCCTGGCGGGTGTCCCCACCACAGGCAGGAAAAACCTTTCCTTTTGTTACCCACCTATTTGTTTTAATGCTAAAGATTTTTGTCAAATATTTTTTTCCATTTGCAGATAACTCCAAAAACAGATTCCCCAAGGCAAAGTGCATGACTGGGTGTGTGCAGCCAGTCCACAGCAGCAGAACATGCCAACAGCAGAGTATCTGTGCCCCACAACGTTGCCCACAGTTAGCTTTTACAGATTTTTTTTTTGCCCAGGCACAGCAGCTCACGCCTGTAATCCCAGCACTATGGGAGGCCAAGGCTGTCAGATCATGAGGTCAGGAGTTTGAGACCACCCTGGCCAACACAGTGAACCGCCATCTCTACTAAAAATACGAAAATTAGCCAGGCATGAGAACACACACCTATAATCCCAGCTACTTGGGAGGCTGAGGCAGGAGAATCGCCTGAACCCAAGAGGCAGAGGTTGTGGTGACACAAGATTACGCCACTGCACTTCGGCCTGGGCAAAAGAGCAAGACACTGACTCAAATATATTTTAAACCTACAGTTATTCTTGCTACATGATATGACATATCAGAGCTGTTTTTATGTGTTCATTATTCTTCAATTATTGGTGAGGTGAAAATTTCCAAGTATGTATCCCACACTCTAGGCTGCTTCTCGGAACCATCACGCCGGAGCCCAGAAGGCTGGAGCATCAGGACGCGGCTGATGCTGGAGTCTGCACTGGGTGAGGCCTTCTGAACTCCCCCATGCCTGGGCCTGCACTTGCCTGTTTGCTTCTGTTTCATGTACTCAGCCATGCACCGTTCTGCAAGTTTGCTGTTGGACTATTGTTTCCACTCACCTCTGAGCCTGTGTCTCCATTAGTGAGATGAGGCTGGAGGCACCCAGGACCTTCCCAAGAGGCGCCACCTTGCCAGGTTCCTGCCCCAGCACCCTCGCATGTAGCTGGCTCAGCTGGGCACCGCCCGCCCTTACCCGCCACTTCCGCAGCTGCTCGATGGCTTCATCCCGGTTCTTGTTGGCTGAGTCAATGTGCGCCTCCAGGTTCTTCCGGGCGGCCACTGCCATGGAGTGCTGCTTCCTCTCGTCCTCCAGCTCTGCCTCCATCTCCCGCACCTGGAGGAAGGAACACCGACAGCTTGGGAAGCTGGACCCACTCAGAGACCCTGCTCTGGCTCTGAACCCAGGTGCCTCTGCAGGATCTGCGGGGCCTCCGGAAGCCAGTGGGCATTACTGACTTGAAGAACTCTAAGAAGGTGAGTCGCTGACCCGAGGGACAGGGGACCGGACAGGAGGGACAGGGGAGGGGAGGCATGGTCCAGGGCCCTAACAATCCAGGTGGAAGGAGGAAATGGAAGCCTGGGTGAAGCCAGGGCAACCCTGGCCACCGTGGGGTAGCAGGAGCCCACGCACACCTGTCTGACCAGCTGCTGCTGCTTCTCCTCACTCTGCTCGTCCCGGCCCTGCAGGTCCCGCTCGAACTGGATCTTCATGGCCTGCAGGCTGACCTCCAGCCGCAGATTGGCGTTTTCAGTGTCCTGCAGCTCATCCTCCAGCTCCTCCAGCTGGGTCTTCAACTCCTCCACCTGCTGCTCCAGAAGCCGCCTGGACTTCAGCTCATGGACCTGAGCCCCAGAGATCCCAAGTCAGGAGCAAAGAGACTGGCAGGGACCTGGGTCTGCTAGACCCGGAATGTGTGTATGCGTTGACCCTCTGTGATGACCCCGCTCGGGCCCCTCCCAAGGCCTGGCTGCCAGGCCCAGCACTCACGCTCTTGCCCTTGGAGCTCATGATGTCCTCCATCTCCACGCGGAACTGCTTGTTGAGCCGCTCCGGCTCCACTTTCTGCTCCATGGCTTCCTTCAGGGCCCGGGCCAGCGACAGCGCCTTGGTCTCCTTCTCTCGGGCCTCGGCCTCAGCCCGGTCACGCTCCTCTGCATACTTGGCAGAGATGGTCTTCTCCTCTGCCAGGAGCTGGGAAAGAGAGGGGCACCATGAGGCTCAGCCCCACAGGCTCCGAGCTACAGCCCCCAGCAGGGCAGAGCAGCTGGGCCCAAGCTAATTTTTGTATTCTTAGTAGAGATGGGGTTTCACCATGTTGGCCAGGCTGCTCTCGAACTCTTGACCTGGTGATCTGCCTGCCTCGGCTTCCCAAAGTTCTGGGCTTATAGGCATATAAGCCCATGCCCAGTCAAGAGTGCATTCTTTAGAGTATACAGGCCCCACAGTCTCTGCAGAAACTCAACCCCACTACCACAGCGCAACAACCAGAGACGACACAAGAACGACAGTGTGTGTGTGTGTTCAGTGCAGCTTTCTCCCCAAAACGCAGCGAGCTGGACCCGGCCGCCGCAGTTCCATGTTTGATGTCTATCCCGCCCTGGTGTTCACATCTCCCTCACCTTCTCTCAGATCTTTTGGAATAAGGAAGCAATATGGATGCACAAATAAATGGTTTAAATGACAGGAAAACCAGTTCATTATAGAAAATCTGAAAACAAACGTGAAAACCCAGAAAGGAAAAGTTCCTCCTCAACCCACTGCATGAAGATACCCTCTTCCGCTGGCCTTCTCCCCAAGCCCCTCAACAAGCCAGAGACTAGGGGTCCTCTAAGTGCTGGCCCCGCACGACCCCTCCCGGGCAAGGTCTCGAGGGAGCCCAGGCTTTCTCTGATGAGGCCCTCGCCTTGGGCTGAGTGCCGGAAGGAGAGAAAATGCAAAGGATGGGGTGGATGGCTACACACCTGGTCAAACTTCTTCAGCTTCTCCTCCAGGTCCACGAGCAGGTCATCACGCTCCTGCTGGGCCTGGCGCTTGGCACGCTCCGCGGCTGCCAGTTCCTGCCACAAAGATCCAGAATGTGACCTCAAGCCCTTCGCCAGCCCCACCTCCCCAGAAAGCTCTTCCTCCAGGATTCCTCTAGCTCACAGGGCTAGTGCCCCCCTAAAGTTACAGCTTAAAAGCATTGTATGTTTATAAAACTCAACTACATTTAAGTGCTAGGAATCAAGCCAGGTGCCAGGGTGTGTTGATGACTAAGAAGTGTCCTGGCCTAACCAGGGCAGACCACGTGGACAGAGCCGCTCACTGCTGCCCCGGCCCTGTTCTGGGTAGCCAGAGCCCGGAGTCAGCTCCGGAGCCTGCAGGCAGGAGATGGCTGCACGCTGGATGCAGTCACACCCGGCAAGTCACACTGCAGGGCAGCCTCTAGACCCAGGAAACACTTCAGGACTGGCTCAGGTGCAACACGGACAGGGCAGCCATGGGGATGCTGAGACCCTCCCTCACCAGAACATGGTCACGGCAGGAGGTGGTGGCGGCCACGGAGCCTCATCTGATGTGAGGCATTTCACTCACACACAATCTCACCATACCAGGAAGGCCCACTATGTAACGGAACCCTGGGGGGAATCCTTTTGTAACAGGAGAGCTGTCCCCAGCCAATTCCTGGAGCTGAGTTAGACCCTAGCCCCAACCCACCTCGTGCAAGTGGATCATCTCCACCTCCACGCTCTTCAGGTTCCTCTCATTCTCTTTGGCCTGGGCCAGGATCTCTTCGCGAGAGGCGCGGGTGTCGTCCAGCTCACGCATGCAGTGTTTAACCTGGGTCTGGGGCAGGGACAGAGGCTTGGCACCCACCCAGGTCCTTGGCCCTTGGCCCTCCACCCCCACCCTCGAGCGTCATCTCACACACAGGGATGGCTGTGCTCTGCTTGATATTTAACCAACCATGGTGACAAGGAGAAAAAGCAACTGAGGACAAAAATCTGTGTCCCACTTCATAACTCACACTTTGACAGTGCTGGTCACTGGACGCAAGCCCAGGCTGAGCTTCATTTTCCACTTCTGTCCCCTCTGTGGGCCGGGGACCAGTGCCCACGGTGCCACCCCTAATGCGCACCTGCCACTTGAAACCAGTGCTCAGCCTGGCAGGTGTCCCCACCACAGGCAGGAAACACCTTTCCTTTTGTTACCAACCTCCTATTTATTTTAATGCTAAAGATTTTTGTCAAATACTTTTTTTCCATTTGCAGATAACTCCAAAAACAGATTCCCCAAGGCAAAGCGCATGACTGGGTGTGTGCAGCCAGTCCACAGCAGCAGAACATGCCAACAGCAGAGTATCTGTGCCCCATGTTGCCCACAGTTAGCTTTTACAGATTTTCTTTTGCCCAGGCACAGCACTGTAATCCCAGCACTATGGGAGGCCGAGGCTGTCAGAACATGAGGTCAGCAGTTTGAGACCACCCTGGCCAACACAGTGAACCGCCATCTCTACTAAAAATACGAAAATTAGCCAGGCATGGGGACACGCACCTATAATCCCAGCTACTCGGGAGGCTGAGGCAGGAGAATCACCTGAACCCAAGAGGCAGAGGTTGTGGTGACACAAGATTGCGCCACTGCACTCCCGCCTGGGTAAAAGAGCAAGACTCTGGCTCAAATGTATTTTAAACCTACGGTTATTCTTGCTACATGATATGACATATCAGAGCTGTTTTTATGTGTTCGTTATTCTTCAATTATTGGTGAGGTGAAAATTTCCAAGTATGTATCCCACACTCTAGGCTGCTTCTTGGAACCATCACGCCGGAGCCCAGAAGGCTGGAGCATCAGGACGCGGCTGATGCTGGAGTCTGCACTGGGTGAGGCCTTCTGAACTCCCCCATGCCTGGGCCTGCACTTGCCTGTTTGCTTCTGTGTTTCATGTACTCAGCCATGCACCGTTCTGCAAGTTTGCTGTTGGACTATTGTTTCCACTCACCTCTGAGCCTGTGTCTCCATTAGTGAGATGGGGCTGGAAGCACCCAGGACCTTCCCAAGAGGTGCCACCCTGCCAGGTTCCCTACCCAGCGCCCTCATATGTAGCTGGCTCAGCTGGGCACCGCCCGCCCTTACCCGCCACTTCCACAGCTGCTTGATGGCTTCATCCCGGTTCTTGTTGGCCGAGTCAATCTGCGCCTCCAGGTCGATCTCCAGCTTCTTCCAGGCGGCCACTGCCATGGAGTGCTGCTTCCTCTCGTCCTCCAGCTCTGCCTCCATCTCCCGCACCTGGAGGAAGGAACACCGACAGCTTGGGAAGCTGGACCCACTCAGAGACCCTGATCTGGCTCTGAACCCAGGTGCCTCTGCAGGATCTGCGGGGCCTCCGGAAGCCAGTGGACATTACTGACTCGAAGAACTCTAAGAAGGTGAGTCGCTGACCCGAGGGACAGGGGACTGGACAGGAGGGACAGGGGAGGGGAGGCGTGGTCCAGGGCCCTAACACAATCCAGGTGGAAGGAGGAAATGGAAGCCTGGGTGAAGCCAGGGCAACCCTGGCCACCGTGGGGTAGCAGGAGCCCACGCACACCTGTCTGACCAGCTGCTGCTGCTTCTCCTCACTCTGCTCGAACTGGATCTTCATGGCCTGCAGGTTGACCTCCAGCCGCAGATTGGCGTTTTCAGTGTCCTGCAGCTCATCCTCCAGCTCCTCCAGAAGCCGCCTGGACTTCAGCTCATGGACCTGAGCCCCAGAGAGCCCAAGTCAGGAGCAAACAGACTGGCAGGGACCTGGGTCTGCTAGACCTCGTACATGTGTATGCGTTGACCCTCTGTGATGACCCCGCTCGGGCCCCTCCCAAGGCCTGGCTGCCAGGCCCGGCACTCACGCTCTTGCCCTTGGAGCTCATGATGTCCTCCATCTCCACGCGGAACTGCTTGTTGAGCCGCTCCGGCTCCACTTTCTGCTCCATGGCTTCCTTCAGGGCCCCGGCCAGCAACAGCGCCTTGGTCTCCTCTCGGGCCTCGGCCTCAGCCCAGTCACGCTCCTCTGCATACTTGGCAGAGATGGTCTTCTCCTCTGCCAGGAGCTGGGAAAGAGAGGGGCACCATGAGGCTCAGCCCCACAGGCTCCGAGCTACAGCCCCCAGCAGGGCAGAGCAGCTGGGCCCAAGCTAATTTTTGTATTCTTAGTAGAGATGGGGTTTCACCATGTTGGCCAGGCTGCTCTCGAACTCTTGACCTGGTGATCCGCCCGCCTCGGCTTCCCAAAGTTCTGGGCTTATAGGCATATAAGCCCATGCCCAGTCAAGAGTGCATTCTTTATAGAGTATACAGGCCCCACAGTCTCTGCAGAAACTCAACCGCACTACCACAGCGCAACAACCAGAGATGACACAAGAATGATTGTGTGTGTGTGTGTGTGTGTTCGGTCCAGCTTTCTCCCCAAAACGCAGCGAGCTGGACCCAGCCGCTGCAGTTCCATGTTCGATGTCTATCCCGCCCCGGTGTTCACATCTCCCTCAGCTTCTCTCAGATCTTTTGGAATAAGGAAGCAATATGGATGCACAAATAAATGGTTTAAATGACGGGAAAACCAGTTCATTATAGAAAATCTGAAAACAAACGTGAAAACCCAGAAAGGAAAAGTTCCTCCTCAACCCACTGCATGAAGACACCCTCTTCCGCTGGCCTTCTCCCCAAGCCCCTCAACAAGCCAGAGACTAGGGGTCCTCTAAGTGCTGGCCCCGCACTACCCCTCCCGGGCAAGGTCTCGAGGGAGCCCAGGCTTTCTCTGATGAGGCCCTCGCCTTGGGCTGAGTGCCGGAAGGAGAGAAAATGCAAAGGATGGGGTGGATGGCTACACACCTGGTCAAACTTCTTCTGCTTCTCCTCCAGGTGGCACACCATCTGGCGCTGGTTGTCCAGGTCCACAAGCAGGTCATCCAGCTCCTGCTGCCGCCATGTCTCTGTATTCTCCACCTTGTCCTTGTGCCGCTGGCTCGGGCCCTCCAGGTCCTTCCGGAGCTGCCTCTTCACCTCCTCTGCGGTTTCCAGGCACCGCAAGTGTGCGGCCACCTGGGCAGGAGCAAGGAATAAGCAGATGCCCGAGATGGCACCTGCTCAGGTGACACACCTGTCCCTGGGGCAGCTAAGAGCCTGCCTGCCACACTGTGAAAGGGGCACCAGGGATCTGCCCAGTTATGAAACTGCCTCCCCCAGTCACTTCCCTCTCCATGGGGGCAAGACAAATGGAGTTTCTGCAGAAAGGCATCCATCTAGTGTGTGAAGCTGCGGGGAGGCTGACTCCTAGGCCCGCTGAGGGGATTCCAAGCCCTCATCCACCCCCAGAGAGCAAGGCCAGTGCCCTGTGGGGGTGTACATGGGGTCCCCATCACTCAGCCCTTGCATCTGCAGATAAACCTGCAACCACATGCGCTCGAAGGCGACTCCTACCCTGACTTTGGAATGAACTCCCCGCCCATCCGGAGGTGGTTCAGGCCTTCTGGCCCGCCACGTGGAGGCCTAAAATAGGATCTACGACAGGGACCCTGACATTAGTCTACGGACCCCTTGACATTCTATAGAGAGGACTAGGGACTCCTTCTCATGACAATGTTTTAACAGGCATGAAATAAACATAAGGAATCACCCAGGCAACCAGTATAGAGAAATGCAGTTGCCATCACTCAGGAAGCCACGTGACCCCAGGTAGCACATCAGATAGCAAACTCAGTGCAGGCCTGGCAATCACGAGGCCAAGGAGCTCAGCCATGACCCTAACAGGGTAACTGGCCATTTCTCCAGGTGACAAGGGCACAGGGACCGCCAGCACCATGGCCTGTGGCTATGTTCATAATGGAAGCAGTGCTACATTGTAGCTAGACTGGTGAACATAAAGTGTAAAATAGCAGTGAAAATAGTGGTGTCCCCATCTAAGTCCACAGACCCCTGGATTCCTCTCTTATGGACTCAGGCTAAGAGCACTGATGTGGGACAGCAGGGGGGAGGGGGGGGCTTCCCTGGAAAAAAGGGCAATAGGCTGGCCCGGCGGCAGGCTGTCCTGCAGTGCCCAGGCCAGCAGCTCTCCAGCCTGCAGCATCTGGCCAGTTCCCTGGGCCTCCAAACCTGGGCGTGGAGGGTGGCAACCTGCTTCTCAAGGTTGTGCGTGGCCTCCTTCTCCTTCTCCAGCTGTTCCCAGAAGGAATTCTTCTCATCCTCCACCTGCTTGAGGTTGGTGCTCAGGCCCAGCTTCTGCCGGTTCTCCTCCTGCAGCAGCTCCTAATCCCGGGATGAGATAAATGTGGGTGCTCAGGAGAGTAGTTTCTGAACCCCAGGGACCCCACACCCTGGAGAAGAGGGAGGAGCCGGTCCTGCTGATTCATGGGATGACCACGTAAGGACCTGGTGGGAGTTGGGAGAACGCAGAGACCGCCCCCCCAGGATGAAAAGGAGCATGGGCAATCTGACGGGCTCTAGAGCTAATAGGCAGAGGGGCCTTCCAGGAGGAGTCCACCTTCCGGGAACCTGGTTTTTCATGGGATATTGAGCAAGTCCATGTTGGCTGCCAAATACAAAATTATTTTTCAGGAAGAAAATGTTGCTACTGAGAAATAGGCTCACTACTAGCTTGTCAGTGATGTCACCTTTGGACCGACATCATCAATCAGGCCTCAGTTGGTCATAAGCTCCAGTGACTGGTAGCTGGAGTCCATGACAGCTGAGGACTGATTCACAATGGCAGTCAAAAATGATACTCACTTGACATTCTAGAAGCCCCAGAAAAAGACATTTCTCTTCAAGACAAAGAAATGCATCTTACTATCTCAGGTGACGTCTCCTCCGCAATCCTCGCAGTCCTACCGTCCTCCTGGTCTTGAACGGGATCTAGGAGGACACAGAGAGACAGTCAGTGCACTGGTGCTGTGAGGAATCCCACAAGGAGGCTTGGGGGACATGGACTGAAGCTGCAGTGTATGGAGCTGGGCTGCTGACAAGCATGAACTGAGCTGCTGCTGGACCACTCTCCTTGGTGTTGAAGGAAGGCAAAGGAGAGGGGCAGAAAGAAACCAAAGAGCCTTGGGCTTTCTAGCTACAGCAACCTCATCACTGTGAAATAGTCTGAGAACCGGTTAATACAGAAAGGCACTGCATGGCTCAGCGAGAGCATCTCATCAGACCTGCTGCCCACATGAAGGTCTAGATGAATCCCAACATTTTATGAAACATTACAGGATTATTTAACTTCTGTGGATCTGCATATCCTGATACTACAATTATCTATCCTGTTGTATTTTTAAAATTGTAGTAAAGCACACATATTTATTATTTTAGTTATTAACTGTGCATTTTAATGATATATTCGATGAGTAACATTCATGATGCTGTGTCAATAATGAGAAACATCTAAATTCATAATCTAGCTTCCACCTTCGGCAATGAAAGAAAAACAGCAGTGTAATGTCAAATAGAGGAAAAATACATAATGATTGCAGAAATTAAAGGAATAAAAAACAGGAAATCAGAGAAATCAACAAAACCAAAAACCAGTTATTTGAAAAGATCAAAAACATTGATAAACCTCTACCTTGTCTAACCACAATGGAAAAGAAGGAAGTCACGATGTACCAATAATATCAGTTGAAGACGAGTGGAATCAAAAATAATAATAAAGGAATATTGTGAACACATCTGTGCTCACACTTGGATACATTATATGAAATGAGCTAATTTTCTGGATCTGTTTCAGAAGGTTAAAAGTCTTCTCAAGATAAATGAATCATCTGAATAGGCCTATATTTATTTTAGAAATTGAATCAATAATTAGTATCTTCTCAAAAAAAAAACACAAAAAACTACCTTCAGATGAATTCACCGGTAAATTCTACCAAAATTCTCACAAAGAAAGGTAGTCTTACCATACAAGCAAGTAACCATAATTTTAGCATTGCCTTAGTTACATTGTAAAAATTATGTTTCCAAACGAGACACAAGAAGGTTTATACCTGCTGTATTCATAATTGCCCAAACGGAAAACAAACGTCTAAATATTCTAGAAGTCCTTTACTATCAAAAGTGAACCAAGCCTGGGCAACATGGTGAAATCCTGTCTCTAACATTAAAAAAAAAATAGCTTAATATAAAGCATGTGCATTACAGCCAACTGCTTGGGAGGCTGAGGTAGAAGGATCAGCTGAACATGGGGAGGTCAAGATTGCAATGAGCTGTGATTGCACCAATGCACTCCAGGGTGACAAAATGAGACTTTCTCACAAAAATAAAGTAACAAAAAGAACCAAACTCTAAGTTGTCAACGTAACTTTCCTTGTGTAGTTGCATCACCCGTTGATTAAATGCATTTCAATGGGCACAAATGAAATAAATGAAGAACCTGACACAGCATTTACTGAGTTCCTCTCATATGGGACACTGGATGAGTAAACTGAAATTATTTGCTTCAATCAACTTCATGATATAATTTCCACACTACCTTCATTTTCACTGCGGCAAATTTTCTTGCGCCTCCTCTTTGCTGCCCAGCTCCTGGCGCCGCCAGCCAAACCTGCAAGGCAGAAATGTATCATAATAAAGACAATGCTTGACATCTTGCTGGCAGAGGACCACAGAGAAATTAGTAAAAACGTTCTCAGTTTAAACTTTTGATCCTAGTTTTCACCGAGTGCTTTTCAATGCGACCTGAATTAGATCTGGGTTCTAGGGAGATTTGTTTGTGCAGGCAGATACCTTTATTCAGATGAGACAATATAGAAAAGCAGAAGTTCCAAGTTACCAAAAAAATAGGCTGGGTTCAAATCCTACTTAGAATCTGCACATACCTGGAAGAGGGATATGAACCCATCTGTGCCTCTCTTCCCTATTCTCAGATGTGGAAACATTATTAGATCTAGGCTATAGACCTACTAATCTCTATAGTGTCTAAAAGGATGAAATGCAGATAAAGACTTAAAAAGACTCATGTTTTTGTAAATGCCCTAAAATGTTCAATCAATGTCGGGAAGAATAATCCAGACACTTGGTAGTGGTTGACTACAGAGAGGGAGCTTGCATGTCTGCGCAGGATTAGGATGGAAAGTGACTTCACAGTTTCCATGGCCACATGATTTCCAGCTCATGACAGAGATCTGTGATTTCCCTGATCCCTAAGTCAGCCCCAAGGGATAGGCAGGGAAGGGGCTACAACCCCTATTTTCAAATTCAGTGAATTCAAATTCAGACATTTTGAGTGACTTGCCCAGTCACCACAGTGAGGAATGATAGGTCTGAGGTAATCATGCGGTTGGTTCCCCGGGGAGAGAGATCCCGGAACACCTGAGTCCTCTAGATCATGCCCGGGACCCTGGACCGAGAGCTCTTCTCACAAGCTCTGTGAAATCCTGCTGCCCCAGTGTTTCTGTGGGATGGTTGAGGCTATGGAGATGTGGCAGGTGGCTTACTGCATTTACTGACCTACTCTATTATCCCTATGTTGTCACTTTTAGTAGTTTTATGACCCATAAGGCAAATATTTTAAGTCTCTCCGTTATGATGCACAGTCTGAGATTTTACCTGAATCCACTCTTTCCACCCATCAGGTGATTCTCATCTGCTGGGCTGGAGCTGGCCTGCCGTAAAAGAGGACACACGGCATACCACGGAGTGGCTGTGTGCCCCACTCCTGCGCACACTCTTGCCTTGCTTCTGCTTTCCCAGCTCTGACAATCCTAATTCTGGCTTCCAAACCAATCCTGTACGTCCCTCTCTGTTCTCAGACTTGCCTCAACTGTTGGATATTTTAATCACTGTTGTGACCATGACCGAACGGTGACATTTCATATACCATAGTATATGTTTATCTTTTTACATATTTCTTAATAGCATTTAACTTATTGTTTCAGACTTTTAGGAACATTTCTGGGCTAGGTGTGCTGGCCCATGGCTGTAATCCTGACAGTTTTGGAGGTTAAGGCAGAAGGACTACTTGAGGTCAGACGTTTGAGACCAACCTGGGCAACACAGTGAGACCTCGTCTGTACAAAAAATCTACAAATTACCAGATGTGGCGGTGAGCCCTTGTATCCCTAGCTACATGGAAGACTGTTGTGGGAAGATCGTTTGAGCCTAGAAGATTGAGGCTGCAGTGAGCTATGATCTCGCCACTGCCTGGGTGACAAAGCAAGACCCTGTCTTTTCACAATAAAAAGCATTACTGTGTCACAAGTATCCCCATTTTATTTCTCATTATCTAATATTGCTGTTTTCATCCTGAGGCTTAATTGCTTTAGTAAGCTAAGGAAAAAAAGTTTTTTTTTTTTTATAAAGGGTACTATTTAAAGCAGGTCATATGCATGCCTTTTTGTAAATTCTAGTTTTATATGCCATAAATCTAGAATTTACATTCTTGATGTACTGAGTCTTCTTCTTAGAACCAGCCTCCTCATATGTAACACAGTATAATTCCCATTTTACACCTGACTCCAAACATTGAGAGGATAGAATAAAATGAAAGAGCAGTCTGTATACCACGTAACGCACAATGAATCACAAAGCGAAGTTTTCTCTAACTCAAAGGCGACAAGTGCACAGTTAGCGTCCTCTGCAGAACCCATAGCAAAATGAAATTTTGAGAAAATATGCACTTTGTCTGCCCAGTGAGGTTAGAAGGAAACTGTCACAGGTCATCATCAAGACTTCCCCAACATTGGCTTTTATTTTTAAATAATGAAATACACATGATTTCGCCTGCTTTCTTTCGTGTATATTACTGCATGTTCTCTTTGCTTTTCTGCGTACCCTATCTTGGGAATCACTCCATAGCAATAAAAAGACATCTTACTCTTTTTTACAGCTCCATACTTCTCCTTTATGTAGAAGTACCAGCTTTTTTTTTTTCTTAGAAACATTTAATAAGGACTGAGAAACAGAAGCCATGTCTATGTCTTGAGGGGTGGCAAGACAAGATGGTGGATCCCTGTGCCATTACCCCTCACAGCCCTCAGACTGAGGGCATGTATACCATAGGGAAAAGATGGTTCAGAAGGAAGGTGTGGGACAACTGAAGGTCTTTTTACATTAAAATCTTTTTACCTATAGGCAGGGTTTAGAGTAAGTACCTGCTCTACACAGTGGCTCACAATGCCCCACCCCACAGCCCCACCCAGGTGCTCACAATGCCCCGCCCCACAGCCCCATCCTGGTGCTCACAATGCCCATCCCTGCTTCTGCCCACCTGTGGTCACCGTTCCCCTCTGTGTGACATTATTCATCCTGGGCTGCCTGAGCTTTCCAGTCCTGAGAAAAGTGTGTGTGTGGAGGGGAAGGTGGTTGTTATTAAAAGTCACCCTGAGCACTGAACTCAGTAAACCCTGGTTACTAATGTCAGTTCCATTAGCATCTCTGGTTTTCTGAGTCTGGTAGCTTCCATTTGCTCAACAAACTTAGTGATACGCAAATGTTTGACTGATTTTGTACCTAAATGCTCCTCTCCTGTCTTACAAGTGTTAGTTTTTGTCTTCAATTTGACCATAGCAAAAACATGAAATGTTTCCTCTCCTCCCCTTTTCCATCCTGTAGGAAGGGGAGCCATGAAGACAAACTCTTTTCCACAGGCAGGGTCTGGCCTTCTAACTCCAAGTCTTTACCTTCCAAATTCAAGTCTAAAGTCATTTCATCTCTTTTGGAACCTGTAACCATGAGCTAGCTCTACCTGTCTTTCAGAACAAGGAGGTAAACTAAGCCCGTGACGTTACTGGAGTAGGGCTGAAGAGACGTTCATGTCAAAGTGGGAATGTTGAAGTAATCAGAGCTCCACGGCTAAACTTTTGGGTAAAACCACAACAAAAACAGCTTTTTTACAGCTCGGGCAGTAACATTTCATACCTTTTGCAGTCATTTTAAGCATGTCCCTCAATTTTTCCTTTGGTTTTCAAATTACAATTCGAAGACATAAAGCTGCTGCTGTCAAGGTGACTTCAAACCATCTATTAAGAACACCATATAATCTCTTCCAGGGCAAACTCTATTTAATATTTAAGTCTCCAAATATTTGAGTCTGAATTATCTCAATTATTAGCTTCTCTATCGAATAGGAGAAAAGAAATCATTGGGCCTTTGACCGGCTCCTTCACTGAGGTGCCATAATAGCTGGACAGCCAAGGCTAGAGAATGGGATGGAGACTCCAAAACTGGAGTATCTGAATTTTCACCAGGGAAAGGGAGAGACTAGACCAAAAAGGCCTCAAGCAAGAAGGCTCAACAACAAAGACAAGAGGCAGGACGAGCCTTTGTCCCCCATGCCCAGCCCCGGGAAAGCTGGCTATAGGCAGGAGGGAGCTGGAAGCTGAGGATCTCTGGGGTGACGGGATGGGAAGGAGGTGGGGAGGGGGTGGCCAGAGATGTGCCAGAGAGCAAATGGCACCCATGGCTTCTTTACCTTTGCGCCTCTTCGATTTTCCGGGCCACGCGGCCTGGACCTCCACCACTCCGGGATGTAACACGGCAGGCTCTGGAGTGGTGGATGCCACAGACTGGCCACGAGGCTCACAGCAGGCACAACTGGGGCCAGCGCTGGGGCACACACAATTCCCCATGTGTGATCCACAAGGGGACTGTAACAACAAAGCAACACGAAATAAAATAAAAAAACAAACAAACAAAAGAAGAAAACAAAACAAAGCAACACGCAAAAAAAAAAAAAAATACAAAACAAAGCAACAGACAAAATAAAATAAAACAAAGGAAAAAACAAAGCAACAGAGCAAGCGCCAAGGGCACAAACACTTCCGTGAGAGCAGTCGGAGCTCCTCCTCCTCCCACTACCAGCTTCCGACTGAAGGCTGCTGGTCCTGGCTGATGCCTGTCCCCCACAAAGCCTCCTATGTCACCTGATTGCCAGGAAACAACAAAGTCAGGCCACAATGCCACTTCTCACAACCCCATCCAATGGCTCACAATGCCCATTCCTGCTGCTGGCCACCTGTGGCCACCCTGCCCCTCTTGGTGACTGCATTATTCATCCTGAGCTGCCTGAGATAATCCATTTTTCACTATAGGCCTCAAAAAATTCAGCAATGTCCCTTCATAGATTCTATATAGAGAGTGTGTCTAACCTGTGAATAAAAACAAAGGTTTCATTCTGCGTGAGAAATCCACAAACACAAAGCATTTTCACAGAATCCTTTGGGGCCCACCTCTCACCTTCAGCGTCCCCTTCTTAGTTATCTGGGCTTCTGTCTTGTATGATCTGTCAGGTTCTAGGCCTTGTAAGGGTGAGTTCCATGTCTCCACTCACTTACATGTGCCCAGGACGGTTGGCTCTTGGGAGGCTCTTCATGGTGACTGAGGCCATGGATCCTTCACACTGTTCCTTGAATCCACTTGACACGAAATACTCATCCTGAAATGATGCTTTGAAAGTGATGCTTGCAGTCAATTGTGGGTCCTCTGTATTATGGATCCCTAGTACCCAATACACGGCATATAAGAAATGAATGAAAAATCAGTACATGGACTCAAGTGTGCTCACAAGGTGAGAGAAAAGTGTCCTACTTACTAGGTGTGCTACGAAGGCATCTGGGACCATTGGCTTTGCTATTTCATAGCAGGCCTGGGGCTTTGAAGGCTGGTATTTCCTCATTCTAAACCTCAGAGTCCAATGAATTACCACCAAGTGGACAAAGGTCCGCGGGCCAGAGCTCTTGGTGTGAACAACATACCTTTTTTGGGTGTGATTCATGGACGGGGACTATAAAAAACTAAAAACCATGTTTGCGTGCGGACTACCTGCAAGCCGTGGTGAGAAAACACTCTGTATACATGATCTTATTCAATGCTTGTTACAAATCCCTGAAGTGGATTTTTAGACAAACTTTCTATTCTAGAGCTTTTTGGAACAAGAGGCTAGTGTAGTGAGCTTCCACCTACTCAGCAGCAGATGCAGGTATTTGTTATCTGATGGGCGATTGTGTTACATGTATACTCCTACATGCTTCTCCTCTTCCTCTCGTGATTTTATAAAAAATCCCACACATCATAGAATTTCCTCCCTGACCGTCTTGGTGGATGTCTGTAAAAGATACGATTCTTGTTTGTTCTTTCAACATGAGGTCTCTGTCACCCAGGCTGGAGTTCAGTGGCATGATCTTGGTTCACTGTGGCCTCTCCTGCCTCAACTTCCTGAGTAGCTGCAACTACAGACTCACACCATGCCCAGCTCATCTTTTTATTGTATTTTAGTAGAGACAGGGTCTTGCTATGTTGCCTGGGCTGGTCTACAATTCCTGGATTCAAAGGATCTTCCCGCCTTGACCTCCCACACTACTGAGATTATAGGTGTGAACCGCCATGCCCGGAGACAAGAACTCATTAAAAAACATAATCCCAATACCATCATCAACCATCTCACACCATTGCTCTTTATCACTGTCAACTCTCCTTCTAGCTCCAAATTTTCAGTCATTTCATGTATTTATTGTTTGAATCAGGATCCAAATAAAGTCTCTCTTTGGGATTGTGTGATTCACCTCTTCGGGTTTTTTTGATCCTGACAGCTTCCCACTTTCATCTCTGTGCTGTCCCTTGCAGTCCATTTATTGAATAAATCAGGCCATTTCCCCACACTTTGAATTATGCTAAGTGTATTCTCATTATGCTGTTTCTCATACTGTGAATTTTGCTAATTGTATCTTGTGATGTTGGTTAACTTGCTCTTCACTTTGTTCTAGTTTTGATAAATTAGTAGTTTAATCTCAAGACTTGGTGAGATTCAGGCTGGACTTGATTCAGGGCAAAAAGGCTGCGCTAGTTTCTTCTGGGAGGAGGTGTGTACTCTGGAGATCTTTTTTTTTTAATTGGTGGTGTTAATGGCCATTGATCAGTTACGGATTGAACAATGAAGGCATTGTTGTATCATTCCTTCTTCGTTTATGAGCTGCCACCCTTCAAAGAGATACTGCTACCCTAAGAAGGGCCGTGCATGAAGAAAGAGACACTGCTACCCCAAGCAGAGCCTTGCATTAAGAAAAAAATAAAGTAAATATAAAAAAGATGCTGCTTCTTATGAACTGTTACTCACTTGTACGACTTATATAGAAAACACCAGTTCATGGCTTGATTTCTTATTTACCATTTTTTAAAATCATGGGCTGTTTCATTTATATCCTTCAATGGTGACCACTTCTATTAATTAATTTATTTAGACAGGGAGGGTCTAGCTTTGTTGCCCAGGTTGGTATGCAGACAAGCAGTCATGCCACTATAGCCTCAAACTTCTAGGCTCAGGTGACCCTCCCATCTCAGCTTCCTGAGTAGCTGAGACCAAAGACACGGGCCCTCAAACCTGAGTAATTTAAAAAATCTTTTGTTGAGACAAAGTCCCCTGTGTTGCACAGGCTGGTCTTGAACTCCTGAATGAAGTGATCCTCCTAACTCAGCCTCCCAGAGTGTTGAAATTACAGGCATGAGAAGCTGTGCCAGCCCACTTTTATTTTTTCAAAAGGATCATTATGAATGCAGATATTCAAACATATTTGATATATCTCAATTCACTGCAACTATTATCCTTACTAATGTACAAAATGTCCTATCTTTGGTTAGAAGGAGGCCCTTCAGATTGGCCCTTCGGACATGTTGAAATCATCCTAATAACCTTTGATAGATTATTTGCTATCCAGAGTGATAATATGTTCCAGGCTCCTTACACATTTCTGGCCTAGACCTGGAATCAGCATTTTGTCCAGGAAGCCTTGTTTCCTTTCATTGGGCAATGGTATTTTGAGACTACAATCTTGGTGCTAGGGGTAAATAGTATAATTTTAGAACTTAAAAAACGGCCTGGCTCGTGTCTGTAATCCTAGCACTTTGGGAGGCCGAGATGGGTGGATCACCTGAGGTCACGACTTTCAGACCAGCCTAAACAACATAATGAAACCCCATCTGTACTAAAAATACAAAAAATTAGCCAGGCATCATAGCGGGAGCCTGGAATCCCAGCTACTTGGGAGGCTGAGGCAGGAAAATCACTTGAACCTGAGAGGTGGAGGTTGTGGTGAGCTGAGATTGCGTCATTGCACTCCAGCCTAGGTAAAAACAGCTAAACTCTGTCTCAAAAAAAGAAAAAAAAAATTAAAAATAATTTAAAAATTAACAGCTTTATAGAGGTGTAATTCACAAACTAAAATCTACCAATTTTAAGTGTACAATGTTTGTGCATGTGAGAAAGAGAGAGAGAGAGAGAGAGAGAGACAGGGTTATCACTCTGATACCAAGGCTAGAATGCAGTGCTGCCATCATGGCTCACGGCAGCCTCAACCTCTTGGGATCAGGCGATGCTCCTGCCTCAGCTCCCTGAGTACCTGAGACTACAGGCTTGTACCACTACACCTGTTAAAGCGTTTAAATTATTTGCAGAGATGTTTCCCAGGCTGTTCTTGAACTCCTGGCCCAAGTGATCTTCTTGCCATGGCCTCCCAAAGTGTTGGGATTACAGGTGTGAGCCACTGCGGTTAGTCCAATTCAATGATTTTTAGTATATTTAGTATATTTACAGAATTATGTAACAATCACCAAAATCTAGCTTAAGGACATTTCATCATCCCAGAAAGAAACTCATGCCCATCAGAGTCACTTTTCGATCTCATTCCCAGCCCTAGTCAACCAGTAAGCTGCTTTCTATCTCTATATTAGGCTGTTCTGGACCTTTCATATAAACGAAATCATGCGACGTGTGTTCTTTTGCATCTGGCTTCTTTCCCGAAGCCTTGCGTTGCTGAGGTTGATCACTGTGGTAGCATGCCTCAGAACTCATTTTTGATTGCTGAATAGTATTCCGTTGTATTCCCCACATTTGAATTCCTTCGTCAGTTGATGGGCATTTGGCTTGTCTCCACTTTTTGGTTCTTGTGAGTGGTGTTGTGAACATTCACCCACAAGTCTTTGCGTGAACATACATTTTCATTGTTCCTGGTTAGATACCTAGAAGTAAAGTTGCTGACTTTAAGGCAATTTGACTTTATTTTATTTTATTATTATTTTTGTCCTGAGCCCCTTGCAGTTCTGCTAGAGAAGGTGATTTTATTTTTCACATTTAGAGAAACTGTCATACTATCTTCCAAAAATGTGGCTGTACCATTTTACATTCCCACTGGCAGTGTATGAGGGCTCTGGTCTCCACGTCCTCTCCAGCACTTGGTGTCACGCGTCTGCTAGATTGTAGTTATTCTAGTGGGTGGAAAGAGACATCGCGTTTTGGATTAATTTGCATTTTCCGAGTGACTGACGATGTTGAACACTTTATAATGTGCTTATTGGACATTAAAATATTATCTTTGGAGAAATATTTCTTCATGTTCTTTTCCCATTTTTAAGTTGGACTGTCTTTTAATATTTAGTTGTAAGAGTTCTTCTGGATATATCGGTTATTAGACATAAGATTTATAAATCTTTTCTCCCATTCTGTGGCTGTCTTCCCCTTTCTTGATTGTATCTTTTGCTGTGCCAAAGGTTTAAATTCAGCTGATGCTCAATTTTTTATTTTCTTGCTTTTTCCCTTTCCTCCTTTTCCAGGTCTCACTAGGTGGCCCTGACTGATCTTCAACTGTGCTTTTGATGATGTTTCTAAGACATCAGTGCCTTACACAAGATCACAAGAATTTACTCTTACGTTTTCTAAGAGTCTCATTGTTTTTAGTTTTACATTTAGGTCTGTGATCCCTTTTCAGTTAATTTTTGTGTATGGTGTTAGGCAGGGACCCAAATTAATTTATTTGTACATGAATATCCAGTTGCCTCACCACCGTTTGTTGAAAAGTCTATTCATGGTTGGAAACAGTGGTGGGAGGCCAAGGCTGGAGTATTGCTTGAGTCCAGGAGTTTAAGGCTACCATCTGCCTAATTCTCCCCAGAATTTCTCCAACATCTGCCTAATTCTTCCCCCACACCCAGCCCGGGGTAACCACCATTCTACTCTCTGCTTCTATGAGTTCAACATTTTTTCTTTTTTTTTCTTTCTTTCCATTTTCTTTAATGAATCAGTTCCCAAGCAGAGTTCAACTTTTTAAGGATCCACACATGAATAACATCATGCAGGGTTTGTCTTTCGGTGCTCTGCTTATTTTACTTACCATCATGTCGTCCAGTTTCATCCGTGTCATCGCAAATGCAACAATTTTTAGGCAGATGTTGGAGAAATTATGGGGAGAATTAGGCAGATGGTAGCCTTAAACTCCTCAAGCAATACTCCAGCCTTGGCCTCCCAAAGTGCTGGGATGACAGTCATGAACCAGTTTCCAACCACGAATAGACTTCTCAACAAACGGTGGTGAGGCAACTGGATATTCATGTACAAATAAATTAATTTGGGTCCCTGCCTAACACCATACACAAAAATTAACTGAAAAGGGATCACAGACCTAAATGTAAAACTGAAAACAATGAAACTCTTAGAAAACGTAAGAGTAAATTCTTGTGATCTTGTGTAAGGCACTGATGTCTTAGAAACATCATCAAAAGCACAGTTGAAGATCAGTCAGGGCCACCTAGTGAGACCTGGAAAAGGAGGAAAGGGAAAAAGCAAGAAAATAAAAAATTGAGCATCAGCTGAATTTAAACCTTTGGTACAGCAAAAGATACAATCAAGAAAGGGGAAGACAGCCGCAGAATGGGAGAAAAGATTTATAAATCTTATGTCTAATAACTGATATATCCACAAGAACTCTTACAACTCAATATTAAAAGACAGTCCAACTTAAAAATGGGAAAAGAACATGAAGAAACATTTCTCCAAAGATAATATTTTAATGTCCAATAAGCACATTATAAAGCGTTCAGCATCGTCAGTCACTAGGAAAATGCAAATTAATCCAAAACGCGATGTCTCTTTCCACCCACTAGAATAACTACAATCTAGCAGACGCGTGACACCAAGTGCTGGAGAGGACGTGGAGACCAGAGCCCTCATACACTGCCAGTGGGAATGTAAAATGGTACAGCCACATTTTTGGAAGATAGTATGACAGTTTCTCTAAATGTGAAAAATAAAATCACCTTCTCTAGCAGAACTGCAAGGGGCTCAGGACAAAAATAATAATAATATAAAATAAAGTCAAATTGCCTTAAAGTCAGCAACTTTACTTCTAGGTATCTAACCAGGAACAATGAAAATGTATGTTCACGCAAAGACTTGTGGGTGAATGTTCACAACACCACTCACAAGAACCAAAAAGTGGAGACAAGCCAAATGCCCATCAACTGACGAAGGAATTCAAATGTGGGGAATACAACGGAATACTATTCAGCAATCAAAAATGAGTTCTGAGGCATGCTACCACAGTGATCAACCTCAGCAACGCAAGGCTTCGGGAAAGAAGCCAGATGCAAAAGAACACACGTCGCATGATTTCGTTTATATGAAAGGTCCAGAACAGCCTAATACAGGGATAGAAAGCAGCTTACTGGTTGACTAGGGCTGGGAATGAGACTGAAAAGTGACTCTGATAAGCACGAGTTTCTTTCTGGGATGATGAAATGTCCTTAAGCTAGATTTTGGTGATTGTTACATAATTCTGTAAATATACTAAATATACTAAAAATCACTGAATTGGACTAACCGCAGTGGCTCACACCTGTAATCCCAACACTTTGGGAGGCCACGGCAAGAAGATCACTTGGGCCAGGAGTTCAAGAACAGCCTGGGAAACATAAAGAGACTCCATCTCTACAAATAATTTAAACACTGAAAGTTAAAGGATGGAAAATATATTCGCCACAAATAGTAACCAAGAGAGAGCTTGGGTTGTTATACTAATATCAGACAAAATAAACTTTATGTCAAAAAAAATTGCAAAAGGTAAGGATATTAAATTAATAGAAGGGCCAATTCCCCAAGAAAACATGATCATCATAAACATATGTCATAAACTTCCCAGCCCTAAAATGCATCAAGCAAACTGACAACATTTAAGGAAGAAACACAGTTCTACAAAAAGAGTTGGAGACCTTAATATTCCACTTTTTTTTTTTTGAGACAGAGTCTCACTCTGTTGCCCAGGCTGGAGTGTAATGGTGTGATCTTGGCTCACTGCAACCTCTGCCTCCCAGGTTCAAGTGATTCTCCTGTCTCAGCCTCCCAGGTAGCTGGGATTACAGGTGCCTGCCACCATGCCTGGCTGTTTTTTTTATTTTTACTAAAGATAGGGTTTCACCTTGTTGGCCAGGCTGGTCTCGACCTCCCGACCTCAGGTGATCTGCCCACCTTGGCCTCCCAAAGTGCTAGGATTACAGGCATGAACCAACACACCCAGCCCTCATATGCCACTTTTAACAATGAGTAGAAAACTAGACTGAAGATCATTAAGAAAATAAACGAAACACCATCAACCGATTGGACCTAGCAGACATACACAGGACACTGCACCCAACAGCAGAAGAACACACATTTTTCTCAAGTGCACATGGAACATTCTCAAGGATGGACAATATATTAGCCCAGAAGAGAAGGATTAATCAACTTTAAAGACAGAAAGTATACAAAGCATCATATCTAGTCACATTAAATTAATTAACAGGAGAACTTTTAAAAAATCACAAATTTTTCCATTGTTTGAAAAATTACATTAGATGTGGTAACTCACACCTGTAATCCCAGCACTTTGGGAAGTCCAGGTGGGTGGATCACCTGAGGTTGAGAGTCCGGGACCAGTCTGGCCAACCTGGTGAAACGCTGTTTGTAATAAAAATATAAAAATTAGCTGGGCATGCTGGCGGGCACCTGTAATCACAGCTACTTGGGAGGCTAAAGCATGAAAGTCACTTGAACCTGCAAGTCAGAGGGAGGCTTCAGTGAGCAGAGATTGCACCACTGCCATCCAGCCTGGGTGACAGAGTAAGACCCTGTCTCAATAAATAAAAAGAAAAGAAAAACTAAACCACATACTCTTAACTAACCAATGTATCAAATAAGAAATCACAAGAAAAGTCAGAAATTATCTTGAGATAAAAGAAATATAAAACATAACATACCAAAAACTTACAGATTCGAGCAAACGCAGTGCTAAGAAGGTAATTACACACATACCGTTTTAGCCCATTCAGGCTGCTGTAACTAAATGTCATAAACTGGGTGAGTTATAAATAGACATTATTAGAGTTCTGGAGGCTGGGAATTTCACATCAACTCACCAAAAAAATTTGGTGTCTGGTGAGGGTTCATCGATAGATGTCTTGTTGCCTCGGCTGGGAGCAGTCGCTCGCGCCTGTGTTCCCAGCACCTTGGGAGGCTGAGATGGGTGGATCACCTGAGATCAGGAGTTGGAGACCAGCCTGACCAATATGGTGAAACCCTGTCTCTACTAAAAATAGAACAATTAGCTGGGCATGGTGGCAGGCACCTGTAGTCCCAACTACTCGGGAGGCTGAGACGGGAGAACCGCTTGAACTCAGAAGGCAGAGGTTGCAGTGAGCAAAGATCGTGCCACTGCACTCCAGCCTGGGCAAGAGGGAGCCTTCATGTCAAAATTAAAATAAATAGAAATTTAGCTGTCTTGTTGTGGTCTCATATGGAGAATGAAAAAAGGAAACTACTGAAGTCTCTATTTAAAGGGCACTAACATCACTAATCAAGGAAATGCATATGAAAACCGCAGTGAGATACAACCTTACTCCGGCAAGAACTGCCACCATTAAAAAGCCGAAAACCAACTCAGCTTGAATGTGAAGAGGGAACTTTTACACGACTGGTGGGAATGTAAATTAGCACAACCAGCATGGAAAACAGCATGGAGAGTCCTTAAAGAAGAAAAAGCAGAACTACCATTTCATCCAGCAATCCCACTACTGGGTATCTACCCAAAGGAAAAGAAGTAGTCACATGAAAAAAGACACAAAGACACGTGCAAATGCATGTTTACAGCACAATCTGCAACTGCAAAGATATGGAACCAACCTAAGTGCCCATTGACTGCTGAGTGCATACAGGAACTGTGGTGCACACACACCATGGGCTACTCCTCAGACATCAAAAGGGATGAAATCATGTCTCTTGCAGCAACTTGGAGGGAGCTGGAGGCCACTCTTCTAAGTGAAGTAACTCAGAAATGGAAAACCAAAAGATCGTATGTTCTGTCACTTTACTTGATGCCACTAAATTGTGTGTTATCTTTTACATAAATAAGGAGAGAAAACAAGTCTCAATGGAGGCATACCAATGTTTCAAGGGCACACAGATATGGTATACTCAGAGAAACAACACAAAGCAATATATTGATGTTTTTAATCAGCTAGCTAGCTTGTAATTTATGTTAGAACATCCATTTAATTTGTTCTCTTTTAGCTGCTGCAACGCTTTCTTAAAAGCATTAGATTTGCTCTTCTATCATATGCTGGGACATGAACCCAGGTAAAGATAGAAGGCTGAGGCCTCATTCAGCATGGGCCTCTATTACTTTTCTGGGTGTTAAGATCATAAAAACACCATCAAAATTATAAGTGAAAGTGCACTGACTGAATTTTTTAAATAATGAGACACAAAAAAGTTACATTTCCGCTGAAACAAATGTGTTATAATTGTTGCAATCTTTCTGAGAGACACAGTCATGCTATGTTGCCCAGGCTGAAGTGAGAGAGTGGCGACTCACCGGCACCATGTTTCACACTACAGCCTTGAATTCCTGGGCTCAAGGAATCTTCCTGCCTCAACTTCTGGAGTATTTGGGACTACAGTTGTGCACCACTGCACCTGGCTTTTGGGATTTTCCCACAGTTGAAAAACAGCCAAACCCTAGACAAATTTCTTAGTAAGTCAAGTATTACTGTTTTTTTTTTTTTCTTACCAACTCTATCACTGATACACCTTGTACTTTTATATCCCTATGTCCTATTTGTCTGTAGTATTCTATGTGTCTCAATCCAGTTAATGATCTTATATCACTCTTATATGTCCTTCCAAAATTTGGGGGGGTGGATTTTTTAACTATTTTATAACTCTTATATAGTTTAAGTCACATTTGTTTACTGAATTATTTATTTTTTTTTTGAGATGGGGTCTCACTCTGTACCCCAGGCTGGAGTGCAATGGCACAATCTCGGCTCATTGCAACCTCCGCCTCCTGGGTTAAAGCTATCCTCCGGCCTCAGCTCTTGAATAGCTGGGATTACAGGTGTGTGCCACCACGCCCGGCTCTTATTTGAATTTTTAGTAGAAATGGGGTTTCACCATGTTGACCCGGCTGGTCTCAAACTCCTAACTTCAGGTGATTTGCCTACCTCGGCCTCCCAAAGTGCTGGGATTACAGGCATGAGTCACTGTGCCCAGCCTACTGAATTTTTGATACTGAAACTTATTTGTGCATGAGAGCCCTCTTTTGATAAATGTCTTTGTTATTTCTATCACTTCACTAACATTTACCCCAGTTGAGATAGATGATCAACTGATGAACCACCGGACTAGTAGTGTGTGCACAATATTGTTAATCAAAGTAAATGTAGGTACTCTTTTACCAAATCAAGGTGGAAAGCTACAGAAAAAGAAAAAAAGAAAACAAAACTTACCCTGACCCTTTCCATCCATTAGTGACATAAACACAGAAAGGTAACCAAATGGACCAAATGAAGGAGCCAGACAATCAGACCAAAATGATATAAACACATTTTTCAGAAACGCACCAAAGGCACCCAGGTTGAGAAACCTGGGTATTCACGTGCAGAGGACTGAAGTGAGACCCTGACGTTGCACAAGAACACAAACATCAACACAAAACCAACTCAGCACCTAAGTTTAATCCTGAAACTTAACAAGCTCTCAGGAAAATACATAGGGTGAGTGTCTATTTTGGGAAAACTTGAATCTGTGTACACCAGCTGCAGACAGGAAAAATTAGGAAGAATCTACCCATAAATAATACAACATTTTCGCCATCTCGCTCGCTTTATTTCCCAATGGGAAACAAAAATCCCTGCTAACAAAAGCAAATATAAACAGGTTAGACAAAGGACAACTTTAAAATTTATAAACAAGGAGAAAACGGTGAACCCAAAGAAAAGGCACCCTACAGATTGGGACAAAATTATAGAAAATCATGTATCCGAAAAGAACTGTTTTCTAACATATGCAAGAAACTAAAGGCACTGAGTGAGCATAATGATAAAATAACGAAAACCTCTATTTACCCAAACAACCTGCCACTGGCATAAAAACAGAAAGGCTACCCAACGGACAGAATGAGGGAGTCCCACATGCCACCCAAATGAATGTACACTGAACACATTTTTCAACACAACAGAAATAGACACAATGGGAAAAGAATAAATGATTTTGAGCAAACTGGATAACCACATGAAAAACACTGAAATAGGACAAAAATCGATGTAAATTACATGGAAGACCTAAAGTCAACCTTGAAACCATTTCCTTCCCTCAGGAAACAACAGGTAAGCACATAGTTTAGAAGACTAATCTATGCACACCAGTTGCAAAATGTGAAATATAAAAAGAAAAAGAAAATTAGAAGGAAAAAAACATAGCCAATGCCATGGATTGGCAATCTTTTTCACTGTTTTTAACTGCACACGGAAGTCACCACTAACATGTAAACAGGTGGAACTACGGAAAACATCAGATCTTATGCTGTGAAAAGAAAACAACGAACAGAAGAGAAGGTGCCTCACAGACTGAAAGAAAACTATGTTAAATCCTGTCTTTGAAAGGGGTCGTTATAAAATCTGTGAAAGACACTGACACTACCATGTGGGGGAAACAAAAACAAACACCCAAGCTAAGTCTGGGCAAAGGACCTGAACAGACGTGTCTGCGAAGCAGATGTGAAACTGACTCACAGGTAAAAGAAAAGTCTCTCAAAAGCGCTAATCCTCACAAGAATGTCAAGGAAACCTGCACTGAGATGCCGCTTCCATCCACGTCGAATGAATGCTACCTAAAACAGAAAGAAAACTTTTAAAAGGAAACAACTAGTACAGACTTTCAGAAGGGGAAACTCTTCTCATACACTATTGGTGGGAATGTCAGTGTCTACACACACTACGAAAAACAGCTGGAAGTGCCTCCAACAAAGTAAAAACGCCCATTTCATCCAGCCATCATTCCATTCCTACGTGGAAGAGATACCTGCCTTACCCTCCGTACTGCAGTACTCACGATAGCCAAGATAGGAAATACACCTACCTGTTCTTCCATTGTGAAGGGATGAAGAAACTGCAATATACATCCAGAGCAGAATATTCTTTAATCGTAGAAATGGGTGAAATCTCGTCACTTGCGGACACGTGGAAAAACCTGAGGAACATTATGTTAAATGAAATAAGCCAGGCAGAGAAAGGCATATACTGCATGATCTCATGCACGTGGAATCTGAAACAACTTGACGTCACAGAAGCACAAAGCTCAATAGTGGTTACCAGAGGCTGTGGGGAAGGGGCGCCTAGGCAGGGATTGGTCCTGGGTACAAAGTTACACTTAGAAAACAGATCAGTCCTACCCTTCTCTTCTATAGCAGGGTGACCAGGGCTAATATTGTAGGGAATTTTCCAAAGAGCTGGAAAGGATTGTAAGTATCATCTCCACAGACAAATAATACCTAGAGGACTTCACAGATGCTAAATATTGTGATTCGATCAACATGCTAGGTGTACGCATATCAAAATGGCCCCTGTATCTTCTAGTTATATACATATGCTCTAGTGGAATCGCTTTATAAAAAAAAAAAAAAAATACCAATGACGCTAAAATTTACATGGAACCATGAAACACCCTGAATTTCAAAGCAACCCTGAAAACACAAAGTACATGGAATGCATCACTGTCCTCCATTTGAAATTATATTGAGAAGCCAGTTATCTAAACAACAGATGACTGGCACTAACCAAGAAACCCAACAGACAGAATGAGGGAGCTCGATCACAAACCCAAATTCCTAGGTGGTGTACACGTTTTGTAAAAGAACACCGACAGACACAATGAAGAGGGGGGAATCTGTTTAGTCAATGGATTTGAAAACTGGATATCCCTACGTAAGTAGAATAGGACCCCAACTGTGTAAAAAGACCAAGGATTAACTCAAAATAAATTAGAGACTGATCAACAAAAGTCGAAAGCATCAAACTCTTCCAATGAGAAGACACATGATGTGGGTATGTTTAGGTCAATGTGGATCTGTGCTCACAGTGTGCCAAAACAAAATAAAAAATATGGGGTGAAAATCTCATAGGCGATGGGATAGTTTGGTCATGATTCTCTTTTTCCTCATCAGTCACCTACATCAAAGGACAACAAGAAAACAGACACACGTGGGACTACATCATACGTTAGAGTTTGTGCCCAAGCAGATTTCTAAAAAATCCACCGGGCGTGGTGGCTCAAACCTCTAATCCCAGCACTTTAGGAGGCCGAGGCGGGTGGATCACGAGGTCAAGAGATCGAGACCATCCTGGTCAACATGGTGAAACCCCATCTCTACTAAAAATACAAAAAATTAGCTGGGCACGGTGGCGCGTGCCTGTAATCCCAGCCACTCAGGAGGCTGAGGCAGGAGAATTGCCTGAACCCAGGAGGCGGAGGTTGCGGTGAGCCGAGATCACGCCATTGCACTCCAGCCTGGGTAACAAGAACGAAACTCCATCTCAAAAAAAAAAAAAATTATCCTGAAGTTTACAAGAAAGGTTTCGGCAAACCTACATATGATGAAAGGTTGTCTTCAAAATGTCTAAGCAACAAACGCTACTTACTAGCAAAAACACAAAAGAGAAACTAATAACTAAGCAAACTGGGACCAAATAACCTAAACAGACATTTCTGCAAAGAAGACGTAATGTTGAAAACAAGTTTTAAAAACTTAGATAATATCGCAAATCACAAGAAAGATGTAAATCAAAGCAACACACATGATCTCACTATAATTCATACGGGTGTTATCAAGGCAATCAAATACATTAAAAGAGACGCAAATGCTGCTGTCAATTTCCACAGAGGAGCTCATTTGGTCAGAATGTTAATTAGCATTCATACTACAGACACCAGTGGGAGCTTCCTCCAAAAGTTTAACCTACAACTACCACTTCATCTAACAAGTCTTCTACTAAGTATACTTTCAGGACGAAAGAAATCAGTCCATGCAAGAGGCATCTGCCATCCTATGTGGACTGCAGCACTATTCACAATTGCCAAGACAAAGAATAGACTTACCTGCCCATCCACACATGAAGGGATACCTGGTGTATGTGCACAAATAGAATCGTCTTCAGCTAGAAAACCGGAATGAAATGTCATCATTTGGAGCCACGCTGTTGAACTTGGAGGACATCATGTATGACCTAAGACAGGCAGAAAAAGAACAACTAATGTAGAATCCAAAATAAAAGGCTGTATTGCATAGGTCTAGAAAGCACAATAGTAGTTACTAAAGGTTGGAGGGAAGAAGGGGCACGGGCAGATGTCAGAAATAGGCACAAAGTTACACTTAGATGAGAGGAATGAATCGCTCCTCACTGGTCCACAGCCAAGTGACCAGAGGTTAACACAACATCACACCCTTTTCACAAAATCTGGGAGATTCCAAATGTTTCTACCATAAACAAATTCACAACTGTTTCTGATAAGAGAGGCTCTAAATATCCTGATTTGATCATTCCTCTGTGTCTGCATTAATCAAAATGCCCCACTCTAACTCCCCCCATTGTATACCTTCACCATATGACCAACCTTTTAAAAACTATGTCAACATGCAATGCTAAAATTCATGTGGCCCATAAAACACACTGAATTTCCAAAGCAATCCTGAGAAATCCAAACTACCTTGGTTGTGTCACACTTCCTGATGTTAAATTTCATTGAAAAACTAGGAACCCCATTCCACACAGAGCAGTGGAACAGATTAGAGGACCCAGACTGAAACCCTCACCCCTCCTAACACCATCTGATCTTCAACAAAATCCACAAAAATAAGCTTTGGAGAAAGGACTCCCTCCTTTCAATAGACGGCACTGGCATAAATGACTAGCCAGCTGCAGAAGAAAAACAGTGGGCCCCGTGTCTCACGGTGTACAGACACAAACTCAAGATGAATGAAAGATGTAAATGCAAGACCTCAAACTATGAAAAGCCTGCAAGAGAACCTAGAAACGCCCTTCCTGACAGAGGATTTGGCACAGCGTGGATGTGTCTCAGTCTCCAAAGCCAAGTGCAACTAAAACAATTATTGCCCAGTGGCACCTAATACACAAAGAGCTGCTGCACAGAAGAAATGACCAACAGAGTGAACAGACGGCCTTCACAACGGGAGAAAATGTTCCCACGCGTGCATCTGATGAAGGCTAATATCCCGGATCCACCTTAAAGATGTTAAGCAAATAAACCAGGAGAACAAAAACTCAATGAAGAAAGGGCAAGGGGCATGAAAACACGCGCCTCAAAAGAAGGCTCACAGCAACCAACAGACATGACAACACTTCTCTGCCTCAGTCAGCATCAGAAAGAGGCAAAGCAAAAGGCCCACGAGATAGTATTTCACACTGGCCAGAATGACGATTAGGACACAGTTCACAAGAACGAATGCAGGCGAGGCAGAGGACAGGGACGCTGCTCTGCTGCTGGTGGAAATGCAAACCAGTTCAGACACCATGGAAAGCAACGTGGGGATTTCTCAAATGACTTTCTCCACATCACTAATGTCCATGGAAACCATGCTAAGATTCCGTCTCCTTCCACTCGCTATGAATACTACCAAAAACAAAACACAAATTTTGGAAGGCGCCAGCCAGTGTAGACTTACAGAAAGGTGACCTCTTCAACACTATTGGTGGAGACCTGAACTAGTATACACACACTGAGAAACAGCAAGAGGTTCCTGAAAAACTTCACGGTACAACTACCATGTCAGCTGGCAGCCCCACCACTGGTTCCACATTTAAAGCAGTTGAAATCCCTGGGCTGAAGAGAGCTATCTGCCTTCCATGGGTACTGAAGCACTTGTAACTGTGGCCAAAGTACAGAACCAACCTACCTGTCCACCCGCAGCTGCAGGGATGAAGAAACTGCTGTTCACATACATCATGGAGTATGTTCCAGCCATAAAGCTCTGGGAATCCTGCCATCTGCAGCCACATGAAGAAACCTGGAGAACATCAGGTCCAACGAATGAGCCTGGTAGAGAAAGTCCTATTCCACACGATCCCAGGCATGCAGACTGAAAACATCTTCACCTCCTAGAAGCAGAAAGTTCAATAGGGGTTACTAGAGGTTGCTGGGAAAATGGAGAGGGTCTGGGAAGGAATCAATAATGGGTAAAAACTTCCCCTCAGATGAGAGCAATCAATTCTGGTCTTCTATTCCACAGCAGGGTGACTGGCCTTAACACAAATGTATATGTCTCAAAGTAGCTAGAAGAAAATATTCTGAATGTTGCTACCACACAAAAATATCATAACTATACGAGGTGAAGTGATGCTAAATAACCCAATTTGATCATTACTCAGAATACACATGTATCAAAATCTTCCCTGTACCCTCTCATTATATATATTTATATATGGGAAATGGTGTTTTAAGATATATAAAGAAAACAATGCCAAAATTTATATGGAAATGTGAAACACCCTGAATTTCCACAGTTACCCTGAGAAACACAAACCATGTGGCATGTATCACATTCCCTGAGTTCTAATTAAATGAAAATCCCTAGTTAACCAACCCATATGCTACTGGTAAACACAGAGAAACACAGACCAGTGAGCAAAATGAGGGTGTTTAATAATAAACGGAAATTTATACAGAGTGAATACATTTTTCAAAACACTACCAAACTGACACAATGGGGAAGGTTTTCAAAACTAGGTATCCATATGTAAAAGAATAATATAGGACTCTCATGGTATGAAATACACAATAATCAACTGAAAAGGATTAAAGATTATACACAAAACTTGTAACCATAAAGCTCCTATAAAGACAACCTCGGTGTGCGGATATTTACTGCAACTTGGATGTATGCTCACGATTTGCAAAAACAAAAATACAAGGAAAAGAAAATCGTGGACAATGGACTGCTTTGGTAGTGATTGAGTTTTTTCTTCATTAGTAACCAACAGCGCAGCTAACCAAGAAATCATACACATGTGGGGCCACGTCACACTGAGGAGTTTGTGTCTAACAAACAATGAACAAAATGAAAAAGCATACTAAAAACTGTAAGAAACATTTGGGCAAACATTCAGTTGGATAAGGGGTTATTTTTGAAAAGGTACAAGCCAGTAACACTACCGGCTGGCAAAAAAAAAAAAAAAAAAAAGGAGAAAAATAACCAAACCAAATAACCTGAAGAGATATTTGTGCAGACAAGAAACTGATGCAACATTTGCAAAAATGTGGTTACCGTTACTATGCACGAGAAAAATGAAGATCAAAGCCACACTCAGATCTTATCTCACTCCAACTAGAATGAACATTACAGACAGATTAAAATATTTAAACAGACAACTTCTAGTTTGAATTTCCACAAAGGGAACTGTTTGTGGAAATGTATATTAGTATTAATGCTATAAAAAACAGTTGGGGGTCCTGCAAAGAATAGAAAGGAAAAATAGCATACCAGCTAGCATTCCCACTACTGGGTATACACTCAACCAACCTGTCCATCCACAGATAAAGGGATCTAGACACTCTCATATGCATACACTAGGGAATATTCTTCGGCCACCGAAACGATGAAACAGTGTCATGTGGAGCAACCCAGATGAACCTGGAAAACATTATGTTAAACATAATGAGCTGGGCCAAGAAAGGCAAACACTGAATCTTAAGATGTCTGTCTTAAAGAGGTAGAAAGCGCAGTATTGGCTACCAGGGTCTGTCTGGGAGATAGAGGGGGAGTAGGGATTGGTTATGGAAGCAAAGTTATCTTAACCTTAAAGGAATCAATCGGAGTGTTCTCCTCAGCCTGGTGACAGGAGTTAACAATATTATATTTTTCAAAAGAATAAGAAAGGAGAATTTTATGTGTTCTCTCCACACAAAAATAATACCTTATGAGGGAACAGAGATCCTAAGTACCCTGATTTGTTCATTACCCAATCTACACGTGTGAAAATGTACCCCTAATTATGTACCTTTATGTTGAGAAAAAAAAGTTAACAGAAATAAATACATATTGCTAAAAATCACAGGGAACCACAAAAGCAATTCATATCTAAAGGAATCCTGAGAAATTCAATCGAAGTGAGGACCCAGAATCTTGGATATTAAATCACACTGCCAAGCTGCAGTTATGCAGCACATATATGGTACCTGGATAAAAACAATACCTAGAATTAGCCAGGCACGGTGGCTCAAGCCTGTAATCCCCGCACTTTGGGAGGCTGAGGCAGGTGGATCACGAGGTCAAGAGATCGAGACCATCCTGGTCAACATGGTGAAACCCCGTCTTTACTAAAAATACAAAAAATTAGCTGGGCATGATGGCGCGTGCCTGTAATCCCAGCTACTCGGGAGGCTGAGGCAGGAGAATTGCCTGAACCCAGGAGGTGGAGGTTGTGGTGAGCGGAGATCACGACATTGCACTCCAGCCTGGGTAACAAGAGTGAAACTCCGTCTCTCAAAAAAAAAAAACAAACCTAGAATTGTGGATAAAAATGGGGAGGACAAAACAAGATCAACGCAAATATGGACACAGTCAACTCCCTTTAACAAAGACCACCGCAGTGTGGCAGGCAGAGTCTGCTCAATGAATACCTTTGAGAAAAATGCTCTCTGAATGCAGAAGAGAGAAACAGGACCCTGACTTTACATGATATATGAAAATCAACTCCCCCCCCTTGCAAAAAACAAACCAAAAAAACCTCCAAAGACCAGAACAAAAGACCATAAAGCACAAAATGTTTTAACTAAAACACAGGTTGAGCATATATTCTGGGTCACGTGACTCTGCTCACCTTTGCAAAGAGAGAAAGAAACAAACACCCTGGAAGGAAAACCTCCTTGACAATTAAATGCTTTGTCACTGAGAAGTATTTTCTTATATGGGTGACCAGAATTACATGCATAAAGCGCAAAAATAAACATGGACTACATCAACCTGAAAAGTTTCTGCACGGCAAAGAAACTACCTTCCAAATTAAAAAAGCGTCCTATAGATTAGGCAAAAATTTCAGGTAATCATGTAATTCATGAGTTGTCACCTAAGGTGTACACAAAAAACACTACAAAGTAGCAAAAGAATCTAATATTTCGCAAAGGACCTGAACAGACAATTCTGCGACAGAAAATCGAACAACAGGTAAAAGGTCCTCAAAATTAACTATCCAACAGTTAATTAACTGTGTGTGGTTTAATTGAAACCCACACACAGATAATCTCACACTTACTGAATATCCCTAGAAAGTTTTTTAAAAATAGGAGAGGCCAGGCTCGGTGGCTTACGCCAGTAATCCCAGAACTTTTGGGAGTCCGAGGCAGCAGATCACCTGAGGTCAAGAGTTTGAGACCAGCCTGATCAATATGGAGAGACCCCGTCTTTACTACTGATACAAAAATCAGCCTGGCGTGGCGGCGGGCCCCTGTAGTCCCAGCTACTCAGGAGGCTGAGACAGGAAAATTGCTTGAACCCGGGAGCGCAGGTTGCAGGGAGGCCAGATGGCACCACTGCACTCCCGCCGGGACAGAACGAGATTGTCTCCAAAGGGAAAAAAAACAAAAAAGGAACACGGGTATGGTTTTGGAGAAAAGGGAACTCATACACTGTAAATGAGAATCAGAATAGACACCTCGGAAAACAGCGAACTACCTGGAGACTCCTCAAAGAATTCACACTACAAATGTCACCTGTTCTATTGGGTTCTAGCGAGGTCTCTCTCTAAAGGTCCCGAAACATCATATAACCCTGGACCTCAGCTCAGAGGGCCGGGGGCTCGGAGGGTCCTAGGTCCCGCGCTTCACCGGCCTCTGGGCCAGGTGCTCCTATAGGCTGGACGCGGGTCGCACACCGTTCCCGGCCAGGGTGCGCACGCTGCGGCGGCCAGGACCCCACAACCACCGCCACGCAGACTACTGGGGCCCAGATGCCCACAAGGAGTCAGGGCCCAAAAGCGAGCGGTGGGGAAGGAGCAGGGAGGCCCGGAGGGTTCCCGGGGGGGTCCATGCCCCGCCACTTACCGCGGAAGCGTCCCTCCTGCTCCTCCATCACATGGAAGCCACCACGGCTTCTCCGAAGCTCGCCGCTTCTGGACGCCGCCGCTTCTGTTCGCTGGGACGCGGCCTCCGCTTTTGCCGGCTGGGACCGCGCGGTCGCTTCTGCTCGCTGGGACGTCGACTGCGCTTCTGCCCACTAGGACGACGCCCCAGACTCTGGCCGCCGCTTTCGCTCGCTCCGACCACATCGCCGCCGCTTCAGTTCGGTTCAACCACGCCGCGGCTTCTGCCCGGGCCCCGCGGAAAGCGCCGTCTCGGCTTCCGTAGAGGCGCGCACGCCCGCAGCGTCCCTAGCGACTGGCTGAAGCACCACCCCTTCTTAAAGGGGCCGCGGCTCGGACTGCACAGAAGCAGCTTCGCGTTGCGGCCCAGGATGAGCCTCTGCCCAGCCCCAGCGGTGGACGAAAGGCCCCCCAGTCTCTCCTCCCGGCTCTAGGGCCCTAGAGATCACAGGAGTGGAGCCCTGTGACCCCAGCCCCGAGATCGGCTCCCTTTGCCGGGGGAGCTTCCAGGGCCTGCCCCTGCCCTCCTCTGGACCTCAGCTTCACGATCCGCAAAGGAAGCGGCCCGGCCAGAGCTGGGGTCCCTCGAGCGCGGCGCCTCAGGATGCAGGGCGGGCTCCCTGGTCCCTCTGCAGAGGGGGCCCTTAGAACCACGGAAAGCTGGGGCTGCAGGGACAGTCCAGCAGGGAGGCCTCCCCGGCTTCCCTGTCCGCATCCGTCCTGTGGGAGCCCGGGGGCCTCACCGGGGTGCCTGGGTCACCCGGCTCCCCAGGAGGCAGGCAGGGGCCCTGGGGTCCAGCGCCGCAGCACCTCAACTCCATCCGAGGTCAGCGCCCGGAGGGGCCCTGCGGACTGGACCCAGCCCGCCCCTTCCCAGGGAGAGGGACCCGCATCGCATCTGTCTCTGTGACACCCACGGGAGGGCCGTGCTGGCCTCTCCCGGGGATCTGGGCGAGGCAGGGGAATCCCAGCCACCTGGCCATCATGCTGAAACCTCGTCTCCACTAAAAATACGAAAATTAACCGAGCGTGATGGCGCCCGCCTGTAATCCCAGCTACTGGAGGGGCTGAGGCAGGAGAACCGCTTGAACCCGAGGAGGAGGTTGCAGATCTGGGGTCACTGCAGTCTCCGCCTCCCTGGCTCACGCAATTCTCCTGCCTCAGCTTCCCGAGTAGCTGGGATTACAGGCACCCGCCACCGTGCGTGGCTAATGTTTGTATTTTTGGTAAAGACAGGGTTTCACCATGTTGCCCAGGCTGGTCTCAAACTCCTGACCTTGTGATCTGCCATCTTGGCCTCCCAAAGTACTGAGATTACAGGTGTGAGCCACCTTGTCCGGCCGGGTCAGGAGTTCAAGACCAGTATGATCACATGCTGAAACCATGTCTCTACTAAAAATACAAAAATTAGCCGGGCATGATGTCACATGCCTGTAATCCCAGCTACTTGGGAGGCTGAGGCATGAGAATCACTTGAACTCAGGAGGCAGAGGTTGCAGTGAGCCACTGTACTCCAGCCTGGGTGACAGAACGAGACTTCGTCTCAAAACAAAAGCAAAAAAAAATAATAGTCAAAATGGTAACGACAGAAAGTAGAGTGGTGGTTGCCAGGGGCTGGCAGAGGAGGGAACAGGGAGTTTGTATTTAACGGGTAGAGAGGCACCAAAGCAGGCTGAGAGTGCCCCAGCCCGGGAGCTAAGCAGGGTCAGGCTTGGCTAGGGCTTGCATGGGGGAACACCTGGAGGGACAGGGGGCTGGGGACTTGTGGCTTCTTGCCTCCTTACTGCTTTCCTCCAATTGTCGCAACTCTTTCTATCTGCCCCCAACTCTTTGGCCAGCCCTTCTGCGCCTGCCTGCACCCCTGCTCTGGCCTGGGACCTCACCTCTTTGAAGGCACCAAATTTCATTGAAGCTAAGAGGGATCGAGCCTGGCTTGGGCTAGGATTGGGGACCGCCCAAGGAGATGGGGGCTGGTTGCTTTTGGCTTCTTACTCTTTTCCCATTTTTCCTGCTTGTCACAAAGCGTTCCAACAGCCCAATAATTCTCTGGCTTTTCCTTATTGACTTCCACACACTCCTGTGCCCACTCTGTGTTGTGAAGTGTCCCTGAGGAGGACCATGATAGCAGCCCTTGGGCTTCATAGCAGCCTGAGGGTGTCCCAACATAGAAGCTAAGCAGGGTAGAGCTTTGGTGGGGCTTGGACCGGGGACTACCTGGGGAGACTGTGGTCTAGAGGCTTTTGGCTTCCCACTCCCGTTAGGTTGTTTTTGCTTGTCACACTTCCCAAACACTTGCTAACTCTCTGGCATTTCTTTTCCAGCTAACCTGACCCCCACCCGTGGCCAGGCACCTGCCTATGGGGCTTCATCTATTTAGCCTCTGCAAACCATAGCAGTCTGAAGGTCAGGGTGTGGTTGAGAAATGTTGCCACAAGGGGGAAAAGGTCGAAAAAAGCAGAAAGCCAAAAAGCTCGAAGCCTGGTCATTCCACGTGGTACCCCATCCAAGCCTCTGTTAGGCCCAACCCTGCTTAGCTTCTGGGCTGGGGGTCCTCAGTCCACTATGGTGATGGGAGGCTGCTGGAACAAACCCCCACGGAGAAGCTCCCGTTCAAGCTGGGGGCACTGGCGGGAGGAAACGGGAGATTAGGGAGTCAGAGGGCAGTTGGAAATCGTTGCCAAAAGTGAAGGAAAGCAGGAAGTTAGCAGGAGTCCAAAAGGCTCCAGCCACCGGACTCCCAAGGTGGTCCCTCATGCCCTACTCTGCTCAGCTTGCATGCTGGGGCACCCTCAGGCTGCTATGCCAACTGGAGTCAGCTGGGATGGACCCCCACCGGGAGGTCTGAGTATGCGTTGGGCATGATATGGTGTCCAGAGAGTCCAGGGGTGGTTAAGGAGTATTTCAATAAGAGAAGGAAAGTGGGGAAAAGAACGGGAAGCCAAAAGCCTCCAGCCCTGATCTCCCCAGGTGGTTCCCCATCCAAGCTTCAGTTAAGCCAAACCCTGCTCAGCTTCCAGGATGAGCCACCCTCAGGCTGCAGGGGCCCACGGAGCCTGCCAGTACAAACCACTACAAAGAGGTACCAGGCTGCAGTGAAAACACCGGCAGGTGGAGGCCAGGAAGCTAAGCAAGGACCAGCCTGGCAGGTACTTGGATGGGGGACCACTTGGAAAGACAGGGGGCTGGAGGCTTTTGCCTTTTCATCTTCCTCAAGCTTTTCCCTCTTGTCCCAATGCTTTCCCTCTTGCCTACACCCACACCAAGACCTTGGACCTCCCCAGGTGGGTTTGTCTCAGCAGCCCCTAGGTGCCAGAGTAGCCCTAGGGCAACACAGCCCAGAAGCTAAGCAGGGTCAGGCCTGGCAGGGCTTGAATGGGGACTGCCTGGAAAGGCAGGTGCTGGAGGCATTTTCTTTCAGACATCAACAAGCTTTCTCCCACTAGTCCCAAGGCTTCCCAACCGCACCCGAATCTGCATCTTTTTTTCCCACTTGCCTAGACCCACGCCTTGTCCCAGGCCTTCCCCATTTGGGTTTGTATCGGCAGTCCCAAGGCACCGTAGCAGCCCTAGGGTGCCACATCCCAGAAGCTACGCAGGGTCTTGCTTGGCTGGCGCTTGGATGGGGGACCACCCGGAGAGACCAGCAGCTGGAGACTTCTGCCTTCCCCGTTTCTTCCACTTTGCCCCACTTGTCCCAACCACCCTCTGACTCACTGGCTCCACCTTCCGCCAGCTTGCACCCCTCGGCAGCCCAGGATGTTCTTCTGAAGGTCCTCCCAGCAGCCCTCAGATGCCATAGCACGCTGAGTGTGCCCCAGTGTGAAAGCTAAGCACGGTTGAGCCTGGCTGTGGCTTGGATGGGGGGCTGCTTGGGAGGACCAGGGGCTGGAGGCTCTTTACTTCCCACACTCTTTTCTCTTTCCCCAACTTGTCCAGATGCTTCTCAACTGGGGGCTGGAGGCTTCCCCCCCGCCGCTTTTCACTTTCCCCCACTTGTCCCAACGCTTCTCAACTGCCCCCTGACTCTGGCCCCATATTCCATCAGCCTGCAAGCCTGTTGTGGCCTGGGACCTCCCTGTAAGATCCCTGGTGCCATAGCTTTCTGAGGGCGCACCAACCCGGGAGCTAAGCAGGGTTGGCCGTGGCTGGGGCTTGAATGGAGGATGGCCAGAGGGTATAGGGGGCTAGAGGCTTTTGGCTTCTGGCTCCTTTCCCTCCTTCCCTCAAATGTGGCCACCCTTCCCAAATACCCCCTGACTCTGGCCAGCCCTTTTCAGCCTGCCTGCACCCATCCCACGGCCCAGGACCTCCCTGAATGGGCCTGCCTCTGAAGTAACTGATAGCCACTGCAGCCTGTGGTGGGTGCCTCAGCCCAGAAGCTAAGCAGGATACATCCCAGCTTGGGCATGGATGGGGACTGTCTAGGGAGACAGGGGCTAGAGGCTTTTCGCTTCATTTTTTTCCCAATTTCCCCTGCTTGTTGCAAAGATTTCCAGCCTTCTCCTGACACTCAGGCCGTCACTTTCCTACTCCCGCATGCTTGTGCCCCCTACATATCCTGGGGCATCCCTGAGGGGGTCTGTCCCAGCAACCGCTGGGTGTCATGGTAGCTCAGGGATGCCTCAGCCTAGGAGCCAAGTGGAGTCGGGCCTCGATGGTGCTTGGATGGGGACTGCTGGGGAGACTGGAAGCTGAGGCTTTTGGCTTCCCTCGCCCTCCCGTTTTTTTGCTTGTTGCAATGCTTCCCAACAAGCTGCTAACTCTCTGGCCCTCACATTTCATCCCACCTGTTCCCCACTGTGGCCAGGGACCTCCCTGTGGGTGTCTGTCATGGCAGCTCCTCAGGTGCAGTAGCAGCCTGAGGTCATCCCAGCTCAGAGCTAAGCAGGGTAGGGACTGGCTGGGACTTGGATTGTGGAACGCCTGGGGAGATAAGGGCCTGGAGGCTTTCGGCTTCCCGCTCCCTTCCCACTTTCTTCTGCATGTTGCAATGCTTTCCAACTAAACCCTAACTCTCTGTTTTTTTCTTTTTGACCCCCTACACCCCCACTGCGGCCCTGTCAGCAGCTACCAGGTGACATAGCAGCCTGAGGCCTCCCCAGCCTGGAAGCTGAGCAGGGTCACGCCTTGCTTTGGCTTGTAGGAAGGACCACAAGGGGAGACCGGGGGCTGACAGTTTTGGCATCCAGCTCCTTTTCTCATTCCCCCACTTCCTGCAGTGCCAAAAGCAGGGGAATGCGGGAAGTGAGCAGGAGGCCAAAAGCCTCCAGCCACCTGACTCCCCAGGCAGTCCCTTATCTCAGCCCCAGCAGCGCCCCACCCTGCTCAGCTTCCATGCTGGGGTGCCCTCTGGCTGCTATGCCACAGTGTCAGCTGGGACAGACACCCATTGGGAGGTCTCAGTTTGTATTGGGGGCACAGCTGGGCGGGAAGTGGGGTCCAAAGACTTTGGGGTCAGTTAAGAAGTGTGAAAAGAGGGGGAAAGAAAAAAAGAGCAAGTAGCCAAAAGCCTCCAGCCCTGGTCTCCCCACGTGGTCTCCCGTTCAAGCCTCATTCAGTCACGATTGTGCTTAGCTATGGCCCATGAGGCCTGTAAGGGCAAACCCACGTACAGAGGTCCAGGGCTGCAACAGGAAAGCCTGTGGGCAGGGCCCCAGAAGTTAAGCAGGGTTGGGCTTGGCAGAGTCTTGGATGGGGGTCTGCCTGCAAAGACCGGGGGCTGGAGTCTTTCCTTTTCACCTTCTTAAAGATTTCCCCTGCTTTTCCCAACGCTTTCCAACTGCCCCCAACTCTGTCTCCCGTTTCCCGCTTGCCTACGCCCCTTCCAAGGCCCACAAACTCCCCGCGTGGGTTTGTCTCAGTAGTCTCCAGGAGCCATAACAGCCCTAGGGCACTGCAGCACGAAAGCTAAGAAGGGGCAGGCCTGGCTGGGGCTTGGCTGGGGCTTGGCTGGGGCTTGGATAGGGGACTCCCTGTAAAGACCACGGGCTGGAGGCTTTTGCCTTTTGCCTTCTTCAAGCTTTCTCCACTTGTCCCAATGCTTGCCAACCACCCTGACTCTCTGTTCTTTCTTTCCCGCTTGCCTACACCCCTGCTGCAGCCAGGGTCTTCCCTGTATGGGTCTGGCTCTGCAGCCCCCAGGCACCATAGCAGCCCTAGGTCATCGTAGCCTGGAAGCTAAGCAGGGTCTGGCTTGGGTGGGTCTCAGATGGGGGACTAGCTGGGAAGACATGGGCTGGAGGCTGTGGATTTCTGTTTCCTTCCTGCTCTCTCCTGCTTGTCACAAACCTTCTTAGTTGCCTCTTGAAACTCTGGGTTTCCATAAGTTTCCCAGCTACCAGCACTCCTGCCAAACACAGGGACCTTTCTGTAGGTTTCTGTTCCACCAGCGCCCTGGCACTGTTGCAGCCTGAGGGTGCCTCAGCCCAGAAAGTAAGTATCAGGCTTGACTGGGGCTTGGACAGGGGACCACATGGGGAGACCAGGAGGTGGAGGCTTTTGGCTTTCCCCTTTCTTCGGCTCTTCTTCACTTCTCCCAATGCCTTCCAATCCCCCTGACTCACTAGTCCCCTCCTTTTCACCTGCCTGTGTCCCCACAGCAGCCTGTGATGTTCTTGTGAAGGTCCTCAGGACAAGTGCCACAGGACACTAAGTGGGCCCCAGCACAGAAGCTAAGAAGGGTCAGGCTGGCTGGGGACTGGATGGAGAGCTTCCTGGGGAGACCATGGGATGGAGGCTTTTCTGTTCCCGCTCCCTTTTCACTTTCTTCTTCTTTTCTCAACGCTTCCCAACTGCCCTCTGACCCTGGCTCCCTCATTTCCATCAGCCTGCAAGACAGTCTCTGCCTAGGATCTCCCCATAAAAGTTCGTCTCAGCAGACCTGTGCCATAGCAGCCTGAAGGCACCTCAGCCCAGAAGCTAAGCCGGATCAGTCCTGGCTTGGGCTGTGACTGGGAACCCTCTGGACGGAAAAGGGGCTGGAGGCTTTTGGCTTCTTGCTCCCTTCCATCTTTACCCTGATTGTTACCACGCTTACCAACCACCCCCGACTCTGGCCAGCCTTTTTCCACCTGGCTGCACCCCTGCTGTGGCCCAGGACCACCCTGAAAGGGGTCTGTCTCTGAAGTCACTTAATGCCATTGCAGCCTGGGGGCACCTCAGCCCGAATTCGAAGTAGGGTTGGACCTTACTTGTGCTCGAATGGGGGACTGCATTGGTTGACGGGGGCTGGAGGCTTTTGGCTTCCAGTTCCCTTTCCAATTTTTTCTGCTTGTTGAAAAGCTTTATAACCACCCCCAACACTAGATTTCCCTTCCCCACTCCGGCACGCCTCTGCCTCTGCCACGTCCTGGAGCATGACCAAGTGTGTCCGTGCTAGCAGCCCTGGGGCACCAAAGAAGACTGAGGATGGCCCGGCCTAAAATCTAAGCAGGGTCGGGCCTCACTGGGGCTTGAATAGGGGCCTGCTTGGGCAGACTGTGGTCCAGGGGCTTTTGGCTTCCTGATTCCTCCAGTTGTTCTGCTTGTCACAATGCTTCCCAACCACCTGCTAACTCTCTGGATTTCCCATAAAACTGTCTACTTTTAACCTTTTTTCTTTTGTTGTTGTTGTTGAATTAGTTATTTTTAAACCACTACCAGTTTGTTAGCATGTTACAATTAATAAAAGAAGTTCCATGCAAAAGATTTTAATAGGTTGTCAAATATACATTATTATAATTATCTATCACTTATAAAAATTGTACACCACATTAGATGATTCTATAAAATAAAAACACGAATCACACATTGACAGTAACCCCTGCAGTCCAAGAATACCCTGCCAAGAGTACAAATTGCAAATACATTTTTTAAAACTCTGACACAGTTTGGCTCTGTGTCCTCACCCAACTCTCATCTCCAAATGTGATCCATACACTCCCCAGCGTGTTGAAGGCGGGACCCAGTGGGAGGTGATCAGATTATGGGGGCGGTTTCCCTGTACTGTTCCCATGATAGTGAGTGAGTTTCCACAAGATCTGATGGTTTTATAAGGGGCTCTTCTCCCTTAGCTCGTTCACTCTCTCTCGTCTGCCACCATGTATGATGTGCCTCTTCTCCTTCCACCATGACTGTCAGTTTCCTGAGGCCTCCCCAGCCCTGTGGAACTGTGAATCAATTAAATCACTTTTCTTTATAAATTACCCAGTTTGGGGTCTTTATAGCAGTGTGAAAACTAATACCCTAAAGACACATGCATTTAATTTTTTTTTAAGACGGGGTTTCACCATGTTGGTCAAGCTGGTCTTGAACTCCCGACCTCAGGTGATCCGCCCACCTTGGCCTCCAAAGGGCTTGGATTACAGGCGTGAGCCGCCATGCCCGGCTGATACATGTATTTAAACCAAAGTAACTGTGACTAGACTAAATACATTCATTCATCAAGTACAATTAATTTAGCACTGCTGCTTATAGTCACTAACAACACAATTGTAGGTTCAATTTCACATGTTTTCATAAACCTTCCGGTACAGTTCCCATGGCAAAGTGTCATTGTGCACGCCATTTTCATTTATATGTAGGTGTATCATACATCATACTTAAGACTTGAACTCCTGACCCCAGGTGATCCACTGCCTCGGCCTCCCAAAGTGCTGGGATTACAGGTGGGAGCCACCACGCCCGGCCTATATTCATACTTTTTAAAATGCCACTAGGCTCAACCAGTGTGATATTTTTAACAGATTTCTTGAGATATAGTCCACATACCATACAAATCACCCATTTAACACTCCAGCCTAGGCAACAGAGTAAGACTCTTCTCAAAAACTTTTTTTAATAAGACAAATGGAGAAAAGATGGCAATTTATTAATAACCATTAAATCTAGGTAACTGAGATAAAAATGGTCTATTATACAATTCCCTTTACTTTTGGATTTATTTGAAATATTTCATATAAAAAGAGAAAAAGGCCAGGCATGATGGGTCATGCCTGTAATCCCAGTGCTTTGGGAGGCTGAGGCAGGCAGATTACTTGAGGTCAGGAGTTCGAGACCAGCCTGGCCAACACGGAGAGACCCCCTCTCTACTAAAAAAACAAACAAACAAACAAAAAATATATATATGCAGATTTAGCTAGGCATGGTGGTGGGTGCCTGTAATCCCAGCTACTTGAGAGGCTGAGGCAGGAGGATCACTGGAACCGGGAGGCAGAGGTTGCAGTGGCTGAGATCACGCCATTGCATTGCAGCCTGGGCAACAAGAGTGAAACTCCATCTCAAAAAAAAAAAAAAAGCATAAGAAAGAAAGAAGAAAAGATAGGCTAATAATACACAGACAGACAGATAGATCTCCCTGGTTTTTGGGCAGAAGGTGTGTTGGAGGGACCAGGCCTCCTGGGTTGGGATACCATTTTGCGTTGCTATAAATACCTGAGACTGAGTGATTTATAAGGAAAAGAGGTTTATTTCAGCTCATGGTTCTGCACGCTGTAGAAGCATGGCACCAGCACCGGCTCAGCTTCGGTGAGGCCTCAGGAAGCTTCCAATCATGGCAGAAGGCAAAGGGGGAGAAAGTGCATCACACAACAAGACAGCAAGAGGGATGGGAGGCGCCACATGCTTTTTTTTTTTTTTTTTTTTGAGACAGAATCTTGCTCTGTTGCCCATACTGAAGTGCAGTGGCATAATCTTGGCTCACTGCAACCTCTGCCTCCCAGGTTCAAGCGATTATCCTGCCTCAGCCTCCTGAGTAGCTGGGACTACAGGTGCCTGCCACCACACCCGGCTAATTTTTGTATTTTTAGTAGAGACAGGGTTTCACTATGTTGGCCAGGCTGGTCTCAAACTCCTGACCTCAGGGGTGATCTGCCCACGAAGTGCCAGGATTACAGGCTTGAGCCACTGCGCCCAGAATGCCACACGATTTTAAACAACCAGATCTTGTGTGAACTCATTGCCACTTATTACCACGATGAGGACACAGGCCATTCATGAGGGATCCACCCCCATGACCCAGACACCCCCCACCAGGCCCCACCTCCAACATTAGTCGTCACATTTCAACACGAGATTTGGAGGGGACAAACATCCAAGCCCTATTGCCCCAGGAAGAGGACGGGACAGCAAGAAGAGGCTGGCACCTTGGTTTCGGACTACCCAGCTACATGGAAGCCTGGAGTGTGGGGGATCACTTGAGCCTAGGAGGTTGAGGCTGCAGCAAGCTGAGATCATACTGCTGCACTCCAGCCTGGACAACAGAGTGAGACCCTCTCCAAAAAAAAATTTTCAAGGAAGCCTTTGTGAGTTCTGTAGTTGCAAGGAAATGAGTCCTGCCAACAACTATGTGATCTGGGAAAAGGGCGTCAAGTCTCAGGTGAGACCTCAGCCTTGGCCAATACCAGGATTTCAGCCTTGGGATGCTGTGAGCAGAGAACCCTGTCACGGTGAGCCTGGACTACCAGCCAATAACACTGTGAGCTGACAGATCAGTTAGTTTGTGATAATTTGTGATGTAGCAATAGAAAACAAATGCTGGCTGGGCGCGGTGGCTCACGCCTGTAATCCTAGCACTTTGGGAGGCCGAGGCGGGTGGATCACCTGAGTCAGGAGTTCAAGACCAGCCTGGTCATCATAGTGAAATCCCATCTTAAAAAAAAAAAGAAAGAAAAGAAAACAAATACTATATTAAAAGAGTTCAAGCAGAAGAACTCATGACAGTGGGGATGCTGTGAAGCAGATGGACTTGATGGTACTTAGAAGATGCAGTCGCCAGATGGATGAGAGCTGAGAGCAAGGGAGGGGGCGTCTGGAAAGAAATGAAGAGGGAGAGCCTGCGGGAGGATGAGACCCGGGCATCCCTTCAGGCATCTCTGAGAACTTCTTGAACATTCAGCTGGGCACAGGAAAAGGTGAGGTCCGAAGGTCAAGCAGCTGTGGGGAGTGGTTGGTGTGTTAAGAAGGATGGTGCTGGCCAGGCGTGGTGGCTCAAGCCTGTAATCCCAGCACTTTGGGAGGCCGAGGCGGGTGGATCACGAGGTCAAGAGATCGAGACCATCCTGGTCAACATGGTGAAACCCCGTCTCTACTAAAAATACAAAAAATTAGCTGGGCACGGTGGTGCATGCCTGTAATCCCAGCTACTCGGGAGGCTGAGGCAGGAGAATTGCCTGAACCCAGGAGGTGGAGGTTGTGGTGAGCCGAGATTGCGCCATTGCACTCCAGCCTGGGTAACAAGAGCGAAACTCCATCTCAAAAAAAAATACAAAAATTAGCTGGGCATGGTGGCGCGTGCCTGTAATCCCAGCTACTCGGGAGGCTGAGGCGGGAGAATTGCCTGAACGCAGGAGGTGGAGGTTGTGGTGAGCCAAGATCACGCCACTGTACTCCAGCCTGGGTGACAAGAGCAAAACTCCGTCTCAAAAAAAAAAAAAAAAAAAAAAAGGAGGTTGGTGCCATAGGAGGGGGAGCTGGGCCTCGGATGGAGCCCTGAGGACCTGACTCTGAAGAAGCCTGGAGGGACTGATTCTCAGTTCCTAGTAGCTGCGTGTTATGGTTTGAATGTGTCTTGTGCTGGACACTTAATCCCCAATGCAACAGTGTTGAGAGGCAGGGCCTTTAAGAGGTGATTGGGTCATGAGGGCTCTTCCCTCCCGAATGTATTAATGTCATTATTACGGAGTGGGAGTGGGAGTTGGTGTGTTACTGTTGGGGTGGCATCTTTACGTAGAAGTAAAGGATGTAGAAGAGTTCCTTTTTAAAGTCTCCTTTCTTGTTAAAGAAAAAGTGTGCTAATAACTTTGTGAAGCCCCATCCTCTGTAGCTGGTAGACATGCCGTGCTTACAGGCACGTCCCGGCTCTCCATTGCTTTTACCTGTTTAGAGAGTTTTAAGTTGTCAGGCAATCGGGATTTAGTTTAGATTGTGAGGTCTGGCTCCAGCCAACGGAGATCAGACACAGCAGTAAGGACGACCCCGAATGTGTAAGGAATAAATTTGTGTGTTTTCCTTTGTTCATTGTACTCTCGTGGCAAGATGGCTAATGAGGGTCTCCTTCCTGCAGCCCAGGGAGTAAAAACTGCATTGCTGAAAGATCGTTTGTCTCAGTGCTGATTTTTCTCTGTGGTACCAAGCATCTATTTCCAACACTTATAAAGGATAAACGTGGCCTCCTTTCTCTCGCACACTTGAGGGCTCTTTTGCCCTTCTATCTTCTGCCATGTGAGGATGAAGCAAGAAGGCCCCCATCAGATGCTGGCACCTTGATTTTGGACTTCCCAGCCTGTAGTACTGCAAGAAACATATTTCTCTTCTTTAAAAATTCCCCGGTGTTCTGTTATAGCAGCACAAAACAGACTAGGACACCAGGGCGAGGAGCGAGGAGCAGTGCAGTGCTGGCTGCAGGGCACGTGGGCAACCAAGGCCTGCCACTGTGACCTCTTCGTAACCTCTGGACTCGGTCTCCTCCCCTTCTTCACCCCCACAGCAGCAGCTCCAGCCCTGGGCTCCCGGCCCCTCCTGCAAACCCTTGCAAACTCAGGGCAGCTCTGGAAAGGCAGAGGTGAGTATCTGACTCACCCTCCTGTCAGGCCCTGTGTGGACACTGGTGACAAAGTCACAGACACTACCAGCATATCTGTGATCTGTAGCCTACAATCATAATGAAAGGCATGCCAAATTCCATTTGACTTTAGTAAAAATAAACTTGTTATTTTCTTCCCACCCAAGTTTCCAGATCTCCCGAATTCTGTGGACAGAATTCCACTCAGCGCTGAAGCTCTATGCCACGAGGAGGCAGGGACCGGTGCACTTCGTGAACAGAACGGCATGGCCAGAAGGGAAGAAAATGTCAGCCAGCAGTGGTGGCAGAATCAGCAGGGCTGTTATGGGGTGCAGACAGGAGGACAGTGTTCGCTGACAGCCAGCCACCCTTTGAGAGAGCCCTTGTGAGAAGCCTGAGCTGAGAGTGAGGGTGAATGGGCATTCTAGGCTGAGGGCAGCACACGTATGACCTCAGTCTGGTCCTTGCCTCTCCGGCTTCTGTCCCTTCAATGTGAAATGGACAGGCTGGACCAGAGGCCTCCTAGGGCCCTAGCAAGGCTCACCCTCTAGTGCCCAGCTCACCTTCACCTCTGGTGGGGAGGGCCCAGCAGCCCACGCACCATTGGGACTCACCCCTTTGCTAACTGAGGGCTCATGGTGGTCTCTGTTTCAGGCATAACCCACCGATGAGTGTTAACTCACCATTGTATTATTATTGTTGTTATGGTTATTTTAAGATGGAGTCGTGCTCTCTGCTCGCCGCAACCTCCGCCTCCTGCATTCTCCTGCCTCAGCCTCCTGAGTAGCTGGGATTACAGGCATGTGCCACCACGCCCGGCTAATTTTTGTGTTTTTGTAGAGATGGGGTTTTACCACATTGGCCAGGCTGGTCCCGAACTGACCTCAGAAGATCTGCTGGCCTCGGCTTCCCAAAGTGCTGCTGCACCCACCCCAGACTGCACCACCCTGTAAGCCCGGCCCTATTTCACAGACCCTGGTCAAAGGGAAGCGTTCCACAAGGGTTCGGGCGGTGACAAACTTCCTGCCCACCCACCTGACTTTCTCATCATACCCTGCCGGGCAAAGACCCAGCTGAAGCAACATCACTATCACATTCTGCGGAAACAAGGCCCAAACTGCCTCATCATGGGATGTTAGTAACATTTTTCCAGGCAGCAGGCCATCCCCACCAGACCCATCCTGCCTGTAAGCGGCGGTGGTTGGGGGGCACTGGCATCAAGCTGGTCCCCGGCTCTGCAGGGCTTACGCTGGACATAAACGCCTGCATTTGCTGTAGAGCCGCCCCCCACCCCCAACTCTCTCTGTCTCTCTCTATCCCTGTGTCTTCCTTTAACCCTTGCCTTTCCTTCAAAATCTAACAATGAGTAAGGACCAGAAGCCCCTCTCAGCTGGCTTCGGCAGGAAAGGGGTGTGTATTGGCACAGCAACTGGAAGACTGGGCTTCACTTTCCATCTCCCATCCCTGTTCTCTTCTGCGTGGGCTCCATCCTCAGCCGGCATTGCCCTACCAAGATGGTGGCTGGCAGCTGTCCCCTTAGTGGCAGCTGTCCCCTTAGTGGCTCTACTGCAAAGACATCCAGAGTCCTGGGATTGGCCCTGACTGGACCATCTCCGGAGTATCACTGTGGCGAGGGAGAGGCTTTGTTTTGATGGTACAGGCCTGGCTCATCTCTCATGAACTGAAATGGGGACAGGGTGGGTCCCAGGGGAAAAACCCCATTGTGGGAAGACAATAGAATCGAGGCTGCACTGGCGACAGTGATGGAAGCCTGCTGCCGTGAGGTGACGCTTCTCCCCGCTCCCTGCAAAATGAGATGACTCCCTGTGAATGGGTGTGACCTGGTTTGGAAAGAAAAGCTTTGCGGATGTGACGAAGCTCAGACTCTGGAGGTGAGAGCATCCTGGATTCAGGGTGATTCGCTTCAGTGGCAAGTGAATTTTTTTTTTTTTTTTTTTGAGACAGAGTCTTGCTTTGTTGCCCAGGCTGGAGTGCAGTGGGCCAGTCTCTGCTCACTGTAACCTCCATCTCCCGGGTTCAAATGATTCTCCTGCCTCAGCCTCCCAAGGAGCTGGGATTACAGGTTCAAATGATTCTCCTGCCTCAGCCTCCCAAACAGCTGGGATTACTGCCACCATACCCGGCTAATTTTTATATTTTTAGTAGAGACAGGGTTTCGCCATGTTGCCCAGGCTGGTCTCAAAGTCCTGACCTCAGGTGATCTGCTTCGGCCTCCCAAAGTGCTGGGATTACAGGTGTGAGCCTGTACAGGTGTGACCCTGAACTTTGTTAAATTGTTTATTTATTTTGAGATGGAGTCTCACTCTGTCACCCAGGCTGGAGTGTAGTGGCACAGTCTCGGCTCACTGCAACCGCTGCCTCCTGGGTTCAAGCAATTCTCCAGCCTCAGCCTCCCAGGTAGCTGTGATTACAGGCGCGCACCACCACGCCCTGCTAATTTTTTGTATTTTTAGTAGAGATGGGGTTTCACCTTGATGGCCACGCTGGTTTCAAACTCCTCACCTCAAGTGATGCACCTGCCTTGGCCTCCCAAAGTGCTAGGATTACAGGTGTGAAGCCACCGCGCCTGGCCGAGCCTGAACTTTTAAGAGCAGCAAAGGGAGACTGAGTCGCAGTGACACAGGGGAGGAGGCCATGTGAAGAGATGAAGGCACTAATTGGAGTGACACAGCCACAAGCCAAGAAGTGCCTGAGCCACCAGAAGCTGCAAGGGGCAGAAATCCTCCTCCCCTGGAGCCTCTAGAGGCAGCACAGCCCCATGGATGCCTCAGTTTCTGACTTCCGGCTTCTTGAACTGTGAGAGAATAAACGTCTGTTGGTTTAAGCCAGCCGTTTGTGATAACTGGTTACGGCAGCCATAGGACACTGACACCCACCCAGCTCATGTTTCTAATTTTTATTTATTTATTTTTTTGAGATGGAGTCTCACTCTGTTGCCCAGGCTAGAGTGCAGTGGAGCGATCTTGGCTCACTGCAACCTCTGCTTCCCAGGTTCCCAAGTGATTCTCCTCCCTCAGCCTCTCAAGTAGCTGGGATACAGGTGTATGCCACCACGCCCAGCTAATTTTTGTATTTTTAGTAGAGATGGGGTTTCACTATGTTGGCCAGGCTGGTGTTGAACTCCTGACCTCAGGTGATCCCCCACCTCAGCCTCCCAGAGTGCTGGGATTACAGGCGTGAGCCCCCGAGGCCAGCCTCAGCTCCTGTTTCTGAAGCACTGTAAATAGTCCGTGGTCATGACTCCCAAGGGGGAAAACCCTGCAAGAGCTGAAGCAAGGGTCTGAAGCCTCAGCATGTTCTCATATAAACATAGAATAAGAAAAGAATGAGAGACGTAGTTACGTAGTGATTCCTATGTATACAATCATAAATAATCACATAGCTCTTCGTATGTAATCATAAATATATACACATATATAATCATATCATCTTTAATCCTAGTAAGTCTCAGGTCAAGAAGTATGGGACTGAAGTGGCACTGGAAAAGAGGCAACCCTGAGGCTGTGTGATGGTGTCAGCACTGGGAAAGCACCTGCCGTTTAGCCATCTAGATGGCCGAGACGTCTCCTGCCCTCCACTCTTCCGAGCTCTTGTGGCAGGCCTGACAGCTGTCAGGGAGGCCCACAGACATCCGGGGACTTCATTGTCTCCGTGGTGCTGTGCTTCAGCGGCCACGTTCCATGTCTACTATCAAGTGCTGCTGCTTCTGCACCCGGTTCCTCTTTTCCTTAGAAGATACGCATTAGTAATCGTAACATAACCCTTAGTGACCTTGCTATTTCTTAACAAGTATGGAACAGTGCTGACCCTTAGGTTCTCTCTTCGCCTCGGCTTCTTCAAAGTCTTGGGCCCCTGTCTCTGAGATTTACCTGACCCGATCACTGGCCACCATAACTTCATCCCAGCTGCCCTTCCCCCTGCTTTGTACTCAGTAAAAGTCAGAGCGTCCAGGCACTCAGGGTCATTGCTGGACTCCGCGCTTTGGCTGGAGTGGACCTCTGGGCCCAAACTCTCTTTTCTCTATCTCTGCGTCTTGTGTCTGTTATTTCCACAGTTTCTTGTCTCCACACCAGCAGAGAGGAACTCACGGGACCCTGTAGGACTGGACCCTACACTATACAAGGGCCTGCCCAAACTTTCCCATCTAGCCCTTATCTGCCACTCCCATGATAAGGGAGTGTCACCCCTGCAGGAAAGGGCAGCACTGGGCGGGAACAGCTGTGGGCTCGTCACTAAGTAGGCGCTAAACACATCAGTATAACTGAAGAGAGGCCAGATGTACAAGCACAGTCGCTGTGGCCTTCTCAGTGCTCCCCACGGGCACAACACTCTGGCTTCGCGGCCTTCCCAGTGCTCCCCACGGGCACAACGCTCTGGCTTCGTGGCCTTGAGTAAGCCACATGGTATCTCCGCTCCCTGCAAAATGTTGTCAAAAGGTGAGCCTCAATTTCCTTATCTCTAAAATGGGGGTGATAATAGTTCAATCCAGGCCACGTGCGGTGGCTCACGCCTGTCATGCCAGCACTTTGGGAGGCTGACTCAGGCAGATGGCTTGAGCCCAGGGGTTCGAGACCAGCCTGGGCAATATGGCGAGACCCCCGTCTCTACTAAAAATACAAAAATTAGCCTGGCGTGTTGCTGTGAGCCCTTCGTCCCAGCTCTTCAGTGGGCTGAGGTGGGAGGATCACTTGAGCCTGGGGGAGAGAGGTTGCAGTGAGCTGTGCACTGCACTCCAGCCTGGGCAACAGAGTGAGATGCTGTCTCAAAAACAAAAACAAAACCCCAAAATACCTAGTCCAATCCTGCAGCGAATTTAGGGGGGTTAAAGTGTGATACAGAGACCTTGGGATAGCACTGAGTGTTACCAAGAAGTGCTGTGGCCGGGCGCAGTGGCTCACGCCGATAATCCCAGCACTTTGGGAGGCTGAGGCAGCGGATCACCTGAGGTCGGGAGTTTGAGACCAGCCTGATCAACATGAAGAAATCCCATCTCAATTAAAAATACAGAATTAGCTAGGCATGGTGGCGCATGCCTGTAGTCCCAGCTACTCGGGAGGCTGAGACAGAAGAATTGCTTGAACCTGGGATGTGGAGATTGCGGTGAGCCGAGATTGCACTACTGCACTCCAGCCTGTGCAACAAGAGGGAGACTACGTCTCAAAAAAGAAAAAAATAAATAAAAAAAGAAGTGTTGTCTTCTCCCTTCTCCACACTCTCCCTCCAAGTGAGCAATGAGTTGTTAGGTTTTCTTCATTCTTTTTTTTTTTTTAGACTGAGTCTCGCTCTGTTGCCCAGGCTGGAGTGTAATGGTGTGATCTTTTTTTTTGAGACAGAGTTTCGCTCGTTACCCAGGCTGGAGTGCAATGGCACGATCTCGGCTCACTGCAACCTCCGCCTCCTGGGTTCAGGCAATTCTCCTGCCTCAGCCTCCCGAGTAGCTGGGATTACAGGTGCGCACCACCATGCCCAGCTAATTTTTTTGTATTTTTAGTAGAGACAGGGTCTCACCATGTTGACCAAGATGGTCTTGAGCTCTTGACCTCATGATCCACCCGCCTCGGCCTCCCAAAGTGCTGGGATTACAGGCTTGAGCCATTGCACCCGGCCCTATGGCGTGATCTTAATTCACTGCAATCTCTGCCTCCCAGGTTCAAACGACTCCCCTGCCTCAGCCTCCTGAGTATTTGGGATTACAGATGCCCACCATCAAGCCTGGATAATTTTTTGCATTTTTAGTAGAGACGGGGTTTCACCATATTGGCCAGGCTGGTCTTGAACTCCTGATCTCAGGTGATGCGCTTCCTCTTAGCCTCCCAAAGAGCTGGGATTACAGGCGTGAGTCACTGCACCCGGCCTAATTCTTCTTCTTTCATCAACAGTTACCTTCCATGTGTAGGCCCTATGTGGGCTGGAGGACAGGACTGTTTCCAGGCCCTTGTCGGCCTGAGTCACTCTAGTTTTTGGAGCCTCAGCCTATATCATCTCCAACATGAATGCACTCTTATCAAAAAATTTTTCCCAGGCCAGGAGCGTGGCTCATGCCTGTAATCCCAGCACTATGGGAGGCAGAGGTGGGTGGTTTGCTTGAGGTCAAGAGTTGAAGACCAGCCTGACCAACATGGCAAAACCCTGCCTCTACTAAAAATACAAAAATTAGCCAGGCGTGGTAGCAGGCACCTGTAATCCCAGCTACTCTGGAGGCTGAGGTAGGAGAATTGCTTGAACCTGGGAGGTGAAGGTTGCAGTGAGCCCAGATTGTGCCACTGTACTCCAGCCTGGGCAACAGAGCGAGACTCCATCTTAAAACAAAAAAATCCAGGCCGGGCCCGGTGGCTCACACCTATAATCCCAGCACTTTGGGAGGCCGAGGTGGGTGGATCACGAGGTCAATAGATCGAGACCATCCTGGTCAACATGGTGAAACCCTGTCTCTCCTAAAAATACAAAAAATTAGCTGGGCACGGTGGCGCGTGCCTGTAATCCCAGCTACTCAGGAGGCTGAGGCAGGAGAATTGCCTGAACCCAGGAGGTGGAGGTTGCGGTGAGCCGAGATCGCGCCATTGCACTCCAGCCTGGGTAACGAGAGCGAAACTCTGTCTAAAAAAATAAAAAATCCTAAAAAATTCTGAAAAGATTTTTATAATTTTGCCTTTGAATTTTCTTGGTTACCTGACTCTGCTTTTGCTTCTCTTGGGGAAGATACATAACCTCTCTATACCTCGGTTTCCTCTATCATAAAACAGGAATAATGATGGCCCTTACGTCACAGAATTCGGTGTGTCAACATATGTAAATTCACGACACCACGCCCAGCAGAGGTAAGTCCTGCAGACATGTTTGCTAAATAAACTAAAATACCAGTAACTCTGTTTCTCACTGCTCATCAACCATCTGGCACTCTCAGAATTCTTGCCATGTGAGAAAACTAACCCACAAAGAGTTTTCAGATGTAGTGAAACTTTTGTAAATACCAAATTGAAAAGATGACATAACCTTCCATCTTGTAGGTGTTTAATGAAATGTCTATTAATTTTAAGTTTGCCATTTTATTTTTACATTTTGCAGGAGTACACAATGTTAAGTATTATTATTATTTTTTTGAGATGGGGTCTCACTCTCGCCAGGCTGGAGAACGTGGTGCGATCTTGGCTCACTGCAATCTCTGCCTCCCAGGTTCAAGAGATTCTCTTGCCTCAGCCTCCCAAGTAGCTGGGACTACAGACATGCGCCACCTCACCCAGCTAATTTTTATATTTTCAGTAGAGACAGGGTTTCACCATGTCGGCCAGGATGGTCTTGATCTTTTGACCTCATGATCTGCCTGCCTCAGCCTCCTAAAGTGCTGGGATTTCAGGTGTAAGCCACAGCATCCAGCCAATGTTAATTTCTTTGTTTGAGATGGAGTCTCACGCTGTCACCCAAGCTGGAGTGCAGTGGAATGGTGCAATCTGGGCTCACTGCAACCTCTACCCGCTGGTTTCAAGCGATTCTCTTGCCTCAGCCTCCCAAGTAGCCGAGACTACAGGCGCCTGCCACTTTGTCCAGTTAATTTTTATATTTTTAGTAAAGATGGGGGGGGGGTCTCACAATGTTGGCCAGGCTGGTCTCGAACTCCTGACCTCAGGTCATCCACCTGCCTTGGCCTCCCAAAGTCCTGGGATTACAGGTGTGAGCCACCTCGCCCAGCCCAGTGTTACTTATTAACACAATGTTCATCGTCCCTCAAAATTCTGTGCGCTCCGGCCCCATGAGCCTAACCAATAATGCAGCTTCAGTAGGGGCAGAGAGCACACAGCTGCCTCCAACGGGGCTGATTCTGAGATGACCAAATGGAAGCAATGACCACACCTATTGCCAAGTCCCACCTGGCTCTGCGCACCAAAGCTGTGGCGGTGGGGAGGGTGTGGAGGAGCTGCGTTAGCAGAAGTCAAAAGGTTCTGTCCAGAGAGAGGTGGGACAGGTTCACCTGGATCACAGCCCTGACAAGGCAGGAGGCCCAGGGTACCAAAGCTCTGCGTTCTTGGACAAGGGAAACGGCTTCTGAGCCAGAGCCTTGGGGGAGGGCGGGCAGGAAAGGGAAAACGGGTTCGACCAGCTCTCCCTGCCCTGGCTAACCCCACCTGTTCTCCCATCATGTCGGGGCTGGAAAGGCCCAAGGGGACATCTAGTTTAGCCTCCTTCTCATTCACAGATGGAGGATCAAGGGCTCAAGGGCAGAACAGGTCTGCCTGGTTCTGACTGCCCTGGTCTCAGATTCCCCAATGATCCGGTTTCTCTCTCTGTGTCATCCCTGCCCTGGAACACCCTGCATCCCCAGTTCCCAGCAATGAAGCTGTCCTGTGCTGCATCACATAGGTCTCCTCCCTTCAAAGCAGCATTCCAGGGCTGGGCAAGGTAGCCCATGCCTGTAATTAATTCCAGCACTTTGGGAGATGGAGGTGGATAGATCACTTGAGGTCAGGAGTTCAAGACCAGCCTGGCCAACATGATGAAACCCAGTCTCTACTTTAAAAAAAATAGCCAAGTGTGGTGGCCCACTTCTGTAATCCCAGCTACGTGGGAGGCTGAGGCAGGAGAATCGCTTGAACCCGGGAGGTGGAGATTGCAGTGAGCTGAGACTGTGCCATTGCACTCCAGCCTGGGCAACAAGAGCAAAACTTTGTCTCAAAAAAACAACAAAACAACCACAGCACTCCAGGGCTGGGCACGGTGGCTCACGCCTGTAATCAATCCCAGCACTTTGGGAGAAAGAGGTGGGCAGATCGCTCAAGGTCAGGAGTTCAAGACTAGCCTGGGTAACATGGCAGAACCCCGTCTCTACACAAAAATACAAAACCATTAGCCAGGTATGGTATCACATGCCTGTACTCTCAGCTACTGGGAGGCTGAGGCAGGAGGATCACATGAGCCCGGGAAACCGAAGCTGTGGCGAGCTGTGATCATGCCACTGCACTCCAGCCTGGGTGATACAATGAGACCCTGTTTCAGACCAAAAACAACAACTTAGCATTCCACACTCTGCTGTCCAGTGGACCTTCCCACCTTAAACCAGAAAAGGGGAGAGTTAACACCGGAGTGTGCACTGGTATCTCTTCCTTCCTGGCTACGGGAGAGTTGAAATCCTGGCTCGGGTCTGATTTGTTGTGTACTTTTAAATTTTATTTTATTTTATTTTATCTTTATTTTTTAGACGGAGTTTCCCTCTGTCGCCCATCTGAAGCGCAGTAGTGTGAACTCGGCTCACTGCAACCTCTGCTTCCTGGGTTCAAGTGTTTCTCCTGCCTCAGCCTCAGAAGTGACTGGGCTTACAGGCGTGCACCAACACACCCAGCTAATTTTTGTATTTCTAGAAGAGCCGAAGTTTCTTTTCTTTCATTCTTTTGAGATGAAGTCTTGCTCTGTCGCCTAGGCTGGTGCAATGGCGTGATCTCAGCTCACTGCAACCTCTGCCTCTTGGGTTCCAGCGATTCTCCTGCCTCAGCCTCCCAAGTAGCTGGGGTTACAGATGTCTGCTAGCATGCCCGGCTAATTATTTTGTATTTTAGTAGAGACGAGGTTTCATCATGTTGGCCAGGCTGGTCTCGAACTCCTGACCTCTGGTGATCTGCCTGCCTCGACCTCCCAAAGTACTGGGATTACAGGCATGAGCCACTGCTCCCAGCCCAGAGATGGGGTTTCACGATGTTGGCCAGGCTGGTGTTGAACTCCTGACCTCAGGTGATCTGCCCACCTCGGACTCCCAACTGCTGGGATTAGAGGTGGGTGTCACCATGCCCGGCCTTCTGTGTGATTCTGAGCATGACTCAACCTCTCTGGGTTTTGCTTGCCTCCCCTAACACCTGAAAAAAACACTGACTGCCTTCTGGGGCTCAGGGGTTCTAGTTGTCCACATCCATGAAGCTCTGGGTACATGGCAGGGCCTCAGGAAACATTAGTATGTATCTCCCGACCCCCAATCCCGTCGGGCACTTCTGCTTTTACAGCCTCTTCTGAATCTTTTATTCTCACCAAAGTGTCATGCCTATGATAATTTTAAGGCTGTCCCCTCCACGGGATTTTAGCAGGAATCTGTTAAAAAAAAAAGTAGAGTGCTCGTGAAGAATTTCTGACAAGAGCTGAGAATGAGAAAATATTTCGTGTGGGGGTGGAGTTAGGTTAGGAGGGGGCATTAGGGTGGTGGAGAGGTGAGGAAGGAGGCAGCTGAAGCTTTTCAGGTAGTGCCTCTACCTTTGTAGCAGGTGGGAAAAGGCCCATGTTGGATGGGCTGCTGCAGTCTAGGCCTGGGGATGGTTGGATGTCATCTGCTTTCCAGATGAGAAGCAGGGATTCCCAGCAAAGGAGCACCGTGAGTCACTGGGAGATGTCTGGCCGGAAGCTGCTGGCACACACTCACAGGACCGTGACAAGTATGTTAATAATTTCCAGTGGTGGATGGGAGAGCCCTGGAACCTGGCCCTTGGAACACGAGCTCATGGACCTGACATGGAGCTGTTTATATCTGATGTGACTGGGAATTAGTTACTTTTTCTCCTTGAGGCCAAGAAGAAAAGAGGAAACACTTGAGTCCCATTACAGACGTGCAGAACATTAAGGCCAGGAGTCATCTCAGAGGTCATCCAGTCCCACCACCCCCGATACAGACTGACATTAACTGAGGCCTGGACAAGAGAGGGTGGTGGCCAGGGCCTGGAACCTGAACTGGCAAGTCTCTGGGCCCGTCAGTCACTTAAAACACAGAAAAGGAGTTCTAGAAAAGCTTCTGTGGCAGAGCGCGGTGGCTCACACTTGTAATCCCAGCACTTTGGGAGACCGTGGCAGGTGGATCACTTGAGGCCACTGAAGAGCTTCTAGCCCCACAGGGTCGTGGGGTGTCCCTTATGCCGTCTGAGGTGCTGGATCAGAGAAATAGGACACAGAAGAACTGGAAAAGAGCAGCTGAGCTCGGGGGGCCACGCCACCAATGAGTGGAGACAGGCAAGGCCGGAACGTCCAGAAGCATCTGTATTTATTGGGTACAAGGCAGGGGTAAGGGTCAAGAGTGAGGTCATCATCTGTAGGCTTAGTGATAGGCATACATAATCACATGAGTAGCAGGCAAGAGGGCCACCCCATTATGTCACCTGGGCAGAGAGGTGGGCCATGCGCAGTAGGGGGACATGCCAGGCACAGTAGTAGAGGGTCATGTACAAAAAAGGGGTCCACCCCCATTAGGTTACTGAGGTGAGGAGGTGGGCTGTGTGCAGTAGGTGTCATGCACGCTTCTTACTGGGGGATGGAGACTTCAAGGTATTCTTTTCTTTTTTTTTTTTTGAGACGGAGTTTCGCTCTTGTTACCCAGGCTGGAGTGAGATGGTGCTATCTCTGCTCACCGCAACCTCCGCCTCCTGGGTTCAGGAAATTCTCCTACCTCTGCCTCCAAAGTAGCTGGGACTACAGGCTGCGCCACCATGCCCAGCTAATATTTGTATTTTTAGTAGAGACCGGGTTTCATCTTGTTGACCAGGATGGTCTCGATCTCTTGACCTCGTGATCCACCCGCCTCGGCCTCCCAAAGTGCTGGGATTATAGGCGTGAGACACCATGCCCGGCCTTCTCAAAGGATTCTTAGAGAAGAATACTGCAGTGGGAGCTGACAGACTTGTGCTCTTCGAGATATTTTATGGGAGGATGATTTGAGCTAGCACAGAAGCAAGAAAAGGCTGACAGGGTGTACAGCCGCCATGACCCAGAAGAACAGAGGGGTTCTTCTCCCTTGGTTTTTTCGGGATCTCAGGCCTGAGGCCTACCTTCCACAGGAACTGGATGCAAGGTACTACAACTCCTTTTTCAGGAGGAGAGACTCTTGCTCCAAGCCGGCCATACAGTGCGTGCCCTTTCAGGCAGGGATGCCACCGCCTGGGTCTTTGGTTCTTGTCCTGGTCTGGCTGTTTTTCCCATGTACTTACTTCGCTCTATGACTGCTCTAGGCATTCCTCCTACTACAAACTACTATATGGTTATATAGAAGGGTTCTGTAAATCCTTCTATATAATGTGTTGGTACAGCTCCGACTACAATATCCATATTATATAGAAGGATTATATGGAACTAAGTATGCTAGATACAAGTACTAAGTATGATTATATAAGCTGGATATATGTAAGCAGTAAGTTATACTTCAGGCACTCATTCTATAAACCGATAGATGATTATATATAAATGATTATATAAAGGAAATAACTGAGTAATAACACTATAAACTAAGATATTCTTCAGGCACTAATTGTGCCTGGGGTTTGCACAGCTCTCCTTCCTCGGTGCCCATGTAGGGGGGTTACCCACAGCCAGGAGTTCAAGACCAGCCTGGCCAACATGGTGAAACCCCATCTCTACTAAAAATACGAAAATTTTAGTGGTGGGCACCTGTGATCCCAGCTACTCGCGAGGCTGAGGTGAACCAGGGAGGCAGAGGTTGCGGTGAGCCGAGATTGTGTCACTGCACTCCAGCCTGGGGGACAGAGCAAGACTGTGTCTCCAAAAAAAAAGAAGCTTTTGTTCTTAACACTGTCTGGCTCTTTGAATAAGATCAGCCCCAAGCATTTGGGATTAAAAAGCTGTGCCGTCGGACACCACGGTTACAAGAGTGTAGCGGAATGGCATATGGCGTCAGGCAAATCCCAGGCGGGAATGCCGAAAAACGAAGCAACTGACCTATCAAAGCAGTGGTGGTTGTTTTCTTCTTTTTGCTAAGCTTTGCTTGGATGTTGTTCAAAGCAAAATAAACCTCAGGGATAGGAGCTGACGCAATCCCCCTGGTCTTAGGCTTGCCCGCGTATTGGTATCGCCGCTGTAGTAATTACCGTAATGTCACCGACTTAATGCACTTCCAGTTCTATAGGTTAGAAGTCCAACTGGGGCCTCGCTGAGCTAAAGTCAAGGTGCAGGCAGGGCTGTGTCATATCTGGGGGCATCTACAGGACAATCTGTTTCCTCGCCTCTTCCAGCTTCCAGAAGCTGCCTGCAATCCTTGTCTGGTGGCCCCTTCCTCCCTCTTCAGTGCCAGCGACATTGCAGTTACCTGACCATTCTTGTGTGGTCACATCTCTTTTCAGTCACAGCCAGGAAATATTCCCTGATTTTAAGAATTTATGTGATGGCCGGGAGCGGTAGCTCACGCCTGTAATCCCAGCGCTTTGGGAGGCCGAGGTGGGCAGATCATGAGGTCAAGAGATGGAGAACATCCTGGCCAACATGGTGAAACCCCGTCTCTACTAAAAATACAAAAAGTAGCTGGGCATGGTGGCACGCACTTTTAGTCCCAGCTGCTTGGGAGGCTGAGGCAGGAGAATGGCTTGAACCTGGGAGGCGGAGGTTACAGTGAGCTGAGATCATGCCACTGCATTCCAGCCTGGGTGACAGAGTATAACTCTGTCTCAAAAAAAAAAAATAAAAGAATTTATGTAAATAGATTGGGCCCACTTGAATAACCCAGGATAATCTCTCCATCTATCTCAATGTCCCTACTCTTAGGCCCCGTGTGGTGGCTCTCGCCTGTAATCCCAGCATTTTGGGAGGCAAAGGTGGGCAGACCACTTGAGATCAGGAATTCAAGACCAGCCTGGCCAATACGGTGAAACCCCCCCCTACCAAAAAATACAAAAATAGCTGGGTGTGGTGGCATGCACCCAGAGTCCCAACTACTCAGGAGACTGAAGTGGGAGGACCGATTGAGCTGGGGAGGTGGAGGTTGCAGTGAGCTAAGATTGTGCCACCGTGCTCCAGCCTAGGCAACTGAGACCCTGTCTAAAAAAAAAAAAAAAAAAAAAAAAATCACATCAGCAAAATCCATTTTTCCAGGTAAGGCAACATATTCACAGGAATTAGGGTTGGGGCATTTTTGGGCTCATTATTCTGCCTACATACTTTAAATTCTATTTCATATTCTGAATATTTATATACAGAAAAGTACGTAATTACAAAATGACAGCCCTCTCTCCCTCTCTCTCTCTCTCTCTCTCTCTATATATATATATATATATATATATATATGAAGCAAATAAGAACACAGTGCATCGGTTATATATATGTGTATATTTATTTGAGACCAGGTCTCACTCTGTTGCCCAGGCTGGAGGGCAGTGGTAGTGGTGTGATCACGGCTCACTGCGGCCTCCGCTTCCCTGCCTCAAGCAATCCTCCCATCTCAGCCTCCCGAATAGCTGGGACCACAGGTGCATGTCACCACACCTGGCTAATTTTTTTTTTTTTTTTTTGTAATGATGAGGTCTTGCTATGTTGGCCAGGCTGGTCTCAAACTCCTGGGCTCAAGCCAGCCTCCTGCCTTGGCCTCCCAAAGTCCTGGGTTTACAGGTGTGAACCACAGCACCCAGCCTTTAAATTTTCTAACCTTTTTTTTCTTTTGTTTTGAGACAGAGTCTTGCTTGTTGCCCAGGCTGGAGTGCAGCGGTGAAATCTCGGATCTCGGCTGGCTGAGTTTAAGCGATTCTCCTGCCTCAGCCTCCAGAATAGCTGAGGCTACAGTTGTGTGCTACCCGCCGGCTAATTTTGTATTTTCGGTGGAGATGGGGTTTCACCGTGTTGGCCAGGTGTGTCTGGAACTCCTGACCTCAGGTGATCTGCCCGCCTCGGCTGGGATCACAGGTGTGAACCACCACACCCTGCTATGCAGCCTTCAGTTTTCGTGAACTGACCACACCTGCGTAACTAGCCCCCAGCTCATGAAACAGAAGCAGCTCTGTAGCCTCAGAAGTCCTGCTCCTGCCCTCTTCCCGGGTACCGTGTACTTTAGCATTTGTTAACATTAGAAAATCCTGTGTATACTGGAGTTTGAGAACAGCCTAACCAACAAGGAGAAACCCCATCTCTACTAAAGTACAAAATTAGCCGGGTGTGGTGGTGCACGCCTGCATTCCCAGCTACTTGGGCGGCTGAGGCAGGAGAATCACTTGAACCCGGGAGGCAGAGGTTGCAGTGAGGTGAGTTCGTGCCATTGCACTCCAGCCTGGGTAACAAGAGTGAAGCTCTATCTCAAAAAAAAAAAAAAAAAATGAAAGAAAAAGAAAGAAAATTCTGTGTATAGGTCATATCTGGAGTATTATTTTTATAAAAAAAGAGCCCAATCGATGTTTTCTTATCCATTCAACAGATATTTTTCTGACACCAGTCCCGGGCTGGGTGCTTGGGAAAGTGGGATGACTAGATTCAATGCTGGTCATATGACAGAATTCAGGAGGCAACTGTGAGCAGGAGGCTGGGGTGGGGAAAGGGGGTTTGTGAGGCAACTAAGAACACGATGCCTCGGCCAAGTGTAACCAGAAGGCTTCCCAGGCAATGTGGGCCCCAAACGCAACTATAGTTGTGGAGCAGAAAGGATTTCAGACCAAGGGAACACTGGGAGCAGTAGGAAGATGCAGGAGGTGCTGTGGGGTTTGGGGAGACAGGGATGTGACTATCAGACTTGACAGCCCTGGAGGACTTGCTCATGCTGTCTCATCCACTGTTCCCAGTTCTCATGTTCACCAGCCCAAACCCCAGCTCTCCAGACGCAGAACTAGAGGACTGGGCACTCACGCCAATGTCCTCTTTTTTTTTTTTTGAGACAGAGTCTCTCTCTGTCACCCAGGCTGAAGTGCAGTGGCACCATCTTGGCTCACTGCAGTCTCTGCCTCCCAGGTTCAAGTGAGTCTCCTGCCTCAGCCTCCCGAGTAACTGGGACTACAGGCATGTGCCACCACTCCCGGCTAATTTTTTGTATTTTTAATAGAGACAGGGTTTCACCATGTAGCCAGGATGATCTTGATCTCCTGACCTTTGTGATCTACCTGCTTTGCCCTCCCAAAGTCCTGGGATTACAGGTGTGAGCCACTGCATGGAAATGTAGGCCCACTCTAGAAGAGAAATACACCCGAGGCTGGTTGTGCGCTTCATTCATTCCCTCACTGCTCACCCTTCTGCAGAGCCTTCCTGGGCTTGGTGCTGGGGACACAGAGGGGTCAGATGTGGCCCTGCTCTGAAGATTTCAGGGGCCAGTGGTACAAAACTGGGGCAGAGGCCTGAAGCGGACTCCAGATCCCATCTGCCTTCCAGGGCTCTGCCCAACACCACAGCCCTACAGCCCCTTCCTACTGCTCCTCCCAGGAAGACCCCTGTGTCCCCATCAGACCTGTCCATCATTCTTCATTTGTGTATCCCACATCATTTCTTCCTTCTTTCCTTCCTTCCTTCCTTCCTTCCTTCCTTCCTTCCTTCCTTCCTTCCTTCCTTCCTTCTTCCTTCCTCCCTCCCTCCCTCCCTCCCTCCCTTCCTTCCCTCCCTTCTTTCCCGTCCCTTCCCTTCTTCCTTTTCTCTCTCTCTCTCTCTTTCTTTCTTCCTGACAGGGTCTTACTTTGTCTTCCAGGCTGGAGTGCAGTGGTACAATCTTGGCTCACTGCAGCCTCCACCTCCCGGGTTCAAGCAATTCTCCTGCCTTAGACTCCTGAGTAGCTGGGATTACAGACATGTGCCACCATCCCTGGCTAATTTTTGTATTTTTAGTAGAGACAGCATTTCACCATGTTGGTCAGGCTGGTCTCAAACTCCTGACCTCAGGCAATCTGCCTACCTTGGCCTCCCAAAGTGCAGAGATGAGCCACAGTGCCCAGCCTTCAGCCCATATTTATTTATTGGGAGTCTACTGTGTGCCAGGCAATGTCCTGGGTACTGGGACTACAGGTGTGCAGCAGACAGACCCCTCCCTCCATGGAGGACAGTAAGCAGAACCCATAGGTATCCAATGTGTCCAGAGAAGGCAAGTGTTACCCTGTGAAGGAAAAACAGAGTAAGGGAAGAAGAGGGATGGAAGGTCATCAGGGGAGGTTCTTTGAGGAGGTGACACTGGGGACACAAAGGAAACGAGGAAGCAAGTTACACATGAATGGGGAGGAGAGGACTCCAGACAGAGGGAAAGGGGGCCTTGATGGGTCTGGGGGTCTGCACAGAGGCTGTGATTGCAAAGCGATGTAGATTTAGCTTGAGGAGACCTGGGAATCAATGCTGATCTCTTCATCTCTTCCTGTCCTCGGAAATGGGCCACGAAGTGTGAGGTGTTGGGGAGGCCTCTGGCTGCTTCTCCAGGGCCTTCCTCTGTCAGCCAAGAGCAGCACACCCAGGGATGCTGGCCCGACCTGGCTTCATCAGGATGACACGCCCAGCTAACCTCCCACCTCCCGCTTCATCGACACTCGGGGAGGCAAGGCAGGGCGACGTCCCCTAAGGGGCAGCTGAGGAAATGGAGGTGCCAGGTGCAGAGGTGGGAGGCCGGAAGGGCTTTGCCACCACGTTCCCCAGGAGACCATCTTCTGGGGGCAGGTGACCTGTTGAGGGGTTCTGCGGAGGAAGGTCCCAGAAGTCAGCCGAGGGGACTTGGTGGAAGTGGCAAAACACAGGGCTGGTGACAAAGTAAACACCCCGCGGGGCAGCAGCGGGGGAGGGGAAAGGGGCCCTGAAGGGGCAGCGGAGTGGCTCAGAGGCGTGATCCTGCTGGCGGGGCTTTCGGGACCGTGGGCGGAGGCGGGACCCCGCGAGCGGTTTGAGGGAGGAAGTCGGGGGCATCCGAAGATTGGCGGAGACTGGCCGTTTGAAAGTGGGCGGGTCCAGGGCGGGCCGGGGGCGGGACCTGGCCGTTCAGAGGCGGGGAGGGAGGGGCCAGGGGCGGACCGGAGGCGGGGCCGGGCCGTTCAGAGGCGGGGCGGGAGGGGCCGGGGGCGGGGAAGGGGCGGGGAAGGGGCGGGGCGCGGCGAGGCGGGGCGAGAGGAGCCGGGGGCGCGCGGGCGGCGGCAGCGCAGAGGTGCGCTCGCCGGTGCTGGGCTTGGCGGGTGGCGGCGGCGGCGGCGACGCGCACAGAGGCGGATTGTGGCTTCCTTGGTGCTCGCGGCGGGTTGCGCCGGGGCGGGGGCGGCGGGGCGCGCCGGGAGCCCCTGCGGGCGCGGCGCGGGCGATGAGCCGGGGCCCGGCATGGCCTCCGCGCGGCCGCCGGGCCGGGCCTGCGCCTCGGCGTCCGCGCCCGCGGGGCTCCGGGCTGAGCCGCCCGCCCTCGCCGCCGCCGCTGCCGCCGCCCCCGAGCCTGCGGGCGGCGCCGAGGCCGAGGAGCGCTCGCTGCAACACATGCTGCGCGCCATAGCGGAGGAGCGGGGCCGCCTCAGCCTGCGTCGGGAGGTCTGCGGCCTCGGTGAGTGGGGTCCGGGGGCGAAGCCGGGCGGGGGTCGGCGGGGGTGAGTGTCCCCGGGGCGGCCTCTGAGCGTCCGTGTCTCTGTGCGGGTGTCATGGTCGCTGGGTCTCCCCGGGTGCCCTGTCTTCCTCCATGCGCCCCCGCCCCTGCATCTGGGTCTGCGTGCGTCCCTGGGTCTCCGTCTCTGCTTTTGGTCCGATGAGCGCCCCGCACCCCTGTGCCCGGGTCTCATTCGGCGTCTCCCTGTGTCAGTCCGTCCGGGTTTCTGTCTCAGCTCCTTCCTTCCTCTTCGTGCCTCTGCGGGTCTTCTTCCTTCTCCAGGAAGCCCGCCCCGGGCCCTCAGCGCGGCCGCAGGGAGTGTGGGCGTGGGATCTGGGTACACCCTTAGCTCAGCGCGGCAGGGCCGGGCCCTCGTGGGCTCTGGGTGGACCTCCCTGCGAGCGTGCCCTGGCCACTGTCTCCTGCTTCCCGAAGCCTTTGTCTTTCCGCACCCGCCGGCCCCTCTCCTCCCTTAGCTGTATCCAGGGACCTGTTGGGCAGTGGCCCCCCGAATCCGCCTGCTTGGCAGAGGGGCAGAGCCTGCTTTCTCTCAGTGTGATTCTGGTCCTAAGTCATGGATCTGCTGGTGGGTGTGGGGTGGGGGAGCCTCGTATTGTTTAGAAGGGCCTGGGACTGCAGGTGTGGGTGGGGTCTCCCAGCCAGTGAGGTAATCCATTACTGATGGATCGTGCCCAGACTCCAGCCCGGGAGAAGCCCCCTCTTTTGTCGTCTCAGGTTTGTCATCTTCTCCATGGAAAAGACCCCTCCCTCCTCCGTGCAAGGAATGACTTCATACCACATTGTCAGCCACCCCCCACCCCACCCCCAGGCGGGGCTGGGGATTTCTGAGGGGGTGACAGCATTGCTGAGTAGGGAATGTCAGCCTTCCAGATTCACTCAGTTGTCCCTTCATTCACCATTGGGGAAACTGAGTCCCAGAGAGCAAACTCACCCCGAGGGTCACACAGCCACAGGCACTCTGCAGTCCCAGGCGTTCAGGGTCCCTCAGCAGGCCACACCCTGGAGGCTGGAGTGGGGAGAGGAAGTAAATTTGAATCCCTTTTGTAGGAGGCAGGCTGAGCATGAGAGGCTTCGCAGTGAGCAGGCCCCAACCTAGCCTGCCTGGGGTGAGTGTTCCTCGTGGAGGGGTGGGGGTGGGGAGTGCTTATGAAGTGGAATGGACAAGAACTTCAATGGTTGACAAGGTTTCAATGGTTTCTTTCTGAAAAGCTGTCGAAATTTAGTTTTGAGCAGACATTGGAGGATGCTCATTAATTCATTCTGCAGACATTCATTGAGCACTTACTGTGTGCCACCCTGGCAGGTCCACCTGTCACCTGGCGCAGAATATTTGAGCTGGAATGTATCTGAGGGACCATCTGCTGAAGGCCACTTGGCCCTGTTTGCTCAGCAGCTGCAAGCAGTTCATCTCCACTCCCCTGTCCTCACACATTTCCTGTCTTCTGACCACCTTTACCTGTGAGCACCTTCTCTCCTCTTTTAGCTGGCCCCTCCCCCAAGGAGGCTGCAGGGCCATTCCCAGAACAGTGAACAGTAAAAATGGCACCTAGCATTGACTGAGCACTTACTAGTACCGGGTGCTTCACTCATGCCGCAGATGTGGTCCTGACACAATGCTGACTTTGCAAGGGAGCAGTATAGTCTCCCGGTCAGCCGTGAAGAGCCTAAGGGTTAGAGAGGCAGGAGGCTTGCCCAGGGACAACCAATGAGGAAGCAGCATAGCTGGGACTGACCCCTTGCCAGGCTGACCCCAGAGCCTGCCCTCCACTCTCTAGGGTCCCCAGCCAGGCCTTTCTGTGCCTCCAAGTCTCACGCTTGTTCCTTGTCTCCTCTGCTGGCTTCCCGCACATGCAGGGTCTCCCATCTTACCCTGCTGCTGAACTCAGTCCCTGCAGGGCTCTGAAGCAGTGCACTTTTACACCTGCTGTTTTCTCTGCCCGGAAGGCTGCCCCTACTTATTTGCCCCTGCGTATCTGTAAGTTTTCCTTTAAGTCTCAGCTCCAGTGCTGCCTCTCTGGGAACTCTTTCCGACTCCCAGGCACACAGTCTTGTTCTGCCTGTGTTCTCTTTGTGGCAGGTATGTCGTTAGGACAGTCAGGATGCTTGTGGCCTTGTCAAGGTCTGTTTGCTGTCTCCCCAGTTAGCACATGAGGCCTTTGAAGGCATTACCCAGTCTGAGTTGTCTTGGTGCCCAGCATAGGGCACATACGGAGCTGATGCCCAGTAAACATTTATCGAACAAGTAAGGGAATTATTTTCTGGACTGGCAGATGAAGGACGTGAAGGGCCATGGAGATGGGAATCTTAACTTCTTAGAAGGGCTCATTTTTGGCTGGGCGCGGTGGCTTACGCCTGGAATCCCAACACTTTGGGAGGCCGAGGCGGGCGAATCACAAGGTCAGGAGTTCAAGACCAGCCTGGCCAACGTGGTAAAACCCCGTCTCTACTAAAAATACAGACATTAGCTGGGCACGGTGGCATGCGCCTGTAAGTCCAGCTATTCTAAAGGAACCTGGACTCAGGAGGCAGAGGTTGCAGTGAGCTGAGATTGTGCCACTGCACTCCAGCCTGGGCTACAGAGTGAGACTTCACCTCAAAAAAACAAAACAAACAGGAAGGGCTCATTTTTCAGATGAGAGCTTTGATGTTCAGTGAGAGGTGAGCTTACTAGGAACTTAATGTGCAGAGTGGAGCTGGGACCCAGGGGTTGCCCAGGCACCCCGAGCATAGGAGCCAGAACACCAGCCCTGGGGCACTAGTGTGTCCACTGAGTCGTCAGCCCTCTCAGGCTGCAGGGGCAGGGGTGTTTGATCATCTCCGCTTTACATCTGTGACAGCCTGTTAGGTTATGAATGAATTTAAGTCTCCCAGGTTGTTGCTGTTTCGCGAAAGCTTGGGTTGCTCAGAACCGTGCCGTGTCCTCTGAGGTTGTTTTGAAGGTGTCAGGGGAGCCTCAGGTGGAGACGCTGGGCTTTAGTTGAGTGGTTGTCATTCTGAGTCAATGTCTTTCTATAAGATGGGACAAAGCTACTGGCCCTCTAGTCTGCACTGAGGAGTCGCCACTCGGGGATTGTCCCTCAGCCCTCGTGATGAAAGACACCTTGTAGGTTCACACCTGGCTTTCGAGGCTTTCTGTGGCAGCCTCTTCACTACAAAAGGACTTGAACACTTGCTCTGTGCTAAGAGGGGCAGGAGTGTTGGGCCCTGATCCCTGCCTTGTGGGAGGGCACCGTCCGTGGGAGCACAGGTCTCTGTTAGCTGAAGTACAGACATTGCTGGAAGCAGCGGGGCTGCGGCTGCCACGAGCAAGATTTTGGTATTGCATCCACAGGACACTGCTTGTGACTCCAGGTCACAGATGAGCCGGGCTGGCCGGCCGAGGTGGCTTCTGTCAAGCTCCAGAATCTCTGCGCTGGGAAGACTCAGGCGATTGAGGAGCCAGGTGTGCAATGCAGGTGTTGGATGAAGAGGGGACAAACCCTGCCGCTTCCTCCCGGGGCTTGGGTCTTCTTCTGGGCCCTGGACCTCAGCCCAAGCATGCAGGCCCCCTTTCAACAGGGGCAGCCCTGACAGTTAGGTGATGTGGATGAGACCTGGGCCCGAGACCCGGTGTGAGTCCTGAGAGGTGCGATGAGCGGGTGGCCGCTGCTTGCCTCTGTGCCCTGCCTCGCCTGAGCATTTTGGAGCCATTTGTGCCTGGCGTTTGGGGCTATAACCCCCTTTTAGGTGGCCTGGGGGGACTCTCCCTGTGTCTGGAGTGCCGCAGAGCAGAAGGGGCGTTTTATTTTCCTTCTTTCCTTTGTCTTTGGAGTAATCCTACAGGGCAGACAGTGTTCTATTCTTCTCCTCATCCTGATGAGGGAACACTGGTTGGGGGGAAGTAATGTGCCCCACCTGCAAGGCTAGAACATGGCTGAACCTGTCTGAGCCCAAGCTCTTAATTGCTTGACTCTGCGCAGAGGTGAAGCCCACCCAGCCCTGTCCTCAGGGTGCTGAGGGTCTGGTGTTACAGGTTGTGTGGCAGCCTGGCCGCAGTGGATGGAGGCGGGGCCTCAGTGGAGCTGTGAGCACTTAGCCAGAGGCCACAGAGAACGGAGCCACGAGTGTGGCCCACGGGAGGGGTACGTGGACGGTGTAGCCTTCAAGCAGGGCTGAGGTTGGGTGTTGCGTGGATGGAGGACCAGAAGCTCACTTGGCTCTAAGGGGGGCTGTGGGAGTCAAGGCTGGAGTAATCCCTGGCTGAGGATTTGGTATTTCCCAGCGCTGGCATCAGGGAGCCCTGCAGGTGTGATTTGTGGGGCGGCTGCATGGGAGGGGCTGTCAGTGCTGAGAATGCTGTGTGCCTACTGCGAGCTAATGCCTGGCACCTGCCGTGTTTCCTTCAGTCCCGCGACCGGGGGGGTAGGTTCTGCCATGACCTCATTTTGCAGGTGAGGAAGCTGAGCTTCAGTGGGGGAGTGATGGACACAAGGCTACGTAGCTGGCAGGTGACAGGGCTGTGATTGCAGCTGAGGCCCATCAGGTGCAAATAGCTGTCCCGGGAGGGCTCATGGAATGGGCCAGAGGAGTGAGGGGGAGAGCCTTGTCTCTGTGCTGAATGCCCGCGTGTGCCAGGCCTGCGAAGGGGAAGAGTGCTGTGCACACTTTGCCTCCCCCCAGCCCCTGTCACTCTGTTAAGCCAGGTGTAGCTGGGCATAAGTGATGGAGGCACCACTGGAAAGGAAGGCTGTGAGCCCTGGGTAAGCACTCCAGCCCTTGGGCCTCAGTGTCCTCATCTGTTGACTGGAGACCACAAACTCTCTAGGGACTTGGGGATTGTGTGAGAGAAGTGACAGGGAGTGAGTGACACATGGCAGGTTCAGGCTCAGCACAAACCCCTGGTGTGGAGTCACGCATAGAACAGGCTGCTGCTATTGTCCAGGATACTAAGTGCCTGGCCCGGCGCCCGCACGTGGAATTGGGGTTGTACTGGCGCCCTGACGCTGCTTTGAGTCGGTATGGAAGGTCTCCCTGGGCTCCTTGGGGCCTTCCAACCCCACGGCAGTCAGAGCTGGTTGTGGGCCAGCACGGGGGAGGAAGTGTGGCCGTGTGGCATGGCAGCAGAGCCTCTTTCTGTTCCTGGGCCTATTTTAAGGTTTGTGGGTTCCGGCCTCTACCCGTTCCTGGGGATGGAGCAGCCCAGGAGGCTTTCTCCTGAAGCTGAGACTCTGGGTCCTTTCGGGGGAACCGGAGGATGCTGGACCTCACACTTTTCAAGAGGCTGAGGACCACAGCTGCACGGACGACTCTGCAGTGGCCGCGTAGGCACCCCCAGCCTGGGTGAGGACGCCGTGCTGCCCTGCTCTGCCGCCTTGAGGAGTCATTTCCGCCTCTGGCTTCCAGCCTTCTGCAGAGGAACTTCCACAGCATGTGCTGTCCCCTCACTGTCCTGGGTCTCCTTGCCTCCTGCATCCAGCTGGGGAGGCTTGTATCAGCCACACCGTGAGGCTGCTGAAAAGAAACCCCAAGCAGGAGACTTGTTAAAAAACATCCTCGGATTTCCCAAACAAATTGTTTTCCAGTATAAAAAATGTTACATGCATGTTACAGAAACTGAAAATAGAAGAGAGAGGAAACAATTATTCCTAGTTCCAATTACCCAGAGACACACTATTAACTTTGCAAAGTCCTGTCCTCTGATCTTTCTAGAGGCTTTTAAAAGAATACTTGATTTCCCTATACAGGTTTCTTAATCACGCTTTTTCACTTAAAGTTCCTCAAACATCTCCCATGTTGTTCAGACTCTAAACATTACGTGACTGCCCGAGAGTGGGGTGGGCACGCGATGATTTACTTAATTGGTCTCATGTGGTTGGAAACAGCTTGGCTCCGGTTTTCAGTGTTCTCAGTAACGCAGTAGAGCTTTCTCATATGTGCAGAGGTGACTGTGTTTGGGTCATGTCTTTAAGCTAGCAACCTGGGAGGCCCCCAAGGACAGGGGTAGGACCGTAGGTGGAAGGTGGGTATTTACTGGGCTTCAGATGGACCCTTTTAGACAGCTTGTGTGGACTAGGAAGGTGAGGCTCGGAAGGTAGTGATGGGCTTCCCAGCCCAGGGCGTGCAAGGAGCTGAGAAAGGACCAGCCTCAGACTAGCCATTGGGCCTGTGCCCTGCCAGTCTGTGACTCTCCAACCTCATCATCTCACCCGAGAGCTCTCCTCCTGGGGTTTCAGGCTTGTCTTCCCAGAGCAGGAAGCAGAGGCCCCCTTTTCCCCCTCCGAGGAACGCAAGGCTTGGGAGCTGAGCCCTGAGCACAGGCCAGGCCGGCACCCCACCTGTACCCGCACACACACGGACCTTCCACTCCTGGTCACCCCTCACTCTGGGCCACCCCAGCTTGCTGGGGCCTCAGAGACAACAGGGACGTTTGCCCCTCAGGGTCAGTACACATGCCGACCTTGGCACCCAGCCTATGCCAAGGCCCCCGGGTGTCAGAATTCAACCACAGGGCTCACAAACTGAGCTCTGCAAGTCTCAGTCCAGGCTCTCCCTGATAGGGTTTGAGTTTTGGGGAAGCCCTGGTGGGTGGCAGCAGCCCCCATGCTGTGCTCTGGAGGCCCTCATCCCTCTGACCCCTCCCACATGCAGTGTTGGGCTAAGCAGGGCCAAGTGGGACTTGTAAACAACATGTCATCTAATCTCATAACCCCCGTCAAGGTGGGAGTTAGCCCGTGTCTTACAGGGAAGACCAGAGGCTCAGAGGGTTAGACAGACCTTCTGTCAGTTGTTTCCAGCAGCTTGGGTCTACTGCACTCAGCTTCCTAGGAGGGCAGAGCTCTCTGCCCATCCTGCCCACCCTCCCAGTGTCCTGAGAGCAGCCACCAGGTCCCCTGGTGAGTCAGAGCCCAGCGCAGGTTCTGCCTCCCAGGTGGGCACCAGGGCTGTTCTGCAAAGTCAGTCTTTGAAGCATGTTCTGACCGGATGTGATTTCCCGGGCGTTTCAGGTGACATCCGCTTCTGGGCCTTTATGGCTGCAGCTCCTGTGCTGAGGGGACCTTTCCCACCCATGCCTACCGACTCCTTGGAAGAGGGGCTGCATGCCCTGTGTGGCCTGTGCTGGGGGACTCCGCCCAGCCTGTGCTTCCTTGTTCTGCTTTGAACCTCAGCCTTCCCCCTCTGGAACACCCTGCCTCAGTCCACCCACCCGGTACTGCACTGTGTTCAGAGCACAGAACCCTGGGGAACTTTAAAACAAAATGCCTGCTCCTTCCCCCAACCTGGGCATCTGAGGAAAGATCTTCCTGGGTGGGCCTGGAGCTGTGATGTAATGCATTCCCTGTGCCTGGGTAGATGTATCAGCCTGGGTTGGTGGCCACTGGACTATCTGTTTGCCACCCCTGCCCCCATTTGATGGATGGGGCCACCGAGGCTCAGAGCAGGAGGGGACTGGCTGTGATGCCCTTCCTCCACCTTCCTGATCTGGCCTGCCCCCAGCCACCTGTCCTTGGACCCACCTGAGCCCCAACAGTATGAACCTTAGTGTCATTGACATTGACACCTGGCAGGAGGTGGGTGGAAAATCAGTGTTCCATGGGATCCTTTCCTCACCCTAGAGATACCTGTGCCCCTGAGTCAAATTGAAGTCTGCACATCAGTGAGACAGAGGCTGAGGTCAGGTACAGAGCCCTAGCTCAGCCCCGCCACATGTAGAGACAGTGGGCCAGCCTCTCCTCGAGCCAGTTCCGGCCCAATCTGCAGGATGGGCATTCTCCTGGGAGAAGATCTGACTCCAAGCTTCTTGTGCCTGATGAGCTTGGCCCTCCCAAGGTAGGGTGGCAGTTTGCTCTCAGTGTCCCCGTCAGGCAGCAGAATTCCTGCTCAGGCAGCAGAATGTCCTCTGGGTTACGGCACGTCCTGGAGGAGCTGGGATGGAGCAGAAAGGGTCCCAGAATTTAACCAGCCCAGCCCTGTCACTGACACAGACAGGTAAGGGAGGCTCTGAGTGAGCCCTGACTGGCTCAAACAGGATGACGAGTCAGGAGCGCTGGCTGCCTGATCTCACCAGTGCCACCTCTTGCCCTGTGGTGCAGGTGAGGAGACCCAGGCCTGCGAGCAACAGGCAGAGTTCCCTTCCTCCATGTGTCCGGTATCTTTATGTAAAAATGCTTTATTATTGGGATGTGCTTTGAATCTTGAAAAATGCCTTTCACACTTGGAGCAACACTTATGGCAGAAAAAGCGGAGAAAAGCAGAATACCAATCTACTTTTATGAAGTGCATGAATTATCCGTGTAATTATGATAGAAAAGTGCTGTCCTGTACACCCTGTGTGTCCTCACAGCAGTGCTGAGCAGAAGGCAGGCGAGGTGTTGTCCCCATTTACAGAGGGAAACCGGGCTTCGGAGTGATAGGCGGTCCTGGGGTGAGGTGGCCCCGGGCTGGGCTTCTGCCTTCTAGTTCTTTCTGAAACCTTGCTTCATAGGCACCTGGCCACTTTCCAGCAGCAGCAACCGTACAAGACCCCTGTGCCTGTTAATTTCTTGCCTTCTCTGCAATTTCTGCCCCTGAGGGTGCACTTTATGGATTTGTAGTCACCATTGCCTCATTCATGGAGGTCGTATTTATTGAGCCCTGGAAATGCAGTGCTGAATTAGGATTGATCCTGACTCCTGGGAGCTTGGCGCTCACTGGGGAGGGTGTGGTGGCAGGCCGGTACAGGGTGATCGTTCATGCCTCTGGCTTCCTGCTTCCCCACTCCACTTGCCCACCCCACAGCTGTGTATCCTGTCCACACACATCGCTGGGACCAGTCGAGACACGGCTCAGATCTCCAGGCCCCACTGCCAATGTAGGAGATGAAAAATATCTTTCTTCTCACCTTAGGTTCACTGCTGAGGTTCCTATAACAAAAGGCAGGTTAACAAGAGAAAATGGTAATTTCATATGAGTTTTACTTGATACAGGAGCTTTCATTAGGAAATGATCCAAAGAAAAGGGCTGAACATGTGTATTTTCTTTTTTTTGAGACATAGTCTCTATCATCCAGGCTGGAGTGCAGTGGTGCAGTCTTGGCTCACTGCAGCCTCCACCTCCAGGGTTCAAGTGATTCACCTGCCTCAGCTTCCCGAGTAGTTGGGATTATAGGTGCCCACCACCGCCTCCAGCTCATTTTTATGTATTTTGAGTAGAGATGGGGTTTCAACATGTTGGTCAGACTTGTGTTGAACTCCTGACCTCAGGTAATCCACCCGCCTCAGTCTCCCAAAGTGCTGGGATGAGAGGCGTGAGGCACCGCGCCTGGCCTCAACTGTTTATTTTCTATGCTAGGTTTGATAAAGAAGCAGGTAGTTGTGGAGCAGTTCGGATAAAGAAGTGTGACCTGGTGAAGCTTAGCGAGGTCTCTTTGTTGAGATTCTTCCCTCAACAAATCCCTGCGTCTTCAGAGATGAGGATGTTCTTTTCCCCTGGACATAGAGAGGGTGCCTCTCACATGAGGGTCTTATGACCTGCTTCAGGGAGAAGGGCAGGGAGAGGGTGAGAGGACCTTTCTGCTTCTGCTGGTTTCTCAAATGCCAGCGTGTCGTATTTTGGGGTAGCGTGGCCTGAACCCCATCACCTACTTCCCTGGGACATCTGCTCATACCTGTATGTGTCTCGGGCACCTCTAGCTCAGCTTGACTTGCTGCCCGCCCTGTGCATACGTCAGGAGTCAGCCCTCCCTTGCCCCTCTGCCAGACTGTGCCTGGGCTGTCTCCCCTCTGCACCTGCATTGCCCCATATGTCCCCACTCTGGCCATTCCTGACTGTCATACCCTGCTGCTCACACCTCTTACTTTCTTTTGACATGGAGTCTCACTCTAATATTTAGCCCAGGCTGGAGTGAAGTGGTGCAATCTCAGCTCACTGCACTGCCCCTCCCTCACCCCCACCCCGGTTCAAGAGCAATTCTCCTGCCTCAGCCTCCTGAATAACTGAGATTACAGGTGCCTGCCAACATGCCTGGCTAAATGTTTGCATTTTTAGTAGAGACAGGGTTTTGCCATGTTGGCCAGGCTGGTCTTGAACTCCTGATATCTGGTAATCCACCTGCCTTGGCCTTCCAAAGTGCAAGGATTACAGGCATGTGCCACTGCACCTGGCCCATGCTTACACCTTTAAGAACCTTTTGATGTCTGCCAGGTATATAGTCCAAGACCCTTGGTGACCTGCCCAAGCTGACCCCCTGAGCTCCAGCCATAAGACTTATTGGAGAGGTTCCCTGAGGGCCCCTCCACACTCTGCCTGGAATCACCCTCCTCCTGTTGTTGAGGGTGTAGGTGGGGGGCTTAGCTCTCAGCTCTAGGGCCCTTCCGTGACTTCCTCCTGACCCATTGGTAGAATCCGCCACCCCCTCCCCCCCTTGTTCTTTGTGGTACCTGTCGATTCCTGCCCCAGGGCTGTGACACTGCACAGTCCCCTGTGCATAGTTCCTGTCCCTGTCTTGCTCCCTGAGCTCTGGCTCTGCTTCCTTTGCACCAGCTCAAAATAGATGGATGCCTTGGTGCAGGCCCCTGGGAGTGGCAGGGGGAGCTGCCGAGGGTCGCGTTTGTAGGGTGTGAGTGGAGAGGGCTCCTTCTGGTGAAGAGGTGATCATTTGTTGGGGAGCTGGCCCTTGAGTGAGGCATTCCCCACACAGGGCCCGTCCTGAGCAGAGACAGCGGGAAAAGGGCAGGGAAGGTTCATGCTGTAATTTGATGAGTGGCTTCCGGGAAGTCACTGTAACCCTCTGGGCTCCGTTCCCCTTTGCAGAGTGGGACTGCTTACTGCTGTCTCTACCTGCGGGAGGGGGCGAGGGTCAGACCTAGAGCCTCAGAGCATGGCATGCAGAGCTGTACCTCAGTTTCCTTTGATGAAGTAGGGAGAAGAGGGTTGATCTGGTCACTGCTCACAGCCAAGGTTCTGGGACATATGTTCACCGGTCCACACGCTCAAGCACTTGAAACCAAGCCACTTGTAAAAAGCACTGTGGACAGGCAGGAGCAGCTGCTCAGGGAGGTTGGCGCTGTGTGTGCTGGGGTTTGAAGGAAACAAGCAAGAAGAATCACATAACACACTGGCCCCACAAAATGGAAATCAGAACCCTGTTGTCCCACAACCCTGCGAAGAGCTGTGACTTCACACTTTGGGCCGTAGGTTTCCTACCCCACACCCCCAGCTGTATTGGCAGGTCCATCCTGGCAGCCCACAGGCTGTCTGCATTGGCTGGTGCTGACCCGGGCCATCCCTGAAACCGCACCTGCCAGGGGTGTGGGGATCTAGGATTCCAGGTTTCTCCTGATCCGGGGAGGAGAGAGCTCGTTAGCTGCTGCTCAGCTCCTGCAGCAAAGCCCAGTGAATCAGCCCCAGCCGAAGCCGCCGTTCTGCTTCAGGGTGCAGGGATGAGGTCATCTCTATGAGAGGCTGCGACAAGAAGGCTCTGTGTCCAGGATCCTTCCCTGAAGTTCAGCGGGGCCCATTCTCTCCCTGGGACGGTCAGAGCCAGAGCAGCTGCCATCCCTTTACGGAGGGGATTTCATTTCCACCAGTATTGTGTCGGCAGCATTTCATTCTGATGACAGCCCGGTGACGAGAAGGGCATTGTCCCTGTTGGCAGAGGGAGACAGTGGGACTTAGGCAGAGCACTTGTGCAGGGTCCCATAGCAGCAGGGGGTGTTGGACCTCATTATCCTGGACTCAAGGCTGGAGCTGCCCTTCTCATGCTCAGATATGCCCCTTTCTCCAGGGAAGGGTGTTTGATGCCTTTTTTTTCTGGGTGGGCCTGTCCTGGCATAGTGTTAAGAGAGCCCAGCCCTCCTGGTTTTCACAATGAAGGGGGTCTCAGAAGTCAGAGTAGAGGAGGGCGAGGAATGAGGGTTAGTGCGGGAGAGGACGCTGCCTGCAGAGAGCAGGGGCCTGAGACCCCTGGGAAGGCAGAGCAGCAGAAAGGCCCAGAAGGTGCCTTGCATGCGTCTTTGTGCTGTGTGGTGTGTCATCACCTTGCACCTAGTACTTGTGGGCCTGCACACTCTGCACCTGCGTGGGCCAGGTGGTGGACGCAGGGGTGAGTAGCACTGGGCAGACAGGTCCAGCTGTGTATCTGGCTCCCAGCTCAGGGCCTGGGCAATGAGTGGGGAGTGGAGGAGTGGGGGAGTGAGGGAGTGGCTGAAGCACGTGGCCTGAGTTCCTCCACCGGAGTTTGGCGTCTCTGCAGATACTGTGAGCTGGCTGGCGTGGGTGGGCCTCAAGGCTCAAGGGTTCTGTGACTTCCTCGTGATTTCCAGCCACAGAGCATGTTGACATGGAGGTGGGAGGAGATGGAATGATGACTGGGCAGTGGCTGGGTGACCTCAAGCCCAAGCAGTGAAGGAAAGGGCGGGGAAGCTGGTGGTGCCGGCTCCTGGATGAGATGGGGCACCTTTGCGTGGGTGTCAGGAGAAGCCTGAGAAATTAGGAAGCGGTGAGCTGGTTGTGTAAGAGGCCATTTTCTGTGTCTGAGTGGAGTCGTGAGTTAGGAGCTTGGATAAGGCCCCCACGAGGACGATCTCACAGACGATGGGAATTTGAATCTGGAGCCACTGTTGCGGCTTGATGATGGTGCTCGGGAGATACTGACACTGTCTGGAAACAACTGTGTGGTGTGGGCGGCAGGTGCAGGGTCACAGGTGTGGGCAGGGGTTTGTGGGAGTTGCTGCTTGGAGGAGGATAAAGGACGCTTTATGGGAGCTCCGATCCAGCAGAGCCTCTACCCCATACAAGGCACTTCGAGGTCAGGGTCAGGGTTTCTTCCCCTTTGTCCCCCAGGACCTCACGCAGTGCCTGGGGCAGAGCTGGCCCACAGAATTGGATGTGAAGCCCAGCCCCCACCAGCTTGTAGGGTACCGAGACTTAAAGGCCTTGGTTTCCTTAACTGTAAAACGAGGCTCTGAGGAGGTCACAGATGTGGTCTGGGGTTGCGAAAGCACTGCAAGCATTTCCCTACGTTGTGTACGTTTAAGACAGGCCCATGATTAAAGTTCTGCCTGCCAGCAGCTGGGGCGGGGTGGAGAGGCTGCCGTGTGTTCTTTGAGCGCACTGAGCATGGGGCTCGCCGTGTCCTGTGTTTATTTGTTGTCGTTCGCTGACTCCCTGCGCTGGATTTCAGATGGCCCTGCCAGCGAGGGGCCTTGTCTGGGTTGGGAGGAGCCCTCAGGACAGGTAGTCAGGAACCAGTGTGCCAAGCCCATAGCACGGTGCTGGGAGCGGCTCTGCAGGCAGGTGGGGCTGTGGCCTGGCCCTGCCCCGTGCCAGCGGAGTGACTGCAGACCAGGTGCTCATCAGGAACTATTCTTACCTCTCAGGATCTTTGTGAAGATCGAGGGAGGCAACGTGGTCAGGTGTGCGTGGGCACTGGCAGCACCTGGGATGCCCTGGAGGGCCACAGCTGGGTCAGGGAAGCCAGTGCCAGGGTGGGGAGGTAAGGAGGGCACCCGGAGGGGGTGGCAGCAGAGGTCAGCTTTGCCTGAGCTGACTTGCACTGGCCAAGTGGGAATGGGCTCTGTGCCAGTGTCCTGTGCCCTGTGCCCTGTGGCGTGGTCAAGACCTGGTGGTCTTGACCTGGAAGCAAGGCCTTTCAGGGGCACACACGGCGTTTGGTCGGGGAAGAAGGGCCAAGGCTGGCCAGGACGTCAGGGACCACACGGTAGATGTCGGCGGTTACCTGGAGAGCATGGCAAGGGAGCCTCGGCTTCTTCCTGAGGAAGATGTGGAACCAGGCAGGGGTTTTCGGCTCGCACTGTGGAGACCCCACACTTCCTTGGTCAGAGGAGCGGGCCCAGCCGTGGCCCCTGCTCACGTGGGGACACATTGGTCCAGCTTCCTTCCTCCACGTGTCTCGTCAGGGCAGCCAGGGGCCTCCCTTTGTCTTCTGTGCCACGAGGGAGGGAGGCCCTCAGCTGGAGAGGCCCTGGGAGAGGCTCTGGGAGGCACGAGTGGATGAAAGGCCTATTGAGGGGCCACAGAAGCCCATTCATCCAGCCCTGGCTGCCTGGGTGCAGAGGCTTCCAGAGGGCCAGGGGCCTCCTGGACTCTCCCCAAAGAGGCCAGCTGACCCCCAGCTTTGAACCGTGGCCAGGGCCAAGTGGAGTCTGTTGCTGAGGCCGGTGTGCTCTCGAGAGGCCCTTGACCAAGACAGTCCTGGGACAGGCCCCTGGCACCTGCAGGCGACCCCACAGCAGAGATGCCTTCTCAGCCCCTCCCCACCAAACCCTTCCGAGTCTCCAGGCCTCTGGGGATAACATAGAAGCCCTGACCCACTGAGGAGGGCCTGGCCCCTCCAGCTCTGCTTCCTACTCCACGTCCTTGGCCCCAGGCTGCTCCACTGTCCTGGCCTCACCAGTCTGTCCCCAGTGGAAAGTTGAATTCTGTCCACCTTTGCCTGCTTGACCCCTAATTTTCCTTGAGTCCCCAGCTGACTGGCATTCCCTATCCAGCCACCTCCTTCCCCTCCCAGCCCCTGCCACAGCCACCATCTCACTTCTATATGTGTTACTTACCAATAAATCCTGCTTCCCCTGAAGCTCTGGCGGCGGGGCAGGGATCGCATGAGATCCTGCTCGCCTCCGTGCTCTGGTGAGGGACGCTGGGAACCGGCTCCAAACTGATGCGAGGGTGAGTGGGTTCAAGCAGCAACTCCAGCCAGCCGCGGAGCCGGGCAGTCTCTCCCTCCTGCCGTGTCCTCATTTGTAAAATAAAACTTGCCTCAGTTGTGAGATCAAGAATGCCAGGCTCCAGTGTTTAGTGCCGTGCCTGGCACACAGGAAGCCTGGGTGTATTTGTAAACATGCCACAGAATATTTGAAAAACAGGATAAAGTGATTCTGGCTTCACTCCATTTTGTGTTTGTTGCAGGGTGAGGAGCTGTGCGCTGCACCACTCTTCACCCCGCACTGGGCATGTTTCCTGCCATTCCTTCCGTCTTTCCTCCTGGGCATGTTTTAAAATAGACAGTTTCCTTCCTTTAAGTATTTACGTGTAATTTTGTGTCCTGGCTTTTTCCCTCTACCATGAGCATTTTTCCAAGTGATTGCATTGTTAAAAATATTTTGATTACTTTTTGTATAGGTAAATTTGCTCAGGGCATGAAATACAGAAGGTGTGAGAAGGTTCTTAATGAAAACACGGAGTCTTCTTTCTCTCCCATAGTTTCTGTCTCCAGAGGCCAAGAGGACACTAATAATAATGTAAATACTTTCCCACCCTGAGTGCTGACCCTGGGTGCTTATCTGGTGCTGATCCTGGGTGCTGGTTCAGTGCTGACTCTGGTTACTTATCTGAGGCTGATCCTGGGTGCTGGCTCAGTGCTGACCCTGGGTGCTCATCTGGTGCTGATCCTGGGTGCTGGTTCAGTGCTGACTCTGGTTACTTATCTGGTGCTGATCCTGGGTGCTGGCTCAGTGCTGACCCTGGGTGCTCATCTGGTGCTGATCCTGGGTGCTGGTTCAGTGCTGACTCTGGTTACTTATCTGGGGCTGATCCTGGGTGCTCATCTGGTGCTGATCCTGGGTGCTGGCTCAGTGCTGACCCTGGGTGCTTATCTCGTACTGATTCTAGGTGCTGGCTTGGTGCCAGCACAATTTTAAAGGCTTCATGTGGATGGACTAACTTCAACGCTCAACAACCCAGGAGGTAGATACCATTGTTACTGCCGTTTTGCAAGTCAGGAAACAGGCACCAAGAAGGTTGGGATTTGCCCGTCACATGACCAGAACTGCTGGAGCCAGGATGGACCCTGACAATCTGGCTTCCTCACCTCCCTTCTCTTCCACAGGCTCTAACCTCCCAGCCCACCAGTCCGCACTTCTGGGCATGCTCTGTGCATAGCAAGCGTCTGGGTCATCTTCAGTGACTGGCTTTAATGAGAAAACCCTCTAATGTTTGTCTGCTCTCCATCTCTCACTGCCTTTATCCTAGAGAACTTTCCTTCTCAGAACACAGAGTCGCTTCAGTTGTTTTACCTGCTGCATACTGTTCTGTTCTGTGAATGTCTTGTAGTTCGTTTTGTAATTACTTCCCTTCTGATAGGGCAACTCCAGCATTTTGCCAACAGTGCTGTAATAAGAATTTTATGGGTGGTATGTGGTGAGGCCATAGGGAAAAATCCACCTGTGGGGTTGTGGGGCAGAGGTAAAGGGCGTTTGTGATTTTTGCTGTCTGATGTCTGGCAGTTTACGTTCCTGCTACAGGATATAAAGTCCCTATTTAAGTGTCATCAGGTATTTTTATCTTTGCAAATCTGATAGGTGGAAAATAGAATTTCGTGGCTTTAATTTACATTTCTCTAATTGTATCAAGTTCAGTGTCTTTTTGTGTTCTAAAGCCACTTATATTTCCTTCTGCTTTCTGTGCCATTTTATTGTGCATTGGTTACAACTTAGTATTTGTTAAGAAAATTGCCCTCATTTAAGAGTTTTGTCTGTTTTTCCAGTGTGGTATTTGTTTTGTGCTTTGCTTATGGTGTGTGTGTGTGTGTGTGTGTGTGTGTGTGTGTGTTGCAGGGGGCGTTGTGGGTATTTTTGTCCCCTATAGAAATTTTAAATTTTGAGCCAGGCATAGTGGCTTATGCTTGTGATCCTAGCACTTTGGGAGGCCACGGGGAGAGGATCGCTTGAGCTCAGGAGTTTGAGACCAGCTTGGGCGACATAGTGAGACCTTGTCTCTACAAAAAATACAAAAATTAGTCAGGTGTGGTGGCAGGTGCCTATAATCCCAGCCACTCAGGAGGCTGAGGTGGGAGGATCACTTGAGCCTGGGGAGGTCAAGGTTGCAGTGATTGTACCACTGCCCTCCAGCCTGGGTGACAGCGTGGGACCCTGTTTCAGATAAAAAGAGAGAAATTTACAATTTTTATATAGTTTGATTGATCATTCTTCTCCTTAGTGGCCCTTATGTTTTCCTTAGAAACATATTTTATTCCCTCTCTGAGGGAATAAAAAATCCTCTCACGGCTTTTCTTTTTTATAGTTTTACTTTTAATGTTAGAAGTTTTAATCTGTTTGGAATTTATTTTGCCTTGAGAAGGGACCCAACCTTATTCTTTTTCCTCAGCAAACCACTTGTCCCAAAACCAAGTGTGGAAGAAGAATCTGCATCCTATCGATCAGAAGTGCTATCTTCGTAAAAACTCTTGGCCAGGCGTGGTGGCTCACTCCTGTAATCCTAGCACTTTGGGAGGCTGGGGTGAGCAGATCACCTGAGGTCAGGAGTTCAAGATTAGCCTGGCCACTATGCTGAAACCCCATCTATACTAAAATAGAAAAATTAACCAGGCGTGGTCGCACACACCTGTAATCCCAGCTACTGAGGAGACTGAGGCAGGAGAATCGCTTGAACCTGGGAGGCAAAGGTTTCAGTGAGCCCAGATCATGCCACTGCACTCCATCTTGGGCAACAAGAGTAAGACTCCATCTCAAATAAAACCCCAAAAAACTCAGTTATTTTGTGATTGAGTTATGTGTTTTTGCTTTCTATTCTGTTCTGTTGATCTGTCCAATCATGTGCTGATACCACCTTGCTTTTGTTAATCATTTAATTCATTTCATTTCTTCCATTTGCAGATATTTCTTGTTTCCTGTTTGCCAGAAACCGTTCTGGAAACTAAGTGTAGAGCAGTGAACATAATGCTGGAAGTGCTGGGATTAAAGACATGAGCCACGGAGCCCTGCCTAAACCATTCTTTATTCCTGATTAAATCTTGCTTGGCCAATGGCATATATTTTTAATAAGTTAATGGATTCTTTTAAATACTATATTTAAGATTTTTGTCTTGACATCCGTAAGTGAGATTAGCCTGTACTTTTCTGTGTGTGTGGTCTTTGAAATCAATACTAAGCCTCCCTGTGAAAAAGAATTGGCATATTTCTTAGGCTCTAAAGTCATGTGAGTAGCCCTGAAGCTAGCTGCCTGTTTCTTGTGGATCTGCTAGAATTACCTTCTCAAAATCACTTCTTGGTCCGGGAGAGGTGGTTCATGCCTCTAATCCCAGCACTTTGGGAGGCCAAGGCTGGGGGAATCGCTGGAGCTCAGGAGTGCAAGACCAGCCTGAGCAACATGGTGAAACTCGTCTCTACCAAAAATACAAAAATTAGCTGGGCGTGGTGGTCCATGTCTATGGTTCCAGCTACTCAGGAAGCTGAGGCAGGAGGATGCCTTGAGCCCAGGAAATGGAGGTTGCAGTGAGCCAAGATCACACCACTGCACTCCAACCTGGGTGACAGTGAGATTCTGTCTCAAAAAAAAAAAAATTATGTCTTGTCCTGCTGTGCTAATATACTTTTTTGGGGCATGACTCTTGGACATTTTTCTCTATTTAATACAGAACCGTCATTTTTAATGGCTATTAACTATTTTAATTAGGGTTTTACCATGACTTGCTTAACTTGTGTGATTTAATGGTTTAGAAAAGAATTGGTGTGGGTTTCAAGGAATGCCTTCTAAAATCTAATTCATGATGATTCCCAGGGTCTGGTTAATGGAACATATTCCAAGTCGTCATAGGAACCACTGCGGCAGTTGTTATCCATCGTTTCTGAGTGCCTGTTGCACTGCTGAGCCCTATTTGGTCTCCATGGTAACCATAGGAGGCAGCAGCTCTGATTTTACTGATGAGGAAACTGAAAGGTCGAGAGCTTAAGTAACTAACTTACCCATGTGGGCCGTGCATCAGGAAGGGGAATCCAGTCTGCTCTTGAACCTCCATTCTGAGGAAGTCTTCCCCCATCCCATATTCTGATTGGATTCATGTGAAAGGCCTTGAAAGATAAACGTTTCTCTTCCTTTTCAGTGTACCTCTGAAGAAGCATCTCCGTGGAAAATAATTAAATTATGTTAAATTGGCACTCCACTGAGAATTGGACCCCACAGCCCCTGTGCATGCAGCTCTTGTCCGAAGGTCTTCTAGGGGTTCCTGGGAATCCCAGGAAACCCTGAGGGTGCTTTAGGGCTCAGAGTGGCCCCTGTGAGTGCCCTACCCCCATGGGGGACTCAGAAGTTTGGGGAAGGGGAGGTTTGAAAGCCTAAGTTGCTTTCTTAGCTGTTCACCAGGCGATTCCCTGGTTCCCTTAGTCTCTGCATTTGTAACATAGCTGGGAGAATCCTTGTGCAGGGCCAGGCTAAGGATAAGGATGAGGGCTTATCCAGAAGAAGGATGTGGGCTCTGTTAGAGGGGCTGGGTTTGAGTCTCAGCTCCTGCATACATTATCTATGATGTATGATGTTAGAGGGGCTGGGTTTGAGTCTCAGCTCCTGCATACATCATCTAGCCACTAGAGTCTCAAGTTTTGGTTGAAAATGAAGACTGAAGTTTGAAACTAAGCTGAGGTTGTCCTCACCTCATACAGTTGCCATGAGGATCTGAAAAGACAATGGGTGAAAGGGCTTTATAAACTAGTGTAGGCTGGGCACAGTGGCTCCTGCCTGTAATCCCAGCACTTTGGGAGGCTGAGGCGGGTGGATCTCCTAAGGTCAGGAGTTTGAGACCAGCCTGGCCAACATGGTGACACCCCATCTCTACTAAAAAAAAAAAAAAAAATTAAAAAAATTAGCTGGGCATGGTGGTGCATGCTTGTAATCCCAGCTGCTTGGGAGGCTGAGGTGGGAGAATCGCTTGAACCTGGAAGGCCAAGGTTGCAGTGAGCCGAGATGGTGCGATTGCACTCCAGCCTGAGCAACAAGAGCAAAACTCCGTCTCAAAAATAAATGAATAGGGCCCGGCGTGGTGGCTCACACCTGTAATCCCAGCACTTTGGGAGGCCAAGGCGGGTGGATCACGAGGTCAAGAGATCGAGACCATCCTGGTCAACATGGTGAAACCCGTCTCTACTAAAAATACAAAAAATTAGCTGGGCATGGTGGCACGCGCTTGTAGTCCCCGCTATTCGGGAGGCTGAGGCAGGAGAATTGCTTGAACCCAGGAGGCGGAGGTTGCAGTAAGCTGGGATTGCGCCATTGCACTCCAGCCTGGGTAACAAGAGCGAAACTCTGTCTCAATAAATAAATAAACAAACAAACTGTAGGATGCAGGGCACACGCAGGCTGTCATCATGCTCCTTGCTGCTGAAACCAGTGCCATTATATCACTGATCCAGGGTCGTGCAGAATTAGGAAAACCAGTGGCAACTCAGAGGTGGCGGACACCACGTTGGGGCGTGGGCAGTCCAGGCTTAGTGCTCGCCTCCTGCATTCCCCCTCCCCTGGTCATCCCTGGAGTCACTCGCCTGGAAAGGGGTCTGCCAGTTCTAGAGTTCGATGACAGTGACTTACAGAAGCAGGTCGCTCGCTTGTGGCAGGGGAGATGGCTGGATCACCGTAACTCCTGGCACGTATCCGTTTTCCTGGTCCAGACCATTGTCATTATTTACAGATTCACTTACTTACTGAAATTTATTTGTAAACTCAAAATCGATACTCATGGTCCTTCCGGGTTAGTGACTGACATTCACAGAGTGGCGAAAAGTCCCTTACCTGACACACGTTTCCAACAGCTGAGGTTGGACCAGGCGATGCTCCACCTTCACCTTTCTACGTTAGTCCTCACTGTAAAGAAGTGTCCTTTTTGCAGTCTGGTTGGTGCTGTGTATTTTACATTGTTTGTGCTTTTAGTCAGTGATTGAAATGGCCCTGGGCTGAGGCGTTGTCTGTCCCGGGCACAAGATGGCTGCGATGTATGAACTGCATGGAGAAAATGCATGTGTTAGAGAAGCTTCATCAGTGTTGATTGTTGTTGGCCATGGGCTCAGCATTAGTGAACAAGCTATATATTAAATAAGGAATCTTGTTTATTTTGTTTTTTGTTTGTGCTTTTTGAGACAGAGTCTTGTTCTCTTGCCCAGGCTGGAGTGCAGTGGTGTGATTTTAGCTCACTGCAACCTCTGCCCTCTGGGTTCAAGTGATTCTTCAGCCTTAGTCTCCCAAGTGGCGGGATTACAGGTGCCTGCCACCACGCCTGGCCAATTTTTGTATTTTTACTAGAGATGGGGTTTTGTGATGTTAGCCAGGTTGGTCTTGAACTCCTGACCTCAAGGAATCTGCCTGCCTTGGCCTCCCAAAATGATGAGATGACAGGCATGAGCCACTGAATCTGGCCTGAAATAAGGTATCTTAAAAGAGAAACACACATACAGCAAGGTTATTAATTGATCAGTTGCTGAATCAATTAGTGATCAGAGGGCCCTAACCCTGCATTTCCCCTAGGAGCCAGTGGGTCAGTATTGACTGATGTAGCGTTCATGGCTGCCTCGGATCAGGAGACTGGATGGTAATGTGGCTCCATAGGACCCAGGAGGGAAGGCAGGCCCGCGGGCGCAGAACTGTCCGAGATGCTGCCACAGTGAGCCTGGCTCAGCTTTCGGAGGCCACATCTGCCTCCATAAATCTCCACTGTGCTTGAGGGTAGGGAAAAGCTGCAGCCCTGACTGGTAAGATGGTAGGGAGAAGGGACAGGGAAGACGAGACGAGGAGGCTCTGTGCTGCAGTAGCAGCTCCCAGACCTTCTGACCCAGGAGATTTCTTGCTCAGCAGGCCCTGGGAAAGGGTAAAGGGAGAAGGGCTTTGCTTGTGGGAGAAAGAGTCATCAGTGACTTCACAGACCACACAGGCCAGTTGTACCTCGTGTGCTTATTCACAGCCAGTGACTGCACCATGTGGCCAAAGGACACTGGAAGGTTTGGGACCCACTGACGTCACCCAGGCAGGCCACACTGCCGTGCTCGGTGGCAGTGGTTCTGACATGCAGGGCAGCGGAGCAGAGGGTCTCCAGCCACCCACACGCCGTGGCCAGAGCTATGCAGCCAGCAGAGCACTTTTACTTTCAGCCAAGTCCTCAGCTTTGATTCTGGGAGGGTGGCAGGTTAAAGACCCATCTGACAGATGGAATCAATAAGGGCCAGAGAGGGTGAATGAATTGGCCACCTGGGCAGGGAGGGCTAGCCTGAGGACCTGAGCTCACATATGTTTGACTGCAACTCCTGACGTCGTACTGTGCCTCCAGCAATCAGAGAGATCCCTCCAGTCCTGACCTTCCCTGGCTCTTGGATGTGGAGTGTGTCTGTGTTTGCCTCCCTTCATCCCTCTGAAGAGAGGAAATCTCTCCTCTCTCCACTCCCCAACCCCTTTCTTAATGAGTCTTATGATATTAAAGTTGTACATCATGGGGAAAAGTAGTATCATCTTATGACTGAAAATATCAAGTAAAAAAAAGGAAAACAAGCACTGTGTTAAATTCACCCGCTCCTGCCATGCTGGTCTATTTACCGCCAGTGTCTCCGCCGTGCCGGTCTATTTACCGCCAGTGTCTCCGCCGTGCCGGTCTATTTACCGCCAGTGTCTCCGCCGTGCCGGTCTATTTACCGCTAGTATTTCCGTGCGTTCCGCAGTCGTCATCGGTGTGTCTACAACTTGGGGTTCTGCTTTTTCACTAAACGTCGTATTACACGTATTTCCATGTACCTGCGTGTAGTCTTTATAACCATCCTTTAAAAAGACTGATGACGATTTGGTTGAATATATACGGCATGCTTCACCTAGGTGAGGAGTCAGTAATGGCAGGATACAACGATGTCCTTTCAATGTGGTTATTGCTGTGACGTCATTTTCTCTCATTAGTAACATGTGAAATGTTTTTGTGCAAAAGGCTTTTAATTTTCTCTCTGCCATAAGGTAGATGCATGGGAGTGAGAAAGTGCTCATTAGCCTCTTAGGTTTTGTTCTCTAGCGTATCTGAGAGTTCCAGTTCAGTGCACCCTTGCCAGCGTCAGCTACGACTTCACAATTTTATTGGAGTATAATTTATGTAGAATAAACTGCATATACATAGAGTGAACAGTTCGATATGTTTTTTAAATTTTTTAAGTTAAGTTTTTGAGACGGGGTCTCGCTCTGTCGCCCAAGCTGAAGTGCAGTGGCGCAGTCTTGACTCACTGCAGCCCCCGCCTCCCAGGTTTAAGCGATTCTTGTGCCTCAGCCTCCTGAGTAACTGGGACTACAGGCGTGCACCACCACGCCCAGCTAAGTTGTGTATTTTTAGTAGAGATGGGGTTTCCATGTTGCCCAGGCTGGTATCGAACTCCTGACCTCAAGTGATTGGCCCGCCTCGGCCTCCCAAAGTGCTGGGACTACAGGTGTGAGCCACCGCACTCTGTCTAAACTTCATTTGTTAATACACTTTTAGAGACAGAGTCGCACTCTGTCCCCCAGGCAGGAGTGCAGTGGTACGATCATAGCTCACTGCAGCTTTGAACTCCTGGGCTCAAGTGATCCTCCCACCTCAGCCTCCGTAGGAGCTGGGACCACAGGCACGTGCTAGCATGCCCAGCTAATTTTTTTTTTTTTTGGTAGAGTCGGGGTCTCACTATGTTGCCCAGGCTGATCTCAAACTCCTGGCCTAAAGCAGTCCTCCCGTCTTGGCCTCCCAAAGTGCTGGGATTACAGGTGTGAGCTACCTCACCCGGCCAAGTTTGGTAAGTTTTAATGGCCATACAGACCTGTGAAACCAGCGCCACTATCAAGATCCAGAACGTTTCAGGGCAGCCACCCTTCTGCTTTAAGTCACTACGGTTTGTTTTTAGTGCGACGTGTGTGCATTCTGCTGGTTTCCAGTTTGGGGCCATTATGAGTAAAGATGCTGTGAGCATTTGCGCACCAGTCTCTGTGTGGACGTGGGCTTCATTTCTCTTGCATAGGTACCTGGGCAGTGGCTGCTGGTGGTTTTGTAAGTATATGTTTAACTCTGAGAATCCGGCAGTTTTCCTAAGGGCTAGATTTTTTGTTTTTTTCAGACAGAGTCTTGCTCTGTTGCCCAGGCTGGAGTGCAGTGGCGGGATCTTGGTTTACTGCAGCCTCTGCCTCCTGGGTTCAAGTGATTCTCCTGCCTCAGCCTCCTGAGTAGCTGGGACTATCGGCATCTGTCACCATGCCTGGCTAATTTTTGCGTTTTTAGGAGAGATGGCATTTCATCATGTTGGCCAGGCTGGTCTTGAACTCTTGACCTCAGGTGATCCACACACCTTGGCCTCCCAAAGTGCTGGGATTACAGGCGTGAGCCAACGTACCTGGCCAAGGGCTGGTTTTTAAAGACCAAATTTATTCTCTTAAATATGATTACTTGGTCTTTAGCATGGAGTTTTGGCTATCAGTGAGTGAATTTTTAGTTCTTAGTGAGACTCTAGTTTCCCATATTTTTGTTAAGCAGTTGTGTTTCTGATTTAGTGTATTGCCTTTTTCGGCATTTTATTAATACCTGTTTATCTGTCGGGTTGTACGCGCCTTTGTAAGTTGCCATGGTGTGGACCCTTACCTGTTAATATCACAGACTCCAGTCCTCGTTGCTTTCCCTCCACAGGGTCTCCTGGTGCTTTTGTTTTTGGTTGTGCTTCTCTTGACATAAGAGGAGTTTTTTCTGGTTTCAACAGGGCGGCTCTCAGCCGTTTCCTTTGTGACTGTTCTTGCTTTTAGACCTCGAGCGTCCTGGGCGTGGACGTGCCCTGCCATCATGCCTGCCACTCAGTCCCCCCAGTGACATTCTGGCACTTCTTTCTGCCATGCGTGCCTCTTCCACTACCCACGGTAGGGCCTTTTGCTTCCTGGCAGATCCGGGAGGAGTGTGTGTGCCCGCCTGTATGTGGTGCCCTGCAGGTGATGGGTTTGTCATGCTTGTACTCAAATGGTAACATTGGTCCCGGCGTCTGTGTGGTATCCTATGGCTCACAGTGAATCTTGAAGCCCCTGTTTCTCTTGAGACTTGTTGGTGCTGGGTCTCCTAACTCACACAGTGGCAGCAGGTGGGGCGGGAGGCCAGGGACTTGACTGCGGTGAGGACCTGCCGGCTCAGGTGCTGTCTCCGTGTCCTGCAGGCCTGTTCAGTAGTACATGGAAGACTCAGCAACTCCTTGCAGCCTAGCGGCGCTTTCCACCGTGGGTGAGGCCTAGGAGAGCTAAGCAAGGTGGGCTCAGCCTGCGTCTTGTGTGAGAATGGGGCTTCTCTGGGAGATCTTAAGGCAGAGGGGCCCGCGGCTGAAGACAAGTGGCCAGTCCATGGCCTGTGCTCTACATGGTGAGGTCGGGCCTCAGGTGGGCAGTCCTGGTTGGGCTCTGTCCTTGCTTGGGGGCCTGAACAAGTTGTCCCATCTCCCGGAGCTTGTTCACTGTGAAATTGGGATGATCCATTTATCTGAGCTGTGTTTATGGGGTGCTATGTGCCTGGCACTGATCTGGGCACTGAGGTCTGTTGGTGATCAAGATGGAGTTCCTGGGATGCTTTTGCACATTGGGGGACAGACAGCAGACAGCTACAGGAACCCAGGTAGTGACAAGGGCTGTGTGGGCAGCAAAACAAGGTGCCACAACAGGGAGGACCCAAGGGCACCTTTTCTGTTGGGTCAGGAGAGGCTCTCTGAAAAGGTGACATTGAAACTGAAGCTGGAAGGACCAGAAGGAGCTGCCTGTGCAGAGATCCCAGGGAAGAAACTTGAAGGTAGAGGAGAGGCAGGTGCACGGGCGCCCTGAGATCACTGGGGGCAGGTGTCTGGCGGCCAGGGAGCAGCTGGGGTGCAGGTCCGATGTGGAGTATTTTGTGAAGACTTTGCACTTTATTCTGAATTCAAAGGTAAGTTTCCAAAGGAGAGGGCAGGAAAGGAGCTTTTAAATGCAGTTTCTCTAGCTGTGGTGCGGAGGGTGGGTGTGCAGGCTGGCAGCTGGTGCACCAGCAAGCTGGTGCTGACCTGGGTGGCGTGGTGGCAGCAGTGGGGCCCATTGGGTTTTCTGACGGCCACGTGGCTGCTGTGTGTTTTGACTGGGAGCATGTGCAGGTGGGACCAGCACTGGGCCTGGGACACTGTGTGTGTACCCTGTGGCTGTCCCCCTCTTGACCCCCAGGTTATGGCTCGTGGTGGGTGAGGGACCCAGGTGGGGGACCCAGGACTCAAGAGTGAGTCCTGGCAGGCACCAGCCTCCAGGACCCAGGCTCTTGGGGCCTGGAGACTGGACTCTGTTGGTGGGAGTGCCCTGGAGTGCAGGGGCAAGGAACCGTGAAGGGTTCATTCAGCATGTTAAAGCAGGAGGGGGCCCTGTCGGACCCCGCTGGCTTGGAGGATCATCAAGGGCGCATCTCCAGCACTTTCCTCCTGAGGCCTCTGCCAGCCACCAGGCCCTCTCCGATTGCTTCCTCTCGTCAGGCTGGGAGCACCCGCCTGCAGGAATCCGGCACGTCAGGGACTTTATCGTTTCCAGCGCCGTGAACTTGGGCACGTTCTGTAACCTCTTGAGTGTCAGTTTCCTCCTCTGTGCAGTGAGGCACTAATCAGCCGTTGAGTGATGGGGAGCCCCAGCATGTGACACGTCAGCAGATCATAGCTGACGGTACTGTCACTGTTGTCATTGTCGTTGCCACTGCTGTCTGGGTGCTGTAAGTACTGCTACCGTGTCATTTTATTAAAGAATAAAAAGAGACCACCTGAGGAAGGGCACTTCTTAGCCCAGGGGAGTGGCACTCATGGTGCACTCTTGTGTCACTGACCCTCTGCTTGTCAACAGTCAGAGCTGCTTCTGTGACCACCGCGGGACCAAGAGGCCATCGACTTGGGCAGCCTTGGCATGTTTGTGTGAAAGGCTTTCTGTTGGGCTGTAAGAGGGAACCAAAAGTGAACCATGTTAAGGGGAAGTAAAGAAGAACTGGAGGGTATCCAGGACTCACCAGCGTGCTTTGCTTGATTTTGCAAGGGTCTGTACTGGCATGACTTGGGCATTGCCTGTCGCAAAATGCAGCAGGAATTTCAAAGCAGCTCTGCAGACAGCACATGTTTGGTTCCTGTGAGCCTGGGAGGTCTTGCCATTCCCGTGGGCTCTCCTAGCCCTCATCCCTGGAGGCTGACAAGGCTCACTGACCCAGACCCCTCACCGATGAAGCCGCCGCCTCTTCCCTCTCGCTGCCTAGCGCCCAGGAGCCAGGCAGGGCATGGGAGTGGTGGGCAGCACACCATTAGGCCAAGGGCAGGGGCTAGCTTCGAGCCTTGGCTCTTTGGTTAGTGGTGTGGCTGACGTCAGCCAAGACTGGAGTGTTCTGCACTTGACTCAGCTGATGGCTGATTCCTAGTTGCCCACTGGCTTGCCTGTGAGGGCGAGAGAGGGTCCCAGCACCACTGGCCCTTAGTTCCCCATCTCCAAGTGTGAGGATTAGTTCCAGCCTGAGAACCAGGACTAGGTCGCAGTGGTCAGTGAGGAAGAGAGAAAGCAAGCAGCCCCCTTTAATCTGCTGAGTTGGTAAGAGAGATCTTGGCAGAATATTTTGAACTGCTGAATTGCCTAGAGAGGGGACAGACTCACCTCTTGATCCTGCTGTGCGCCTGTGGTCTCGGTTTGTCTGCATGTGCCCCAAGGAACCTGTGGCTCAGAGACCCCGCCCATAGACCCCTTCCGAAGTGGCCGTGCAGGAATAGAAACCCAGATCTTCCCTACCAAAGCCTGTGGGCTGCTGCTCCTTTGCAGGAAAATATTACACAAATATTTTTCATAAAGAAATACCATTTGTAATGAAAGAAGTCCCCATGAGGCTCAGATGAGCATGAAGCTGGTGAGCTTTCAGGGCCCGCAGTGCAGACGTGGGACAGGAGAGCAGACACTTTCTCCCCACCGTTCCTGCCTGCAGCCTTGGCTGGCTGGAGGGCGGCTGTCCCTTTAAGTCGGGTTCCCTGTTGGGATTGCCGCAGTTGGGAAGAGTGGGTGGGGGTGAGAGATGTTGGTGAGAGCCCTGCCTCTCCAAACGCCCCGCCACCAAGCCTTCCCAGCTTCCAGCCCAGACAGCAGCCAGCCAGTGGCGTTCCTGGCTCCTTGGGATTTTCCTTTTCCACAGAAGCTGCTGATTCATCCCCAGGCTGGAGTCGGGCTCAGCTGTGGGGCTGGGAGCACCGGCTCTCAGGCTACTGCTGGGCGGAGGAACTGGGCCTCCCAGGAGGTGTCTTCCAGCCTCTGGATGCTCCATGGGTGGGGGTCAGGGGTGGCAAGGGAAGGGCAGCGCATCTCAGAGCCCTCGAAAATTCCTGGCCAGAAATGCAGGGGTAGGAGCAGAGCTTGGCCAAGGCCATGCTGCAAGGGCCAGGTGGCCGTCCTTCCTCACTCCTGTCTGGCCTCCCTCTGCAGGGTGCTTCAAGGATGACCGCATTGTCTTCTGGACTTGGATGTTCTCCACCTACTTCATGGAGAAGTGGGCACCCCGGCAGGACGACATGCTTTTCTACGTGCGCCGGAAGCTGGCGTACTCTGGCAACGAAAGCAGTGCGGACGGGAGGAAGGTGAGTGACCCCCACCCCTGCCCCTTCGTCCGTGCCCTGAGCAACCCTGTGGCATCTGCTGTCGGCCTGCCTGTGGGCTTTCCTGCAGTGCTCATGAATATCAGAGGGTGAGTGATAGGTGTTGAGCGCCTACTGTATTCCAGGAACTGTGTAGACAGTCTCATGTGCAAATCTGGATGTGCCGGGTGTCACATTGTCACTCATCTTCACCGTGACCCTGAAGGGCAGTGATTGCTGTCACCACTGTAGCTTTGAGGAAACAGGTTCAGACAGCTGACTTGGCTGCTCTCTTACAGTCACTCAGGAGATGGTAGAGCAAAGGCTGCGCCCCAGAGCCCAGGGCCCGCCTTGGCCATGACAGGGTGACCTGGGTCAGTGGTGGTGATGATGACGATACCTTCCACTTGTGAGCCCTCTCCATGATCTAGACACAGTGCTGAGCTCTTCTTGGCCTCATTGTGAAGTCCAACAACTTGACAGGGTAGGTGTCCTCATCCCTTTTGCAGAGGAGGAAAGTTGGCTTGGAGACGAAGGGGGTTCACCTGAGGTGCCTCACCCACTAAATTGAGCATGGAGGAGCGGTTAAAACACGTTTTGCACGTTCCCGCTCCGGTTTTCACAGGCTTTTGCGGTCTGTAAAATGTCTAAGCAACCCGATATGCCACACATGGAAATGTTTTTGTTTTCCTTTAAAAACAAGAAATGAAAGGGCCGTGGAGTCAGGTCTGGAACTTGCAGCCTCCTGGCTCTGTGACTCGGGGGCCGTGGTTTGCTGGCAGAGGCTCATGCAGTGGGTACTCGGAGCCTGGCCTTGCCTTGGACCCACTCCTTGAGCCCGAACACATGCGGGGTGAATTTTCTGCAAGTAGATGGACCTGGGTGCCTGCATGCCCGCCCCGAGCCCTGAGCTAGTCCCACTAGGAGGAACCAGCAGGAGACTGTGAGCAACTGGCCAGAGATGGGGGAAGAGTCAGGAGAGGGAAGGGCGCCCCAGGAGAAGTGGGGGCAGCCATTGGGGTGCTGTGTCTGAAGGGCCCATTGGATTTGGTACCAGGGAGTGTGCTGGTGGCCTTGGCATAGCAGTTTCTTTTTTTTTTGAGACAGAGTTTTGCTCTTGTTACCCAGGCTGGAGTGCAATGACGCGATCTCGGCTCACTGCAACCTCCGCCTCCTGGGTTCAGGCAATTCTCCCGCCTCAGCCTCCTGGGTAGCTGGTATTACAGGCACGCGCCACCATGCCCAGCTAATTTTTTGTATTTTTAGTAGAGACGGGGTTTCACCATGTTGACCAGGATAGTCTCGATCTCTTGACCTCGTGATCCGCCCGCCTCGGCCTCCCAAAGTGCTGGGATTACAGGCTTGAGCCACCGTGCCCGGCCGGCACAGCAGTTTCAATGGTGGGTGGGCAGGGACTGGAGCCACACTCAGGCAGGCAGGGTGCTTTTGGGGAGGGATGAAGAGGCTTGACTCATGATGGGATCTCTGAGTAAGAACCTTCTAGAGCTGGCTCAGGGCCCCTCAGAACCTGCTGCCACGCCCACCCTGTCTGGGTGGGCAGCTGGGAGAGCGGCTTTCGAGGCCGGGCTTGTCTCCTCCCGGTTTGCTGTATGACATTGCCTCTCTGGGGTAAAAGCAGATCAGGGCAAGTGCCCTGAAAGGCGAGGGTCCTCCCATTGTGGACACCCGGGAGGCTGAGATGTTTGGGGTTGGCGTGACCGCATGAGTGCCCTTGGCAGGGAGGTGGCTGGTGCCTTGGGATCCTCACTGCCCATGACCCCCATGGTGGGCACAGCTCTGGGAGGAGGCACTCCTCACACCTGTGGGCGCTGGAACTTGGAGGCTCAGGCCCTCTGTCACCCAAGGGCTGTGGACCTCACCCCTCCCCCCGCATCCACTCCAGCCTGTCATCTTCTACTGGAGTTCAGGTTGCAGAGAACCTTTGCCCCGCAGTTGTTGGTCTTTTCGCCAAGGCAGAGTCTGTTGCAAGCAGGGGCTCTGGTGAGGACTGGGCACATTCGACACTCTCAGCTGTACTTTGAATTTGGATTCCCAAGGGGTCACGACTCTGGTCAAGAGGGCAGGCAGGGAGGTGGGAGGATGGGTTGTGTGCACCCTGGCCAGGCCAGGTGGGGAGGAGAAGGGGACAGCAGATAAGGGGTCCTTCTTGGATAGAGAAGTCAAAGGTGAGAGCCCTCCACTGAGAAAGTGCAGGCCTGAGGAATGTGGAGCAGAGGGGATGGGGCCACATCTGAGCTCTGCTGAAGGTTTGGGGGTGTCAAGGTCAGTGAGGGAAGCCTGAGTCCCATGGGAGCAGGTGGCAGTCCAGCTGTTCCATTCAATACCCACTGTGAGCCTTGTGCAAATGCTCCCACTCAGTGCTGGGAGCACAGAAATGACTCATACCTGGCCCCAGTCTGTTGGGACAGACAGACAGCATGGCCAGGGGTACGGAGGCATCAGTGCTGTGATGGTGGGAAGAGGAGCAGGTTTGGTGGGGCAGGGGGGTGGGTGGTGATGCACAAGGTGGCATCTGGCGGACGGGTTGTGGGACAGAGAACGGGCAGCAGTGGACTGAGGACATGTCCCATGGGACCTGCCAAAGTAGGCTGATGGAGTTTGCAGGGCCTGGAGGGCGGGTCTTGGGGCTGCCCAAATTGGCATTTTTCCCGGCTTGCTGGGCCGTAGTACTGAGGGCGGCCTGCAGGGGGCGGTCTGGAGGCACTGATGGGGAGGCAGGGAGACCCTTCTGGCAAAAACCCTGAGCTCCAGGCAGAGGTGGGGGCCCCTGCAGAGGCGCCTGCGCACTGCAAGTCGTCTGCGGCAGCCTGGCTGCTTCCCTCCCCCTCCCCATTCCCATTCTGCTGGTACCCAGTTGCCATAGCAACCAGCCAGGCTGCTGCGCCTAGCAGGGGAGGGTGGATGGGCAGGAGCTGTAGTGTGGGCGACACAGGATGCCGGGAATCCCGCACCGCTCCAGGGCCCGAGGGAGATCCCCAGTCCAGCCTTTCCTAGGGAGGAGTGTCCTGGATTCTCTGCCCTCTCTCTGTTTGCTCCAGCCCTGGACAAAATACTCCGTGTTCCCGGGCAGCCCACTGTGCCTTTGGCAGCAAGGTGACCTGGCTCTGTGTGCGGCTGGCTCTGTGCTGGTAGCCCGAGCCCTGTGCCATGGTCATGTGGTGCCCTCAGCATCCTAAGGAGCAGGTCATCTTCACACGCACTCAGAAAACCAAAGCTCCGAGATGGGGAGGAAGCTTCCCAGGATCACACAGCTTGCCAGCAGCGAAGCCCTGCCCCAGTCTCACCTCTTTTTGGGAGATTGTTTTCAGTGTAACATCTATACAGGAAAACACACAAAGATGTGTATACCGCTTGATTATTCTCCGAGTGAACACCTGGTTTCACCAGCCCCCATATCATGACACAGGGTGTGACCAGAACAGCTCCTGTGTGTGGAGTCTGGTGGGTTCTGCCTGTTCTCACAGCTCCTGTGTGTGAAGTCAGAGGGTTCTGCCTGTTCTCACAGCTCCTGTGTGTGGAGTCAGAGGGTTCTGCCTGTTCTCACAGCTCCTGTGTGTGGAGTCAGAGGGTTCTGCCTGTTCTCACAGCTCCTGTGTGTGGAGTCAGAGGGTTCTGCCTGTTCTCACAGCTCCTGTGTGTGGAGTCTGGTGGGTTCTGCCTGTTCTCACAGCTCCTGTGTGTGGAGTCTGGTGGGTTCTGCCTGTTCTCACAGCTCCTGTGTGTGGAGTCAGAGGGTTCTGCCTGTTCTCACAGCTCCTGTGTGTGGAGTCAGAGGGTTCTGCCTGTTCTCACAGCTCCTGTGTGTGGAGTCTGGTGGGTTCTGCCTGTTCTCACAGCTCCTGTGTGTGGAGTCAGAGGGTTCTGCCTGTTCTCACAGCTCCTGTGTGTGAAGTCAGAGGGTTCTGCCTGTTCTCACAGCTCCTGTGTGTGGAGTCAGAGGGTTCTGCCTGTTCTCACAGCTCCTGTGTGTGAAGTCAGAGGGTTCTGCCTGTTCTCACAGCTCCTGTGTGTGGAGTCAGAGGGTTCTGCCTGTTCTCACAGCTCCTGTGTGTGGAGTCAGAGGGTTCTGCCTGTTCTCACAGCTCCTGTGTGTGGAGTCAGAGGGTTCTGCCTGTTCTCACAGCTCCTGTGTGTGGAGTCTGGTGGGTTCTGCCTGTTCTCACAGCTCCTGTGTGTGGAGTCTGGTGGGTTCTGCCTGTTCTCACAGCTCCTGTGTGTGGAGTCAGAGGGTTCTGCCTGTTCTCACAGCTCCTGTGTGTGGAGTCAGAGGGTTCTGCCTGTTCTCACAGCTCCTGTGTGTGGAGTCTGGTGGGTTCTGCCTGTTCTCACAGCTCCTGTGTGTGAAGTCAGAGGGTTCTGCCTGTTCTCACAGCTCCTGTGTGTGGAGTCAGAGGGTTCTGCCTGTTCTCACAGCTCCTGTGTGTGGAGTCAGAGGGTTCTGCCTGTTCTCACAGCTCCTGTGTGTGGAGTCAGAGGGTTCTGCCTGTTCTCACAGCTCCTGTGTGTGGAGTCAGAGGGTTCTGCCTGTTCTCACAGCTCCTGTGTGTGGAGTCAGAGGGTTCTGCCTGTTCTCACAGCTCCTGTGTGTGGAGTCTGGTGGGTTCTGCCTGTTCTCACAGCTCCTGTGTGTGGAGTCTGGTGGGTTCTGCCTGTTCTCACAGCTCCTGTGTGTGGAGTCTGGTGGGTTCTGCCTGTTCTCACAGCTCCTGTGTGTGAAGTCAGAGGGTTCTGCCTGTTCTCACAGCTCCTGTGTGTGAAGTCAGAGGGTTCTGCCTGTTCTCACAGCTCCTGTGTGTGGAGTCAGAGGGTTCTGCCTGTTCTCACAGCTCCTGTGTGTGGAGTCAGAGGGTTCTGCCTGTTCTCACAGCTCCTGTGTGTGGAGTCTGGTGGGTTCTGCCTGTTCTCACAGCTCCTGTGTGTGGAGTCAGAGGGTTCTGCCTGTTCTCACAGCTCCTGTGTGTGGAGTCAGAGGGTTCTGCCTGTTCTCACAGCTCCTGTGTGTGGAGTCAGAGGGTTCTGCCTGTTCTCACAGCTCCTGTGTGTGGAGTCAGAGGGTTCTGCCTGTTCTCACAGCTCCTGTGTGTGGAGTCAGAGGGTTCTGCCTGTTCTCACAGCTCCTGTGTGTGGAGTCTGGTGGGTTCTGCCTGTTCTCACAGCTCCTGTGTGTGGAGTCAGAGGGTTCTGCCTGTTCTCACAGCTCCTGTGTGTGGAGTCAGAGGGTTCTGCCTGTTCTCACAGCTCCTGTGTGTGGAGTCAGAGGGTTCTGCCTGTTCTCACAGCTCCTGTGTGTGGAGTCAGAGGGTTCTGCCTGTTCTCACAGCTCCTGTGTGTGGAGTCTGGTGGGTTCTGCCTGTTCTCACAGCTCCTGTGTGTGGAGTCAGAGGGTTCTGCCTGTTCTCACAGCTCCTGTGTGTGGAGTCAGAGGGTTCTGCCTGTTCTCACAGCTCCTGTGTGTGGAGTCAGAGGGTTCTGCCTGTTCTCACAGCTCCTGTGTGTGGAGTCAGAGGGTTCTGCCTGTTCTCACAGCTCCTGTGTGTGGAGTCAGAGGGTTCTGCCTGTTCTCACAGCTCCTGTGTGTGGAGTCAGAGGGTTCTGCCTGTTCTCACAGCTCCTGTGTGTGGAGTCAGAGGGTTCTGCCTGTTCTCACAGCTCCTGTGTGTGGAGTCTGGTGGGTTCTGCCTGTTCTCACAGCTCCTGTGTGTGGAGTCTGGTGGGTTCTGCCTGTTCTCACAGCTCCTGTGTGTGGAGTCTGGTGGGTTCTGCCTGTTCTCACAGCTCCTGTGTGTGAAGTCAGAGGGTTCTGCCTGTTCTCACAGCTCCTGTGTGTGAAGTCAGAGGGTTCTGCCTGTTCTCACAGCTCCTGTGTGTGGAGTCAGAGGGTTCTGCCTGTTCTCACAGCTCCTGTGTGTGGAGTCAGAGGGTTCTGCCTGTTCTCACAGCTCCTGTGTGTGGAGTCTGGTGGGTTCTGCCTGTTCTCACAGCTCCTGTGTGTGGAGTCAGAGGGTTCTGCCTGTTCTCACAGCTCCTGTGTGTGGAGTCAGAGGGTTCTGCCTGTTCTCACAGCTCCTGTGTGTGGAGTCAGAGGGTTCTGCCTGTTCTCACAGCTCCTGTGTGTGGAGTCAGAGGGTTCTGCCTGTTCTCACAGCTCCTGTGTGTGGAGTCTGGTGGGTTCTGCCTGTTCTCACAGCTCCTGTGTGTGGAGTCAGAGGGTTCTGCCTGTTCTCACAGCTCCTGTGTGTGGAGTCAGAGGGTTCTGCCTGTTCTCACAGCTCCTGTGTGTGGAGTCAGAGGGTTCTGCCTGTTCTCACAGCTCCTGTGTGTGGAGTCAGAGGGTTCTGCCTGTTCTCACAGCTCCTGTGTGTGGAGTCAGAGGGTTCTGCCTGTTCTCACAGCTCCTGTGTGTGGAGTCAGAGGGTTCTGCCTGTTCTCACAGCTCCTGTGTGTGGAGTCAGAGGGTTCTGCCTGTTCTCACAGCTCCTGTGTGTGGAGTCAGAGGGTTCTGCCTGTTCTCACAGCTCCTGTGTGTGGAGTCTGGTGGGTTCTGCCTGTTCTCACAGCTCCTGTGTGTGGAGTCTGGTGGGTTCTGCCTGTTCTCACAGCTCCTGTGTGTGGAGTCAGAGGGTTCTGCCTGTTCTCACAGCTCCTGTGTGTGGAGTCAGAGGGTTCTGCCTGTTCTCACAGCTCCTGTGTGTGGAGTCAGAGGGTTCTGCCTGTTCTCACAGCTCCTGTGTGTGGAGTCAGAGGGTTCTGCCTGTTCTCACAGCTCCTGTGTGTGGAGTCAGAGGGTTCTGCCTGTTCTCACAGCTCCTGTGTGTGGAGTCTGGTGGGTTCTGCCTGTTCTCACAGCTCCTGTGTGTGAAGTCAGAGGGTTCTGCCTGTTCTCACAGCTCCTGTGTGTGGAGTCAGAGGGTTCTGCCTGTTCTCACAGCTCCTGTGTGTGGAGTCAGAGGGTTCTGCCTGTTCTCACAGCTCCTGTGTGTGGAGTCTGGTGGGTTCTGCCTGTTCTCACAGCTCCTGTGTGTGGAGTCTGGTGGGTTCTGCCTGTTCTCACAGCTCCTGTGTGTGGAGTCAGAGGGTTCTGCCTGTTCTCACAGCTCCTGTGTGTGGAGTCAGAGGGTTCTGCCTGTTCTCACAGCTCCTGTGTGTGGAGTCAGAGGGTTCTGCCTGTTCTCACAGCTCCTGTGTGTGGAGTCAGAGGGTTCTGCCTGTTCTCACAGCTCCTGTGTGTGGAGTCAGAGGGTTCTGCCTGTTCTCACAGCTCCTGTGTGTGGAGTCAGAGGGTTCTGCCTGTTCTCACAGCTCCTGTGTGTGGAGTCAGAGGGTTCTGCCTGTTCTCACAGCTCCTGTGTGTGGAGTCAGAGGGTTCTGCCTGTTCTCACAGCTCCTGTGTGTGGAGTCTGGTGGGTTCTGCCTGTTCTCACAGCTCCTGTGTGTGGAGTCTGGTGGGTTCTGCCTGTTCTCACAGCTCCTGTGTGTGGAGTCAGAGGGTTCTGCCTGTTCTCACAGCTCCTGTGTGTGGAGTCAGAGGGTTCTGCCTGTTCTCACAGCTCCTGTGTGTGGAGTCAGAGGGTTCTGCCTGTTCTCACAGCTCCTGTGTGTGGAGTCAGAGGGTTCTGCCTGTTCTCACAGCTCCTGTGTGTGGAGTCTGGTGGGTTCTGCTCAGGGGCTAAGGGTGACTTTTTAAAACCACACAGATGGTGGAAGTGGGAGGTCCCCCCACTCGGGGACATCTCTTTCTCACTCCTAGGCAAGGCTGGCCTCCTGCGCCTCTTTCCATAGACCCCAGCTCTGCCTCTGGGGGGCTCAGACCTGTGCACCTGCAAGAAGGCCCAGCAGTGCTCAGCCCCTCAGAGCCCAAGTCTGTGAGAGCGACCAGGACCAGAGGTCCCCAGCCAGCACAGCTGCATCCAAATTGAAAGCCAGGCCGGGCATGGGGCTCATGCCTGTAATCCCTACACTTTGGGAGGCCAAGGCGAGTGGATCACTTGAGGTCAGGAGTTCGAGACCAGCCTGGCCAACATGGTGAAACCCTGTTTGGGTGAAACCCGAAATAAATTAGCCATGCGTCGTCGCGGCAGACGCCTGTAATCCCAGCTACTTGGGAGGCTGAGGCAGGAGAATCACATGAAACCAGGAGGTGGTGGTTGCAGTGAGCCGAGAGCACGCCACTGCACTACAGCCTGGGTGACACAGTGAGACTCCATCTCAAAAAAAGAAATAAAAAGAAATTGAGGCCAGGTGTGGTGGCTCATGCCTATAATCCCAGCACTTTGGGAGGCCAAGGCAGGAGGATCACCTGAGTCCAGGAGTTCGAAGTCCCCTGGACAATATGGTGAAACCCCATGTCTACAAAAAATTTTAAAAATTAGCCAGGTGTTGTGGCATGTGCCTGTGGTCCCAGCTGCTTGGAAGGCTGAGGTGGGAGGATCATTTGAGCCCAGGAGGTTGAGGCTACAATGAGCTGTGATTACACCAGCTGGGCAACACAGCAAGACGCTGTTGCAAAAAATAAATCAAAAAGAATTGGAGTCCTTGTCCATCTTAATGCCTGCTCAGCATAGCAGTCAGGGAGAAGAACGCCTGGGCCACAGTGGCCCTGGGCACTCACTTCTGCCCTGGGCCTCGAAGGCAGCTGAACCCGAGGTGGAGGTGGAGGTGTACCGGCGTGACTCTAAGAAGCTGCCAGGCCTGGGAGACCCTGACATCGACTGGGAGGAGAGCGTCTGCCTGAATCTCATCCTGCAAAAGGTATGGGGTGGGATGGATGGGGCCACTGATTGGCCGTGAGGGACAGCTGACCCCTCCATGCAAGCTGACCCGTACTCTCTTCCAGCTGGACTACATGGTGACATGCGCAGTGTGCACACGTGCTGACGGTGGGGACATTCACATTCATAAGAAGAAATCTCAGGTGAGCCCTGGCGCTAGAGCCCCCAGTCTCCTAACTGCCCGTTTAGCCCGGGTGTGGCAGGCCTCTGGCTGCCCAGCATTTGAGAGAGACAAGTCCCCCTCCCAATTACTTCTCTGCCCCTGAGGGGAGGGGTCTGACTCCAGAAATTCACTCAGCTCCTGGGGTCCTGTATCCCATGCGAGGAGCACAGAAGCAGCTCCTCCCCACATCTCCTCCAGGCGGGTTTCTGACTTTGGACTGGCTGTGGGCTGGGTGGCCTCCCTGGTCCATCCTCGGACGGACTCTGGGCCTGTGTGCGGGGCGGGGCCTCATCATCCAAATCTGTTTTCTTCCAGCAAGTGTTTGCATCTCCCAGTAAACACCCCATGGACAGCAAGGGGGAGGAGTCGAAGATCAGCTACCCCAACATCTTCTTCATGATCGACAGCTTCGAGGAGGTGAGCTCCATGCAGCCTCTCTCCTTAGGTTCCCCTTCTCGGAGGTGGGTGTCAGACATGTCTCCCCCAGGCCTTCGCGTTGCAGGAAGCCGTGGTGGCTTGGAGCCTGGAAGAGTCCAGCTGAAGCAAACGTTGCTCTCTTTCTTCCAGTGTTTGCTTGTGGGCAGGTGAATTCACCGCATAGCCTCCGTGTCCTCCTCTGTAAAATCAGTGTCATGACCATCTGTCCTACTTACTGTCAGGGCTGAAGACCAAAAGGCTCCTGAGGGAGGATGCCTCATAAACTCCCGCAAGAAATGCTGCCTGGGCGGGAGGAGCCATTGTAAACTACAAAGCACACCTCCACACCCACGCTGACGTGGAACTCTAGGGTGTCAAAGAGGGATGGGGCTTCCAGAGTCTTCCTGGCCAAGCCACAGGGACCTGGGCAGAACGAGACTCACCAAGAAACACAGGGTGCTGGGCGGGTGGGGAGGAGAGCAGGCCATGCCCATTCCCCGCACTGCTCACCCGTGCCTCTCCTCTGTTGAGGCCCTGGTCGGGGTCCTTGTGTGTGTCCAAGGCGCTCGGGCCCCGAGGACTTAGGAGGGAGGTGTGTGCGTCTGCAGAAGGAACCCAGGCTCAGGGAGGTCGTGTCCTCTCTTCAGGCTCATGCAGCTCGTGCTGAGCAGAGCTGAGATTTGCATCTAAGTCTTTGTGACCTCGAAGCTCACAGGCTGTGCACCAGGCCCAGGGAGCAATGACTCGGAAAGGTGGCAGGATGGGCCCTGTGGCACCTTAGTCTGGCGTTGTCCCCCCACATGGTGGTCACCCTGCCACCACTGAGCCTTCGGCCACACAGGAGCCTCAAAGGTGTGGCGGGCAGGGCTGGGCACCCCTAGATGATATGGAGGGGCCCAGACAGTGGCCGACAGTCCTGGTGAACCATGATGAGAGCATGCATCTTCTGCCAGTCTCAGAGTCACTGTAAGGGTCCCTATCCTCTCCTTCTGCTCCGTCCCTGCCCTGATGTGAGGCTGTTCCTGTCCTGTGGGGCTCAGAGGGCATGGGGTCACAAGGAGTGTGTGGGGCAGGGAGCAAGTTGTCCCCTGCGAAATGGGGTTTTCCGAGCAGCCCTCCCTGGCAGTTGGGCTGTGATGTGGGCAGTGGGCCCCGATGGTCACGTCCCTGTCTCTTCGTGCCCTGCCCCAGGTGTTCAGTGACATGACTGTGGGGGAAGGAGAGATGGTGTGTGTGGAGCTGGTGGCCAGTGACAAGACCAACACGTTCCAGGGGGTCATCTTTCAGGGCTCCATCCGCTACGAGGCACTCAAGAAGGTGTACGACAACCGGGTGAGTGTGGGCAGCCTCATGGGTGCTCTCCCAGGCCCCAGGATGGCAGCTCCACAGCCCGCCTTGGTCCACAACATGGGGCCTCCCAGCCTGCGTCTGTGATATGTTGGCCACTGGGGACACCGGCAGCCCCTTGGGATTCCTCATAGGCCCTCCCTGCCCTCTAACGCCATGCTTCATGGTCGGCCTCAGCCCACAGGGCCACTTGCCTTCATCTGAAATGTGAGCAGGGACTTCCTCCTCAGTCTCTCATTTCCTGGGAAGTGACAGCTGATGGTGTCACTTTCACCCCCTTACTGCCCTTGCTTCCTGTGACTGGCCCTGGGAGAGCTCTGAGTCACCCCTGACTGAGCAAGCGGCTGTGGGCAGGCCGTTCTCCTGCGGTGGGTGCCATCCGCAGCCAGCCTCGCTGCTAGCCTGAGGCCCTGTCTTCAGCCTGGTGTGTGGTTCACTGGACGCTGGGGAGGGGCGCCAGGCAGGGGTGTGAGTCCCTTCCAGCTGCCCCACCTGCTGGTTCAGACCCTCCCTCCTAGGCAGCCCTCGGGGTCACTCCTTGAGAGATGGTCACCTGGCTGTTCCTGTCCCGGGGAGGGGCCCCATGGAGGCCTCCGCACCTCCCTGACTCTGGCTGCCGCCGCCGGCCCACAGGTGAGCGTGGCCGCCCGCATGGCACAGAAGATGTCGTTTGGCTTCTACAAGTACAGCAACATGGAGTTCGTGCGCATGAAGGGCCCCCAGGGCAAGGGGCACGCGGAGATGGCGGTCAGCCGGGTGTCCACAGGTGACACGTCCCCCTGTGGGACGGAAGAGGACTCCAGCCCAGCTTCGCCCATGCACGAACGGGTAAGGGCTGCAGGGCTGGGGGCGGGGCCTCTTGTCCCTCAGGTTCACTTCCCATCGTCTCCCCCATGCTCACGGCCTCCTGGGGACGTAGGTGTCATCATCCCCACCTACCAGTGTGCAGGCCGAGGCACTGAGCATGCAGAGGCCCGGACCATCCAGCCCTTCTCTTTGCCCAGCGGTTTGTACGAGGTGCTGCTGCGGGGGAGGCGTTCCTGCCTTGCAGGCCTGAAGGGCTGTGCCTGCCCAAGGTCACACAGCAGGTTGGTGCTGGGTCAGAGCTCTTTCTGCCCCTCTGAGATGCCACAAAGCCAGACTGAGTCCACAGGGCCAGTGGGCAGAAGAGACTTGCTAGGGACCCAGGCCCAGCCCTGATGCCTGCCTGGGTGAACCTGCTGGGTGAGCGTGGGCACGTGGCCCGCCTTCCCCGGGGAGTCAAGATGGGGATGGTGACTGGGGGTCAGCCAGAGCGTGCAGAGACCTAGACCACCCAGCTCTTCTTTGTCCAGCGGTTTGTATGAGGCATTGCTGCAGGGGAGGCGTTCCTGCCTCACAGACCTGGAAGCCAGACTCGCCAGCTTGCTGCAGGTCACAAGCTCTCCTGGGATAGCACTGGGCTTGGGGCCCTGCTCTGTCTGGGCCACCCCCTTCCCCAGGGTGGGAGGCTGAAGTCAGCAGCAGCTTTGTTCCCCGAAGCCTTTGTGGGCACAGACGGGAGAAGGCCCCCAGCCCACTGGCTGCTTTGCTCAGCCCGTGTCTTCCAGAGGGGCTGCCCAGAGCTGTAGGTCTTGGAAGAGGACAGGTGTGCTGCACCTGGGCAGGGGGCGTCCTGGGCACAGGTCCGGCCTCAGTCTTGCCCGTCTGTTGTCCAGGAGAGATGCCGCCCACAGCCGGAATCCTGCTCTGCTGCTCTCATAACCTTGGACGTGTCTCTTTTCCCCTCCGAGCCTCAGTTTTCTCATCTAGGGACAGGGCATGCGGATGCCTGCCCCTTGAGTATTTATACGGGAGGCTCTGAGGAGTCCGGGGCTTGGCCCTCAGGAGGATTCCCAGGAGGCAGCACTGTAGTCGCTGTTGCTGTTGACCTGGCGTGGGGATGTAGACAGTCCATCCCCGCAGGTGCGCCTGAGATGCGGGAGTGTGCATTTGTTACACTTTCAATTCTAAAATGATCTTAAGCGTCCCTTGGTTTTCTGTCTTGTGTATACCTTTTTAAAAATCTTCTGCAATGAATGTGTTTTACAAGCCAAAGGCAGCAAGTGCTATTTTTTCCAAAGATGGGTGAGAATTCCAGGCAGGGGCCTCTCTCTCCTTTGGAATGAGGTGTTTTATATTTCAGAGTTCATTTCTGAGATGAAGGGCCTGGTTCTTATCCCTGGTTCTATATGATCCCCTGGGACTCTCACAAAATGTGTGTGTGAAAGTCCTTATGAAGATGTGGCCCGAGCTCTGGGCTGGAGAACCCCGGGTACTGCCTCCAGCCACAGGGTGAGGGCTGAGTGACCGCCGGTTACTAGACCTGCCTCCGGGTACTGCCTCCAGCCACAGGGTGAGGGCTGAGTGACCGCAGGTTACTAGACCTGCCTGAGTCTTGGTTTTCCCGTCTGTCCAATGGGAGTGGCTGTGATGGGTGTGAAACCCCCGATGCCTTAGCGGCAGGGCAGCCCTGGGGTTCAGGGGGAGGGATATGCTAGGGTCACACAGAGTCAGCCACAGAGCTGGCCCCCAGGGACCGCCACCTGTGCTCCCGCCGTTGCCTGTCTCCTCCGGCGGGGTCGTCTGGAGCCGGTGCGTGATACATGCCGACTCTTTGTGTTGTGGTTGCTGCTGTTTGTTTCTTTTATCTTTTAAAAACCTTCCCCGGCTGTGGGAGCACCGTCTGGAGCCCAGCAGCTGCCAGGACTTTGGTGGATGTCGGAGCCATGACGAGGAGGCTGACGGGGCTCCCGAAGTCTCGGTCCCAGCTCATCTTGCTCCTCAGATTCTTGTTGGCATGGGGAGGAGGGAGGAGATGGGCCAAGTTCCCTCTGCCTGGAACGCCCTTCCCCCCCTTCTTCACCTGGCGAACTCCTACTCGTCCTTCAAGACCCAGCTCCAGCGGCGTCTCCTCCAGGAAGCCTTCCCTGATTTCCCAGGCTGTGGATCCCTTTTGCCTCTGTGCTTTGTGTATCCTGTGCTCTCTTTCTGTTTCCACAGCCAGCATGCTGTCTATGGTTGTCACTCTGAGTCTGTCGTCCCCAGCAGATTGTGAGCTCCATGAGGGCAGGGACCTGTCATGTGCCTGTCTGTTCTTAGTACTGTGCCTGCCTGGCCCTGAATGTTTGGTGAACAGAAGCAAACGTGGTTAGAAGTGGGGAGGAGGGGACAGAGACCTAGAGCTACTTAGCACAGTACTTCCTATGATGGGTGGTGGGAGCTAGAGGGATGGACCACTTCAGCCCTGAGCAGTAGGGTGAGTAGTGTGGCCCTGGGGGACAGAAGATGGGGCAGCTGCCGGCCTGCTTGGTGACCACAGGCAAGCCACGGTCTCGGTCCTTGCCTTAGTTTCCCCATCTGTCAGATGGACTGACGCTAGCCCCTGTCTCACGTAGCTGGGCTTGGTGGGTCTGTGTGTGGGGCGGGTGCTTGCTCACCATCAGCAGCTGTTGTTACTTTCTGTTGGAACAACCGCTGTCCGGTGTTTGAGGCCCAGAGGGGCAACCTGGTCCATCCTCAGGCAGCGCTGGGGTCCAGGTGGCCTGCTGGCCCTGGGCATCTTCCAGTCTCTAGGCCCCACCTAGCACGGGTCGGCTGCGGGCTGGGTCCACCTGGCCGAGTAGCCTCTTCCCTGGGAGCTGTGTTGGGTTGTATGAGGTGGGAGAGGAGGGGCATTGGGACCCCCAGGTCAGGGGCTATTCTGCTGCTCTTGTGACTTGGGCTCCTTGTTCCAGGTGACCTCCTTCAGCACGCCCCCCACCCCAGAGCGGAACAACCGGCCCGCCTTCTTCTCCCCGTCCCTCAAGAGGAAGGTGCCGCGGAACCGGATCGCTGAGATGAAGAAGTCGCACTCGGCCAATGACAGCGAGGAATTCTTCCGGGAGGACGACGGTGGAGGTGACCCCCCACTGTGTGCCCTAGGCCCCCGCACCCTTCAGTCTCCTCTCAGTCTAGACCAGTGATTCATTCATTTGTTCATTCGGCAACACTTAAGAGAGCAGGTGCCATATGCCAGGCCCCCCTCCAGGAGCTGAGGGTAGAGCTGGGGACAGACAGAAATGGCTGCCTCCGGGGGTCCCTTCCTGGTGGGGTCCCTTTCTGGTGGGCCTAGGCGTCTCCTGGGCAGAGTGCTTGGAGCGTAGATAGGCAGCAGTTTGTCAGTTTCAGGGGAGTCCTCACCTTTCTCATGCTTTCAGCCTGCTTAAGGAAGGAGACCGCTGGGCGATCTGACGGCTCCGCGCACGGGGTGTGAAGGGAAAGAGGAGGCCCTTCCCTGTGCTGCCGTGGGCAGCTCACCCTCAGGGTGTGTCCTGGCCCTCCTGACTCTGTGCAGCCTCCCAGGGCCATGCACTCTTTGGTGACAGAGCCGCCACCTTGTGTGGCTTCCCCTCTGGCCTCCCTGTGCCCCTGTCCAGCAGCCTCCAGGCATAGGCTGCACTCTCTCCTGAGCACCTGCGCCTGCTCCCTGTCCTCACTCAGGGACTGTCTAGAATACAGGAGTCATTCCCCAAGCCTGGGGAGGCCACTGGGCAGTTTTAAGCAAGGAGTGATGCAATCTGATTAGCATATTCAAAATGCCACTCAGCAGTCCCTGTGGGAAATGGCTCCTGTGGACAGAGATGGCCATCAGAGACAGGTTGGGAGGTTCTGCCACCTCTGCTGGCATAGACCGCACGTGTTCCTGTCATCCTCAGAACCCAGTGGGCGCCTGGCTCCGCATTGTGCATGTCTGTTGAGTGTATGGAAGTAAAGGATTGGCCGAGCACTATGGCTCGTGCCTGTGATCCCAGCATTTAGGAAGTAAAGGATTGGCCGAGCACTATGGCTCGTGCCTGTAATCCCAGCATTTAGGAAGTAAAGGATTGGCCGAGCACTATGGCTCGTGCCTGTAATCCCAGCATTTAGGGAGGCCGAGGCGGGTGGGTCACCTGAGGTCAGGAGTTTGAGACCAGCCTGGCCAACATGGTGAAACCCCATCTCTACTGAAAATACAAAAAATTAGCCAGGTATGGTGGTGCACGCCTGTAATCCCAGCTACTGGGAGGCAGAGCCACCGCACTCCAGCCTGGGCAACAAGAGCGAAACTCAAAAAAAAAAAAAAAAAAAGAAAGTGAAGGATTTGGTGACAACTCCCACTGAGCACTTCCCCCATCAGGGAGCTGGGGCTGCAGCACTGATAAAAAGAGGTGGCAGTCTTTGTCCTGACCACTGGGACCAAGAGGCAGGGGCCCTGACTGCCCACGGCCCTGGTCCGGGTCAGGGACTCCAGCACTGGTCTCAGCCTGCTCTTGTGTGAACTTGGGCCGGCCGCTTCCCCACCTGTGCCTGTTCCTGCATCAGTAAGAAGTGTTGATCACCGCCTGAGTCAGCCTCTCTGGGGCAGGTTCCCCCAGCCTGGACCGCAGGACTGGGTAACAGTGCAGGTCGGCCCAGCCTTGCTGCTCCCATGCCCTGCAGGTGGCGGTGCCTAGTTGGACAGGGCCCACGAACGCAGAGAATTACACAATATGGTGTGTGCCAGACACCCCCGGAGGAGACTAAGCTCCAGACAGAGAAGGGAGCAATGAGGGGGTGGCCAAAGAAGTCTTCCTGGAGGTGGAGGCATGGGTCTGGGCCCTGGAGGAAGGGGGAGGTATGTCAGAGGCGAGGAGGTGGCAGCTCTTGCGGGAGGTGTGGGTGCTGGCGTTGGGGTGTTGGTGAGGAGCGCCCTCTCCTCAGTAGAGTGTGGCCTCAGCCTGGACTGGGAGCTGGCCGCCTGCTTCCCCTGCAGCCCAGGCTGTGGGCCTTGACCTGGCCTTCTGTCCTCCAGCCGATCTGCACAATGCAACCAACCTGCGGTCTCGGTCCCTGTCGGGCACGGGACGGTCGCTGGTCGGGTCCTGGCTGAAGCTCAACAGAGCAGATGGAAACTTCCTTCTCTATGCACACTTAACCTACGTCACTTTGCCGCTGCATCGGATTTTAACAGGTAATGCTGGCTAATGCGGGGACATGGCCGCACCTCCTCATAGCCAGCTCTGCCTTCAGGGCCCTGGGTCTTTGGAGCCAGCTGGAGCCATCCCGCCCGGTCCTGTTGGATGGGTTTCTCTGCAGGGCGCTCGGCCTCCTTGTCTCAGGGTTTGGGTGTAGCTTCCCCAGAGCCGAAGTCCCTCCTTTGCTCAGCTTTCTGGTGCACCTGCTGCCACCTCGCCAACCCAGGCCTGCAGCAGCCGTGACAGGCAGTGAGTGGCCCTGGCCCCCACACCAGCTTGTCCCTGAGCCGCTGCATGGTGCGCCACGGCTGCAGGCCCCTTTCCCAGTCTGCAGGGTCGGGATGGTGGAGACTGCATCTCCCCTGCAGTCTGTGAGGCCTGGACAGGAGATGCGTGAGTGGCCGAGGTGGGTTCCTTCAGGCGTGGCACTGGCGTGGCCGTAGCACTCACTGCTGCTGTGTTGCTGTTCATGTTCTTCCCTCCCGCTGACCCTAGACATCCTGGAAGTTCGGCAGAAGCCCATCCTGATGACCTAGCTGCGTGCGGAGCCTGCGCAGAGCCCCGGCCGGGCCCAGCCCTGGGAGTGCTGCCAAGTGCCTACCTGTCCACCGCCACCGGGGTCTTCTGTGACACGCCAGCGCTGGAGCCTCAGCCAGCCGGGGCCACTCGACTCCCGGGGCCAGGGCCAACTCCACGAACACCAGCCCAAACTGAAGTGCCTCTTCCCTCCCCTGCTGGCTCTGCTCCGCCCTGTGCCCCCCACCCATCGCCCCCCCACCCATCTCTGGAGAGCCTTCTGCACCCAGAGAGGACCAGAGATGCCAGCAGCCATGAGAGAGAGCGGGAGGAGCAGCCGATGTCCAGAGTGGGGCCAGACCGGCATGTCCATGTTCAAGTCCCCCAGCAGCGGGTGGAACCACCCAGACAGGGCACTCAGCACATCGGACTGTCCACGCCTTGAGGAAAAGCAGTTGAAGGTTTCGTGATGCCGTGTGGGTGAATCTCAGTAGCCGAGTCAGTCCCAGCCCGTCCTGGTCTACTACCTTGTTATAACAGGAGCTGGGGACACAGTTTGATGGCCTTGCCCTGGGCTGGGATCACCGCACCCATGCCCAGTGCCACAAAGGCCTCCAGCTGAGCAGACGGCCCCGATCCCGCCAGAACGGCCTTTTGCTTCTAGCCAAAGAACCCCGCCAACACACAGCTCCGACTTGGGACGCCCCACGCTGGGCCTCGGGTGGAGGGACCCGCAGAACTTGGATTTTGAGGGTAGTTGGGAGGCCTCGGTAGCCAGGCGGAACGGGCTGTCTGCCAAACAGTGTCTGATGTGGGTGGGGCTGGCATCCTCCTAGGAAGGTTCTAGGTGGGACCCCGTCTTCTGGGGGCAGGGGTGTTTTTTCATCTTCCTGGTTTCCTAGAGCTCACTTCCTTTGATGGAGCGTGCTGGTCCCATCTCTCAGACCAGCTCACTGAGGCAGAGGAGTTGCTCAGAGGCTCACACGGGCACTCCCACTGGTTTGTGTGAGCAGCCGCCCAGCCTTGGCCTGGTCCAGCATGAAGTAGTTTCCATCTGCGAGGATGCCCGGTGCCCTCCCCAAGAGCAAGGCTGTCCCCTACCCAACTGGGAATAAACTGGAAGCTGGGTCTCTTTGTTGCTGTTTTTTTTTTTGAGGTCCCCAGGAATATTTGAGGGGTTCCAGTGATGTGTTTAGGGGTCTTTGTGGGGGAAGAGGAAGGGCTTGTTCTCCTGTCTGTTTATTCTTTGGGCTCCGGGAACAGGGAACTACTTTGGGGCTTTCTCCAGACTTTTGTATGTTGTTATTAAAAGCGAGCTATTGCATTTCATTCTGCCTGTTTGCCCACCTGTGAAATGGGGCTGATACCACCTACCTCACTAAAGTCTCCAGGGTCCAGTGTATGGCTGGGTCAGGGTACAGTCACCCGTCATGCTATGTAGGTCGGGTCAGATGTTAGAATCCTGGAATGGCCATCTCCCCCATGCCCTTCGTGATAACCGAGTCTGAGACCGTGCTTGGTGGGGGGTCTGAACGTTCTTCTCCTTCTCCAGCAATGTCCACTCAGGCCTGACCGCTCAGCTCTGCATGATTTCATGTTCCAAACCCATGTCTTAGGGCAGCACAGAGCCAGGTCGTGTCATGCCACAGTGTGGGGACAGAGCTTCAGGGAGCCCTGAGCATGGCCCAGCCCCATTTGTGTGCTCTCTGGAGATGCCAAACGCTGTTTCCAGGCTTGTGTCCGTGTGGCTAAAATCCACCTATTTCTTCAGGAACTTTGCCCCTATTTGTTCTGGGGATCTTGGGAGCATACAGCCCTGACACCTCCTCCATGGGAAGATGAGGCAGTCCAGGTCGTGAGCAGCACAGCAGCCTGCCTCTGTTCTCACTGGTAAGGGGCACGAGAAGGTTCTCTCCCCTGGGGCCAGCATTGGCCAGCACTCCTGGCTGGCTCAGAGAGAGCCGGGCTCCTCCTCTGTAAGATGGTGAATGTGATGGCAAATGTAAGTGCTGCCTGCCTCACGGGGTGACCATGAGGACCAGTCACAGTGACGTGTGAAAAGGCTTGCTGGTCACAGAAATATGTGCAAACCATGGTATTTTAGAGACCAGCCCTCAGTGTGTAAGGTATGTAAGCAAAGCACATGGTGGGCTGGCGGTTTCATACCCAACCCAGCACCTACTGTGTGCAGGCGCCGATCCAACCCCATCTTACAGGCGGGGAAACCACCACACAGGGACTAGGGAACTGCCCCAAACAGAACAGCAAGGGCTGGCGATGGGAATCAAACCCAGGCCTGCGGGCCCAGCCTGCGTGGTGAGCCGTGCTGTGCTGCCAGGACAGAGGGACAGATGCCTGGTGGAGTCTGCCTTTCTCAGTCCTTACAGCCCTCTCCAGAGGGTGCTTTTGATGTCGATTTAAAACTTGCTCAGAGCCACCTGGCCACTTGAGAACTAGACAGGAAGGTTTGTTTTTCCAAAGTCACAAATGACGTGTGTAATAAAGTAATAGGGTAACAAGTGGCGGGGCCAGAGCCTGGGTCCCCAAAGTCCTGGTGTTGGCACATTTGTACTTGTAAGGCCATCTTCAATTTTTCCGGGAACACACCCGCCTCTTGTGTGATACAGGGAAGGTCACGCATGGTGACACCTAGGTTTCCTCAGCAGAAAACTGCTTTGACCCAAACCCCCTTTAAGACATATTGGGGCCGGGTTGGGTGGCTCACGCCTATAATCCCAGCACCTGGGGAGGCTGAGATGGGCAGGGCACCTGAGGTCAAAAGTTCAAGCCCAGCCTGGCCAACATAGTGAAATTCTGTCTCTACTAAAAATACAATTAACCTGGCGTGGTGGCGTATGCCTGTAATCCTGGCTACTCAGGAGGCTGAGGCAGGAGAATCACTTGAACCCTGTAGGCAGCGGTTGCTGTGAGCCAAGATTGCACCATTGCACTCCATCCAGCCTAGGGGACAGAGTGAGACTCTGTCTCAAAAAAAAAAAAAAAAAGACATTGATCTTTAATCCCAAACTCCCTTTAAGGCACGTTGGTCTTAAGGGGATTTGGGATTAAAGCAGTTTTCTGTTGGGGAACCCTAAGTGTCCCTTTTTAGGACATTAAGAAAGTCACGGGTGGGCTTTTTCATGGAAAGGAATGTGAGGATCCTAGATTCCGACAGGTGATAGGTGGTATCCATTCACACGCTTCCTTTGAGCACCTGTAAGTTCAGGTAGTGGCCATCTCCCATTCTGATGTCCTACTGGAAGGGCTTAGCTGCCTGCAGAGACAGCCAAGGCTCATCATTTCAGGAGAAGATTATTGAAAACCCGAGTAACAGGTAGTCGGAGGAGAGCAAAAAGGAAGCAAGATCCTCCAAGCCAAGTCACCTTGGAGGCAGGCTGGGCTGGTGGGTGGAGTCTGCTCACTTTCAGGTTCTTACAGACTGAATGGACCCTCCGCTGAGCTGCCCTCCACACGGACGGAGTCACAGAAGGGTACATACAGCCTCGTTCCTCAGGCGCCCTCCCTCAAACCAAGATGTGTTTTTGCTGTGTTAATTAAAAATAGACCAGCTGGTAGGGCACTTTGGAAGAACAAAATAAAACTTTGGTTTCACTGGAAGACGTCCCAGAGGAAAGGCCGCGTGCGGCTGGTATATTCTAATGACTGCCTTTTGGAAACCAGGTCTTGACCATGTCCTAATATGGTGGTTTTAAGTTGTTGGCCCAAATTCTTTAAAGACATATTAAACATCTGCCAACGTTTTAGTGAACTTAACAGGTTCCACTGACGTTTTCCTCAATTTTCAGATTTAGGCGGAATTTGCTTTCATGTCCTTTTTCCAAAACCAAGTCTCTTGACAGCACATTGGTTTCTCCTGTTCACTTGTTCTAGCCTGCATCAGAAAGCAGAATTACTGTACTTCTGTTTGACAGATGACCACCTGACAGGACCAGGACCCTAAGAGGTAAGGAGAGGCAAGGGCCCTTGAGCTTGAATGGAAGCAGCCTCTGGGGGGGCAGCCACGGTCCTTCAAGGGAGAGCAGCTCTTCAGCAGGTGGCTAGAGTGCCACGTGACTCTCTGCAGATGATCCCTGGGAGCCAGGGGAGGGGCACCTGGGTCTTTTTTCTTTTTCACTGGCTAGCTTGATCCTCAGTGGCAAAAGGACCCCGATCCCTTTCTCCGAGCCCTGGAGCACTGCTTGGGACACCAAGTGGCCTAGGGTCTGGGTTCAGAGCTCCTCCCGCAGGTGGAGCCTCAGGAGTGGAGGCAGCTGCTGATGGGTGTGGAGTTTACAATTTCCTATGGTTCCTAAGGCAGGTAGGCATTTTCATTGCTCAGCAGAACCCTGGCACCCCACAGAGCCCCTGGCGAACTTGCTTTCTTTCCCGCTGTGGTCCTTTTAGTCCCCGCTCTGTGGAAGGCCAGGCAGCTTGGGTGCAAACGGGTATCCTTTATGGTTTCCAAATGAATTATTTGTGTGAGAGTAATTAAGTCTGCAAGACAACCTGCTGAGATTCTTCACTACTTTGAGACTACTGATTTCTACAAAATGTACTTTAGCAAAAATGCCATGGTGGCCTAAGATCGGCAGGCTGATTGCCAGGGGTAGCTCCATGGGCACTCCCAACAGCTTCGGTAACCATCCTCCACGTCTGGTAGAAACCTTTGCTAGGCGGTACCTGTGGCCTGTTAGCTTTGCTTTAAGATTTCATATTCCTTTTAAAGGCTGTTTTGCATGTTGAATATTAAATTCTTGTTTTCTGTGTCTTCCTCTAATGAAGTTTTACTTTTTTCTGTAATGGGCGCTTCAGGGTAAATGCAGAGATTATGGCAAAGCGATAATTTAATGATTGAAACTTAATTTGTCCCCAGTGATTCCTTAAACTTTTTTTGGAGCTTTCACACAAGCTTTTTTTTTTTTGAACTGGAGCATGTTGGAGGCAGAGATAAATCACCCTGTGTGCCGGTTTTGCCTGCCGTGAGCCAGGGAGGAGTCTGAGAGGAGGTGGGCACATCAGTGACTGGGGTTTGGCCAGATATGCCCTATTTGCAGAATTAAATCATTTCAAGATGCATGTCAAGGCCTGGCGTGGTGGCTCATGCCTGTAATCCCAGCATTTCGGGAGGGAAGCAGATCACTTGAAGTCAGGAGTTTGAGAGCAGCTTGGCCAACATGCTGAAACTCCCGTCTCTATTAAACATAGAAAAATTAGCCAGGCATGGTGGTGTGCACCGGTAGTCCCAGCTCCTCGGGAGATGGAGGCAGGAGAATTGCTTGAACCTGGGAGGCGGAGGTTGCAGTGAGCTGAGCTTGTACCTCCGTACTCCAGCCTGGGCCACAGTGAGACTGTGTGTCTCAAAACAGAAGATGCATTTTAAGTTTAGCTCTCAGCCTCCACAAAGTGTAGTGCACACCCTTTCGGTTGTATTATAAAATTTCCCAAGCTTTTTCAGAGACCTTCTTAGCCCTCGCAGAAGTGGAGAGGCCAGGAGCCCCAAGATCAGGGTTTGCGGGCTCCCAGTAAGCTGCCTGCTCTAACAGAAGATGGGGTGTTTGCAGCAGGCAGCTCTGCCGCCTCACGGCTCAGCAGGCCTTCAGAGGTGAAAGCAGTCTCATTGCCGCCTTTCACACCATGAGCCTTTTCTTCCATGGTCAGATGGACTTAGTGAGTTACCAGCGATGGGCCTAAGGCCTAAGACACTACAGAAGGTTAGAGGATGGAGAATGAGGGACAGAGAAAAGAGGGGCTAAGAGGAACACCTGCATTTGGGAATACAGTAAGGGACATCCCACCAGTGACACTCCTTGGGAACAGTCACTGCCTTAGAAACACTAGACCAGAATTTTCTGACCCAGCACCCCAAAGGTAGGCCACGCAAGATGGCGGTTAGGAAGGAGGCGGCCTAGCAGGTGAAGACTTCCTTGCCATCCAGTCAGCCCCCTTCTGGTTGAACAATGGGAAGTCCTTTTAAAGCAGTCACCTGAAGAATGTTCAGTAGATATGTGGGGAGTCTCTGCCTTGGAAGCTCTCTGCAGGAACCTCACTCCTGTTCCTTGCCTCCTCTTGAAGGCTAGTTTTGCTGTTTCAGTTCCTTTGTCCTGACTTTGATGAACTTTCAGGAACTACTGTCGTGCCCCAGCTTAGAAGGAATAAAGTTAACCAGAAAGCAGAACCTTCGGGAATCTTACACTGGGAGGATAGGGGAACGTGACTCAGTCCCTACAGTAGCATAGTTCATTGTAAACAGACATGCTGACCATGGTAACATGCTGTACTTTGTGCCTGATTGTTAATGTGACGAGAACAGCTGGACATTTACATGAGGAAGGGAAAATACGTGTTTCCGGGGATAAAGAAAGGATCACGTCTTTTCTTTCCTGACAGTGTCATTGAACTGCTTCCTGACATAGCCTCTCCAGCAGCCAACAGGTTAATGAGAGATTTCTTTTCTCTGTGTGAACTGGGGTCTTTCCTTTTGGAATCCGACTTTAATAAAACAATTAGGTTGCTCATTTTGAAATAACCATGGTTTTTAGCAGACTTTTATGCTATTAATAAACAACTTTGCTCGAAGGATTTTAGCCAATTCCAGAAGCCAGTGTAGTTGAGTGATTTAGTGGGCATGTGTATCTCACTTAACATGGCATGCAGGAGAAGTGCGGGGCTGGGACCTCAGCAAGCCACACCACCCCCGACACACTCAACCCTGGTCCTAGGTTTTCTCAGGTAGAATCACCATTTGCCTTCCTGGATGCGACGACATTGAAGTGAGACAAGGTGATGTCCAAAGGCTGGCATATTTCCTGGCCGTGCTGATTACTGCCGTTTTTTCCCAGCATGCCCGAGGGGTATTTCATAGGCTATCGTGTTTAGTGTCATCGGGAGAGCACGTGTGCCAGTGGTCCATCAGGTTCACCCAATGTTCAAACCCAGAAGACTGGTGAGGAAAATACTTCGGCATCAGTGATGATGGCTGCACAGCTCTTCGGAGGACGCTCAAAGCACTCAATCAAACTTCAAAGGGGTGAGTGTTATATGAATTCTATCTCAACCTGAGGTGCTGGTTCAGTAGCCTAGCTGGGGCTCATGGGTTTGCTTTTTTGGGGAGGGAAGACTGGGTCTTGCTCGTGTACCCAGGTTGGAGTACAGTGGCACAACCAAAGCTTACTACAGCCTGGACCTCCTGGGCTTAAGCGAGCCTTCCAACACCAAACCTTTTTTTGTAGAGATAGGGTCTTGCTGTGTTGCCCAGGCTGTGTCTAACTCTTGGACTCAAGCAGTCCTCCCACCTCAGCCTCCTAAAGTTCTGTGATTACAGGCGTGAGCTACCTTGCTGAGCCAGGTTTGTGTTTTTTTGTTTTTCTGAGGTAGGGGGTCTTGCTTTGTCACCCAGGCTGGAGTGCAGTGGCATGATCACTACTCCCTGGAGCCTCGACCTCTTGGGATCAAGCCACCCTCCCACCTCAACCACCCACGTAGCTGGGACTACAGGTGTGTGCCAATTTTGTATTGTTTGTAGAGCAGCGGTTTTGCTATGTTGCACAGGCTGGTCTTGAACTCCTGGGCTCAAGTGATCCACCCGCCTTGGCCTCCCACAATGTTAGGATTATAGGCTTGAGCCACCGTACCAAGCCGGCTTTGCATTTCCAGTAAGTGCCCATGTGTCGGACTAGTCCCAGGACCTCTTCTGAGAGCCCAGGTTCTAGGCCAGCCATGCAGGTGGTACCTAAACAGGGCTGGTGCGGTTTAGGTGCAGTCTTACTCTTCAGACAGCATTCTCTTAGTGTCACTGAAATAGTTTCTATTAGATGTTCATAGTTCAGGAAAACACTTCGATGGATAACTTAAGTCTTTGCAATTTTTTTTTAAACTAGGAAATACCCCTTATAAACCAAATAAATGCTGAGTCACATAGGAAAGGTTAAAAAAAGTCTCAAAGCTGTGCTTTGAGGACTGACCAAGATAATCCATAGAAAGCACCTAGCCAGTGCTTTGCACACTAGCCCATTAAAAGCCAACAGTTCTGTTCCAACTCGTGAAGATTTTAATTCACAGAGCGCGCTGGTCTGAATGGTTTCAAAGTACTCTCGTCCCCCAACGAGGACACTGATAATAAACTGGTCTCTTTCTCACCTCCAAGCCGACCCTCCTGTTGCTCAAGGGTTTCTAGTTGTGGCTTCTGTGTGCTGCTGCTTCCTCAGGTCTGACTTGTGTTCATGCCAAGCGCATGGCAGGGCAATAGGAAACGCACACACTGGGATTGCTTCCTTCTCATTTATTCACATTGCATGGATTGTTACACTTCCTCCATGGGAGCATTCGAAAAATAACACAGCTAAGATAATGTTGTCTGAGGATTCAAGTGTTTTCCTTTTAGAGAACAGCTTCCTATTTAAAGTGAAAAGGAAACAATTTATCCATCGGATTGCTAACAAGCTTTACATTTCTGTTACTACTGTGTCTGCATCAAAGGGAGAGTCCTTCTCCTCAATGATTGTTACTGGCTGAGAACAGACAGTGGCCTGTGCTGAGTGCCGGATTGGAAGAGACCTCACTGTCATTTGCCATACTCCAGGACACACCAGTTTCTACTTAAAATTCCCACCTCCAGAATGAGGACTCATCAGGGGTTTAGGAGTTTGCAAAGCCTTCAAATGCATCATGCTTCAATTCTGACTCTTCTGAAACAGAGTAACTGACAAATGCTCAAAAAACAAACTTGTTTACCTTTAGCTTTTACTGAAAAGGCTCTCAGTGAAAATTTGTTTTGAACTCTTAGTAGAGAAGAAGAAGGTAGAGTATTTGTTTTTCTTCCCCTCTACACAGAAAAGGTAGTTTTTTGTTTTTTGGCAGGCAGCATATATAAAATGTGATCTGGAATTTAAGTTGTAACATAGAATAATCCTCTTAAAATCAGTCCATGAACAGTTGGGCTTGTCTTTCCGCGGAAAACAATCTAAACTAATTTAAAAACTGGGCAGATTTTCAGTCTGTAATTCTAATAGTGAAGACGGCGTAACAAATTTTTTTGCTTACTAGGAATGCACAAAAGGATGAGATGGACACACAGGCTTTTTTTTTTTTTTTAAAAGGCCACTGGGATACTTAGTATTTGTCAAGATGCCAAACAATTTTAGAATAACAAAATACACACCTTCCTTTAGGCCTGTATATGATACAATTCACAGATCCTCAGACAAAAGATGAAAATTTCAGTCCACATTAAATGTTTTAAAGCCTAATTTTGTTAAACTAAACCCATAAATCAGAATTAGCTGTTAACATAGTGGGGAAAATAGGTAAGCCCTCCAGGGGCCCCATGCCCCAAGTAAAAAGGAGTTAAATTTTACAATAAAGTCCACATACACTCAGGCTCTTTACACTGATAAAGTGGAAACCAACCAGTTCTAAAGCATAAAAGTCATCTTAAGAAAATATCACATTTTGAGTTATGGTATATGCATCACATTTTCCCTGTAATTTTCACCTTAACAGTGACAGTCTTAGCAGCAACAATTTGCTGGGAATGTTAGGAAAAAAGAAAGCCACACATACCCACGAATTTAAAAATACAGAAATGATTTTGTACAGAAAGGAGAGGCTTCACAGGTAATCCAATCATGATCTTTTCATGCCATTTTCTGTAAACTTTCCATACACACACAGAAGTGTCCCAAGGATGCCTGCAAGCTTCTGATTCCAGCTGGTGCCAGGGGCACGTGTGGCTAAGATGCAGCAAACTTTGTTCCCCTTGGTTCCTCTTCATCTTTTTAAAAGTTGAATAAACCTCAGGTGAATTGGGCCGGGCCGGTATTATTTTAACAGCATCAACCATTTGCTTACTGTAACTCATCTGCAACAAACACTCACGTGCACTCTCAATTATAAAGTAAATGTAAAAACAATGGCCACGTCCTCCCTAGGTGCATGCTACAGCTATGTCTGAACGCATCCTGTAACAGTACAAGCACGCCTCTCCGCAGGGATTCATCCAAAGCCATACACTAGGCCAAATTCCCCTGGTGGAATCGAAACACTGAAAGTACAGCAAGAACCTCATGACAGCGTTGGCCCAATCACACACCTCAGGTACTCAGGAGTTAATCATAACTGATCATAAAATTGCCCCCCCCAAAAAAAACTTTATACCTGAAGATTGTAGTTTTAAAAAAGCATCTGTACCATCCACAGTTATTTTGACTACTCTTTTCTAAATGAGAATACACTCTGCACTGAAGATCAGAACATACACACGTGAGCCCTTGGACACTGACCCTCAGCATCTACACAACATCAGCTGGTACTAGTCTCAAATGATTCATGAGAAATGAAAGTGGAAATTTAAACGTTAAATTTTGAATCTCATTCATGTGCCCAGAGTCTTCATGTTACCTGAAGAATGCTCATGTTACCTGACAGCTCTGGAAGTGACATGGATATGTGTGTGCATAACCATGGCTTCCTTCCAGACACATGGAATCTTCTTAAAAAAGTAAAGATATTTGGGCCAAGCACGGTGGCTCATGCCTGTAACCCCTGCACTTTGGGAGGCCAAGGTGGGTGGATCACGAGGTCAAGAGATCGAGACCATCCTGGTCAACATGGTGAAACCCTGTCTCTACTAAAAATATAAAAAATTAGCTGGGCATGGTGGCGCGTGCCTGTAATCCCAGCTACTCAGGAGGCTGAGGCAGGAGAACTGCCTGAACCCAGGAGGCGGAGATTGCGGTGAGCCGAGATCGCGCCGTTGCACTCCAGCCTGGATACAAGTGAAACTCTGTCTCAAAAAAAAAAAAGCTATTTCAGGTATCAAACGTATGCTACACTGCTGTCTAAAGTTAAAGGCAAAATGTACACACGATTTTCTCTTCCACGAGCTTATTCCATGTTTCCCACTGAATTCACATGGCTCATGTGTCAAAGCTCCCAGGCACTCACTCGGTAATGGTTTTCACACGTGCGGGGCTGATGATGGTACACAGGCCTATGAGCATCACCTTTTCCCAGGACGGTTTCATTCTGAGCTCCCTTTCATTTCATACGGGCTCACTGTCCGTGGTGTACATGATCAGCTACCAAATTTGTGCTTTTAAACTCATTCCTGGCAATCCCCCCTTAATTTTGTCTTTAGGGGAATAAAGAAGTAACGGCACCTCATGAATAGAAACTACAAAACCAAAAACTCCTTCACAAGCTACTCATTTCCTTTTAAAATGAAAATGCAAATTCCTGAATTCTAGTGGAGCAGCCCACAGGGTTACAGGCCAATGATTAGAACAGAGGTGAACACTCAGTACTCACATTTTAGCTTAAAAATCAAAAAGCAGAGGACAAACATCTGTCACAGCATGGCAGTCCGGTTCATTTGGTAACAGAACGAGTCACATGTCGGTCGAGCCCACCGGAGAGAAGCATACAGGCCAGCTTCCTTCTGGACACGGCCGGGCACCCTGTTCCACAGTCTCTCTGGTGGTGGCAGCAGACCCCAAAACCCACGGGTTAGAAGAGCCTTTGGGAAAGCGAATCGATACCCTGATTGCAGTCCTTGAAGAAATCACTTATGGTTAGTTTAATAAACAAGGGAACATTAAAAAAAAAATCTTCCAAAAATTGCATTCAAATGTATTTTACACTTTAGACAGTTCTTAAGAAGGGAGAGTACGGTTTCTTGACACTTAACATGTAAAGGTTTTATTGGCTATGTTAATCTTCTTCACAGGAGTTTTAAGTTAATCTATAAGTCCTTAGAATGTCAAAGAGAAGAAAAAGTAAGTTTAAGGGGGTGGGAGAAGCAGCAACTTGGTAATCATTCCACAGCCGACCTCGCGTGTTCAGGCATCCCTTTTCTCCAGTAAAATTTTGTGCAACTCCTCTGCATCCTCGCTGGTTTTTACCCGAATCAACATGGTAACTGGGACGGTGGCGTTCTTCTCATCAATTGGTGGATTTGGAACACAGACGATAAGAACATTATTTTTCCCTGTTCGGGTACATGGCATATTGGGCGGAATCAGAACATTCAACAATATGTTGCCTGCATGTAAACAAACAAAATCCATCAAACGTACATAAACCACAGCTCACCAAAGGCGTCTGTAACATGCTACACAGTAAACATTAAAACAACTTATACTCAATGGATCTGACATGGGGGCCAACGGGAGTGTCAGAAAACTAGGACTGGTTGTCCGAGAACTGAGAGCCCCAGGCAGGACTTGCCCTAGGCTCCAGCCCGAGTCTCTGCACGCACACAGCGTTTCTCCCAAAGCCAACAGCCTTGCTCAGAACCGTCAGCCCTCCCAACACTGTCTGTTTTTGCACTGAAGGAAGAACACGGTGGCACAACCCAGTCTTCACTGAGCCACACCAACAAAGGACATGTGTGTCACAGGGGCCAGCACAGCTCCCTGGGCGAGAGTGACATGACCGTGCTGTTATTACTCACTAGTTAAGCCCATGGGAAAGAAAAACGCCTCCCTGGAGTTTCCTTCTGCAACACAGCCCACTGTTCGCCACCACTACTGCCCCCTCCACCTCGGGCCTGCCCTCCCTCCTCCTTCTGCGTGCTAGGCCCCTTGCACTGGACTGCGTTCAGGGTAAAGCTGAGGGTAGACAGTGATGCATTCGTGATTACCTGCCGCATAAAAAGGATTCCTTTAGAAGGTTCATTTCCCCTGGGTGTTTATTACACTAATCTCTAACTTGTCACATTCCTAACACAAACAGAAATGAAAATCATTTTGTTTACAGCTTTTGACACATCTATGTTTCCTTACACACTATTATCCTGGGACTCAATCTATACTCAATAAATATAGGATGGATTTGGCCAGAATGTGCTCCGTTTAAAAACACATGAATAACTTTGAGTCAGCGGTAAAGGCTTTTACATCGATGATTTTGTGCCAACTGAAAAAAGGTACCCACCTAAATTGGTGTCTGCCCGCACCAAAAGCTGTGTCTTCTGATTCACTGTAGGTTTTAAATGCAGAGTGCCTATGCCTTTCTCTTTAAACTCATTGTCTTTCTTGTAAAATAGTTTACACCTATGGAGAAAAGCAATAGGTCCTATCAAGCGTTCAATGATGAATCAAGTCACACAGCTGTCTACAACCACTCTTCACACTTGTGTGGAAAATCTGTATTAAGTGAGAGTACAGGAAACTTTAGGATAATCTTTAATTGATCCAAACTGAACCTGACCAAAAACCAGAACAAGAAAACCTGCTTAGAGATACTAAAACCCCTCCCCATTTTTTCAAATTAAACAATGGGCCCCATGAAAGTTTTTATAACACTTTCTGAAACCGTGTTCTCAAGTCAGTCAAACTCAACAGCGCCCCCTCCCTGTTCTGCTCCTTTGTCCCCGAGCTTGAGAGAGCTGCTCTGGTCTTCTAAAGACAGGAGCAAATACAGGACAAAGATTCTGTCCTGCATCTCACCTGCCCCTCCTTTTTTGGGGCCTATTTCTTATTTTAAAAAGTCTCAAGGCTCCTTCAGTTTTTGACCAACATTTTGGAATAAACGTGGAAAACGTTCTTGGGTAGGGTCTAAATAACAAAGCAATCAAATGCTTTCCAGCCTTCTATGCTATACATCTCCTGAGGTTATTAATAATACAACCCCATTCATTTGATTCATTTATTCATGTATTTATTTTGAGACAGTCTCTCTCACTCTGTGGCCCAGGCTGGAGTGTAGTGACGTGATTTTGGCTCACTCCAACCTCTGCTTCCCAGGTTCAAGTAATTCTTGTGCCTCAGCCTTCCAAATAGCTGAGATTATAGGCATGCACCACTGCACCTGGCTAATTTTGGCATTTTTAGTAGAGACAGGGTTTCACCATGTTGGCCAGGTTGGTCTGGAACTCCTGACCTCAGGTGATCTGCCCGTCTCAGCCTCCCAAAGTGCTGGGATTACAGGCGTGAGCCACAGCGCCTGGCCTCATTTGATTCATTCTAAAACAATAAAAAAATCTTAAAGTTGAGTCACTCCTTTATGTCATGTGAGTAATGAAATTTAAACCCATAAAGAAGAAATTGTTGGCCTCTTTTAAAAGTTCTTGAAACTAACACCTGGGAGTCTCACAGGATGTGGTGACTGTTACATGGAAAACTGCTGGCTCATTATTCTGAAATGTTTGCATTACAAAAACACACCTTAAAAGCTTCTGAAATGGCACAAAGGTTTTTTTCAGCAAATATCTTTGTAAAAACAATCTCATTTAATTGAAAGGAAGACGCAAGTTCTTACTTTCCTACACAGGAAGGAATGGTTACTATGCACAACTTTTTGACTATGAGAAAATCCAGAAAGGCCAACCAAGTCTCCAGGAAGGGATCAGAGATGCCTCCAGAGTAAAGTGAGTGAAGCCAAACCTGCAATCAGTGACCTGAGATTCCTTTGTTAGGGGAGTAGGAGCGGGAGGGAGAAAAAGGAAGAGAACATGGGACAGCATGGAGTTGGGAGGATCATGGAAAAGCCTGTCTCTAGCACTTTAAAAGACCTAAAGCGACAGAAAAGAGTGAGACTTGCCCACCAGGACATTTCTAGAACTGGCTTTTTAAAAATAAGCTGGCCAAGAATTCTTTCCTATTTCACTTGAGAGCAGGCAAAGCTTGACCCCAAGACTGAATGCTCAGGTAAGTGCCGTGAGGACGTTCTCCAGCCTGAAGCACACTACCATGTCTCTAAAACACACGCACCAGCAGGTTCTGGTGATTCTTACTTTTTGGAGTAAAAAGCGTCGTCTTCTTTTACTTCAGTAACTACTACTTTGGGTGGCTCATCACTCTCTTCTTCATCTCCACCTTTTATAAAAAATGACAATAATTCAGTCAGATTCCAACCCAGAGCTTAAAGTAACAAGTTTTGTTATGTAACACCCTAAACCTCCAGCTGAGCACTCCATGTACCAACAGACTAAAATGCACACCCAATGAGGGGATGGCAGAGGCGAGTGTCTGCTGGATTTTAACTACTTTATGAAAAATAAGCATCCTTTTTAATGGGAACATACTTAATGCTAAAATAACTCCCAGTACACGGAAAACCTTAGAATGGAAAAATCTCCATACTTATGACATTTACAGAAAAATAACACTCTGTATTCAAATTACCCACTCGAAAATGACATCTCAGATGGGATTTTAACACCTTCACCCCTGAATATTCCTGTGACCATATATCCGCAACCAGTATCAATAATGGCCAAAGACAGAAAAATATATATATTTTTTAAGCAGGGGGCAAGATGTCAGAGAAATCATTCCAAAGTCCCAACATAAGTAGTTTGAGCTTTGTCTGAATTGCCACGTGGGTCAGTGCTCTGGTATCAATGGTATCCCCACTAATGGGGTCTCCCATACACAGGAGATGTGGGACATCAGTTAAACAAAACACTATTTAAACACATGTATAGGCCAGGATCAGTGGCTCATGTTTGTAATCCCAGCACTCTGCATGGCCAAGGAGGGAAGATCGCTTGAGCCCATGAGTTCAAGACCAGCCCAGTCAACACGGTGAGAAGCGCCCCCACCATCTCTATGAAAAGTAAAGAAGTTAACCGGATGTGGCAGTGCATCCCTGTGAACCTAGGTCCTTGGCAGACTGAAATGGGAGGCTCACTTGAGCCTGGGAGGTCAAGGCTGCAGTGAACCGTGATTGTGCCACTGCGCTCTAGCCTGGGTGAGAGTGAGACCATCTCAAAACAATTAAAAAACCACATATATAAAAGATCCTCTTAAAAAGAATGGCAGCTGCATAAAAAGTCACTAAAAAGCAATTCTAAGAAAAAAACTGTGATGCTCAGATGACTAGATCACATCATTTAAATTAGATAGGACTGTCCATTTTATCACTCCAATCTCCCATCTTCTGATGCATAAACTGTGATAACCAAGGGACTGAGGGGCACCCTGCATCCACTGGGACTCGATTCAAATCCAGCGTCGCTGTCCCAGCACCTGCCTCGGGAAAAGACTCCCCATGTGTCTTTATTTCTGGGAGGCAGAGAAGTAAAAGGGGACACACTGACTTCACCCTTGATCCTGAGGGCCTGTGCCTGAGGATACACTTGAAAGTATGGCAAGGCAAAACATTAACGTAAGTCTAGCCTCCTGCTAGAAAAACATTTCAGTGGCAAACTGGCAAATGCAGTTTTCTTCCTCAAGGACCAATGTTCATATGTCTGAGGAGCACACCTTTTGTTGAGACAAGGTCTTTCTGTGTTGCCCAGGCTGGAGTGCAGTGGTGCAATTGTGGCTCACTGCAACCTTGAACTCCTAAGCTCAAGAGATGCTCCCACCTCAGCCTCTAGAGCAGCTGTGACTATAGACACCCACCACCTTGCCTGGGTATATTTTTAAAAATTTGTGTAGAGATGGGGTCTTGCTATGTTGCCCAGGCTGGTTTCAAACTCCTGGCCTCGGGTGAGCTTTCCTCTTCAGCCTCCCAAAGTGCTGAGATTACAGATGTGGGCCACCTCGCCCGGCCTTACTTTTAATTGCTTACAAGTAGGTATCTTCACAGACATCATTTGTTCACAACCACCGTATGAGGATGTGGTATTATGGTATCACCCCACTTTTTAGCTAAAAACAGAGGGAGTGAATGGCCCAGATTAAGGCCCAGACCTTTGCCTGGTCTGGGGCACTGACAATACCTACAGGAGATGCCACTTAGATACTACGTGGGGCTGTCTTCTGGAAAGGAGGTACCTCCAAACCCACAGGAGGATTTGTTCTCTGTAGCTATGAAAAGTCTCTATAGCTATGAACAAATCAACACTGTTGATATGTTCTCTATAGCTATGTAGAGTCTACGTTTTTACTGTGTAGTCAAGTACTGTTTTGCCACGTGACTTTACTTAGTCAAATCTCCTAAGTTCAGATCAATTCAGGGGACATTCATAATGAACTTGAACTTTTCCAAAACACAATTTTCAAAAAACGTCTTTACTTCTTTTTTATATGCTACGCCACGTGTGTTTGACACTTTTCAAGGTCAGATGTTTTCAATTTCATTTTAATTATTTTTAATCCTTATAAACAACCCTACAAAATAGGTCTTACTCTTTTAAAAATAAGGAATCTGAAACTCAGAGATCACACATGGAGCGGGCGATGTCTCACTGTGACTGCAGATCACCTCCAAATCCAGGCCTTTATCTTTCTCAAACACAAATCTTACACAAATCTAAATCAGTGACAAGCCTGGTACTTACCTTTGCATTCGCTACTGTCACCTTCTACTTGGCCCTCCAATGGTTTAGCGGGAAATGGTGAAGAGACTGGTTTACTCTGGGTAATATCTTTGCCAAGTAAACTGGAGTTTCCTGGGGAAAATGAAAATCCAGTCAGGGGGACAGAGCTTAATGAGCCCACAACAGAGCTATCAACTTTCTTGCCGAAGTTAAATGAGGCACTTGTTGCTCCTAGTGATGGGTCCGTTTTCTTTTCAGCTGCAACCTCCACCTTCTTTTCAGGTGTATCTTCAGTTTTGTTGCCATGAAACAAAAACACTGACTCTTGCTGTAATTTTGTTGAGCCAAAAAGGGAAAGAGACTGTGTTTCAACCGCCGTTTTGTTAGATTCACTTTCAGAATTGCTGCCACCGTCCCCGTGCTGCTGTTCAATGTTTGCTAGATATTTCTCATAGTCTTTAAAGATGGGCGTCAGATCACAGAGTGGGTTTGTATTCACGTGCTTCACTATCCAATCCCGGACGGAGCAGTTCAAGGCAGCCAACTGCTTGTGATAGGCATTCCCGACACAAGCTTTACTGGAAGCAAGGCCAGAGGAGGAGGGCTGCTGACTGTCCCCATTCGTTTTGGGATTTGAAACTTTTTTCTCAACCAAGGAGGTAGGGCCATTTGCAGCAAGAGAACCTATAGGAAGTCAATAATCAAATCATTCAAGACAAACTTGATTAAATCATCTAGATTTTGTGCCATTCTGCCTTCGTACTTTTGCTTTTACTGTATCCCACCTTTCCCCACATCCCCAAGACAGAGTCTTGCTCTGTCACCCAGGCTGGAGTGCGATCTCAGCTCATGGCAACCTCTGCCTCCCAGGTTCAAGCAATTCTCCTGCCCCAGCCTCCCAAGTGGCTGGGATTACAGGCACCTGCCACCATGCCCGACTAATTTTTGTATTTTTAGTAAAGACGGGGTTTCACCATGTTGGCCAGGCCAGTCTCAAACTCCTGACCTCATGATCCACCTGCCTGGCCTCCCAAAACCCTGGGATTATAGGTGTGAACCACTGCGCCTGGCCAACTGTATCCTATTTTTGTGACAGCTCAAGAAATATGTATTCAAGGAGTAATATTTAGTAACCAGTTATCAGTAAAGCTGATCAATAAAGATCAAATCAAACTCTATGCAAGAACACTAACCACCACATGCTTGCATTAAGACACTACACAATTTAAAAATAATCTTTTCCTTCAAATGGATGCCTATCTGAGATGAGATCAGGTGTGTCCAGGATGGTGTGGCCACAGACAAAAGGATGCCTACAGTATTGTCAGAACAGTAGGTCAGGATTGACACTTAAGCCCCAAGGTTGTTGGGATAAACAGTATTAAAGTCCAGTTGGCCCTCTGTCCCTGCAGGTTCCACACCTGTGAAATGCGGTACTCAGTCAGCTACAGTGGCTCAGGCCCGTAATCCCGATACTTTGGGAGGCTCAGGCAGGCCAACTGCTTGAGCTCAGGAGTTGAAGACCAGCATAGTCAACATGGCAAAACATCATGTTTACAAAAAAAAAAAGAAAATACAAAAGTTAGCTGGGTGTTGTGACGAGCACCTATAGTCCCAGCTACTGGGAAGGCTGATGTGGGAGGATCCCTTCAGCTCGGAGGTTGTGGCTGCAGTGAGCCGAGATCACACCAATGTACTCCAGCCTGGGTGACAGAGCGAGACCCCGTCACAATGCAGTACTCTGGAGATGAGGAACCAGTAGGTATGGACACTCACTTTTCCTATCCAAGAGTTATGCTGGTCTCACTACGGGACTTGAACATCCACGGGATGCTGAAACCAATCCCCAGGACACTAGGGGAAGGCTGTAGTTAAAGATCTTAACCGAAAGCACCATTTTAAATCACACTAAACATTCGCCAAATTAAAATCAAACAGTGTGCACTATCTGAGTTCCTGGTAGGCATTTTGGTGCGAGTCACACAGAAAGCCCTTGGCACACAAAGGGTCTGTATGTCCATATAGCATTTTCTTTTCTCTTTTGACTCTAGGTCAATTCTGAGGGTCATTCTCCTTTCAAAACTGAACATCTGAGGCTTAGAGGCCGGGGTCACACACTGGTAGCGGGCAGAGCTGAGAAAATGAAGGTCGGTTTTGTGTGCTCTGCCGCATACGCTGAATAACCAGCACCTCCGAGTTCCATCGCTTTCCTTATTACGATGTGTTTGCTCACACAGGTCTAAGACAACAAAAACATCTTTGCAAAGTGCTTTTCCACAGATTCTACTTACACAGAGGTGGCTGGGGGAGGGGAGCCTACTTACCAAAGGCTACCTTGGGCTCTGCCGCTGCCCTTGCACTGGTGAAGGGAGGGGCACTGGTTACGTTGTTTCCATTTGAAATTCCTTCTAAAGGCTTCCCTCCAGCACTGCTACCAAATCCAGGAAACCGTCCTCCTCCAGAAGGTACAACCAAACCTTTGAAACCTTTAAAGGCTCCTCCACTGTCAGACTGAAATATAAAGGCAGAGTACACATTAGGTAAGTATATTTTGCATTTCTTTCTGGAGATGGAGTCTCACTTGGTCACGCAGGCTGGACAATCTTGGCTCACTGCAACCTCTGCCTCCCAAGTAGCTGGGACCACAGGTGAGCGCCACCACGCCCGACTACTTTTTTGTATTTTTAGTAGAGACGGGGTTTCACTGTGTTAGGCAGGATGGTCTCAATCTCCTGACCTCGTGATCCACTCTCCTCAGCCTCCCAAAGTACTGGGGTTACAGGTGTGAGCCACCACACCCAACCAAGTATACTTTCAATTACCAAATAAGCAAGTGAGTGACAATAGCATCTCGGCTAAATAGCGCTTGGACTCCATATGCAATCAGCATTATAAGGCAAACTGCTGGTACAAGCAGAAGTAAGAAATGAGAAGATTTTATTCTTAAGAACAGCTTTACAACCCAAAGCTGCGTTACTGAAGTAGGCAGGAAGGACATTTAAAAAATATATTTTAAAAACTGTATTATGTATATTTTTAGGACATAAAAGACTAATGCTATAAACTTATGTACCCACCACCCAGCCTCAGAATAACTGAAGTGTCTCAATAAAACTAAATCTGAAATGAAATTCTTCATGTACTACTCAAACACCATTTATTGCCTAAAGAAATTATAGAAACATCAAGTAAGGTTAACTAAAAATATCCACTTATCTGATTTCCTAAGAACATATGTAGCTTTCAGCCTGCAAAAACCTGAAAAGATGATCAAGTTTCAAATCCACATGCTCCTGTTAGTTGGGCAACCCAAGACAACTTTTTACTCTCGTTTTTCTCACTGCTTCCTTAAACTCGGTTGTTTTAACACGCTTTTTCTAGCAGGCCTTTCCCCTTTGTGCTAGCCTGCTCAAATCTCTAACCTAAAACGCTCTGGAAATGTCTGGCATTCCTTATGGATTCTAAAGCTGCTCTCTGCCCCTGGAACTTTTAGAGAAAGGTCCCTCCGTTTATAGCGCTTTGTTAAAAAAACTCACTACAATTTTTAGAAGCCCTTTTTGTTGTTCAAAGAAGTGATTACATTACAGGAAGTGATCTGCTTCTCAGACCAAATATCTAAGACAGAGTTCGCAAGTCTTAAGTTTCCACATGAGCAAATTGTAACCACGATTTCACCAAAAAAAATTAAACTGGAACCTCTTCATTTACTAAATGGGCCAGTTAGCCTAAACATTATTGCATATTTTTCCAAAACCAAAGTTTCAATGTCATCTACAGAATTTCAGATGTTCACTGACCACTGATATATTTATGGCAATAAAATTAGGTAAAGGTACAATTTTAACTTGTATGAGTTTTAGTGCATAAATACAGCTTAGATTTTGTTGCTCTAAATTTGATTTTTCATCATTTAAAATTCCAAATACACCACACTGACAGCTGTTATTTTAAAACAATGATTCATGGACAAACTGCAAAGACACAAGTGGCTTTTCAGAGCCTTCGATTGTGCACAAATTTAAAAGACACTTGGTGTTCAGAGGGATTTTGGAAACTGCCGATAGTGAATTAGCTCTAGAGTCATCATAAAAATTCTAGAACCACAAGTCAAACAAGAGATATTCAGAAAAATGAGAGTCAAAGTTGATTAAGATAAACATCTGGGGGCCGGGTATGGTGGCTCACGCCTGTAATCCCAACACTTTGGGAGGCCGAGGCAGTCAGGTCGCATGAGCCCAGGAGTTTGAGACCAACCTGGGCAACACATTGAGCCGTCGTCTCTGCAAAAATTAGCTGGGCGTGGGGGCACATGCCTGTAGTCCCAGCTACTCAGGAGGCTAAGGCAGCATTGCTTCAGCTCAGGAGGCAGTGGTTGTAGCGCGTCAAGATTGCGCCACTGCACTACGGCCTGAGCAACAAAGACCTTGTGTCAAAAAAGAAAAAACAAAAAAGAAAGAAAAAGGAACATGCCCATCTGGGCTCCATGGGTACTGACACATCCTCACATCTGTCAATCTCCCTCACTGGTTTTATTTTTCCCCCTGGCACTTACAGAGGGAAAATTAATACTATGTGTTTATTTGTTTCTTTTCCACAGGGCGAGGAAATTTTGGTGTTTTTAACTCGCCAATGTATCTCCAGTGCTCAGTAGATCTACTGAATCCACTACTGAGGAAACACCACATTGCAGCATTCTGGTGGGTGATATGACATTTAATTTTCCTAATATACAAGTTCTGATGAAAACTTCAGGCTGAGTTACAGGAAAATTATCTGTGGATTCCTATTATCTATGTACATTTTTTTTTTTTTCTGAGCTAGCAGAGATTTTATTTTGGACCAAAAAAAAAAAAGCAATTGAATTGTTTTGCAGCTGGAGGCATGGGCAAGGGGGGTCCCCAGGCAGTAAACTCCCTGAGGGTGGGCTGAGGGCTAGGGCTGAGCATCAGGTAGGTCTCCTGTTCCCTGTGCTCCCCTGCACAGCGGCCCAGGCGTGCACAGCGGCCTCCCTCCTGGGCTCTGGAGGGGCAGGCTGGGAGGGGCTGTTGCAGCTGTTCACTTGGGCAGGACGTCAGAGGACTCCACCAGCCAGCCTCCCATCGTGGGTCTCAATCTTCTTCACAACCACAGCCTTGGTGGAGCTGGTGCGGCTGAAGGAGCTGGAGCCTGCGACACAGCCAAAGCTGGAGCCCAGGCCGTAGCTGAGGCCGGGGCTTATGAGGCCCCCATAGGCAGAGCTCAGACCACCTGCATAGCTGCTGGTGGTCTTCGTATGGATACTCATGTTCTGCATCCTGGACTCCAGCTGGCTCTCCTCGCCCTCCAGTAGCTTGCGGTAGGTGGCGATCTCGATGTCCAGGGCCAGTTTGACATTCATCAGCTCCTGGTACTCGCAGCTGCCATGCCATGTCCTGCTTGGCCCGCTGCAGGGCATCCTCCAGCTCCTTTTGCTTGGTAGGAGCACCCTTGAGTGCCTGCTCCCCGCACTCCTCAGCATCTGCCCTCGGTCTCAGCCTGGAGCTGGCTGATGTTTCGGTTCATCTCGGAGATCTCAGTCTTCGTACGCCGCAGGTCATCCCCGTGCTTCCCAGCCTCATCTGCAGCTCTTCATACTTGATCTGGTATACGCTCTCCGCCTCAGCCCGGCTGTGGTTGGCAATCTCCTCGTACTGCGCCTTGACCTCGGCGATGGTGCTGTCCATGTCCAGGGAGCGGCTGTTGTCCATGGACAACACCACAGACGTGTCGGAGATCTGGGTCTGCAGCTCCCGGATCTCCTCTTCATACGGCTGCCTGAGGAAGTTGATCTCGTCAGTCAGTCCTTCCAGGCGAGACTCCAGCTCTACCTTGTTCATGTAACCTTCATCCACATCCTTCTTGAGGACAAATTCGTTCTCCATCTCTGTACGCTTATTGATCTCTTCCTCATACTTGTTCTTGAAGCCCTCCACCAGCCCCTGCATGTTGCCAAGCTCCGCCTCCAGCTTCAGCTTCTCCTGGCCCAGAGTCTCCAGCTGCTGCCTCAGGTTGCTGATGTGGTTCTCACACATGTTGTCCATGTTGCTCCCAGCCGTTTTCTGCTGCTGCAGGAGGCTCCACTTGGTCTCCAGCATCTTGTTCTGCTGCTCCACGAACTGCACCTTGTCGATGAAGGAGGCAAACTTGTTGTTGAGGGTCTTGATCTGCTCCTTCTCCTTGGTACGCACGGCCTGGATGCTGGGGTCCACATCCACCTTAATGGGGTTCAGCAGGCTCTGGCTGATGGTGACGGCAGTGATGCCTCCCATGCCTATGCCGCTGGCCCCAGCATAGCCTGCACCCAGGCCACCCCGGAAGCCACTGCTGCTGACTCGGGAGAAGCTCGAGGAGCTCAAGCGGGCACTGGGCCCACTCGTGAAGGAGCGGCTGCTGAAGGCCCCGGGGCCAGAGGTGGACACAGGCGGGCTGAACCAGGGAGAGATTCCAGAAGGAGCGGAGAAGCTGCTTCTTGGACCTTATCTACGTACATTTAATTTCCCTTAGTAGCCCAAGGGCTGCTGCCTCCTCCCTGCGTCATCCCTTCAGCTTAAGTTACAGATTATGGTCTGTACTGTTTCTACCTCTTGACCTTCCTTCGAATGGACAGGTGGATGCCCCTCCCTGAGAATGACTTCCCTTGGCTTCTGCAGTGAGCTGTTTGTGTCTCATTCTCCCTAAGACCCTCTCCACGTGCATGCCTCTTCTGATCTAGTGCCATGGCTTCAATCCCCGCAAGAGCTCCCGGAGCTGTGCCCATCCTCGCCCTAATTCCTGTTCTATACCTGGCGGTCCTTTAGGGCCCTTCCACTTGAGTGTACCGAGTCCTTCCAAACACATTTCCAAGACTAGCCATTTCCTCCTTAATTAAGCCATCCCTACCCCTATGTATCTTCTCGTGAAAAAGCCATCAAACATCACTCAGCTCAACACATACATCTATCACCTAGTCGCCAGTCAAGGCAATTCATAAAACCAGACCAGAATAAAAACAAATAAAAAACCTGAAGTCGAACAGGTTTACTGTACCACAGGGAGACTACAGGTAATAATGTATTGTACACTGGAAAATAACACTGTGTTATACACCATAAGCATATAATTTCTGTCAAATAAGAAATACAATCTTTAAGCAAAATGTAAGTAATTATAAAACAGAAGACCTAATCTCTGCCTTGGATCTGAGATGCGCTTCCCCTGTACCCATTTCCTTTCTTTGCAGTGCAACCCGTTGCCCTGAAATTCTACATGAAAGAGCTTTTACAGCTTCAGGAAATGATGTTCCTCTCATGCATCTAAAGCGTGCAATGGAGCAGATAAAGAAGGCACATGTATAGTGGTAGCCATGGCATTCACTAGCCAAGTGACTACCCAGAACCACTTGAGAATTGATTTGATATATGATTATGTATCTCTGCCTTGAATTACACAATACAATATCTGTTAACATCAACAGTAATATATTCTAGGAAAATTGCAAATATTTTTGAAATTTGAATTGTTTTCCCATTAACACATACCACATTTATGAGACACTCCAAGGGTCTGACTGGCTGTCGTAAACGTCTTAGACTGCCTCCCCACCACTGCCACCTACCTGGCTCCCTTCCTTACACATTTTCAAATGGAAAAAATTTTACGATCAAAACTTTGGCAATGTAACGAATATTTTTGTAATAATTTCTTTTCATCGTTTCTCAAAGCGTGAACAATCTATCTTTACTACCCTTTTTATTTGGAAATAAAAGGGAAATAACAGCTTGTGTGTCCCTCAAGGAGAATGCTTAGGAATGGAGACGTTTCTGCTCTCGGGATGTCTGCGTTATGCTTATTGGTGCAGCACCTCTAACCTGACCATCTGAAATCTTCCAATGAGCATTTCCTTGGAACATCATGTTGGTGCTCAAAAAGCTTCAGATCTCAGAGCATTTTGGATTTTTAGATTAGAGATACCCAGGAATATAGTCTATTCTTGATTTTTAAAATTAAACACTGCAGGACGTGGGGTAAGGTAGGTTTATTTCAAAGCTGCCACCCAGGATGTTCAAAGTGGCTTCTCCTGCCTAACAGCAGACGTCCAGGCCACCAAGACCACATGCTCTTGGGTACAGAATGTATGTGAAGGGAGAGGACGGTACTGGGAAGAGTTCTGAGATGCGGAGTGACTGCTTAACACCACACCATTTCCATTGCACAGTCACAATTAATCCTTTATCTTTCTTAGCACAGGAATGAATCATTTTTATATACTATACTGTACTGTACTGTACTGGAAAGAAAATCCACACATAAAATGCTTCTTGCAAAGCCAAAGGGCTCCCCCTACGCAAGCCTCGATCCCAGGGAGCAGACACGACTCTCAGAAGATCCTTGCATTTTCCTTTCTTACTCCAAGCTGATGCCATTTTGCCCACCTCTGTATGGTTTGGCTCATTTTTCTTTTCCATACTGTCAATCAACTTGAATTTGTCTATATTTATTTCCTCAGCTGGATAAACTTTCCCTTTATCAAGGTCCAGACCTAGGTTTATTGTTTTTTTCTATCGCCCATGATCTACGTCAAGGAAGAAGCATTTGAAGACAGCGTTTGTTGCTATCACTGCTCCCAGTGGAGGGAATGCTGTGCAATGCAGACCTCAAGTGAGTATTAGCAGCAGGAGCTGGAGGAAGCGCTCACCTCAAACCCCACACTTCTGCGCTTTGCCTTCTTTATTGCTCTGTTCTTCAAGACTTCCTCACTGGCCACTGAGAATGTCCCCACCTGCAAGTCAATACAAATGAAACAGGTAAAGCCAAAAAGCTGATAAAATATTCAACAGTAACAAGAAGCTAGAACTGAGCCACTGTTCGTAGCCTTTCAAAAAATAAATTTTGGCCAGGCACAGTGGCTCATGCCTGTAATCCTAGCACTTTGGGAGGCTGAGGTGGGTGGATAACCTGAGAGGCAGGAGTTTGAGATCAGTCTGGCCAACATGACAAAATTCTGTCTCTACTAAAAATACAAAAATTAGCTGGGTATGGTGGTGGGCACCTGTAATCCCAGCCACTTGGGAGGCTTGAACCCAGGAGGCAGAGGTTGCAGTGAGCTGAGACATCACCACTGTACTCCAGCCTGGGTAACACAGCAAGACTCTGCCTCAAAAAAATAAACTTTATATTTATAACATATACATGATTTTTAAGATGAGTCCTGCCCAACTTGCCCACTGTACAAAAGGCCACAGAGGCACCTAAGACCCTGCTGGAAAACTACTGCTTTTCTACAGTGCACTCAAAGCGCAATGATGTCCACATTCCTGATATCCACATCAGAAATCTGATGAAGATCTTTGGCTTTAGCTTATAACCCTTCTTTTACCCCGTAGGGTTGGAATAAAATACTTCCCAAGCAAAAATTCTACCTATAGCTGTTTCAGATTATACTTTTTTTTTTTTTTTGAGACGGAGTTTCGCTATTGTTACCCAGGCTGGAGTGCAATGGTGCGATCTCGGCTCACTGCAACCTCTGCCTCCTGGGTTCAGGCAATTCTCCTGCCTCAGACTCCCGAGTAGCTGGGATTACAGGCACGCGCCACCATGCCCAGCTAATTTTTTTATTTTTAGTAGAGATGGGGTTTCACCATGTCAACCAGGATGGTCTCGATCTCTTGACCTCGTGATCCACCCGCCTTGGCCTCCCAAAGTGCTGGGATCACAGGCGTGAGCCACCGCGCCTGGCCTATATTACACTTAATGGGATCCCTATACTCACAGATGGGACCATGTGACTGCACTTGCCCAAAGTTAAATGTACTTAACTAAACGTAATCTTTCCACACTTATTTCACTAGCATATGTTCCAATGGGAGTTCTTTCATTCCTGAGTATTTCAATGTCTAAGCAAATTGTTAATGGTAATCCAGCTGTTACTATAGCCCAGAATGTAACTGTGCTTAAGACCTTAAACCAACAACAAAAAACCAAAAACCCCCGTAACCAAAGACATAGTTAAAAAGCACCAATCAGTTTGCCATCAAACGTAACATCCTTGTGATTCTGGTTTCCCTAAACATATGCGAGTGCATGCACTTGTAAAGAAAAAAGTACCAGTACTAGAAAGACTCAGAAAGAAGATGGCAGTCGAAGAATAAGCTTCAGAACACTTGCAAGTGTTTAAACGTTTGTTTACTTAGCACTATGCTGTTAACCTGAAAGGCTAACTTGGTTAGATTTCCTTAGTGATCTGGCCTGGGAGTAACATACTGCTGATGAGGCACTGTAAGATGTGTTCTAGTCTTGGTTTTTTAGACAGGGTCTCACGCTGTTACCCAGGCTGGAGTGTAGTGGCACAATCATAGGTCACTGGTCTTGAACTCCTGGGCTCAAGCAACCCTCCCACCTCAGCTTCCTGAATTGCTGTGACTATAGGCTCATGCCACCATGTTCAGCTAATTTTAAAAAAATATATTTTTTAATAGAGATGGGGGTCTGTCTATAATGCCTAATTAAAAAAAAAATTATTGAGGCCGGGCACGGCCTATAATCCCAGCACTTTGGGAGGCCGAGGCAGGTGGATCACAAGGTCAAGAGATCGAGACCATCCTGGTCAACAAGGTGAAACCCCGTCTCTACTAAAAATACAAAAATCAGCTGGGCATGGTGGCACGTGCTTGTAGTCTCAGCTACTTGGGAGGCTGAGGCAGGAGAATTGCCTGAACCCAGGAGGCAGAGATTGCGGTGAACCGAGATCGCGCCATTGCACTCCAGCCTGGGTAACAAGAGCAAAACTCCGTCTCAAAATAAATAAATAAATAAACAAACAATTTATTATTTTTGATTTATTAATTATTTATTATGCACCCGACCCTAAAAATTATTTTTTAATAGAGATGGGGGTCTCTCTATGATGCCTAGTCCTACTGTTTGTAAGGGAAAAATGATCAGATTTCCTCAAGGGAGACCATTTTTATTTTGCTGGAAAACAAACTAGGCCAATCTAAATTCTATTCCTATAAATGCAGTTGCTACAGGTCTCAGATCACCATTAAGAACAAAAAATGGCGGGGCGTGGTGGCTCACGTCTGTAATCCCAGTACTTTGGGAGGCCAAATCGTGTGGATCACAAGGTCAGGAGTCCAAGAGCAGGCTGACCAACGTGGTGAAACCCTGTCTCTACTAAAAATACAAAAAAATTAGCCAGGCATGGGGGTGTACACCTGTAATCTCAGCTGTTCAGGAGGCTGAGGCAGGAGAATCTTTTGAACCCTGGAGGCGGGGGTTGCAGTGAGCCAAGACTGTGCCACTGTACGCCCGCCTGGGCAACAAAGTGAGACTCCATTTCAAAAACAAAAAAACCCACAGGAAATAAAGCAAGCCTCCAAGAAGCATTAGGGAAAGGGGGCACTGCAGACAGAGACGGTGACAGCGGGCCACTTTTCACATCTGAGAAGCGTGCTAAGTTCATGACTAGATCACTTAACTCAGCCTTCAGTCATGACTAAAGCGGCTTCCTGCAAACCATGGGTTTAGAATGCTTCAAGGTTACGAAACTAAGGGGGAAAGTGCTTCTATTAAGGAGAGTATTTAGGGAACAGGCACTAGTGGAAAAGCACAACTAAATGTAATACATTTCTACACTAACTAGAGGTCATAGGAAATGTAATTAATAAATTTCTATGCTAAATACAGGTCATATGATTTCTTATCATCTCCCATTCATGACTTTTTTAGAAAGGTCTTTTAGTTTTATCACAAGTCTTCATGAGGAAGCCTAAAATGAATTTAGAAGGCAGAATAAACAGGAAATCACTCTCAGGGAAGATATTTTTTTTTACCTCTTCAGCTTCATCCTCTTGATCCCAATTCCTTTCTGTCAGTTCCTTCTCGGCAATTCTTTTGGCCATGTTTCCAAACCTAAGTTACAGAAAACAGAAGTAAAAAGTTTACTTTTCTAAATGAATAAATTCTTATACAGAGTTTGAAAAATTCACTCTAATATGAAGTGAAGTAAGAACACCTCTGATGCCACTGGAAACTGCTCTAATGTGAACTTCACAATGGCGCTGTTAGGCTCCAGTGTTACAAATCCAATAAAGGCTTTTTCTAGGAGGCAGAAGAAGATTCCCAGGGAACACCAGCACTCCTGAATAACACTAAACCAACTCCATTTGGAAAAATGAAAATGAAATATCAATTCATTTTTAATATCTGGAATCTGAAAAACTATATATGATCAAAAAGTCCTTAACTTATTCTATGCATATACTTAAAAGTTTTGCCATAAGCAAAATAATTTTAAAATTTAAAATTTAGAATTTAAAATTCTTTTAAAGATGACCCATTAAAGAAGTGTATCTCTCAGTAAAAATACCAATAAGGTGCTGGAAACACTCTCACCACAGGAATACTGTTTTTTAGGCTACACTAGACAGAGATACACAGTTCCCAAGACTGAAAGTTTCATTGCCCCAAACTATATTGCTAAGACATTTAGATGTTCAAAATGAGGCCAAGCATGGTGGCTCATGCCTGTAATCCTAGCACTTTGGGAGGCCGAGTCAGGCGGATAACCTGAGGTCAGGAGTCTGAGACCAGCCTGGCCAACATGATGAAACTCTGTTTCTACTAACAATACAAAGATCAGCCAGGCATGGTGGCAGGTGCCTGTAATCCCAGCTACTCGGGAGACTGAGGCAGGAGAATCACCTGAACCCGGGAGGCAAGGTCACAGTGAGTTGAGATCTCGCCAATGCACTTCAGACTGGGGAACAAGAGCAAGATTTCATCTCAAAAAAAAAAAGTTCAAAATGATTTACATTGATGTATTAGTATTCTGAGAACGTATAACCTTTCAAAAATAAATCAGTGGCTTAACTCTTCAATAACACGGCATTAGTGGAAGGCACACGAGTTGGGGAACAGCATGAACTCTGCACTGGACTCCAGCAACTATCCAAAGAGGGTGCTCCTGTCCAGCCCGTAAAATCTGATTGGTTTTCTGACCCTAGTATGGTAATAACAACAACAAAACAAAAGCCTCACAACCCAGAGCTCTGCTGAGTGTTGTGCTGGCTTCTTCACTAACCCTCCAGCTGGATAAAACACCTTCTCATTTCCCTCGCTCTCCACCTCGCCCAGGAACTTACTGATGAGTTATGCAGACCTGCCAGGTCTTGCTGAACCTGCCTGAACTCCTTCCTGATACGCTCCCCACTCTTGTTTGCAGTCAACACCACAACACACCAGAGTAAGCTTCCTAGAACTCTGTGGTCACTAAGACATAAAGGGACTCATCACTCTTTAGTACCTACAAAGTAAAATGCAAATGTCAGCATTCCAGAGGCCTCTAAAATCTGATGCCCAGTAGAGTAACTACACAGGGGCTTTCGGCTTTTTCACACGTCTTAATGATTCTTACATTGTCTAAGTATGTACTATTTTTCTGTTACGAATGATTTTAAAGTCTAAGATTCTAAAATATAAAGTATGAGAAATAAAGACACTTCCCATTGCCTGGGAACTCTCTTTTTAATGTCCACCCAAAACACTTGGTTTTGTCATTAATCTTTGCCATACAAACAAAAAGAAACACAGAAATAGACATAATTCTTTACTGTTCAGAAACCAGGTCTCTGTACAGATTCTTCTGGCAATTTTCCTCCTCATGAACATCTTCACCAGGGCGCTGGAGAAGAACTTCGCAATGGTCATGTTTGCTATTTAAGATTCACTGTGGGGCCAGTGCAGCGCCTCACACCTGTAACCCCAGCACTTTGGGAGGCTAAGGGAGGAGGATCACTTGAGATCAGGAGTTTGAGACCAGCCTGGTGGGGACCAGCCTGGTCAACAAGGTGAAACCCCGTCTCTACTAAAAATACAAATAGTAGCCAGTCATGGTGGTGGCGGCGCCTGTAATCCCAGCTACTCAGGAGGCTGAGGCAGGAGAATCGCTTGAAACCAGGAGGCGGAAGTTGCAGTGAGCTGAGATCACACCACTATACTCCAGCCTTTGCGACACAGCGAGACTCGTCTTTTTCAGGAAAGAAAAAAAAGCTTAACTATGGAGAAAAAAGGATGGAGCTGAATGCACAAAAACTGTAACAGGAAAATTTTACCTTCTAACTCATACCACAGTGAAGAGACAGGTGGCACAGTAAAATAGTCTAAATAAATGTAAGTGCTTCCACGCCCTAACATATTCATCACACCAGTATATAACCAAAAGGCAGGGATCTTTGTTTACAGATATACCCCAAATGCCCCATCAGTGCCCAGCTCTAACAGCAGGTGTCCTGTCATTAGATCAGTGATCTGGGATAGTACATAAAGCATTTGAAAAAAATACGGAAAGATGCTGGAACCCGGTTTTGCCATGTTTTAGCTGTGAGACCTTGGGCAAGCTGTATTTCATTTGTGTGCCTCAGTTTCTTCATCTGTGGAACAGGGAAGTATCAAGAAAGTTAAGAAAGATAAAAAAAAAGATGGGCTTAGAATAGTGCCTGGAGCTGGGTGGGTGAGGTGACTCAGGCCGGTAATCCCAGCACTTTGGGAGGCCAAGGTGAGTGGATCACTTGAGGTCAGGAGTTCAAGACCAGCCTGGTCAACGTGGTGAAATGCTATCTCTACTAAAAATACAAAAATTAGCTGAGTGTGGCAGCTGGCACCTGTAATCCCAGTTAACTTGGAAGGCTAAAGCAGGAGAACTGCCTGAACCTGGGAGGTGGAGGCTGCAGTGAGCCGAGATCATGTCACTGCACTGCAGCCTGGACAACAGAGCGAGACTGTTGCCAGAAGCATGGGTGGGTGGGAGGGAAGGGCATCTGGCCAGGCATGGTGGCTCACAAGGTCATGAGTTCGAGGCCAGCTTGGCCAACATAGTAAAACCCCATCTCTACTAAAAATACAAAAATTAGCCAGGCGTGGTGGTGGGTGGCTGTGGTCCCAGCTACTCAGGAGGCTGAGGCAAGAGAATCGCTTGAATCTGGGAGGTGGAGGTTGCAGTGAGCCAAGATTGCGCCACTGCACTCTAGCCCTAGGCGACAGAGTGAGACTCGTCTAAAACAACAACAACAAAACAGTGCCTGGAACAGAGGAAGGGCTTAATGAATTATTTAAAAAACAAGTTTAGTTAGAAGCAAAGGCTATGAACTACCATCTTCCGTCCAAAACTTGAAAGCTGTAGCACTGCAGCATGGAAGAATAACCTGGATTACAAATCAGACTTTTAAAAACATTCTACCAAATCCCTATTTTATTTCAAAGCATGACACGTCAGACAATACATTTTCCTTTTATGCTAGAAGTGGAAAAAAAAATATAACACTCTGTAACCTATTCAGAAACAAGGCTGTCACCTGGACAGTCTTAATCTAGCTCTTATTATAAAAAATTTAAGGGAGGCCGAAGGATTACTGAAAGCCAGGAGTTGGAAACTTACCTGGTCTCTACAAAAATTCAGAGACATAGATTAGATGAATAAATACAAATAAAAACTTAGCCGGGCAAGGTGGAGCACACATGTGGTCCCAGCTACTTGGAAGACTGACGCAGGAGAAGCACCTGAGCCCAGGAGGTTGAGGCTACAGCGAGCCACTACTACACTCTGGCCTGGTGACCGGAATCTCAAACAACCAATAAAAGGAAATTTTAAAAACGTTTGTGCTTGTGGGTAAAACACACACACACACACCAAGTTTGACATGATTGCTAGGGATGAAGCAATGTGGTAGTAGACTAGGTAAACTGGACAAAACATTACATGTGCCTGATATAGTTACGTGGTCTCTGGCATCGATGCCGCTCTGCCCTTGAAGCTGAACTTGTCAACATCAGCTTAAAACGAAAACACAGATTTGGCTATATTTAATAGTGAGGTGCCTTGTTGGAGGAAGAGAACAAGGGGACCAACCAAGGAGACAGAAATACCAAATCTCCAAACTGTTTCTTAATGGAATTGAGCAAAGGAGTGATCGATGACCCGGGAACGCAGTAAGAAAGCGAAGCCAGGGCCGGGCGCGGTGGCTCACGCCTGTAATCGCAGCACTTTGGGAGGCCGAGGCGGGTGGATCACGAGGTCAAGAGATCGAGACCATCCTGGTCAACATGGTGAAACCCCGTCTCTACTAAAAATACAAAAATTACGTCCGGGCGCAGTGGCTCACGCCGTAATCCCAGCACTTTGGGAGGCCGAGGCGGGTGGATCACGAGGTCAAGAGATCGAGACCATCCTGGTCAACATGGTGAAACCCCGTCTCTACTAAAAATACAAAAATTACGTCCGGGCGCAGTGGCTCACGCCGTAATCCCAGCACTTTGGGAGGCCGAGGCGGGTGGATCACGAGGTCAAGAGATCGAGACCATCCTGGTCAACATGGTGAAACCCCGTCTCTACTAAAAATACAAAAATTACGTCCGGGCGCAGTGGCTCACGCCGTAATCCCAGCACTTTGGGAGGCCGAGGCGGGTGGATCACGAGGTCAAGAGATCGAGACCATCCTGGTCAACATGGTGAAACCCCATCTCTACTAAAAATACAAAAAATTAGCTGGGCATGGTGGCGCGTGCCTGTAATCCCAGCTACTCAGGAGGCTGAGGCAGGAGAATTGCCTGAGCCCAGGAGGCGGAGGTTGCGGTGAGCCGAGATCGCGCCATTGCACTCCAGCCTGGGTAACGAGAGCGAAACTCCGTCTCAAAAAACAAAAAAGAAAGCGAAGGCAGGCCAGAGAGGTAATGGGGCCAGGAGAAGAGAGACGAGGGGGGGCCAGGGAGAGAGAAGAATCGAGAGGAATCGCAAGGAAGGAAACGGAGACGACCAAGCCGAGACCGCCCCCGCCAGCCCCTTACCTCCGCCGGGGCCCAAGGGCGAGCCTCACTCCAGTCCAGCGCCTCAGCCCGGGGAGGCCCGAGCCCCGCCGCTGTCATCCCACCCCACCCTCCGCCCGCCCGCGCGCCCGACCCACGGCTCCCTCCCTAGGGTTCCCGCCCCTAGCCCTGCACCCCGCTCCCCAGGGTCCGGTTCTCCAGCCCCGCATGCCCCTCCCAGGGTCCGGTCCCCCGGCCCCGCACCCTCCTACCTAGGATCCCGGCCCTGAACCCACGTCCCACTCCACGAGGTCCCGTTCCCCGGCTCCTCTCTCTCCCCAGGGTCCCACCCCCGCCTTTGAACCCCCATCCGCATCCCCAGGGTCCGGTTCCCCAGTCCTGGACCGGCACTCCCCTCCCGAGAGTCCCCAGCCCCGCACTCGCACTCCCCACCCAGGCCCGAGCCCGAGCCCGCTCCCGCCCTCCCGGCCCTGGGCTCTCAGCACCAGGCTCCCGCCCTCAGCCCGTTTCCCTCTGGCGCCAGCAGCCGCATCTTACCTGCCAAGCGGCGGCCGCAGCACTAGCTTGGTCTTGGGCGCGGCGGCGCTGGGTGTTGAAGCGGCTGGTGGTGGCCCGGCTGTGCGCGCTCGGCCGCTTCCGGTGCTGCACTGCGGCTCTCAGAGGACTCGGTGCTCCGCAAGCCCTGAGACACAAACACCATATCCCCGGGGGAGGCCCCTCACGCTGTGTTCGGCAGGGAGGCGACAGCGCCGGCTCAGCCGGAGACCGCTGGGGGAACGCCGCGGAACACGCTCCGGGCGGCCATTTTGTAACTCGAATCTACCCCCAAAAGCAATTCGAAAAAAAAGGGAGGAAAGAAACGCCCGCGTTCAGCTATTGCGCAAGCGCGCCGGAGACACAGCCGCAGCACCGCCTTCCGCCCGCCGGGCCCCTCACGCGGCGCATGCGCCCAGTTCCCTGGAAACCCGCGTGGGGCGGAGCGCGCCCATCTCGCGCAAGCGCGCATGTGCCGACCTTAATAGCGGCGTCGGCTGTCAACGCAGCGGCTTGAGCTGTCCGCTCGCTCGAGCGGGGCTGGCTGTGCGTCTTCTAGGCTGTTCCTGCGCTAGTCGCCGCTGAGGGGCTGGCGATGCGCGAGGAGCTCCGGCTAGGAAGGTCAGTCGGTGGAACGTGTCCGAAGCCTGCGGTGTCCGCGTGTGGGAGCTTTAGGGCTGAGGACAGGCCGCCCGCGACCCTCGGGAGTCGCTTCCCAAGTCAGGCGGCCCCGCCCAGGTGTCCGTGCTGGCGGTTCGCAGCCGGGGGGGCCCCGAGGGGCTGCGTCGCGGCGCTGGGAGGGGCCGTGTGGACCGCCCGTTAAAGGACCCCCTCGTCGTTCAGCAGACGACTGACACGTGTTTTTGCGTCGGGCGCCTTGTGTCTTTTCAGACACTGAGATCCCTTCGTGTTCAGCCGTCAGCTGGGGGAACGAGCCCCGTGGCTTCCGCGCTGAGGGAGTCCACAGGCTCGGCAGCCTCTGAGCGCCTTTCTCCCCAGCAGCTTGCGATCCCTCATCCCAGGCCCTGTCATTCCCTCCTGCCTCAGCCTCCCGAGCAGCTGGGACTACAGGCAGGCGCCATCACGCCCGGCTACTTTTTGTATTTTCGGTAGAGACGAGGTTTCACCAGGTTGGCCAGGCTGGTCTCGAACTCCTGACCTCAGGTGATCCACCAGCCTCGGGCTCCCAAAGTGCTGGGATTAGAGACGTGAGCCACTGCGCCCAGCAAATGCTTTCGTTCTTAAGATATTGTTAGGTTTTAGGCCCGGCGCGGTGGCTCAAGCCTGTAATCCCAGCACTTTGGGAGGCCGAGGCGGGTGGATCACGAGGTCAAGAGATCGAGACCATCCTGGTCAACATGGTGAAACCCCGTCTCTACTAAAAATTACAAAAAATTAGCTGGGCATGGTGGCGCGTGCATGTAATCCCAGCTACTCGGGAGGCTGAGGCAGGAGAATTGCCTGAACCCAGGAGGCGGAGGTTGCGGTGAGCCGAGATCGCGCCATTGCACTCCATCCTGGGTAACAAGAGCGAAACTCCATCTCAAAAAAAAAAAAAAAAAAAAAAGATATTGTTAGGTTTTAAAGGGGAGGCAAGGGTTAGAGAATGACACAGGTCAGCGTGGTGGCGCACTCCTGTAATCCCAGCACTGTGGGAGGCCGAGGCTGGTGGATTACCTGAGGTCAGGAGTTCGAGACCACCCTGACCAACGTGGTGAAACCTTGCATCTACCGAAAATACAAAAATTAGCCGGGCGTGGTGGCGCATGTCAGCAATCCCAGCTACATGGAAGGCTGAGGCAGGAGAATCATCACTTGAACCCGCGAGGCTGGGGTTGCAGTGAGCCAGGATGGCACCATTGCACACCAGCTGGACAATAAAGTGAGGCTCAAAAAAAAAAAAAAAAAGAATGACACACGGGTCAGCTCAACAGCAACACAGGTATGTTGCAAAAGCCTGTGGAGATGGGGGATCAGCTTAATGGCAGAGCCCACTGCTGCTTACAGGCTGGGGTACTTATGGGGGGAGGGGAATGGGCAGTATGGCTTGCTGCCTGCAGTATGTTGATAAAATTTACTGTGATCAGGCAGTTTTGCCCTTGTTCCCACAGAATGTGATAGTTACGTTCCTTGGATCTTTGCCCAGCAGGGTTTGATAGGGACGTTCTTTCAACTGGGCCTTGGCCCAGCTGTGTATGATAAGAAAGGCAGTTGGCCAGGATATTTCTCCTGACCCAAACCTCCCCGGAACGTTTCACTTTGACCTGGGTCCGCGAAATGGCCCAGGGGGCTTAGGAAATAGTGCAGTTTGGACTACAGATAGTGGGACATCAAAACGTTTCCTGGGTCTGTTAAGTCCTGGGTTTGTTTAGTAAACGTGATTAAATCTGTTCCCTTAATCTTAAACATCTTGTGACTATGAAGAATGCAGCCAGCAGGTCTCTGCCGCATTTTACTCAGCATCTATTCGAGGTGGAATGCCTCCGACAGACTTGCTGCTTGATCCCTAGGCTGTGACCATGTCAGAAATAGAGGCAGCTTAGGTCAAGGTACACTCAACACTGAATTGTAGCTTAGTTAAAATCAGAACTTTTGTTCTTGCAGTAATACAGTAATGTAAGGGTAAGCAAAATGACACATTTACTTCTTAATTACACATTGTAGCATTGAAATAACGGATGCCTTTCTGCAAATAAAAAAGATCTGTGCTTCTGATAGCACTACAGCTGACTTGCTCATTGCTGGATGGAGTTCAGTGTTAACTAAAGTGGCAACTTTAAACTGCTTTAGCTCCCGGGACCGAGGCACTCTGCATGCAGACATCTATCTACTTTGAATTCGGTTCCTTCCTTTTAATGAAGCTCAAGTCTCGTGTTATGAAATAGTCCTCCAAAGGTGTTAGCCACTTTTTCCCTATAATCTGCCTTTGAAAAAAATCCCTTTCAATTTGCTTAACCCCTGAGAGCCAAAGGGCTTTGATGGTTGCTAGGCTAGGTCATTGTCATCATGTTCAGTAAATAAATATCTAGACGTCGGTTTATCTGCCTTACCTAATTCCAAACGAGTTCACGGTGATCCTGCCTGTCTTTCTGTTGTTAGAGGTCCATGCCAGGAGCCAACTTTCTATTCGTTTTGCCGCGGTGATCAAGTCAGAAATGTCTCAGATCATTCAAACCCAGTTTAACCTAGTAAAGAAAATAGCAAGATAATCTTGCCGTATTCCAGCTGTGTTCTTACCTTCATTTTTTTAGGTAGGCTTGAACTTCCACCTGGAGTCATTCCCGTTAAGATTTACCAGAAAACGCCCGACAACAGGAAGGCTGCAGGACTACGCTTGGCTCCCAATGTTAAGGAATGAAAACAGGAAAAGTTCTGTTACCTGTCTGGCAGTGGAGCTTCGGAGTTAGTCTCCTGGCCATGTCACTTACCAGCTTGGCAGCCTCGGACAGACGGAACTCTCTGAGCTCAGTTTCCTCATCTGTAAAGTGAGGGCATACTCTGTACCTTTATTCAGCAGTAGAGATTCAGTGTGAACACTTAGGTAAAGCGCACAGTACGGGCTGAGTAAATGGACGGTTACTGAGGTGCCATCACTTGTTTTTAGGTTCCTTGGAGCTTTCCCCCTAAACACCTCAAAAGATTTTCATTATTTTTTCTAATGCTAATATTTTTCTAATTCTTGTTTTAAAATATTTTACTGTAAAATATTTTGGCCTGGCCTAGTGGCTCACGCCTGTAATCCCAGCACTTTGGGAGGCCAAGGTGGGCAGGTCACTTGAGCCCAGGAGTTTGAGACCAGCCTAGGCAACATGCCGAAACCCCATCTCTACAAAAACTATAAAAATTAGGTGGGCATGGTGGCATGCGGTAGTTCCAGCTACTTGGGAGGGCTGATGTGGGAGGATTGCTTAACCCTGAGAGGTTCAGGCTACAGTGAGCCATGATTGCACCACTGCACCCCAGCCTGGGCAACAGAGTGAGACTTGTCTCAACATAAATAAATAAAATATTTTATTTGTGAAATGATAATTTGGTTTCTTTTCTTGACTGATAAAAAATAAAACTTTCTTTCACCTCCACTGAGGCTTAAAAGAACAAAAAGAAGTGTAACTGACATTAAGAGGTTTTGGCTGCTAAACCATTGTTAATATTGAACCGAGTTCCTGTACTTCTGGCTAAAAGCAAAGAGCTGTGATGTTTTAGCCAGAGCAGTTTTATTATGAGTTAGATTTATGATTCCCAGTAGGCTTTTTGAAATGTCGCCCAGAGGTCAGGGACTCCCTGTCCCCATTCATAGATTCTAGACTGAATCTTTCCCAGTATGAACACATTTGGCTCTGTGACAAAGACTTCTTAAGCTGGGATTCAGCTGGGTTGCCTTGAGACTTTGGGCAGAGCACATGACTTGTTTTGTCCTAGACATTCCAATCCACTGGACACTCAGAAACTTTCACAGCTTGTATTTTTCGTATTTTAGGCTTCAGCGCAGAAGGATTAAAACTAATGGCTAGATTTTCTAGTGCTGTTACATATTTTTTCTTGAAGTTTTATAGTCACTTAAAATAATGTATGTTAAAAAAAAAAAAAAAAGATAGCCTGAAAAAGCAGATCTTTTTTCTGAGGACAAAATTAGCTGATTAAATAAGAAAACCATCAAGAGACATCACCTGCCAATGATGATAGAGGCAAGAATTGTTCGGCCTTCCGAGGAGGGAGAAATCAGTGCAGGCAGAAGTGATTAAACATTCACATCTTGGAGCTAACTGACCTCCTAGGATGCAAGTGGAGAGGCGGGGAAGGGTGCTGATGAAGTAACTGGGAAAGCTCCTTTTTCTTACTGTTTTTCTTTGGCCCCTTCATAGGCACAGCTGCTTAAAGAAACCAGATTTCCCCAGGATGGTGCCAGAGCTTCTTGACCCCTCATCAGATACCAGAGTAAGATAAGACTGCAGAGTGGAACAGGATAGGCAAGCCCTAGTTGACTTCAGATCATTATCATGTCGCTATAATGCTAAAATTCCCTCCCTGAAAGAAAATCTCCGCCATTTTGTGTACATGTGATGTATGAAGACATATGTTTAGGCATTGTGCGTCCACATTTAGAGTCTCACTTCGCACATGCTGACCTTCCTCTCCTGTCCCACACCTAGTCCTAAAAACCCTATGCCTTGTAGTGTTTGAGGAGAAGAGGCATTTAGCGTGAGAGCTCATTCCCTGGCCAGCGACCAAAACCCGGTTACCGTTTACAATTGGATGTTCTCTGCGTAAATTGATACAAAGTGGGGAAAGAGCTGAGTTTACCAGTGACAACTGGAAGCCCTTGTCTTTGAGGTTTGTGCCAAACCAGGCCCTAGACTGCCCGCACCTGCTCTATCATTGCTTTCCTATGCTGACTCGCTTGCGGTCTTACCCTTTGTGTCTGGCCCTCTCTCACACTCAGCCTTCTTTCCTCTTGTCCATCCCCACCCTCCTCTTTCACATACTTTTCTCCAGTTTTGTGACTTTAGCAGACCTTTTTGGCTGGCTCCCAGCACATCCCATGGCCTGGCAGTAGGTGGTTTCTGTCTGAAGGGCTGAGCCATCGAAAGATTCCAAGGTGTATATTTTGTAAGACAAAGCCTGTACTCATAGACTTTGTGAAGGACCTGGTTGGGGAAACAGGAGAAAAGATGGATGGGAAAAAGGTAGTAAGCAATTTTACTGTGTGAGAGAATAGTGGGCGAGATAACACGAAGCAGTGCTTGATTAAATGCCCAATGAAGTTCCACTGGTAGCTGAGAGAAGGGAGGGGAGAGAGCATTTCAGGCTGGGGCCTGTGTTAGCCCGCTTGCACTTTAGAGCATCGTAGCACAGATGGAGTGGTTTAAACAAAAGATTCCTTTCCTCACAGTTCTGGAGTCTGGATATTCAAGATCAAGGTGTGAGCAGGGTTGGTTTCTTCTGAAGACTCTTTCCTTGGCTTGTAGATGGTCACTTTCTCCCTGTGTCTTCAGAGTGTTCCCTCTCTATTTTGTCTGTGTCTCTAATCTCTTCCGTGAACACCAGTCAGGGTTGGCACAGTGGCTCACACCTGTAATCCCAGCACTTTGGGAGGCTGAGACAGGAGGATCACTTGAGGTCAGGAGTTTGAGACCAGCCGGACCAACATGGTGAAACCCTGTCTCTACTAAAATTACAAAAAGTAGCCAGGAGTGGTAGCTTGCACCTGCGGTCCCAGCCACTTGGGAGGCTAAGGCAGGAAAATCGCTTGAACCTGGGGAGGGTGAGGTTGCAGTGAGTCAGGATCACACCACTGCTACCAGCCTGGGCAATAGAGCAAGACTCCATCTCAAAAACAAATAAGACCAGGTGCGGTGGCTCACGCCTATAATCCCAGCATTTTGGGAGGCCGAGGAGGGCAGATCACTTGAGGTTGAGTTTGAGACCAGCCTGGCTAACATAGTGAAATTTCATCTCTACTCAAAATACTAAAATTTGCTGGGTGTGGTGGCGCACGTCTGTAGTCCCACTACTTAGAAGGTTGAGGCTGGAGAATCGCTTGAACCCGGGAGGCAGAGGTTGCAGTGAGCTGAGAGTGTGCCATGGCATTCCAGCCTGGGCGACAAGAGCAAAACTCCATTTCAAACACAAAAACACCAGTCATCTGATTCCTAACTGCCTCATTTTAATTAATTACTTCTGTGGCCCTTTCTTCATATATAGTCACATTTTGAGGTACTGGAGGTTAGGGCTTCAACATAAGAATTTGAGGGAAACAAAGAGCCCATGGCAGGGTAATATGAAAGCCTTTACCGAGTGAAAGCTGGGATTGGAAATACCCCATTTCTGTGGTTAAAAACGTACCTCTGTCATTTCTGAAATCCGCGTATTTCTGACATTGAGGGTGCGGTTTTAAAAGGCATACTGCCCTGGTTTTACCACGAATGGTTGAAAGGATGGACAGTACACACTTACTGGGAAGGAGGTCTTAGTGCTAGATGCATCGGCCTCTTGGGGCAGGGGCAAGGTTTTTCTCTGTTGCCTGTCTGAATTGAATCTGCCTTGCCTGGGGTGCCTCTTTCAGAATTCCTTACCTCTCCCCACCTGTCAGTGACTCTTCAGTCTTCATACCGGGTCCCCTTTCTTCCTCTGTCTCGCAGACTAGTTAATTGCTTCTATTCAATGAAATTAGCAGGAGCCTGGGACTGAGATTCCTTCTCAGACAATGCTGGAGTAGAAGGCGCACACGTTTGACCCCTTGCTTACCTCATAGAACATTACAGGGTGCTATGGACTGAACTGTGTCCCCCATGAATTAGATGCTGAAGCCCCAATTCCTAATGCGATTGCATTTGGAAGAAGAAGGTAATTGAGGCTAAGTGATGCCATTCAGCGTGTGAAAACACAGCCTGCAAACCACCAGGAACTGACTTACCAGCCTCCAGGACTGTGACAAAATGAACTGTCGCTTAAGCCATCGGTCTATGGCATTGTGTTAAAGCAGTCCAAGCCGACTAATATGCAGGTGTGAGTCCCTCTGAAAATGGTCAGTGCTCCTTCGGTTCTCTTTGGGTCAGCTTCAGCACGAGTTCATCCCTGGATAACTATTCATCCCAATAGTTATCAGATGGAGTCTCTCTGGTCTCAGGCCAGTCAGTCTGTACCCCTGACACTGTGGAGGAAACCACTAATTTGCCATCCCCTAATTCAGGAGGAGGAAGGATAGATACATGAACAAAATTGGGATCCTTTTGAGAAGAAAGAGGAAAGGAATCAGTGCTGGGCACACATTTAGCAATGTCCAAATGCCCATATGTGATATGACCATTATATGATCTTAGGTGGCTTTGTTTAATATTTAGAAGGAGGGAAAGGGTCTCTTCCTACTCACAGCAGTTGAGACCAAACTTGTAGGCACAGGAGGCAGCACAGAGGGTAGAGGCTAACCCTGCAGGGCCCTGGAGACCGGCTGCTTGCATTTTAATACTATCTTGCACTTCGTAGCATTGTGACTTAGAGCAGGATACTTCCTGTGTCTCCTCATCTCCAAAATGGAGATAACAGTGACCTATCTAACAGGATTACTGAAGATTTAAGTAATACAATTCAAGTGCTTTAAACAGAACCTGGCACGTAAGTACTAGATAAAAATCGGTGTGCTCTGGGAAACATTCTTTAAAGGAGCATACAGACAAGTCCCACAGATGTGGAGAATGTGACTGTAAAGGGAAGGGGATAAGCCATGTCATCTAAGTGAAAGCTGAAAGAGCCAGGGATGGTAAGACCGGAAATGGGAAAACAGGATACAAAACACTCCGCACATCTGGAAAAGTCTCATATTGCTTGTTGTCTGTTTATGTGTTTTGTATGGCTCAGAAGTAGATAAGACTAATAGTCGTAGAAGGACTGCAGAAGACAGTGAGATGGAGTTGAGGCTATGGTTTCATAGTCATAAAGACCCAAGTCTGAATTCCAGTTCTGTCACTGACTAGTTCTGTGCCCTTGGAGGTTTTACTCACATTCATGGAACCTCAGTTTATTTGTCTGTCTGTAAAATGGAAATCATGACTTCTGCTGTTTGGTTGAAGGAGGTGATGGGGATGGTACATGGTGAAGCAGAAAGGTACTACCAGATGAGTTTACTGTCCACAATCCAGCCCTCACCTTTGCAGGTCTAAACTTTTGTAATTACCCCGAGATGAGCTTGGTGGCAGGCCAATACTAATACCTCTTTGAGGGTTGTAGTGGGTTGAATAGTTAGTGGCCCCCAAAAGACATGTCAGCATCCTAATCTGACCTTGTTTGGTAAATGTGACCTTGTTTGGAAAAAGGGTCTTTATAGATGTGATTAAGGACTTTGAGATGAGATGACCCTGGATTTTCCAGGTGGACACTAAATGCAGTGGCTGGTGTTCTTAAGGGAGGAGGACCCGGCATTCATGTGAAGACAGCAAGAGAATGAAGGGATGCAGCCGGAAGCCAAGGAGCACATGGAGCCAGCAGACACTGGAAGAAGCAAGGAAAGATTCTCCCCTAGAGCCTTTGGAGAGCGTGTATCCCTGCCGGATTTTCAACTTGTAGCCTTCAGAGCTGGGAGAGAATAGATTTCTCTTGTTTTAAGCCACCAAGTTTGTGGTAATTTGTTAGAGCTGCCTCAGTAGCCACTAGATAAAGTCTAGTTGATTAGGGAAAAATCTATCTGGCTTAATTAATGATCAAAACAAATTTAAGAAAATAATTCCTCTGGGAGGCTGGGACAGGAGGATTGCTTGAGGCCAGGAGTTAGAGACCAGCTTAGGCAACTAAACAAAACCCCATCTGTACAAACATTTTTTAAAAATTAGCATAAGCCTGTAGTCCTAGCTACTAGGGAGGCTAAGGAGGGAAGATTGCTTGAGCCCAGGAGCTGAAGGCTGCTGTGATTGCACTATTGACTCCAGCTAGGGCAATAGAGCAAGACCGTCTCTCAAAAAAAAAAAAAAAAATAGTCTTCATAAGAAGGTGTTGTTAATAAAAATCAGGTAAGCTGGGCTTGGAGAAGATTACTTTGCCATATGAATCCATACCTGTCCAGGTGAAAGAGATGAGGAACCTAGAGACGAAATGTTTTGGTTACTACTGAAGTGTTCTGTTCAGTGGGTCATGGACGTGTTTCATCACTAAGCTGCTTCCTGGTCTGAGTAAAATCTCCAAGACTATTCCTTTCTTTGCTCCAGTTAAGCATTTATCAAAAAATAGCCACTGGAATGCCAGTGACGAGAAATGCTCTGAAGTAAAAGTATTCCATGGTTAAATAGGCTTGGGATGTCGTATCTCCCCAGTCTCGGAGCCTCACAAGCACATTATCATAGGAACCAAGAGGTTATGACATAAAGCTCTTTAAACTATTTAAGATTTTCACAAATTTATTTGAATCCAGGACCTTTATATGACAAAATAATACCACATTAGAGACATTAATAATTGCATTTCTCAAGTTTACTGATAGAGGGAAAGAGAATGCTCTGGTTAGGAAATTCAAGACAATAAAGGCCAGGTGTGGTGGATCACACCTGTAATCCCAGCAGTTTGGGAGGCCGAGGTGGGCGGATCACCTGAGGTCAGGAGTTTGTGACCAGCCTGGCCAACATGGCAAAAACCTGTCTCTACTAAAAATCCAAAATTAGCTGGACGTGTTGGTGGGTGTCTGTAATCCCAGCTATTCTGGAGGCTGAGGCAGGAGAATCACTTGAACCTAGGAGGCAGAGATTGCAGTAAACCGAGATCACACCATTGTGCACTAGCCTGGGCAACAAGAGTGAAACTTTGTCTCAAAAAAAAAAAAACAAATTTGGAAGTAGATGCACAGACAGAGAGAAGACCATGTGAAGAGGCATCTGCCAGCCAAGGAGAGAGGCTTTAGAAGGAACCACCTGCTGACACTTTGATCTTGGACTTCTGGCCACCAGAACTGTGAGAAAATAAGTTTCTGTTATTTAGCCACTCAGCCAAGGGTAGTTTGCTATGACAGCCCTAGTGAACTAACACATTGTCTAATAAACGTTTTCTTTTTTTTTTTTTTTTTTTTTTGAGACGGAGTTTCGCTCTTGTTACCCATACTGGAGTGCAATGGCACGATCTCGGCTCACCGCAACCTTCGCCTCCTGGGTTCAAGCAATTCTCCTGCCTCAGCCTCCCGAGTAGCTGGGACTACAGGCACGCGCCACCATGCCCAGCTACTGTTTGTATTTTTAGTAGAGATGGGGTTTCACCTTGTTGACCAGGATGGTCTCGATCTCTTGACCTCGTGATCCACCCGCCTCGGCCTCCCAAAGTGCTGGGATTACAAGCTGAGCCACTGCGCCCGGCCACAAACGTTTTCTTACATATTGGCACTCAGAGCCTTTCATAGACATCTTGCCCTGGTCCGTTTACTCAGCCTCCTCTCCTGGCACTCCCTCATGCCCTCCATGCCCTCTGGTCTCTCAGTGTTCACCAAATACATCCTGCCTTTGAATGCCTCTGAATCCTTCCTAGGGATTCCCTCTACCTGGATTGCTGTTTCTTCTCCTAGTTGGATTTTGAAAACCTTACTCAAATGTGTGCTCTGTGGAGCCTTTCAGGGTTCCCAGGCTGAGTTAGACATTTTTATGGCGTTGTATTTTCATGGAAGTCTCTCATCATTAGACAATGCACTACTGAAGGATAGGACTTGGGCCTGATTCATTTTTGTACCTCTGGAGCCAAACATGGTATATTAGTTTGCTCAGACTGCCATTAACACAATATCACAGGATGAGTTGTTCAAACCACAAACATTTATTTTCTTACAGCTCTGGATGCTGGAATTTCCAGGTTAAAGCCCAGCAGGGGTGGTTTCTAGTGAGGACTCTGTTCCTGGCTTGTAGAGAGCTGCCTTCTAGCTACATTCTCACATGATCTTTTCTAAGCGCACATATGAAGACAGGTCCGGGGGGAGGGAGAGAGGGCTCTCTGGTGCCTCTTCTCATAAGGACCGTAATCCTGCATGTGGTCAAGGCCCTACCCTTATGATCTAATTTAATCTTAATTACTTCCTTATTGGTCCTGTCTCCAAATAAAGCCACACTGGGGATTAGGGCTTCAATAGATGAATTTTGGGGGGACACTGTTCAGCCTGTAACACATGGGCAATTGGGATTTCAGCTGATTTGGAAAAAAATGAAGTCTCGGTTGTTAGTCAACACCAGTCTCTATCTTGATATGAGCAATTGGCACATAATTCTATTTGAATGTAAAGAATATTTTGAATAAATAGTAGAATCAAATACTGACAACCGTGAGCACAAGTGGAGTAAGATAATCTAGGACTAGATATCTACATAATTATATATGCAGAATACTTACACCAAGCTGTATTAGGCAAAGATGCCACACTCTCATCGGAATCTTCCAGAAGAACGTGTTACATTACAGATGTCTATAATAGCAGTAAGCCACTCGGTCTCTGACTCAGCTTAACTATTTTCATAATTGTTTTGAGCTTTAGGCTCACAATCTTTTGCCAGCAAAACTGAATACAAAATAAGTTTTTAGTATTTGCAATTGGATGAACTTGATATGAAAAGAACAACTTAGAGCTTTTTATGAATATAGACTAGAGGATAATCTGGTAAAGTTCTATATTATAGAGACTAATGAAATTCCAATTTAGTATTTTATTTTAGGTTTGTTTTGTAGTAAAAAAAACCAACCTTGGGCCGGGTACAGTGAGTCACACATGTAATCCCAGCACTTTGGGAGGCCGAGGCGGGCAGATCACCTGAGGTCAGGAGTTCAAGACCAGCCTGACCAACATGGAGAAACCCTGTCTCTATTAAAAATACAAAATTAGCTGGGTGTGGTGACACACACCTGTAATCCCAGCTATTCAGGAGGCCGAGGCAGGAGAATCGCTTAAACCCAGGAGGTGGAGGTTGCGGTAAGCCAATAGCACGCCATTGGACTCCAGCCTGGGCAACAAGAGGGAAATTCCCTCTCAAAACAAAAACAAAACAAAACAAACCTTGTAAGAAAGGAGTAATGTTCAGGTGTGCAGTTAAGAAACCAAAATAACCTAAGTGAAATATTTATTATATAAGGCCATGTACAGATGCTCCTCAGCTTACGATGAGGTTATGTCCTTTGTCATAAGTTGAAAATATTATTAGCCCAGATGCCACACCTAACCTACTGAACGTCATAGCTTAGCCTAGCCTACCTAAAACTTTTCACTGTAGAGCTCAAAAATCTTAATTCATTCTAAGTCAGGGACCATTTCTACCAAGAATGTAGAGACCTTGAGTATATTAAGGTAAAGTAGGTTGGAGTCTATATAGATTCTAGATGGAGATAAAATCCTGATGGCTGGATAGTTTCATGATTATGATTTTTAGGGTGAAATACACAGCCTGAGAGAAATGTAATGTCTGAGGATATCAGAGATATGGTGCCTATAATTACTACACAGAAAAACTGAAGAGGACATTAGGATTGGTATATTAGTTTTTTTTATCTTCAACTTGACCTTAATCTTCATGTGTGTCACTGATGCTAAGATCTGTTAACTGATAATTCTGTAGAAAATGAACATGATCATTGTACAGTGTATGAACCTCGGTATTGTGGCCTAAAAGATATTATAAAACAAGATTGATTCTAACTGGAAAGCTTATACATTCTCTAAGCTTGAAATAAGATATCAAGGCTGGAAGCACTTCTGGAATGGTGGGATAAAGACCTTAGAAAATCAGCTCTTCCATTTTACACGAAATAAAAAATGACAATTAAAAGGAGAAATGCAATATCCCTCTTTCAATAATGGATAAAACCACCGGGCATACGATCAACAAGGAAATAGAAGACGTAATGCTATAAAGCAACTAGGCCTAATAGATACCCAGAGAACATTCTGCTCAAGGCCATCAGAGTACATATTCTTCACAAGTGAACATAAAACATTCTGAAGGATAGGCCATGTATCAGGCCATAAAACAAACCTTAAAAAGTTAAAAGTATTGAAATCATACAAAGTATGCTCCCTACTCACAAGGAAATGAAATGAGAAATTATTAACAGAAGGAAAACTGGGAAATCCACAGATATGGAAATTAAACAACATACTCATAAATAATGAATGGTTAAAGAAAATCACAAGGGAAATTAGAAAATAATTTGGAAGGAATTAAAATGAAGACATAACACCAGAACTTATGGGAAGCAATAAATGCAGTACTTAGAAGGAAATTTCTATTAATAAGAGATCTCGGTCACAGTGGCTCATGCCTGTAATCCCAGGGACTTGCAAGGCTGAGGCAGGAGAATCACCTGACCCCAGGAGTTGGAAGCTGCAGAGAGCTGTGATCACACCATTGCACTCCAGTCTGGGCAACAGAGTGAGACGCTCAAAAACTTGCTCCGGACATTTACATTAGCATACAGTTGGGCAAAATCATCTAACACAAAGCTTATTTAAAATGTTGAATATCTCGTGCAATTTATTGAATACTGAAAGGGAAACACAGAATTGCTGTATAATTACTCAAAGTATTGTTTCCATTGAATTGGTACTGCTTTTGCATCATTGTGAAGTTGAAAAATCTTAAGTCAATTCGTTGTAAGTCAGGGACCATTTCTACCAAGAATTTAGAGACCTGATACAGACTCTCAATTTTGTTTGTTAAAACTATTCTTATTTCATTTTAATTCTTGAAATTTTTCTTGGCAGTTGTTTTCTTCAAGATGATTCCTTGCACGGTCTTCTTTCTCTCACTGCTGTGGAAAATCAATCTAATTGTCGCTGCTTTGAAGGGCATCCCCTCCATACACACTTTGACAATATTTTTATTTTATTTTGTAACTTCACTATGATATATTAGATGATGGTTTCTTTTTATTTATCTTGTTTGGGATTTACTGGGCTCTCAAATCTGTGGATAAGTGGTCAGGTTGGTGAAACTCACAGTGTTAACTTTTCTGTCATTTCCTCTGCCTAGTTTTCCCACTTCTCTCTTTCTGGGGCTTTAAGCAAATATATTAGACCTCCTTACTGTATCCCACGTATCTCTTACCCTTTCTTCAGTATTTTCTATTTTCTCCAAGCTGCCTTCTGGATAATTTCTTCTGCATTGACTTTCACTTCATTAATTCTCTCCTTGGCTGTGTCCAGTCTGCCACTAATAGTCCATCGAATTTGAAATTTGGAGTATCTGTAATATCCCAGCGAGTTAGAAGCAATGCGCCACATACTGAGTTTCAAATTAAGAGGCCTTTTAATTAGCTGGTGACCAAGAAACAGCTAAGGCTCAAAGTTCTCTCGGCCCCAAGGAGGGGGCTTGATTTCCCTTTATACCTTGATTTAGGTAGGGGAGGGGGAGCCTTGCTGAAGTGGAATTTTACAGAAGCAGAATAAGCAAGTTAGCTAGTAACCAGCAGGGAGGAGCTTCCCAGGATTGTTGGTTACTAAGCGTATTTCCAAACATCACTAACGGGGGTTTAAAGAGAGTTATACACAATAGCAGGTGTGCCTGCCAAGCAGGATGCAGTTACATTGGTTATATGGTAGGATAAGCAACAGAGTCAGCATGACATAAGCACAGCATCCGTGTGGTCCAGTGATGCACCCAAAGGGGCCGTGGTAGGGAGGGGGAAGCTAGGTTGAAGTTTACAGCTAAGATGGAATCAGTGATGCTAGCCCAGGGTAGGTTATTTCATATCCTGTTTTCATTTTTAGGAATCCCGTTTGGCTCTTTTTCAAGTCTATTTTTTTCACATTTTAGTTTCATGCTCCCTGAAAATACTTTTGTCATTTGTTTCATTTAACATGATAAGCATAATTTTATTTATTTATTTATTTATTTGAGACAGGGTCTTGCTCTGTTGCCCAGGCTGGAGTGTGGTGGCATGAACATGACCTCCTGGGCTTCCACCTTAGCCTCCCAAGTTGCTGGGACTATACCACGCCCAGCTAATTTTAAAATTTATTTTGTAGGATGGGGTCTTGCCATGTTGCTCAGGCTGTTCTCAAACTCCCAAGCTCAAACAACCCACCAGCCCTGGCCTCCCAAAGTGTCAGGATTACAGACATGAGCTACCATGCCCAGTCCATAATTGTTTTTTAAAGTAGGCTTGATAATTCCAGTTTGTGAAGCCTGTGCAGCTCTATTTCTCATTTGTGCTTTTTCTTGGCTTTTTTACACATCATATTCTTTTTTTTTTTTTTTTAATTGGATTTTAGGTTTTGGGGTACATGAGCAGAGCATGCAAGACAGTTGCATAGGTACACACATGGCAGTGTGCTTTGCTTTCCTTCTCCCCTTCACCCACATTTGGCATTTCTCCCCAGGCTATCCCTCCCCACCTCCCCCTCACATCATATTCTTTTACGTGTCTAATAATCTTTGATGTTTTGCTATTATCCTGGAGGAATATTTGTGTGGGTTCCCTGAGGCCTGGGTAGGAGCTTCCCTTCTCTTGTTCCGCTAGACTCTTAGGGGCACCAGATCATAACTCTAGCCAAGTTAGAGTTTCAGGAGTCCTTGGCCCAGCGATGCTGTAAGTGCCCTAGATGCCAGTCCACCTGAGGGCTGTCCCATGGCCACATTCTCCCAAAGGCAGCTTATTTTCTTTTTTGAGCTTCAGTTTCATTCCTTAGTCTCAAGACTGCCCCCTCTGCATTCCCAGTAGTGTGTGTGTCTGTGTGTGTGTGTGTGTGTGTACGCGCGCATACGGTGTGCGTGATAAAATCTGTATTTTTGTATTTATCCTGCTGCCTCAGACCCAATATGGGCAGTGTCTTCCATCAAGACAGGTGGGTCCTGGGTTCTGATCTCTGTCATTCTGGCCTGAGAGCCGTGGAACAGCCACGGTCCAGTGTAATAGAAAACATCCTTGGTGCACAAATGGCTTGTGCTCTCATACAGTCTCCCTCCCTCTCTGAGTTCAGCTTGTTTCTAGTCTCAATGTTCTTAGCAGTTGTGTGGGGACAGCCAGCTACAATGGCTACTCTGATCCCTGTCCCCTTGCTTCTAACACACAGAATACTGATGGGTGTTGTTTGTTTAATCCAGATTTTTAGATGTTTTCAGTGGTTGGGTCAGTCCTACCCTGCCTGTCATTACTGGAAATGAACACCTTGATTCCCTTTGTAATCAAAGAACCATTTACAGTTGAGAGTTTTTCATTTCTTTTATCTTTTTTTTTTTACATTCTCAAAACAGGTGACATTTCTTTTTTCTTTAAGTCAGACACAAAATATCTCAGGCATGTAGAAAAATACAAAAGAATTTAATACACGGGTGTATTCACCGTTCAGATTGAACAGATGTTAACATTTTACCGTATCTGCTTCAAAATTTTTTTCTTTTTCTTTTTTTGAGACAGAGTCTCGCTCTGTCACCCACGTTGGAGTGTAGTGGCATGATCTCAGCTCACTGCAAGCGCCACCTTCTGATTTTAAGCAACTCTCCTGCCTCAGCTTCCTGAGTAGCTGGGATTATAGGTGCCCGCCACCACACCCGGCTAATTTTTGTATTTTTAGTAGAGACAGGATTTCTGCCATGTTGGCCAGGCTGGTCTTGAACTCCTGACCTCAGGTGATCTGCCCACCTGGGCCTCCCAAAGTGCTGGGATTACAGGCCTGAGCCACCGGGCCTGGCCCCCTTTATGTTTTTATGAGGTGCATGATTTGATATTATTTCATGATTTTAAAATTTATACTGTGCATACCTGTTATTCACCATTTTTTTAATAGAATACCTAAAACTGGGTAATTTATAAAAAATGAAATCCATTTTTTACTATTCTGGACGCTGGGAAGTTCAGGGTGAAGGGGCTGCATGCATCTGGTGAGGCCCTTCTTGCCAATGGGGACTCTGCAGAGTCCCAAAGGAGGTCAGGGCATCGTGTGGTGAGGAAGCTGAGTGTGCTAGCTCAAGTCTCTCTTCCCCTTGTATTCACCATTTTTACATATCTTTTGAGCTTTATCATAGTTGATATATTTAGGTCCTCTTTATCATTTTAATAGTAGTAGTAGGCTATTCTGTTGATTGCTTTTTAGGTGTTCATTCCCCTATACCACTGATGTGGGCCAAACACTTAGTAAATATCAGCTGTTATTGATGGACATTTAGAAACAATTGTTTCTATTTGTTTTTATAAACAGTGGTTCCTGAACTATCCTTATCCATGTCTTTGTGCCCACATGCAGGAGAGGTTTTCTAGCATAGGCTCCTCGGTGGGACCTGCTGGGTCCCAGGACAGATATCCAAACTCCACAAGGTATTACCAAATTACTTCCCCTAATGGCTGTTCCGGTTTATATTCCCAGCAGCAGTATGAGTTTCTTTTTCTGAAAATCCTCACTGGCATATGACATTACCAGACTTCTTTTGAAATCTTCAGTACATAAACACATATGGAGGGCTGAGCATGGTGGCTTACATCTGTAATCCCAGCATTTTGGAAGGCAGAGGCAGGCAGATCTTTTGAGCCCTGGGGTTCGAGACCAACTTAGGCAACACAGACCTCTACAAAAAATACAAAAATTAGCTGGGTGTGGTGGCGCATGCCTGTAGTCCCAGCTACTTGGGAGGCTGAGGTGGGAGGATCACCTGAGCCTGGGGAGGTGGAGGCTGCAGTGAGCTGAGATTGTGCCAAGGCACTCCAGCCTGGGTGACAGAGAGGGATCCTGTCTTGAAAAGAAAAGAAAGAAGAACAGAAAAGAAAAAGACATGGGGAGTAAGATAAGGAGCTTCTGTATACCCTCTGTCCAGCTGCAGACAAAACTGCAAGTACGAATGAAGCCCCTTCTGCCCTCCCTGACTTTGTTTTCCTCCTTTGCCCTCACAGAGGAATGTAATCCCGGCTTTCACCGTGTTTTTCTTATTCCCAGGCAGATTCTCGTATTCTGTATTATTACACATGTGTCATCCATAAGTAGTTTAAGTTGCCTTTTTTAAACTACGTAACTTAAAAGGTTGCCAGTGTTGTAAGTTGTGTAGTTTAAAATAAGTACCTAAACTTTCTGCCAGTGGTAACACACCCTGCCCAACGTTCTGTTGATTTTTTTCTTTTTTTTTTTTTCCAGTTGGAATCATTTTTAATATTTAAATACAAAAAGTGAGCACTAACTTCTGGTTTTTTAAACCCATACACCCAGGTCTAACAGCCAAAATGTGCAGAGAAAATCAGCCCCTGCCCTGTCTTCCATAGTCCCCATTCTGTGGCTGAAGCTGCAGCCTCCCTCCTCTTATACATAGGAATTCATAGTGGCCACTTTACACTACAGGTGTAATGTATTTTGTCTGTTTCACATTGTGTGCATGTCCCTCCCCAACAGCTCTATTCTTTTAAAAAAAAAAAAAAAAGTAGTCGTTAATAGTCAGGGGCACATCCCTCCCAATGGCATCGGTTCCTACCCCACAAGGGGAAAGTGAGATCTTCCAGTTAGGAGCAATTTGGTGAAAGGAGTGGAGTGGCCAGAGCTGGAATAACCGTCTGCATGGCTGCACTCTGGTATCAGAGTGAAGACAGAAGCAAGTCAGGATAGCATGGAGGACACCGCTGCAAGCTGAGTCTTTCCATGAGACAATGTGGGGAGAATTCTCTCCACCAGGTTTAGATAGATCAATGTGCCAAAGTTTAAAAAAAAAATCCAAATAATCAGCAGTTCAAACACTACTGAATTTCAAACTTCTCCCACCAAGACAGCTCAAAGAGCAGTAACAATCTAAATCTTTCCAGGAAGTGAAGGTGGAGTCCCTGGCATTCCTCCTGAGAGCCCTGTGTTAGGCCCTAGACGTATCTGCCGCTGCTCCATTTGCAACTTCTCAGTTTCAAAGACAACGGGAAGAACCAGGATCATAAAGGAAGTGGTCCCAATCCACAAGGCTGCCCTGGAAAACCTGTACATTTTTTGAGCCACAAAGAGGGAGAGATCAAAAGTGGCTCCCGCCGCGGACGGTACCCTCTCCCGAAACATCTCCGTCAGGCCCCATAGTCTCTCCGACAGGGTCTCATCTAGCTCCTCGTCGTCGTCCTCCTCCAGCTCCTCCTCAGTCTTCTCCGCGTCGCCTTTCGGAAGCAATTCGTCCGGGGACTGAGGTTCCCCTGCACCGGCAGCAGCGACGGCGGCAGCCATGGCTGTAGGGTACACCGGAAGCCGATTTCTTTTCTTTTACACTGAACTTGAGCTCTTGAGGTTTATCTATGCCGATGATGACAATGACAGTAATGATGTCTTCAGACACTTACATGGTGCTTGGTATGCCAGGCACTCCTCATCACAGCTGCTAATTGCGGTCCATCACATAAGTGCACCGCAGTTTATGTATTTTTAAAGCTTTGCCATCACTAGTAATGAGAGCTGCAGCAGGTGTTTTCTTGTACACATCCCTGCGGAAGCATTCGGGTGCATACGCAGCAGTAGAGTTGCTGGGTTATGTGGAACCCGCATCTTCATCTACCAACTCTGGGCAAATGGTTTCCCCAAGTGTTTGTATGACCATGTCAAGAGTATGTACAAGGGTCTGTTACTCCACATTTCCCCCCAGACTTTTTTTTTTTTTTTTTTGAGTTGGAGTCTGGCTCTGTCACCCAGGCTAAAGTGCAGTGGCATAATCTCGGTTCACCGCAACCTCCGCCTGCTGGGTTCAAGCAATTCTCCCACCTCAGCCTCCTGAGTAGCTGGGATTACAGGTGCCTGCCACCACGCCAGGCCTATTTTTGTTTTTTCAGTGGGGACGGGGTTTCACTATATTGTCCAGGCTGGTATGGAACTCCTGACGTCAAGTGATTTACCAGCCTTGGCCTCCCAAAATGCTGGGATTACTGGTGTGAGCCACTGTGCCCAGCCTCCCTGCAAACTTGATTGTGTTCAATTTAAGTTTTTACTTTCTATTGAGTGTGAAAGGGGACCTCATCATTGTCATTTGCATTTCCTTGATTACCAATGAGGTTGATTTTCATGGCCTTTTGTTCCCTTTTCTGTCAGTTGCTCCCTTATATTGCCCCCAATTTTTCTACTGGAGTTTTTGGCCTTTTTCTTATGATATATACATACATATTTATATACTATATATTATTTATGTATTATATATATATTTTAAATATATATTATTGTATACATATATGGATTATTATGTGTACATATATATGATATGTATGTATACTTTTTTTAAAGTTTTTTTTTAATAGAGACGAGGTCTCATTATGTTGGCCAGGTTGGTCTTGAGTTCCTGGCCATAAGCAGTCCTCCAGTCTGGGCCTCCCAAAGCGCTAGATTATAGGTAGGAGCCACCACGCCTGGCTTTTATTCCTTATAGTCTGTCTTTATACGTTTTGGAAATGCATCCTTAGTCAGTTATATGAATTGTGAATGTCTCCTGCTCTATAGGCTGATTTTTCTCCCAGCAATGGTGACTTTGGTTGTAACAAAGTTTTAATTTTTTTAATATAATCAAATTTACTAATCCTTCCCTTATGGTTGATGTGTTTTGCCTGTTCAAATCTTTCTTATCCTTGAGCGCATAAGAATATTCTATTTTTGAGAGTCGCCTACTGTGGACACAAGAAGGAAGCCCGACAGGAGAATCCTGGGCAGAAAAGCACCATCAGTCTTAATGCCGCTGCTCTGGCCCTGGGAACTAACAACCTGGACGTCCACTCAAGAGACCTAATCTGAAAGTTGGTAATTTCAAAGACGACAGGAGGATAAATTTACAATGACGGGAAGAAACCAGCGTAAAAAAGCTGAGAATACTCAAAGTCAGAATGTCTCTCCCTCTAAAGATGATCACAGTTCCACATCAACAATGGAACAAGGCTTGATGGAGAACAAGCGCCTCCTGATGACAGAATCACTCTTCAAGGAATGGATAATAACAAACTTCGGTGAGTTAAAAGAACATGTTGTAGCCCAACGTAAAGAAACTAGGAACTTTGAAAAAAGGTTTGATGAAATCCTATTGAGAATAGACAACTTAGAGAGGAGTATGAGTGAATTAATGGAACTGAAGAATACAATACAGGAACTCCGAGAAGTATGCACAGGTTTAAACACTCGAATTGTTCAAGCAGAAGAAGGTATATCAGAAGTCAGAGTCCAACTTAATGAAATAAAACGTGAAGAAAAGATTAGAGAAAAAAGGATAAAAAGGAATGAGCAAAGTCTCCAAGAAATGTGGGACTATGGGAAAAGACCAAATTTACGTTTGATAGGTGTACCTGAATGTGATGGAGAGAATGAATCCAAGCTGGAAAATACCCTTCAGGATATTATTCAGGAAAATTTTCCTAAACTAGCAAAGCAGGTCAACATTCAACCCCAGGTAATACAGAGAACACCACAAAGATATTCCTCAAGAAGAGCAACCCCAAGGCACATAATCGTTAGATTCACCAGGGTTGAAACGAAGGAGAGGATACTAAGGGCAGCCAGAGAGAAAGGTCAGATTACCCACAAAGGCAAACCTATCAGACTTACAGCAGATCTCTCGGCAGAAACTCTACAGGCCAGAAGAGAGTGGGGGCCAATATTCAACATCCTCAAAGAACAGAACCTTCAGCCCAGAATTTCATATCCAGCCAAACTAAGCTTCACAACTGAAGGAAAAATAAAATCTTTTATGAACAAGCAAGAACTCAGAGATTTTATTACCACCAGGCCTGCTTTACAAGAGCTTCTGAAAGAAGCATTACACATAGAAAGAAACAACCAGTATTAGCCTTTCTAAAAATACACCAAAAAGTAAAGAGCACCAACATAAAGAAGAATTTACACCAACGAATGGATAAAACAGCCAGTCAACATCAAATGGCAGTAACCCTAAATTTAAATTGACTGAATTCCCAACCAAAAGACACAGCCAAAACCCAACGGCATGTTACATCCAGACCTGTTTCACATGCAAGGATACCAAAGACTCAAAACGAAGGGATGGAGAAAGATTTACCAACCAAATGGAGAGCAAAAATAAATAATAAATAAATAACAAGCAGGAGTTGCAATTCTTGTATCGGATAAAATAGATTTTAAAGCAACAAAGATATAGTGGTAAAAGGATCAATGCAATAACAAGAGCTAACGATCCTAACACCCAGATAGGAGACTTAGATTCAGTGAGACAGAAAATTAATAAGGATATCAAGGACTCGAACTCAGATCCGGAACAAGTAAACTTAATAAATATTCATAGAGCTCTCCACTTCAAATACACAAAATATACATTCTTGTCAATACCACATCACACCTACCCATTAGTTTAAATGAAACATTGATTGGCCATTATTAATACCCAATTTTTTTCAAAATAAAGCAATATTTCCATTTACTCTCCCTCTTTCTCTTCCTCTTTCTTCCTCTCCTTTACTTATTTTTTTTTTCTTTCCTTCTCTCAAAAAAAAAGAAATCAACTTGTAAACCTCTAGATCCAGGTCGGCAATGTCTCTTTCATTGCTTGATTTCCTTCCTTTCCCTCCCTCCCTCCCTCCCCGCTTCCTCCCTCCCTTCCTTTCTGCCTTCCTCCCCCCCCCAAAAAAAAGAATATTCTATTTTTGTTCTTTTCTTCTATTTGAAGTTTTGCTACTTTTCTTGTCTTTCTCTTTCCTTTGATTTCAATTTTTGCTTCTAGGTCTTTAATCCACCTAGGATTTATTTTTGTGAATGATATTAGGAAGCAGTTCAATTTTTTTTCATATAGAAAACTGTGTCAAGCCGCATTTATTAAATTCTTTTCCTTTTGTAATAACAGCTATTGTATACTGTGTTTTCTTTCCTTCCTTTCTTCCTTTCCTTCCTTTCCTTTCTCACTCTGTCACCCAGGCTGGAGTGCAATGGCACCATCTCGGCTCACCGCAACCTCTGCCTCCTGGGTTCAGGCAATTCTCCTGCCTCAGCCTCCTGAGTAGCTGGGATTACAGGCACCTGCCATCATGCCCAACTAATTTTTGTATTTTTAGTAGAGATGGGGTTTCACCATGTTGGCCAGGCTGATCTTGAACTCCTGATCTCAAGTGATCCGCTCGCCTTGGCCTCCGAAAGTGCTGGGATTATAGGCTTGAGCCACCGCACCTGGCCTTACATTGTTTTCATATATGCATGAGTTTGTTTGCTGCTCTCTCTTCAAATTTTATTTTTTAGTTGACATAATAATTGTACATATTTATGGGGCACAGAGTGATGTTTTGATATTTATAATGTACAGTGATCAAATCAGGGTAATTAACACATTCATTATCTCAAACATTGATCATTTCCTTGTGTTGGGAACATTCAGTATTCTCCTTCTAGCTGTTTGAGACTGTAACATCTTACTATTAGCTACAGTGTGCTACATTGGCATAGAACCCTGGAGTTTCTTCCTCCTGTCTAGTTGCTAGTTGTAATTTTGATTCCCGCTGCTCCCCTGTGCTCTCTATGCTCTCTATGCTCCTTCACCGTGTATCTATCTCAGTATCCATAGCTTAAATTTAGTAGCTTCATGGTAAGTTTTGATAACTGGCAAAGGAAGTCTCACATTGTTTGAAATGTTCTTAGTTGTGCTTGACTTTTTGCTCTTTCACACACATTTTGCAATTCATTTAAAAGTTCCTCAGTAAACCCTGTTGAGATTTTATGTGACACTGCACTTCATGTTAATATTTAATATTCGTTTTGAGAGAATTCGCATCTAAATGGGAGGTTTTCTCCGTTTGTGTTATTAAATAAGTGTTGTAATTTTCAACAAAGATTTTGTGCCTCTTTTGTTTGATACATTCCTAGGTACCTTAGATGCTTTGTAGTTCTTTAAAAACGACAGTTTCTGGCTGGGCCCGGTGGCTCACACTTAGAATCCCAGCACTTTGGGAGGCCAAGGCGGGTGGATCACGAGGTCAAGAGATCGAGACCATCCTAGTCAGCAAGGTGAAACCCCGTCTCTACTAAAAGTACAAAAGTGAGCTGGGCATGGTGGCGCGTGCCTGTCATCCCAGCTACACAGGAGGCTGAGGCAGGAGAATTGCTTGAACCCAGGAGGCGGAGGTTGCGGTGAGCCGAGATCGTGCCATTGCACTCCAGTCTGGGTAACAACAGTGAAACTCTGTCTCAAAAAACAAAAACAAAATGACAGTTTCTGCCTGTCCCAGCACTTTGGGAGGCCGAGGTGGGCAGATCAAGAGTTTGAGACCAGCCTGGCCAACATGATGGAACCCTGTCTCTACAAAAAATACAGAAATTAACTGGGCATCGTGGCACATGCTTATAGTCCCAGCTACTCAGGAGGCTGCGGAAGGAGGATTGCTTGAACCTGGGAGGTGGAGGTTGCAGTAAGCCAGGATCGTGCCATTGCACTCCAGCCTGGGCAAGAGAGTGAGACTCCATCTCAAAAAATACATAAATAAATAAATTTTTAAAAGACAGTTTCTAGCCATTTGTTGTGAGCATATAGGCACACAATTGATACTTTCCTATCCATCTTACATGCTACAGCCTAATTAAATTCTTTCCTACCTATGTCTCATCTTTGATCTTTCATTTTTTTTTGTTGGAGTCTTCTGCAAATAATGACAGTTTTGTTTCTCCGTCCCCAACATAGTGTCTGTGTGTGTGTGTTTGTGTTGTCTAACAGCATTGGTCAGGAATGGGTAGAGTGGTACGATTCAGGGATGTTCAAAAATATTATTTAGTCCTAAATGATAGTTGCTGAGTTTTTCTTTGACCCTCATTGAAGTTTATTTTTCAAGTTTCCAATTGCATGGACATGTCGGACTTATTTTCTATTAATGATTTCTATTTTTATTAAATTGGATTTGAGAAATTGTTCTTTATGATATCAATTTTTGGTATTTGTTGAGTTTGATATTATAGCTTAGTGTATGGCCAATTTTTGAAATGTTCTTGGAAAAATTATATATTCTTCAACTTCGATGTGCGTTTGCCAGTTACCCCTTGTAATTCTGTCCATTTTTGGTTTATGTTTTGAGATTATGTTGTTAAGTTGAAAACAGGTTCAGAGCTTTTATACTTTTGTGGGAAATGTTCCTTTTATTATAGCCTCTTATTTCTGATAATACTTTCTGTCGTTCCCAGTTTTTTTCTTCTAAAAATAAAATAACTATACAAGCTTTCTTTTGTTCATATTTGTCTGGTAAGATAGAAATAGGTAAATCTATATCTCCCCCCACCCCCTGCTTCCTTCAGTTTCAGTCTTTCTAGATAGTTCCACTTTGGGTGTGTTTCTTTCAATGGTATATAGATTAATTTTTCTTGTCTTATCTAGTCTGTGATTCTCTGTTTTTTGTGGACACTTTGTTTCCAATCATTGTGACCATAGATACTGTATAACATTGTACTTTCTTTTTTCTTTTTTTGAGACGGAGTTTTGTTCTTGTTACCCAGGCTGGAGTGCAATGGCACGATCTCGGCTCACTGCAACCTCCACCTCCTGGGTTCAAGGAATTCTCCTGCCTCAGCCTCCCGAGTAGCTGGGATTAGAGGCGTGTGCCACCTTGCCCAGCTAATTTTTGTATTTTTAGTAGAGACGGGGTTTCACCATGTTGACCAGGATGGCCTCGATCTCTTGACCTCATTATCCACCCACCTTGGCCTCCCAAAGTGCTGGGATTCTAAGTGTGAGCCACCACGCCCAGCCAACATTGTACTTTCTAATTTTCATTTTGTTATTTGATTTAAAAAGACTCTTCTTGTTTTCTGTTTTGATTGAGTTTTCATTATACCCACTTCTCATCTACCCTGTCCCACTGGGTAGAAGTTTGTAAAATGTGCATATTTAACTTTCACTTTTGACTTATCTGAAATTAATTAGTATCTTTACTGTAGTCTTTGATAATGCCAAGCATTTAAAATGCTTTAATCCAAACACCTGTTAGGACTTATATGTCATTTTATGTATTATATGTCATTCCCCCCCCCTTGCCCTGCTCAGAGTAAGAATTGTATGTTATTATTATCCATTATTTTACTTCCAACTCATTTTTATATTCAGATTCATTACAATTTGCTATTGTTTTAATACCATCAGTACTTATTTAGATTTGTCTACATAGTTACCCATTATTATTCACCATTGTTTCTTACATTTCTCTCTTTTCAGTGTTTCTGAAATAAATACTGTAGAATTTCTTTCAGTGAGAATCTTTACAATGGTATTCTTTTAATCTTCTTAAGAAAAATAAACTCTTCTCTTTCTTGTTCTTTTATTGACATTGAGCTGGGAAGGGAATTCTAGGTGGGTTCTTCTCTGAGCATGCAAATCTAGTTACTTTTTTTTTTTTTTTAAGAGCGATTACATTGTGCCACAGCTAGTTAGTGGAGAGTCTGAGGCTCAGAGCCAGGCCTACCTGAAACAAGAGCCCAGGTTCTCAGCCAAACTCTTTGTATTTGTATTCATCAAATAAGACACCATCTGAACAATAGCAAAGCCTACAGTGTATCTACATCATGACAACACATGGGCAAAGTTTAAAATGCAATATTCACCAAATTGACCAGGATGAATATCGCATTTCAAACTTTGCCCATAAAAAATTAGCTGGGCATGGTGGTGCGTGCCTGTAATCCCAGCTACTCAGGAGGCTGAGGCAGGAGAATTGCCTGAACCCAGGAGGCAGAGGTTGCGGTGAGCCGAGATCGTGCCATTGCACTCCAGCCTGGGTAACAAGAGCGAAACTCCGTCTCAAAAAAAAAAAAAAAAAAATGCAATATTCATTTTGGTTCAGCTTTTTGCACACTTCTCACATGCTAAGCAAGTCAGGAGGAAGGGATACAAAAGAATATTGTTGGCTGGGCACGGTGACTCACTCCTGTAATCCCAGCACTTTGAGAAGCCAAGGCAGCTGGATCAGTTGAGGTCAGAAGTTTGAGACCGGCCTGGCCAAGAAGGAGAACGCTGTCTCTACTAAAAATTCAAAAAATTAGCTGGCTTAGTGGTGGGCACCTGTAATTCCAGCTAGTTGGGAGGCTGAGGCAGGAGGATTACTTGAGACCGGGAGGCAGAGGTTGCAGTGAGCTGAGATCACGCCAGTGCACCTCCATCATCCTGTGGGCAACACAGAGAGACTCCATCTCAAAAAAAAAAAAAAAAGAAAGAAATTTTTCCTTGAGAAGAGAACTGTAATCCTGTTAGGAAAGTGGGCAGTATCCAGCCAGCATTTGTTCCATTACACTCGAGTCTTGGGCTCTGGGCTGGAGTTCTGGATCTCAGGATGCTTGGAAATAGAAAACACAGAAGGCTCCCTTTGAGTCGTGAATACACATGTGTATCGCTTGCCCTCTAGAGTACACACATAAACTTTCAATCCCGGCTGGGGTTCCCCTTGAAAGCAAGCCTGAGTTAAGGGTTTGCACATAGCTAGTTTATTTTGGTAAGTGCGTGGTTGCAGAGACTCTCGGAGAGTGTAACAGGAAATCCAAAAAGTGGATTCTCTTCGAAAGGAGGAAAGCCAATCAGAAGGTGCATTCTCTAGTTGGTTGCTGCTGTGGACACCGGTGCTCTGTGTGAATCAACTTTCTTCAGAGAAACAGAACCGTGTGTGTGTGAGGGGTGGGGGAGGTAAATAACTGGCTTGTGAGATTATGGGGCTGGCAAGTTCACAATTTGCAGTTTTGGCTGCAGGCTGGAGACCTAGGGGAGCTGCGGGTGCAGTGGAAGCCCGAAGGCACTGTGCTGAATGCCCTCTCCTTCTTGCTCTGGAAGGCTGCGTGGTATTAGTCAGAGTTCTGAGAGCAAGAGCCAATAGGATATACATGCGAGAGGGGGTTTATCAGGGGAACTGGCCCACAGGGTGTCGGAGGTGAAGTCCCACGGTAGGCTGTCTGCAACCTGGAGAACCAGGGAAGAAGCGGGTAGCGTGGCTTAGTCCACGTGTGAAAGCATCCAAGAAAGCTGATGGTGTGTCCCTCAGTCTAAGACCGGAAGGCCTTGTGGGGGTGAGGCCACTAGCGAAAGTTCTAGAGTCCAAAAGCTGGAGAATCTGGAGTCCCAATATCCAGGGGCAGGAGAAGCAGGGTGTCCCAGCTCTGGAAGAAGGAGAGTGAAAATTCGCCCTTCCTCTGCCTTTTTGATCCATCTGGGCCCCAAGCTGATTGGTTGGTGCCCATCCTTATTGAGGGTGGATCTTCCCCACCCGTATATGTCCACCAACTCACCTGCCAGTCTCCTTGGCAACACCCTCTTAGACACACCCAGAAAGAATCCTTTGCCAGCTATTTAGGTATCACTTAATCCAGTCAAATTGACAAACAAAATTAACATGCATGTGGTGGCGCATGCCTGTAATCCCAGCTACTTGGGAGGCTGGGGCAGGAGAATCACTTGAACCTGGGAGGCAGAGGTTGTGGTGAGCCAAGATCGTGCCATTGCACTTCAGCCTGGGCAACAAGAGCAAAACTCCGTCACTCTTTTTGTTCTATGTGGGCCTTCAACTGATTGAGGCCCACTCAGATTTTGGTGAGAAATCTACTTTACCTAAAGTTCACCAGTTTAAAAATAAATCTCACCCAAAAACACCCTCTAAGCTGACGGATAAAATTAACCATCACAGACTTGATCCTCTGTAGACTCTCTAGGAATGTGCAGAATATGCCTAAGACTGGGCCACCTAGTGACAGAGAAGGAAGCAGTTTACCCATTGGCACCATCTCCGAGTGGAGAGTTACCTGTGGGATGTTAACTCACTTCCTGCAGAGGCATGAATACTGTGCAGGTCCCCACAGGTGTCTCACACAGCAGTGTCAGGGTAACCCTGGGATGGAATACCAGGGGGCATACAGAGCAGCTGTGTGGCCAGGAGCATCAGGTCATACCCACAGGAAAGGTGGGATGAGAGGGTATAAGGCTGGGCATAAGGGAGAGCTAGTTTCTTTCAGATGCCTCATTTTTTCCTTAAAACCCTGCTTCTCGGCTCATGCTTGTAATCCCAGTACTTTGGGAGGCCGAGGCAGGCGGATCACCTGAGATCGGGAGGTTGAGACCAGCCTGACCAACATGGAGAAAACCCGTCTCTACTAAAAATGCAAAAATAGCCAGGTGTGGTGGCGCATGCCTGTAATCCCAGCTACTTGGGAGGCTGGGGCAGGAGAATCACTTGAACCTGGGAGACAGAGGTTGTGGTGAGCCAAGATCGTGCCATTGCACTTCAGCCTGGGCAACAAGAGCAAAACTCCGTCTCAAAACAAAAGAAAACAAAAAAAATCTACTTCTCTTTTTCTACCAGAGAATTTTAGAGTTACTGTTTTTCTTTCCCACTCATGGGAGGAAAGCTTAATTACATTTCTGTTATTTGCACGGCAGACATCATCAGTATCTTCTCTCTGTCTCTTAGCATGAATGACCCCTATCTGTCCGTTCCCTTCTCTGTGTCCATCTCTCTGTCCTGCAGCCCTGTTCCTCATGCTATATAGGCACTGTTCGTTCCCTTCTCTGTGTCCATCTCTCTGTCCTGCAGCCCTGATCCTCACGCTATACAGGCACTGTCCTTTCCCTTCTCTGTGTCCATCTCTCTGTCCTGCAGCCCTGTTCCTCATGCTATACAGGCACTGTCCTTTCCCTTCTCTGTGTCCATCTCTCTGTCCTGCAGCCCTGATCCTCACGCTATACAGGCACTGTCCGTTCCCTTCTCTGTGTCCATCTCTCTGTCCTGCAGCCCTGATCCTTACGCTATACAGGCACTGTCCGTTCCCTTCTCTGTGTCCATCTCTCTGTCCTGCAGCCCTGATCCTTACGCTATACAGGCACTGTCCGTTCCCTTCTCTGTGTCCATCTCTCTGTCCTGCAGCTCTGTTCCTCACGCTATACAGGCACTGTCCTTTCCCTTCTCTGTGTCCATCTCTCTGTCCTGCAGCCCTGTTCCTCACGCTATACAGGCACTGTCCGTTCCCTTCTCTGTGTCCATCTCTCTGTCCTGCAGCCCTGTTCCTCACGCTATACAGGCACTGTCCGTTCCCTTCTCTGTGTCCATCTCTCTGTCCTGCAGCTCTGTTCCTCACACTACAGCCACACCTCATTTTTTTGTGCTTTGCTTTATTACACTTCACAGATACTGCATTTTTTTCCCCGCAAATTGAAGGTTTATGGCAACCCCATGTTGAGCAAGTCTATCAATGCCTTTTTTTCCAACAGCATGTGCTCACTTTGTGTTTGTGTCACATTTGGTAATTCTCATATTTCAGACTTTTTCATTATGACTCATTATGATTTTATCCATTATGATGATCTGTGACTGATTTTTTTTTTCTTTTTTTGAGATAGAGTTTCGCTCTTCTCACCCAGGCTGGAGTGCAATTGTGCAATCTTGGCTCACTGCCACCTTTGCCTCCCAGATTCAAGTGATTCTCCTGCCTCAGCCTTCCAAGGAGCTGGGACTACGGGGGTGCACCACTACGCCCGGCTAATTTTGCATTTTTAGTAGAGATGGGTTTCACCATTTTGGCCAGTCTGGTCTCGAACTCCTGACCTCAAGTGATCCACCTGCCTCAGCCTCCCAAAGTGCTGAGATTACAGGCATAAGCCACCACGCGTATCTTTGACCTTTGTTTTATAATTGTTTTGGGCTGCCATGAACCACACCCATAGAAGACGGTGAACTTAATCGATAAATGTGTGTGTTGTGAGTGCTTCTCCAAACCCTGTTGCTCTGTCTCTCTCCATCTCCTTGGGCCTCCCTCTTCCCTGAGACACAACAATATGGAAATCAGGCCAATTAATAACTTTACAATGGCCTTTAGGTGTTTCAATGAAAGGAAGAGTTGCACATCTGACTTTAAATCAAAAGCTAGAAATGATTATGCTCGGTGAGGAAGGCATGTTAAAAGCTGAGACAGGACAAAAGCTCCGCCTCCCTTGCCAAACAGACAAGCTGTGAATAATACAAAGGAAAAATTCTTTTTTTTTTTTTTTTTTTTTTTTTTTTGAGACGGAGTTTCGCTCTTGTTACCCGGGCTGGAGTCCAATGGCGTGATCTCGGCTCACCGCAACCTCCGCCTCCTGGGTTCAGGCAATTCTCCTGCCTCAGCCTCCCAAGTAGCTGGGATTACAGGCACGTGCCACCATGCCCAGCTAATTTTTGTATTTTTAGTAGAGACGGGATTTCACCATGTTGACCAGGTTGGTCTCGATCTCTAGACCTCGTGATCCACCCGCCTCGGCCTCCCAAAGTGCTGGGATTACAGGCTTGAGCCACCGCGCCCGGCCAAAGGAAAAATTCTTAAAGGAAATTAAAAGGCCGCTCTTTTGAACACATGAATAAGAAAGTAGAACAGCCTTACTTCTGATAGGGAGAAAGTTTGAGTGGTCTGAGTAGAAGATCCATCAGTCCAGCTATAGCATTCCCAAGGCAAAGCCTAATCCAGAGCAAGGAGCTAACTTTTCAATTCCGTGAAGGCTGAGAGAGACGAGGAAGCTACGGAAGAAAAGCTGGAAGCTAGCAGCGGTTGGTCCATGGGGTTTAAGGAAAGAGGCCTTCTCCGTAACAAAAGTGCAGGGTGCTGCAGGAGCTGCAGCAAGTCATCCAGAAGAGCTAGCTGAGACCTCTGCCGCAGGTGGCGGCACTAAACAGTCGATCTTCTTTCTTTTTCTTTTTCTTTCTTTTTTTTTTTTCAGACAGGGTCTCACTCTATTGCCCAGGCTGAAGTACAGTGGCATGATCACATTTCACTGCAGCCTTGGCCTCCTGGGCTCAAGTGAGCCTCCCATTTCAGCCTCCCAAGTAGCTGGGACGAAAGGTATGTACCACCACACCAGACTAATTTTTATTTTTATTTTTTTGTAGGAAAAAGGTCTCACTATATTACCCTGGATGGTCTCAAACTCCTAGACTCAAGTGATCCTCTTGAGCAGGTAGCCCCTGCTGCTGTGTCGTTCCCCTGTTGGCTAGGGTTGGACCTCACAGTCTAAGCTAATTCCAACTGGCCATTTTAAAGGGAGCAGGAGTATGAGCCAGAGTGGTGGGGTGAGCAGTTAGGCAGGAAGGACAGTTACAGAACAGGGAACTAAAGGTGACTCAGGTCAGAGCACGTGATCAGGGCGAGTCAGGACAGAGCAGATATCCAGGGGAACAGATGTGAGTTACTGATTAGAACTGGTGGATCAGGCTGGAGCAGATGACCAGGGGAACAGTATGAGACATTGGACCCAGCCCAATAGATTGTCAGTGTATATGAAACAACCTTATTCTGCAAGAATAGACTATCTATTAATAGGACTTTCATAGCTAGAAAGATAAGTCAATGTTTGGCTTTGAACCGTTGTTATGTGTAAATTTTTGGTGCCACAAAAGAAGTAGCACTCAAATATACATTTTCTCAGCAAGGCAATTTACTTCTATAGATGGGTGTGTCTCACAGATGGAGCAATGGCAAGCACACACCTGAATAAGAGACGGGAAGGGGTTCTTATCCCTGACACAGGTAGCCCCTGCTGCTGTGTCGTTCCCCTGTTGGCTAGGGTTGGACCACACAGTCTAAGCTAATTCCAATTGGCCATTTTAAAGGGAGCAGGAGTATGGGCCAGAGTGGTGGGGTGAGCAGTTAGGCAGATAGGACAGTTACAGAACAGGTATCTAAAGGTGACTCAGGTCAGAGCAGGGACTGGGATGAGTCAGGATGGAGCAGATGACCAGGGGAACAGATGTGAACTGATTAGAACTGGTGGAAAAGGTTGTTTACTGAAACTACAAGAAAGTTAAACTTTAAAATGGAGGACAAAGAACTGAACATACTGACATGCTGATTCTCGTTTTTTGTTGTTGTTGTTGTTTTTTGAGACAGAGTCTCACTCTGTCCCCCAGGCTAGAGTGCAATGGCATGATCTCGGCTCACTGCAACCTCCACCTCCTAGGTTTAAGCAATTCTCTGTCTCAGCCTCCGGAGTAGCTGGGATTATAGGCGCCCACGACCATGCCCAGTTACTCTTTGTACTTTTAGTAGAGACGGAGTTTCAGTATCTCGGCCAGGCTGGCTGTGACCTCCTGACCTCATGATCCACCTGCATCAGCCTCCCAAAGTGCTGAGATTACAGGTGTAAGCCACTGCACCCGACCTTGACATACTGATTCTTTGAGGAGAAATTTAGAATTTATTGTATCCGGTAACTAACTGATGGCTTGTACAGGGAGCCGTTCTCCTCTGGGCAGTCTCGGGTCCTCTCTTGTGTGCAGATGTGTCCTGCTTCATTGTGGCAGCCTCAGGGGTAAGGAATCAAGACCCACAAATTCAGACTCTCAACAATGTGGGAGAAAAAGGCCTACAAATACCATGGTGATCAGGCAACTCTGCACAGACCAAGGAAAAGATGCTGGGAGCTGGTATTTCCTTGGCAGGGACCAAGGGGATGTGGGGGGAAGTGGAGGGGTAAAGTATTCCTTGGCTGGAACATATCAAGGCAAGAAAAGTTACGGGGTCAATGAACTATTCCTTGGAGTGGCTTGAAGTGTTAGAAAGAGGGGAGGCATCTCCATTAGGAGGGACCGAACTTCACACCAACCTCCAGTAATAGAGGACGTGAGAAATTTCCAGTAGGGGAAATTGGGTCTCATCCCAAAAGGCGAGAAATTTTTGGTAAGGGAAATTGAACCTCACCCCAAAACCATCAAGATGGGAAGTACCCCAAGTAAGGTAAGAGATAAAAGAAGAAAGCTAGCAACAATTTTCCCCTCATAGTCCCCTAGGCCTAATGTTAAATATGAAAATAATAATCATAATAAAAGGACCTATACATTTCATAGAAAGGCTCAAAGGGCAAATGAGAATATATGCAGGATGTTAAAGCTTCATTTTGTAACTAATAATTGGCCAGATACTGTCAGGAAGTTACAAATAATAGAGAACTGAAGAGACAGACCTATGTGTAAAAAGAGACGAAGAGAAGCGAGCGGAAGGCAAAAGGTCTGCTGTCCGCCGTGCAGCAGAGTACCCAGGGGCCGGAGCCTGTGAAGAACCTGGACCCCACGCTGCAGGCACTGTAAAGGGTACCATGCAGCAAAGTACCCAGGGGCCGGAGCCTGTGAAGAACCTGGACCCCACGCTGCAGGCACTATAAAGGGTACCATGCGGCAAAGTACCCAGGGGCCGGAACCTGTGAAGAACCTAGACCCCACGCTGCAGGCACTGTAAAGGGTACCATGTGGCAAAGTACCCAGGGGCCGGAGCCTGTGAAGAACCTGGACCCCACGCTGCAGGCACTGTAAAGGGTGCCATGCAGCAAAGTACCCAGGGGCCGGAACCCGTGAAGAACCTGGACCCCACGCTGCAGGCACTGTAAAGGGTACAAAAGAGTAAGCAGAGAGGCAGAGAGAGAGAGAGGGAGTCAGAGAGAAAAAGAGGGAGACAGTCAGAGAGAGAAAGAGAGGGACAGAGGCAGAGAGGGAGTCAGAGAGAAAAAGAGGGAGACAGAGAGAGAGAGGGACAGAGAGGGAGAGAGGGAATCAGAGAGAAAAAGAGGGAGACAGAGAGAGAAAGAAGGACAGAGAGAGTCAGAGATAGAGACAGAGAGAGAAAGAGGGACAGAGAGAGAGAGTCAGAGAGAGAGAGAGACAGTCAGAAAGAGAGGGACAGAGAGGGAGGGAGTCAGAGAGAAAAAGGGAGACAGAGAAAGAGAGGGACAGAGGCAGAGAGAGAGAGACAGAGAGAGAAAGAGAGGGACAGAGGGAGGGAGACAGAGAGGGACAGAGAGGCAGAGAGGGAGTCAGAGAGAGAGACAGAGACAGAGAGAAAGAGAGGGACAGAGAGAGAGGCAGAGAGAAAGAGGGACAGAGGCAGAGAGGGAGTCAGAGAAAAAGAGGGAGACAGAGAGAGAGGGACAGAGAGGAAGAGAGGGAATCAGAGAGAAAAAGAGGGAGACAGAGAGAGAGAGGGACAGAGAGGCAGAGAGGCAGTCAGAGAGAAAAAGAGGGAGACAGAGAGAGAGAAAAAGAGGCAGAGAGGGAGTCAGAGAGAAAAAGAGGGAGACAGAGAGAGAAAAAGACGCAGAGAGGGAGTCAGAGAGAAAAAGAGGGAGACAGAGAGAGAGAGGGACAGAGAGAGGCAGAGAGAGAGGGTCAGAGAGAGAGACAGACAGTCAGAGAGAGAAAGAGAGGGACAGAGAGAGAGAGGCAGAGAGAAAGAGAGGGACAGAGGCAGAGAGAGAGTCAGAGAGAAAAAGGGAGACGGTCAGAGAGAGAGAGAGGGACAGAGAGGCAGAGAGAGAGACAGGGAGGCAAAGTGGGGGAGAGGTAAAGAGAGGGGGAAGCAGAGAGAGAAAGAAAGCCAGAGGCAAAGGGAGAGAAAAGGGACAAAACAAATGTTTCAAATTAAAAATAGGTCACTTCAAAAGAGAATGTCCCAAATGGGAACAAGAATAAAAGTTGTATATGAAAGGAAATCAACTAATATTAAAATTCTGTTCATTCTAGAGGCAGGAATAAACCTATTAGAGAGACACTTAATGCTAAAATTTGGCTTAGGCCTCTGTATTCATCAGGGAAAATTCCTCCCCTCCCTAAACTTGCTCACCACTGCAGACAGGGAGCACATCCATCCCGAGGTATGGTAAAAAAAAACAAACAACAAAAAGAAATGAGAACTGAGGAAATGGCAAATGCCTTCAATTCATGCTAAATTTAAAGCCCCTAGGAAAATAATACAAAGAAGACAGTACACGATTCCTTTAAAAGCCAAGATACATTTGAAACCTAGAATTAATAATTAAGTCTTCTCCGCGATGGGCTTCTTGAACCCTGTGTCTGTCTCCCTATAACACTCCAATACTGTCTAAACTGTATTACCCTAAGTTCCAATCTTGTGGCCTTAGGCAGTCTAATCCACAGACATAACGAAAGTTTGCTTTGGGAAAAAACAAAAAAAGAGTTCTCATCTTGACAATAAGAAAAAAAAAGGTGGGTGAGAACTTATATAAATAAGAATCTTACATGGTAAATTCTTGACCTAAGGTAAATTAGCTGGTTATTTAAAGGGATGTTTACAAGTCAGAAAGTTAAGGCATGTCAGAGATTGAAAGTCGTGAAAAATGTTACACAAGAGAATTTATCCACGAAATGTATAATTTAAAAGTAATTAGGCTTCCTAAATGTACAACTATCGAAGAAGCAGTTTATGTGCAAGATGTGTAAGGAAAGCAGAATATACTCTTGGTAAAAGGATTATAAGGAGGCATAAGAATGTAAATTTTTGCCTACATTAAAAGGTTGAGGGAGGCCGAGGCAGGTGGATCACAAGGTCAAGAGATCGAGACCATCCTGGTCAACATGGTGAAACCCCGTCTCTACTAAAAATACAAAAAATTAGCTGGGCATGGTGGCGCGTGCCTGTAATCCCAGCTACTCAGGAGGCTGAGGCAGGAGAATTGCCTGAACCCAGGAGGCGGAGGTTGTGGTGAGCCGAGATCGCGCCATCGCACTCCAGCCTGGGTAACGAGCGAAACTCTGTCTAAAAAAAAAAAAAAAAAAAAGATTAAAAAAATTGTTTTAAAGGTTTAAACGAGTTTTGAAATGTTAATTATAAAGGAAACTCTGTGTATGTAAACATATTGGCTATAGTTAAAGGGGTATCATCCCGTTTTTCTGTAAACTGGACATTAAAATAAAAGCAAAATGGGTTTTTCTTAAAGCACTAACCTGTTCTATAACAAAAATCATACAGGGTTAAAAAGAGTCTATAAAAATCTTAACTTACGGTCAGACATTCAGAGTGGATAAATATGTCTACAAGATTTTATTAAAATTGAGTTTAACATTCATAGCACACTAATAGAAAGGTAAAATTTAGCTTACGTAGTATAAAATCATACAGGAAGCTTAGTCAGATATAAAATGGTGTTTGGCTTTCTTTGGTCCAAAAAACTAATAAAAATAGGTGCTAAAGGGAATTCAGAAGGAAAATGGATAGTGCCAGACCAGAAAGAAGTGTTATCCAAACCCTTTATGAGGGAAATCTTGTTCCAGCTGCATCAAGGGACCCACTGGCGGCCCCAGGCCATGTGTGATGCAGTTCTCAGAGTTTATGAATATATAGGAATGTATACCCAGGCCAAACAAGTTACAGACAGTTGCTTAGTAGGTGAGAAAACTAATAAGCTATAAAAAGATTACCCCTTGGGGGAAGGAATCCAGGCTTAAGGCCATTCCAAAGTATCCAGATTGATTACACAGAGACGCCTCCAAGCAGTTGCCTCAAGTATGTGTTAGTAATAGTAGATCTAGATCACCTTGCTCACTCAGTAGGCAGACGTTACTCCCTTTTTAAGCACAGCTGCTGATAATGTAGTCAAGACATTAGTTGAAAATATTATACCCAGGTTTAGATTAATAAAAAACATCGATTCAGATAACAGGGCTCATTTCACTGCACATGGCATTAAGAAATTAGTGCAGGTACTGGATATAACATGGGAATATCAAACTCCCTGGCACCCACCTTCATCAGGGAAAGTAGAAAGGCCTATCACCCTGTTGAGAGTCCGAACTGCTCCCCAAAAAGGCATGGCCTATCCCCTTATAAGATGCTTTATGGATTCCCTTATCTACCTTCTACCACTGACCTTCCTACATTTGAAAGAAAAGATCAGTTTCTCAGAAATTATATACTTGGTGTATCTTCCACTTTCTCTTCCCTCAGAACTAAAAGGTCTTTCAGCACAGGTGCCACCCCTAGAGTTTCCCGCACAACATCAGCCTGGGGACCATGTCCTCATCAAAAGCTGGAGAGAAGGAAAAGCTCGAACCAGCCTGGGAAGGACCTTACCTAGTGCTCCTAACTACTGAAACCGCAGACCAGACAGCAGAAAGAGGATGGACTCATCACACCCAAGTCAAGAAAGCTCTGCCCCCTCTGGAGTCATGGGCCATAGTCCCGGGGGGAAACCCTACCAACCTAAAGCTAAGAAAAGTTTAACCCGCCTTCATTTATTTTATTACTCCTTCTTTCTGTGTTCTACTGCTGAGCAACTCGTTATTAATGTAACCAGGTCACCTTTTCCTCGGACAATCACATTCCTTGCCTGTCTCACCACACCTTGTGGGGATCTCCAACACCAAAAGCAATTGGCCTCCTCAGAAAAATACATCTGCCCTTCCAAAGTACCTGTGTGACCCTTGCATCCTAGAAACCAAGCTCCCCGCATTTCTCAAATTTTGGGAACTAAATGAGGTCGAGTATCCAGGATGATACTGTCCCTCCTGGGACGACGTCCAGTGGGCCACTGAGAAGGGTGGACTTCCTCAAAGGGCTTCACCTCTCTAAAACCATACGTCCATTTTGCTGAAGAAAGCGTTCCTTCTAATTGTCAACAGTGCCAATGCGATCCAGCACAGCTCTCTATCTTACCTCTACTAGACTCTACCAGTCCTGACCCACTTTAGGTCGCTTCTGTGGCACAGGAGCAGACCTCAAAGGGTCTTTTGAAATGCATTCTATTAATCCCTCATCCTCTTCGCCCCCTTCCTCCTCTTCTCCTTTTGGACCTTCTTCTGATCAAACTGTCACCCTCCCATACCTAAGATAGGACCAAAGTAGACATGGGAATAAGTGATTTCAAAGCAACCTTAGCAGTAGAGACAGGAGACCAAGACGCAAACGCCGGGTTGCAATGGATCACACATTCCATCCACGTTAAACAAAAGCAATTGTGAGACTAGTGTGCACGGCCGGCCAGAGGCCCAAACGTCCCCTTTCTGCTAGGAAGGTCCTCCAGTCCACCAGGCATGGGCTGTATGGTAATTCTTTTCCAGGATTCTACAGCCTGGGGTAACAAGTCATGTCAAGCTCTCTCTCCGCTATATCCCGAAGTTCAATACGCCGCGGGTCAGCCTGCAAGGACCATCCATCTTCCATCTCTGAACACTAAGTTCACTTCGTGTCTCTCACGACAAGGAGGAAACCTAGCGTTCCTCGGAGACGGGAAGTGATACAATGAGCTTAACACTTCTCAAGAGCTTTGCCATCAGTTAGCCCTTGTTCATCCCCAAGCAGATGTGTGCTGGTATTGTGGTGGGCCTTTGCTGGACACTCTGCCAAGTAACTGGAGCGGCACTTGTGTTCTAGTCCAATTGGCTATGCCTTTCACCCCGGCATTTCATCAACCAGAGGAAGGAAAAACACAGCATCGTAAAGCAAGAGAAGCCCCTTATGGGTGTTTTGACTCTCACGTTTATTGAGGTACAGTTGGAGTCCCACGAAGAGTACCAGATAAATTTAAAGGCTGAGATCAAATGGCTGCAAGACTTGAGTCAGTATTTTGGTAAGTGACATTAAGAACGTAGATTTGGGCTCGTCGCAGTGGCTCGCACCTGTAATCCCAGCACTTTGGGAAGCCGAGGCGGTGGATCAGGAGTTCAAGACCAGCCTGGCCAAGATGGTGAAACCCCATCTCTACTAAAAATACAAAAAATTAGCCAGGCGTGGTGGCACACACTTGTAATCCCAGCTACTCGGGAGGCTGAGGCAGAGAATTGCTTAAACCTGGGAGGCGGAGGTTGCAGTGAGCTGGGATGCCGCCGCTGCACTCCAGCCTGGATGACAGAGCCAGACTCCATCTTAAATTAAAAAAAAAAAAAAAGAATGTAGATTGGATAAATTACATTTATTACAACCAACCGTGGTTTATTAACTACTAGAGATAGGAATAGCTAGATAGCTTGGGGAAATAGAATAGCTTTAGACATGGTATTAAAGAGGAGGAGTTTGCATCCTGATTAAAACTCAGTGTTGTACCTTCATCTCAAACCATACCTCCCCGATGGAAGTTTAACAAAGGCATTGCAAGGTCTAACTGCTCTGTCCAAACTGAGGGATAAATGAAGGTGGCTAGAAAAACAGTTTGGTAAGTGGAAAGGAATCATAGCCTCAATCCTTAACTTCTCCCACAGCCCTGTAGTGGCTGTGCGCATTCTGGCTGGGTGTTGTGTCATAGCACGCATCTGTGGGTTGTTGCAGAGACTCAAAAGCAGCACTTTCTGAAACCTCCTTTAACTCTCCTCTACCTTATTCAGAGAAGCTGCTTCTTTTAGAAAATTAAGCAGAACAACTAAGCCAAGACATGTTAAGGAAGTATGAAGAGAAAGAGCTGTAAAAAAAAAATCCAACAGGAGAGAATTGTTGGATACAGTGAGTTCTAAATTTCTCTTCAAAGAATATGCCAGTATGTTCAGTTCCTTGTCCTCCACTTTAAAGTTCAACCTCCTCACCGTTTCAGCAAACAACCTTTTCCGCCAGTTCTAACCAGTAGTTCACATCGGTTCCCCTGGTCATCTGCTCCATCCTGACTCACCCTGATCACCTGCTCTGACCTGAGTCACTGTCCTTCCTGCCAAACTGCTCCCCCGACCACTCTGGCTCATACTCCCACTCCCTTTAACTTTCAAGCCTTATCATTTAAAATACATTTCATAAGACTCTTGCTGCCATAGATAGTAGTTCCTGTGATGGGTCCAGGCAAAGTCAACTGGAAACCTTGAGGAAAGGATTCACCATTCTATATTCCATTAAGAACACTTGCGATTCACGAGAGGAGGTCAAAATATCAATATTAATAGGAATTTGGAAGAGGTGGATTCTAACCTTCATGGATGATCTTGAGGGGTTTTCTATTTCAGTGGAGGAAGTAACTGCAGATCTGGTGGAAACAGCCAGAGAATTAGAATGAGAAGCGGAGCCTGAAGATGTGACTGAGTTGCTGCAACCTTATGTTCAAACTTGAATGGATGAGGAATTGCTTCTTGTGGATAAGCAAGGAAAGTGTTGTTTTAACTTAGGTTAGGGGGTACACGTGAAGGTTTGTTACGTAGGTAAACGTGTGACAGGGGTTTGGTGTGCATATTCTTTCATCACCCAGATATTAAGCCTAGTACCCAATAGTTATATTTTCTGCTCCTCCCCCTCCTTCCACCCTCTCCCATTAGTAAACCCCAGTGTCTGTTCTTCCCTTCTTTGTGTTTGTAATATCTTATCATTAAGCTTCCAGAAAGTGGTTTCTTGAGATAGAATCTACTCCCGGTGACGATGCAGTGAACATTGTTGAAATGGCACCAAAGGATTTAAATATTATGTAGAAGTTCTACAGAAAAGTATTTTGTGAAAGGAAGAGTCAATTGATGTGGCAAACTTTATCATTATCTTATTTTAAGAGAGTTGCAGCCAACCCAACCTTCAACAACCCTACCCTGACCAATCAGCAGCCATCAACACTGAGGCAGGACCCTCAGCCAGCAAAAAGACTCACTAAAGACTCAGATGATTGCTGGCATTTTTTAGCAATAAAGGTTTTGCTTGTTTGTTTTTTGTTGTTTTTTTTTGAGACAGAGTCTCACTCCGTCACCCAGGCTGGAGTGCAGTGGCACGATCTTGGCTTACTGCAACCTCTGCCTCCTAGGTTCAAAGGATTCTCCTGCCTCAGCTCCTCCAATAGCCATAATTACAGGTGTACACCACCATGCCTGACTAATTTTTGTATTTTTAGTAGAGACAGAGTTTCTCCATGTTGGCCAGGCCAGTCTCGAACTCCTGACCTTGTGATCTGCCCACCTCAGCCTTCCAAAGTGCTGGAATTACAGGCATGATCCACCTCGCCTGGCCAGCAATAAACTGTTTTTAAAGTATGTACATTGTTTGAGACATAATGCTATTGCACCGTTAATAGGCCACAGTATAGTATAAACATAAATTTTATATGCCCTGGGAAACCAGTTTGCGTGACTCGCTCTATCAAGATACTTGCTTTATTCTCGAACCAAACCCGCAATGCTCACAGTATCTTCAAGGCATGCCTATATACTACAAGCACTGTTTTGCTCTCCCCAGCTGTTGTGAAATCTTTAGGGACAAAGACCCTGCCTTGTCATTCTATTTTCTCAGTTCCTAGGTTCTTAATACTTGCTTGATATATACTGGCTGGAACAAATTGAACAAGCTTTTCTTTTGGGTTCTGCCAATATTTAGTCACCACAGGAAGTTCCTTCCCACTGAGCATTTAAAACTCCAACTTAGGCCTTACCCTACGTGCTTAACCCCTTTTGTACTGTTTTCTCCTGTGTAACATGAGAGAAACGGTGCCTCCTCAAAGGTTTGTTGTTAGATTAGGTGACTTGGAGGGTAGGAAAGCATTTGGTTGACTGTAAAGCAAAGTACAGAGGTAAATTATGATTATTATTGTGGCAGACGTTGCAATTAATAGTCGGACGCTACAATCTGGTCTTCCCCTCTTCCGCAGGAACAGAATTGCCATTGGGCTCCGGGAGAGACTACACTTCTTGTCTGCCTGCAGCTGTGCTCTTTCCTCTTCTCACAAGCTGGAATGTGCATGTGCTCCCACCCAGCACTGACCATGGGAGCAGACAGTGCCCTGCAGTATGGCAGAGCAACAAGGTGGAAAGGGCCTGAGTCCTCGAGTGACTTCATGAGCCCTCTCACTATCCCGAACCTTGGGACTGCTATATGATAAGGACTTTCTGCGAGTCACTGTCTTTTAGAGTCTATCTGTTTTCACTGCCTGGACTTACCCTGAATAATATGGCTGTTATCAGGAGTGTATTGTTGCTGTGAGAATCCTCTAAGTCATCTCTACTCTGCCTCTGACCACTAAACTCATGTTGGGTAAGAGTCACTTCACATTTTTCCCTCAATGAAGAGATTAAGAGGGAGGGAGCAAGATAAATTGAGGCCTGGATTTTACCAGAAGGTGAAGGGCTGTCCTTGCCTTTCCTCCATTCAGGTCGAATAATTCTAGACAGAAGCATTAAGCTCATATCAAACCACCTGCTTTGTGGAGGCATGGGCGGAAAAGGTGGAACTGACATACTGAAATCCTTGCTTTCCTCATTGTGGCCTTTGCTAGAGCCTTCTGTGATGTGACACTTTTCAATCCGAGTCAACCTGGAAGTTAGAAATGAGGAAGTTTTCCTAGAATGGAAAAAGTCTGATGTACTTGAAAAAGACTATGCTCAGCCCAGATTCCAGTTTCATTACTTAGCAGGGAAGGCATGCCATCTTCCCAGGCCCTTTCCTTTTACTTTCCCATCTGTGAAATGAGGACACTGGTCTCTGTGTCTACGCATTGCTAGGAAGATTGCATACTACTGAGACAGAAGGTGGGTCTAGCGCAGTCCTGGGCATTTTGTAAGCCACCCAGGGAGACTGAGGATGGTCAGCTGGAGATAAAGGATGAGAACTAGGAGAAGGCAGTTAGTGTTTTAAGAAAGGAAATGGTTACGGGGCATCCCAAATCTTACTGAAAGGACAAGTAAGATGAAGATTTTACAGTATCTGTTGGAATCAGAAAAGAAAACATTAGTCATGGGTGACCCTGGAGGAAGCCATGTGGAGAAGGGAGAGTTGGGTCGGAGCCTTTTGCAATGAATTGGGAAGTGAGGACAAGAGGAGCTATAGAACATGCATAAACAGCTTTGTGGAAGTTTGGAAATGCAGACATGTGGGCCTGTCGGGGGGTGGGGCAGGGGAGGGAGAGCATCAGGACAAACTGCTAGTTCACGTGGGGCTTAAAATCTAGACGACGGGTGGATAGGTGCAGCAAACCACCAAGGCACATGTATACCTGTGTAACAAACCTGAACCTTCTGCACCTGTGTCCCAGAACTTAAGAAGAAAAAAAAAGAAATCCAGGATGAACAATGAAGGCTGAAAATTAGAAACTTAAACTCATTCCTTAAATGTTGTCCAGACTGTCTACACCTTTATGCTTTCCAGTTGTTCAAAACCTGAGTGGAAAAAAATTGTCATTTTTTTACTTCTGATTGTATTCTGCTTAAGTAGGAAATCTTAAATCGTTCAAACCAGCTGGGCGCAGTGGCTCACACCTGTAGTCCCAGCATTTTGGGAGGCCGAGGCAGGTGGATCACCTGAGGTCAGGAGTTCAAGACCAGCCTGGCCAACTTGGTGAAACCCTGTGTCTACTTAAAAAAAAATAGAAAAACTAGCCGGGTATGGTGGCACATGCCTGTCATCGCAGCTACTCGGGAGGCTGAGGCAGGAAAATCACTTGAACCCATGAGGTGGAGGTTGCAGCAAGCTGAGATTGCACCATTGCACTCCCGCCTGGGTGACAAGAGTAAAACACCATCTCAAAAAAAAATCATTAAAATATCCTTATCACATGTCTATTCCCCTCCCCCCTCCCCACAAAGAAGAAGTTTGGTTGTCAGTGGAAGTTTAGAAACTGGAAGAAAACTGGAGGGGGCAGTGGGGCGAAAGGTGAGTTGTTTCATTCTTGTTTAAGTGGGAAACCTCTGGGCATGTTACAATGCAGAGGGCAAGGATCTACGGAGAAGCCAAAGATAAGGAAAGAGAGGCATAATAAAAAGTGCAGTTGTTGAGAAGGTGAGCACATCTGGGACCCAAGGCACAGGCAGAAGCATTAACCCAGGAGGGCAAGAGGCTAGGAAGCTCGCAGGTGCAGGCGAGTTCAAGGAACAGCATTCCTTTCCTTCATGCCATGCGATGTGCCACTTTCTTGTTCAATTTGACTCATCAGACACGTGGTTAACCTGTGAGCTGGTGGTACAAGTGAGTATGAATCTAAGGCTCTTACAGCATTAGAAGTTGGAGAGACAGATAACCATGATCAGAGCTAATCTTTGTAGAGCAGGGACTCTGGATGATGCAGTCAGCATTTAGTTCTCACAGCAGCCCCAGGAAATAGGCCGGAGTGCGGTTCTATTTTAACAGATGAAGGAAAGGGGTGCAGAAACATGAAATTACTTGTCCTAGGTTAGAACTGTGGGACTAGAATGAACACTCCGAGAAAGGACTCTGGGAGTCGTGCTCATCAAGGAGACATCATGCTTCTGCTCCTCTTGTTCACAAATCATGTCTCCGAGAAACGATTGGCCACAATACCGTGCGTCTGGGTGGCAGCAGTTTCCAGGGCAGTTCCGATTGAGCATCACTTCGTCTTTTCAGTGAAGGCAATTTGTTTACTCTCCCTCCAGCCTCTCTTCAGCTGACAGGCTCCTGCTCAACCCTCATCATCCAGCCTGAGTTAGCCTGTGGCCTCCTCTGCAAAGTTCATCTCCTTATACTTTAAGCCCTCGGTTTTTAATTATAGTTGTTTCCCACACCCCAAACTGAGGCAAAAAGGATTTGTTTTAATTTAGGAATTGTGTGGGAAATCTTACAAAAAGCTCATGGAGAAGATAGAAGCTTTTCAGCTCCAGCCAGAGCCTCTCCCCTGGACTCTAGATTCCATATATCCAGCTGCACCTCTATTTGGATGTCTGACAGATGTCTCAGACTTCAAAGCCTGAACTCCTGATCTCAAGCTTTGACTCTACCTCCCTCGTCTACTTTTTGGCAGTCCGCCATCTTGGTTAATGGCATCCCTATAATTCCAGGTGCATGGGGACAAAACCTCTCCTTCTCTCAGCGCACCCCATTGGCTCTTCCTCCAAGCTACACATGTTCATGATCCAGCCATGTGATGAATTTTATGTGTCAGCTTGGCCAGCAGTACCCAGATATTCGGGTTAGCACTAGTCTAAATGGTACTGTGGAGATACTGCTTTTAGATGGGATTAACATTTAAATCTGTGGGCTAGGCATGGTAGTTCATGCCCATAATCCCAGCACTTTGCGGGGCCAAGACAGGCAGACCATTTGAGGTCAGGAGTTCAAAACCAGCCTGGCCAACATGGTGAAACCCTGTCTCTACTAAAAGTACAAAAATTAGTCAGGCATGGTGGTGGGTGCCTGCAATCTCAGCTACTCAGGAGGTTGAGGCAGGAAAATTGCTTGAGCCCAGGAAGTGGAAGTTGCAGTGAGCCAAGATCACACCATTGCACTCACTCTGGGTGACAGAGTGAGACTCTGTCTTAAAAATAAATTAATAAATAATAAATCTGGAATATGTTCCTGACGTCAGGCTGGCTGCATCAGACTGGAAATTTCCAACCTTTTTTTTAAATCACAGCTTCCTGTAGCCTTGAACTCTACTCTCCATAATCTGATTCCCTACTCCTCATGTAACTTTCTGATTAGAACTTGATTTCCCTTAAAGAGTGGATTTATCTGTCCAGAGGGGAGAAGGCATAGTCTACTGTTCAAGACTCAAACTATGTTGTTAGTATTTTAATAATTAGTCTTGAAACTCTAATAAGCACATTTCATGAAGTATAAATTAATGTCTTGGCTGGGTGTGGTGCCTCACGCCTGTAATCCCAGCACTTTGGGAGGCTGAGGCAGGCAGATCATGTGAGGTCAGGAGTTCGAGACCAGCCTGGCCAACATGGTGAAATGCTATCTCTACTACAAATACAAAAACTAGCCAGGCATGTTGGTGCATGCCTGTAAGCCCAGCTACTTGGGAGGCTGAGGCAGGAGGATTACTTAAACACAGGAGGTGGAGGTTGCACTGAACCAAGATATCACCACTGCACTCCAAACTGGGTGACAGAGTCAGACTCTGCCTCAAAATATATATATATCTTTATTTTTCTTCCAAATAATACCAGGACCTTATGACCTATTTTTTACTCTAGTAATTTTCCTTCTAGCTTATGTGCTATTGTCGCTGAGTATTTTAGCTTTACCTCTCTTTGTGTGTTCTGAAATTAGTCTTTATTGTAGGATAGTATTGTCCATTCATTATTCCTTCTGTTTTCTTCTATGTGTAGAGTGACTCACTAGCACAATACTTCTAGCCTCCTGCTCCGCTGACTTAAACTAATGGGTACGTTTGGAAGACAAAACTATGCATGTGTAGCGTAACAATCCAGATTAGAATTCACTGGGAATCCTCAATCTGAGAATTTGTTTTTTAAACTAAATTTGGAAATTCTCAAACTATTACTTCTCCCCTGTTCCTCTGGCATTTCCTCTAGAACCCCTTCCTTGTTTCTTAACATTATATTTTGGATTTTTCTCTATCTTTCCACTGCATTCTGAGTAATTTCTTTAGTGCTGTCTTCCAGTCCACTAATTCTTTCTTCAGCTATGTCTAACTGCCTGTTTGTCATATTCACGGAGTTTCTAAGAGTCAAGTTTTATGCTTTTGTTTCTAGAAGTTTTAATTGATTATTTTTCAAATTTGCTTGGTCTTTTTCTTTATAATTTCTTGATTTTTTTACTCTTGTTTTAAATTTTTTAAAATTTAAATATGTTTGGCATACTTACTTTATGTTGTGTATCTGATAATTTTAAAAATCCGGTGCTTTTGCTAATCTGCTGTATGTTGAATCTGTTTACTCTCAGTCATGGAGACCTGTTTCTTCATGTGAATGTGGTTTTTGATTAAAAGTTCAAGCCTCTTGAAACTTTGTCAGTGGGAATTCTTTGAGAACCTGCTCGTGGGTGAAGATTTTAGTTTGCTGTTGCCAGGCTCCTGGAGACACCCCCAACCTGTGACTATTTTCGATTAAATACTCAGTTTGAAGTTTTTCTGTCCATGGAGGTGGTGTTAATTGAAGCCACAAACCTGTTTGAGGCCTGGCTTGTGGTTAAGAAGCTCCAGAGGAGCCCTCCCTCTTTGACCTAGACTTGAAACTGAGACAGACTCATTTTCCTACTAGTGCCTTTACAGGACTGGCTTTTTCTAGTTCACCCTTTCAGGGTTTCTGATGGAAATGCTCATCTTGTGTGCACCCTAGCTATGCAACCTAATAATGAAGGTCTGGTTTCCTGTGGTTGGCAGAATATGCTCAGGTAGCTGCTGGCCTCAGGCCTCAGGGCTTTCTTTGCTCCCATAAATCCTCCTCTAGCTTTGTTTTGACATCTTAGAATTTCCATTTCTTTTCTTCTTTTTTCTTTTTTTTTAGATGGAGTCTTGCTCTGTCTGGGACGCAGTGGCATAATCTTGGCTCACTGCAACTTCCGCCTGGTGGGTTCAAGCGATTCTCCTGCCTCAGTCTCCCATGCAGCTGGGATCACAGGAGACTGCCACCACGCCTGGCTCATTTTTGTATTTTCAATAAAGACGTGGTTTCACCATGTTAGTCAGGTTGGTCTCGAACTCCAGACCTCAGGTGATCCACCCACTTTGGCCTCCTAAAGTGCTGGGATTACAGGCATGAGGCACCACACCTGGCCTCTCTCTCTCTTTTTTTTTTTTTTTCATAAACCTAGCCATGCATTTAAGAGAATACTTCTTACATTTGATCTAGAATTGTTGGTGTTTTTAGTGGAAGAGTGTCAAGGACAACTTGACCAAATTTTGCCGGGCTAGAAACATCTTCCAGAGCTTCTTCATCTTCTTTGCTGCAAAGAGGCACACTTCTTCTCTGAGCCTTCTTTTATGACCATCCCCTCCAACAAATAACTGTTCCTTCCCATGCAATTTATGTATCCAGAAAATGAGAGGAAAAAAAAAGAACCAATGTTTTTCTTCCCCTTTGCCAACTTAGAATATAAACACTTCAGGGGTGGAAATTTCCTTAGGAATGCTTGGTGTGGTGAGTAACTGCTCTTAATCATGAGCTCTCATTTGTTTGCACAGATCTGTATAAAGAATTGGTTGAACTACTTCACTCTGCTTTAGGTGGACTGGGGAGCTGAATTGCCTACGTAAAGGCATCTTTTGTTCACTCCCTTTTGTATATTAAAGGACATGCTTTGGTTGAGTGAAAGTGATTTGGACTGAATGTTTGTGTCCACCCCAAATTCATATGTTGAAATCTTAATCCCCAATGTGATGGCATTAGGTTATGGGGCACTTGGGAAGCAATTATGTCACAAAGATGAAGCCATCAGGATGGGATTAGTGCCTTTAGCAAGAGATGGGAGAGTTGGCTTTCTCTTTCTCCCTCTCTATGTGAAGACACAGCAAAAATGTGGCTGTCTACAAACCAGGAAGTGGGCCGCCTCCTCCAGATACTGAATCCGTAGGCATCTGGATCTCAGACTTCCCAGCCTCCAGAATTGTAAGAAATCAGTGTTTGTTTTGTAGGTCACCCAGTCTCTTGTACTCTTGTAGCAGAGATTGACTAAGACAAATTTTACAGATCATCAGAAATTTTGCTTAAGTTTTTTTATAATCTGTAAAAGGGATGTGTAAAGGGATGCTGTTGGAATTGCTCAACTGGATTTGGATGTAACCAGTAGAAGACTATATTCATCTGTTTTCATGTTGCTGATAAAGTCATACCGGAGAGTAAGCAATTTGCAAAAGAAAGAGGTTCCATATGGCTGGGGAAGCCTCACAATCATGGTGGAAGGCAAGGTGGAGCAAGTCACATCTTACATGGATGGCAGCAGGCAAAGAGAGCTAGCTGTGCAGGGAAACTCTACCTTCTGAAACCATCAGATCTTGTGAGGGTTTTTTTTTTTTTAATTTGAGACGGAGTTTCGCTCTTGTTACCCAGGCTGGAGTGCAATGGCATGATCTTGGCTCACCGCAACCTGTGCCTCCTGGGTTCAGGCAATTCTCCTGCCTCAGCCTCCTGAGTAGCTGGGATTACAGGCACATGCCACCATGCCCAGCTAATTTTTGTATTGTTAGTGGAGACGGGGTTCCACCATGTTGACCAGGCTGGTCTCAAACTCCTGACTTCAAGAGATCTGCCCACCTTGGCCTCCCAAAGTGCCCAGATTACAGGAGTGATCCACCGCACCTGGCCATGAGATTTATTCACTACCACGAGAACAGCACTGGAAAGACCTGCCCCCATGACTGAATTGTCTCCCAGCTGCTCTCTCCTACAACACGTGGGAATTATGGGAGTACAATTCAAGATGAGATTTGGGTGGGGACACAAGCCCAACCATATCAAAGATATTCTGTGGAAGTCTCTGTCATTATGTTATTGATCAATATGATGGCTCTCTCAAGTAACCCAGCACCCCTCGTCTGAATGAAGGGGATAAAGTCAGTTTCACGGCCTCAGAGAAGCTACCTTTTGCCTGTTGTCTTCACCCTGAACGGGCTGCTGACCACACCAGGCTCACTGGCCAGGCAGGAGGGCACTGCTGCAAAGCCCAGCATGATGTGGCAGGAGGGTGAGGGGGCAAGTGAAGTGACATGCTTTGTTATCCTTCAGGGAACGGCTAATCATCACTCCTGGATACTTCCAGGAATACTCACCCTCCCTGGTTCCTTTAAGTAGTGAAGAGAATGCTGTCAGTGTGGAAAGTCCCGGCAGCCTTTGTTCTTCTGGAAAGCACCACCAGCCTTTAGTTCATTGCTCCTACCGAAAAGACACTCGTTTACAGAGAGCAACAGCTTCCTGTGTACCTCCTTTCCACATGCCGTGCATAGAACCCCCAGATATGATGAGGAAACCCAGGGGCCCTCTGAACAACCGGCCACAGAATTACTTAGGGAATGAGGAGTTGGAGAGGAGCTGTTTCCAAAGCTTTGCAAATCATTCTCACAAACCTACAAAGGACAGCTAAAAAGCTGCCAAATGAGAGTGTTTAAAATAGTAAAGAATGAAATCAGAATGAATGGAAATGATCCCGGCAGCCTTTTCATTTCTTGAATCCTTTAAAGCTGCTCATTGCCTTTGTCAGAGCCAAGGATTTCAAGCAAAAGTTTCCCAGTTGCCAATTGTTCTAAGATGTCTAAAAAATGATTCTTATGCTTCGAGAGTTTCTCTCTTTTTTCTTTTCTTTCCTTTTTTTTTTTTTTTTTTTAAAGACCCAGCAGGGTTTTGATTTTGGCTCATCTTTATGTTATTTCTGAAAATCTAAGGCCATTTAGACCTCTTGCAAGCATAGCAATTTTCACAATAACACATTCATCAGTGGAGCCAGTGGTGAGAGCCGTGGTCAGGCTGTTACCATCCACTAATCCAAATGATGGTCTCTAACAAAGCCGCCCCTCAGCTGCGCTTCTGATCCCTGGGTATCGTTTCTTCTGCCTCCTCGGAGCATCTGCATGTGGAAAGCACCCTGGAGCTGTCTTTTAATGCACAGCACTTCCTGTCTTAATTAATGTACCCCATGTCTGTTGGGAAGCGCGGTGTGCTATGGCATCTGGCAGCAATGATATGGGTCACAGTCTAATTTCAAGCAGTTAAATGTCAAGAAGGCAGAGGTCACCCCATTTTTTGGACCTTGACTTTGAAGGCAGGTCTCGTTGCTAGGCTTCCCCTTTCTCTTCCTGTTCCCCATGGATTCTAATAGAAAACGTCCCACAGCTGGAGGAAGTCTTAGATTACGGCAGTTTCCTTTTACTCCCTCGGGCAATGCAAACATGTAGCTATCATAGGCTGTTTTTCAGGAAGCATTTTCTCTGTCTTCCTGGGCAGAGAAAATTGTGAAAAGTGTCATTTGAACTAAACCTTGAGATATGAGAAAACATCAGGTATGGAGAAGGATATTTTCAGGGGGTTCTGCTTCTGGCTATGACAAGTACCTGAGAATAGACCAACTTTCCTAAAAATATTAGCCAGGTATGGTTCCAGCTACTCAGGAGGCTGAGGTGGGAAGGACGCTTGAGCCAGGGACTTCAAGGCTGCAGTGAGCTATGATCACGCCACTGGACTCCAGCCTTGGTGACGGACCAAGACCCTGTCTCTAAAATCAATTAATTAATTAATTAAAAATAGACACACTTTGCTACCGAGAGCCATCACAAAAGCTGAATGATATTCCCAAAACACCTGTTTGAAGGCATTAGTGACCAAACGAGGCAGCCAGGCCGTCTCCACTGTTCTCTTCGGGGCATTTGCTTATTTGTGCACGGAGTTCAGAGCCAGAGCAGAAGTGCTGCCCAGAGCTTTTCGCTCTCCTAAGATGCTTTGGAGAGTGCTGCAGGTGACTGCCATCAAAGCAGTCAGGACGGGATGAAGGATTGTGAACGGTAACTGGTTTTAGAATTCCAGTTTATCATTAACAATAGATGAGCAAGGCTGGGTGCAGTGGCTCACGCCTTTAATCCCAGCACTTTGGGAGGCCAAGGCGGGTGGAACGCCTGAGGTCAGAAGTTGGAGACCAGCCTGGACCACATGGTGAAATTTTGTCTCTACTAAAAATACAAAAACTAGCCAGGCATGGTGGTGCGCGCCTGTAATTCCAGCTACTCAGGAGCCTGAGGCAGGAGAATCACTTGAACCTGGGAGGCAGAGGTTTCAGTGAACCAAGATCGTGCCATTGCGCTACAGCCTGGGTGACAAGAGCAAAACTCCATCTCAAAAAAAAAAAAAAAAGAAACAAAATACAAAAAACAAAACAACTGATGAGCAGTGAAAGAGTAAAATCCTTGGACGGTAGACTATGCCTTCCGCCCTCTGGACAGATACACCCACTCTTCAAGGGAAGTCAAGTTCTAATCAGAAAGTTACTTGATGAGTAGGGAATCAGATTATAGGGGTAGAGTCCGAGGCTACAGGAAGGTATAACTGCTAAAAACAGAAGAAAAAAAAAAGAGTTGGAGGTTTCCAGTCCGATGCAAGCAGCCTGACATAAAGCCTGGCTCCTCTGTCAGCCTTTACACCGGGCTGGCTGCATCAGACTGGAAAGCTTGAGTCCTGGAGCGGGGCACCCTCTTCCTAGACAGTGCCCACGCAGGCACTGGGGACTTGGCTCTTTGTTTTTTTCCCTTCCTCTTTTTTTCCCCATGATCACCTTCCCTTTTGTGTGCATAGAATTCCTTCCAATAGGCTATATGATTAATTGGGTTTCTGCTACTAATTTACACTTGTATTTCAGTACCGTCTCTTTAAGACTCAGGAGTGTGCAGGGGCCAGCTCATGCCAGCTGGAGAGAACTGAGGGTACACGTCGTTCCCCACAACGCTTCATTCAGGTGTTTCAAGCGGGGGGTTTGATTGGTCATGGTGGGAGGAGCTCTTTGAATCAGGTCTTCTTCCACAAAGAGCCAGTTGTTAGACGTTTACCAGCACACCACCACCCAGACTTTCTGATTGGAGCTTGGGTTGAGGGTGGCGGGTTAGGGGTGGAGGAGGAATGTTCTTGGGTCTCACTTTCACTGAAATTCCCAGGTTACCTCTTTAAATCGTTACTGTCACCACTGTCCAGGAATTTTAGCGAATGTCTTAGAGAGCAATCTGTGTGTGTGTGGGTGTGAGACAGAGTTTCACTCTGCCACCCAGGCTGGAGTGCAGTGTGTGATCTCAGCTCACTGCAACCCCAGCCTCCCGGGTTCAAGCAATTCTCCTGCCTCAGCTTCCCGAGTGGCTGGGACCATAGGTACGCACCACCATGCCCCGCTAATTTTTGTATTTTAGTGGAGATGGGGCTTCACTATGTTGGACAGGGTGGTCTCGATCTCTTGACCTGGTTCTCCACCCGCCTCAGCCTCCCAAAATGCTGGGATTACAGGTGTGAGCCATCTCGCCTGCCACCATTACTTTTAATATTAGAACCATCTTACAGAATAACTAAGAATCTCAAGGGTTCTCAGAGTGCCACTATACACCAATTTACAACACTTCTCTTTCTTTATTTTTCAATTAGTCAGCCTTTTCAGGGCTCTTGAATGTCAGGAGATAGACGTTTTCAGAAGTAGACCCTTGGGTTTGTTAGGTCAAAACTAAGTAGTGTAATCCATTCGGATGACTGGAAGCTTGCGGTCACGGAATGCCAACTTAGCTGTTGACGAGAAGAATCCTTGGTTTCTACAGAGGCGTCCCATATATTCTCACTAATATAAAGTCAAAGTCTGTTCTGTGTAACGTGAGATGTTGACTCAAGTCCTGTGTCCGGAACAAGCAAGGATTTTATTTGTTTGTTCTGTAGTCCAAAGCTGAGCTCGGCCAGGGCTGTAGACAAGATCTTCCTTGAGTCATTATCTCAGCAAGCACTGGGGGGTGGTGCTTTGTAATAAACAAACAAAGAAACCAACAACTTCCTTCGGAAACAGTCTGTCCACGGTTCCCATTAAATCATGAAGATTAAACCCAAGAATGACATTTAATACTTATTTGCTGCGCAGAAGGATTTGATGGCAGGAAAGGGAGCTAAGAAAAATAGCCGTCAGCATATAAGAACCTTTTGGAATCGTCGGATGGGCGCTCATAGCTTTGTGTGTTTATAGTAACATGACAGTGATAAGTCAGCATTCCTCTAGAAGCCCAGATTTTCCAAAAATATGGGCTGTTTAAAAAGGAAGGATGGCTGGGCACGATGGCTCATGCCTACAATCCCAGCACTTTGGGAGGCTGAGGAAGGTGGATCACCTAAGATCAGGAGTTTGAGACCAGCCTGGCCAACATGGCAAAACTTTGTCCCTACTAAAAATACAAAAAGGAGCCGGGTGTGGTGGCGCACACTTGTAATCCCAACTACTCAGGAGGCTGAGGCAGGAGAATCACTTGAACCGAGGAGGTGGAGTTTGCAGTGAGCTGAGATCCCGCCACTGCACTCCAGCCAGCCTGGGTGACAAGAGCAAGACTGCCTCAAAAAAAAAAAAAAAAAAAGGGAAGGATGGTCAAACCTAACCATCCCCTTGCATTGCCACCTGAGTAGGAGAAGAAACACATCACTGTGTTTTCCAGACCACCTAAAATTTAATTTTTCATTTCAAAAATTTAGGAATACTTTTATTGAGGTATAATTCACACATAAGAAAATCCAATAACTTAAATTGTATAAGTCAGTGGTTTTTAGCATCCTCAGGGAGCTGTGTAGCCATCCTCACATTCAATTTTATAACATTTTCTTCACTCTAGAAAGAAATCCCGTAACCATTAGCAGTCACTCCTTATTCCCTCTCCCCACAGCTGCTGGAAATCACTAATCTACGTCTGCCTCCATAAGGTTCCCTATTCTGGACATTTCATATAAAAGGAATTGTACATCACTAATCTACTAAGCCTCTATAGGCTTCCCTATTCTGGACATTTCATATAAAAGGAATTGTACATCACTAATCTACTAAGCCTCTATAGGCTTCCCTATTCTGGACATTTCATATAAAAGGAATTGTACATCACTAATCTACTAAGCCTCTATAGGCTTCCCTATTCTGGACATTTCATATAAAAGGAATTGTACATCACTAATCTACTAAGCCTCTATAGGCTTCCCTATTCTGGACATTTTATATAAAAGGAATTGTACATCACTAATCTACTAAGCCTCTATAGGCTTCCCTATTCTGGACATTTCATATAAAAGGAATTGTACATCACTAATCTACTAAGCCTCTATAGGCTTCCCTATTCTGGACATTTCATATAAAAGGAATTGTACATCACTAATCTACTAAGCCTCTATAGGCTTCCCTATTCTGGACATTTCATATAAAAGGAATTGTACATCACTAATCTACTAAGCCTCTATAGGCTTCCCTATTCTGGACATTTCATATAAAAGGAATTGTACATCACTAATCTACTAAGCCTCTATAGGCTTCCCTATTCTGGACATTTTATATAAAAGGAATTGTACATCACTAATCTACTAAGCCTCTATAGGCTTCCCTATTCTGGACATTTCATATAAAAGGAATTGTACAATGTATAGTCTTTTGTAACAAGCCTCTTTCATTTTGCATACTATTTTGGAGATACACCCATGTTATAGCACACATCAGAGCTTCATTTCTTTTTATGGCTGTGATATGGTTCAGCTGTGTCCCCACCCAAATCTCACCTTGAATTGTAGCTCGCAGAATTCCCACATGTCATGGGAGGGGCCCTGTGGGAGGTCATTGAATCATGGGGGTGGGTCTTTCCTGTGCGGATCTCGTGATAGTAAGTCTCGTGACATCTGATGGTTTTATAAAGAGCAGTTCCGCTGCACAAGCTCCTTTTTGCCTGCTGTCAGATGAGACGTCCCTGCTCTTCTACCATGATTATGAGGCCTCTCCAGCCATGTGGAACTGTGAGTCCATTAAACCTCTTTCCTTGATAAACTACCCCGTCTCAGGTATGTCATTATTAGCAGTGTGAGAACAGACTAATTTAGGCTGAATAATATTCCATTACATGGATATAACACCTTTTGTTTACAATTATCAGTTCATCCATTGATGGGCATTTGCAGAGTTTCCACTTTTGGGCTCTTACGAATAATGCTGCTATAAAGACTTGTGTACGTTTTTCTTGTTTGCTTAGTGTGTGTGTGTGTGTGTGTGTCCGGTAGGTCAGCTACACACTGGTGTAGGTTTTGTTTGCTTAGTGTGTGTGTGTGTGTGTGTGTCCGGTAGGTCAGCTAGACACTGGTGTAGGTTTTGTTTGCTTAGTGTGTGTGTGTGTGTGTGTGTGTGTGTGTGTCCGGTAGGTCAGCTAGACACTGGTGTAGGTTTTGTTTGCTTAGTGTGTGTGTGTGTGTGTGTGTGTGTGTCCCCGGTAGGTCAGCTAGACACTGGTGTAGGTTTTGTTTGCTTAGTGTGTGTGTGTGTGTGTGTGTCCGGTAGGTCAGCTAGACACTGGTGTAGGTTTTGTTTGCTTAGTGTGTGTGTGTGTGTGTGTGTGTGTGTGTGTGTCCGGTAGGTCAGCTAGACACTGGTGTAGGTTTTGTTTGCTTAGTGTGTGTGTGTGTGTGTGTGTGTGTGTCCCCGGTAGGTCAGCTAGACACTGGTGTAGGTTTTGTTTGCTTAGTGTGTGTGTGTGTGTGTGTGTGTGTGTGTGTGTGTGTGTCCGGTAGGTCAGCTAGACACTGGTGTAGGTTTTGTTTGCTTAGTGTGTGTGTGTGTGTGTGTGTGTGTGTCCGGTAGGTCAGCTAGACACTGGTGTAGGTTTTGTTTGCTTAGTGTGTGTGTGTGTGTGTGTGTGTGTGTGTCCGGTAGGTCAGCTAGACACTGGTGTAGGTTTTGTTTGCTTAGTGTGTGTGTGTGTGTGTGTGTGTGTGTGTGTGTGTGTCCGGTAGGTCAGCTAGACACTGGTGTAGGTTTTGTTTGGTTTGTGTGTGTGTGTCCAGAAGGTCAGCTAGACACTTGTGTAAGTTTTTGTGTACATATATTTTCCATTCTCTTGGAGATAAATGTATATTCCCGCATGTTGTGGGAATTGTGGGAATTTCAGTGTACAAGTCTGATATTTCTCTTATTAAATGTATTTCTAAGCATTTTAATCAATGCTTAAATGAAATTTTCTGCTTTGTTAATCTTCAGATTTTTTCCTTGCTAATAAATAGAGATGCCATTACATTTTTTTTTTTTGAGACTGAGTTTCGCTGTGTTACTCAGGCTGCCGTGCAGTGGCGCGATCTCAGCTCACTGCAACCACCGCCTCCTGGATTCAAGCAGTTCTCATGCCTCAGCCTCCTGAGTACCTGGGATTACAGGCACCTGCAACCACGCCTGGCTAATTTTTGTATTCTTAGTAGAGACCAGGTTTCACTCTGTTGGCCAGGCTGGTCTTGAACTCCTGACCTCAAGTAATCCACCTGCCTTGGCCTCCAAAAGTGCTGGAATTACAGCTGTGAGCCACTGCACTCGGCTGAAATACAATTAATTTTTGATATTGACCCCATATCCCATAATTTACTAAATCTCTTTAATTAGTTCTAATAGTTTCTGTGGGTTTCTTAGGATTTTCTGTATACAAGGTCATGTCATCCATGAATAAAAATAGCTTTACTCCTTTATTTCCAATCTGGTTGCATTTTATTTCTTTTTATTACCTAATAGCCCTGGCTACAATCTCCAGTAATGTGTTGAATGAAAGTAATAAGAATGGATATCCTCGTTCTTGATCTTAGGGGAAAAGCATTCAGCCTCTCATCATCAGGTAGAATGTAACTGGGTTTCACGTATTACCAAGCTGAGGAAGTTCCCTTCTATTCCTTGCTTGCTGAACGTTTTTATGAAAGGGTTTTGGATTTTGTCCAGTGCCTTTTCTGTATCTCTTGAGATGATCATGTGATTTTTGTTCTTTATTCTGTTGATATTGTATGTTATATTAATTTTTGGATGCTAAATCAAACTTGCACTCCTAGGACAAGAATCTCATTTGATTCCTGGGATAAATCCCCATTTGGTCATGGCATATAATCCCCTCTATATGTTTCTGGATTTAATTTGCTAATATTTTATTGAGGATTTTTATGGTATATTCAAAAGAGATATTGGTCTTTAGTTTTGTTTTCTTGAGATGTGTGTGTGTGTGTGTGTGTGTGTGTGAGTTGGAGTCTCACTCTGTCACCCAGGTTGAAGTGCAATGGTGTGATCTTGGCTCACTGCAACCTCCACCTCCCGGGTTCAAGCGATTCTCCTACCTCAACCTCCCAAGTAGCTGGGATTACAGGGGCTTGCCACCACGCCCACCCACCATACAGAAAAATACAGAATAATTTCTGTATTTTTAGTAGAGACGGGGTTTCGCCACACTGGCCAGGCTGGTCTCGAACTCCTGACCTAGTGATCCCCCTGCTTTGGCCTCCCAAAGTGCTGGGATTGCAGGCGTGAACCAACGTACTGTGCTTTCTTGTGATGTCTTTGTGATTTTGGTAGCAGGGTGACACTCGCTTCATGGAATGAATTGGAAGCCCTGTCCAGATACCATATTTAAGTGTATTAAGTATAAGCATACAATTCAGTGGCATGAAATAAATTCACAATGTTGTGTCACTCTCAATACTGTCCATTCCCAGAACTTCTTCATTATCTCAGAGAGAAACTCTGCACCCATTAAGCAACTGCCATCCCTCTCTCCCCAGCCCTGGCACCTCTACTAGACTTTTTGTCTCTATGAATTTGCCTGTTGCTGATATTTGTGGAATCGTACAGTACTTGTTCTTTTGTACCTGGCTTATTTCTCTGCACTTGTTTATATTTTTCCATGCCTGTAGGGTTTCATTTGAAAGTTACAATTTCAAAAATTATTTAACTCACACTTAGTGTTGTATTGTACCTTTGAACAAATTTAGTTGAAGATGTTTTTGAAACTAGTTTATCTTGTCTTTAATTATTTTGAGGGTTACTTGTGAAATGTATTTTATCTTATACGGTCTCTTGATAATACAGCTTTAAAAAAAGATATTTTATTACTACAAATTAGGTGCTTGGCAAAGTCTTTATTTTTATTTTTTGAGACGGAGATTTGCTCTTCTTGCCCAGACTGGAGTGCAAGGGCCGGATCTCGGCTCACTTCGACCACTGGTTCACACCTCCCAGGTTCAAGCGATTCTCCTGCCTCAGCCTCCTGAGTAGCTGGGATTACAGGCATGCTTTGTTCCCCAGGCTGGAGTACAGTGGCACCATCTTGGCTCACTGCAACCTCCACCTCCTGGGTTCAAGCGATTCTCCTACCTCAGCCTCCTGAGTAGCTTGGATTGTAGGTGCACACCACTGCCCCTGACTAATTTTTGTATTTTTAGTAGAGACAGGGTTTCACCATCTTGGCCAGGTTGGTCTCGAACTCCTGACCTCATGATCCACCTGCCTCAGCCTCCCAAAGTGCTGGGTTGACAGGCATGAGCCACTGTGCCCGGCCTGATAATTTTCATTTTCTTTCTGACCCCAGCATGGTCTTAAATTTTGTTTTAAACATGTTTTCTCTCATTCACACCACCACCAGATATCCCCACTTTTTTTTTCTGTCTTCCCACTGCTTTCCAATCTTAGCCAATCAGAACTCACATGGCCTGTCAGAAAAATCTAATCAGTTCCCCCTCTTTTGAAGCCAGATCTAGTTAGCTGAGCTTGGAAGTGCTGGGTTAGCCACAGGCTGTAGGAGGGCAGGAGGTATTGAGGACAGCAAGTCCCCAGTGGGCCTGTTCGTCCTGGACTTAGAGGATGACTCTGAAGAGCACAGGGAAGCCCATTCCTCAGCATCCTCTTCCCATCCCCCATGCAGCCCCACCCCATTCTCTGAAGACCAAAACCGGTGGCTCTCCCGACTTTGCTCTGTCTGAGATAAAAAAGAATCATCTTACAAACCTCTTGTTTGGAATGACAGGAAATTACCTCCCACTTCTAATTTTAAAATCAGCTTGAACTCAACAGTCAGACTGGCTGCTTCCAGACCCTCCCCTCTTTTCCCTGCCGGCCATCCTTCCTGCTAGGGGGCCATCAGGGCAGGGTCCGTCCCAGTAGGTCCTGATGATGATGATGATGCTAACACATGGCTCTCTACATTTACACAGTAGCTTACTAGATTCTCACAGCAACTGTAAGTGGTTAAGGAAACTGAGGCACGAGAGGTCCAGCAGTTTGCACAGGTCACACAGCTGGTGAGGATCTGAGTCAGCGTTCTTCCTGGGGCTGCACCCGGAGCAGCAGCGGGCTCTCTGGGGCTTGTCCACCATCCAGCACTCAGCCTTTGTTTAATGGCTGCCTGAGCAAGTCCTTAAATATCATTACCTCTCATTGGGAAAGAAAGGAGCCACTGAGGCCAGCTGGGCATGGTGGCTCATGCCTGTAATCCCAGCACTTTGGGAGGCCGAGGCAGGTGGATCACCTGAGGCCAGGCATTCAAGACCAGCCTGGCTAAGATGCTGAAACCCCCGTTTCTACTAAAGATACAAAAAATTAGCCAGGCATGCTGGTGTGTGCCTGTAATCCTCGCTACTCAGGAGAACGCGGAGGTGGAGATTGTAGTGAGCTGAGATTGCAGCATTGCACTCCAGCTTGGGCAACAAGAGTGAAACTCCATCCAAAAAAAAAAAGCCACTGAAGCCATTCCAGCATTGGCACATTTGCAGCCACTTCAAATCATTTTCTTTTTCGTGATGACAGCAGTTTTTACATGAGTAGTCATGTCACCTACTTACCATAACCCTTGAATCAATAAGCACAATGCGTCAAACGCAATAAAAATACACACAATATGTCCAAACAACGTAAATGAACAGCGTATTTAAACAAATGAATACAGTGTCCGAGGGACCCGAAGTGGACGCCGAACCTGATCCCAGGACATTCTCCAGTTTCTACCCTTTCCTGGCAGAGAGTCTGAGAGGGAGGGAGCCAACTCATGTTTCTGTATTTCAGTTCCTGTAGTAATTTCTCTGTGTTTCCAAGAAGTTTCTCTGGATGCCTCAGGCCCCCTGTCACTCCCTATTGTATTGGAGTTACTGAGGCGCTAACTTCATTCCCCTGTTCCTTACACAGAACACCTGCAGGGCAGCCTGGCACTTGGATTCCCCTGTCTATCCTTCCTCCTGCCCACCCACTGCCCCCGCACCCCACTTCCCCAGACAGTGTCTAGCACCATGTCTGGCCCATTGGAATGGCTCGGTACATATTTAGTGGATGAATGAGTGAAGTCTTCCTGTTGACAGCTGTTGTGAGAACTCAGTTCTTTTCCTCTTACTTTAAAATAATTTAAGGGGCCAGGCGCGGTGGCTCACGCCTATAATCCCAGCACTTTGGGAGGCCGAGGCAGGTGGATCACGAAGTGAAGAGATCGAGACCATCCTGGTCAACAAGGTAAAACCCCGTCTCTACTAAAAATACAAAAATTAGTTGGGCATGGTGGTGCATGCCTGTAATCCCAGCTACTCGGGAGGCTGAGGCAGGAGAATCGCTTGAACCCAGGAGGCGGAGGTTGCGGTGAGCCGAGATCGTGCCATTCATTGCACTCCATCCTGGGTAACAACAGCGAAACTCCGTCTCAAAAAGAAATAAATAAATAAAATAAAATAATTTAAACAAGAGACACACAGGGAAGGAGATAATACGAAGTAATTTATTGCAATAGTAAAATAATATTTTGAGGGCCAGATGTGGTGGCTCACGCTGTAATTCCAGCACTTTGGGAGGCCGAGGCAGGCAGATCACCTGAGGTCAGGAGTTCAAGACCAGCCTGGCCAATGTGGTGAAACCCCATCTCTACTGAAACAAAAACTTAGCCAGGCATGGTGGCAAGTGCCTGTAATCCCAGCTACTTGGCAGGCTGAGGCAAGAGAATCGCTTGAACCCGGGAGGTGGAGGTTGCAGTGAGTCGAGGTGGCGCCACTGAGATGGACAGAGCAACACTCCATCTCAAGGAGAAAAAAAAAAAAAAAAAAGGAATATTTTGAAAATGCAGAATGGACAGTATACCCCTGAGAGGGAATTCAGGGCAATCTGCTTGTTAAGGATAAGACAGCGTGGATTATTGCTGGGGAAACCACTTTTGTGGGAGTCTTACCTGATTATTCATAAGGAGGTGGAAAGAGGTGTCACTAGGAAGCGTCCTCTGGGTGCATATGCGCAGTAGCTGTACGTACATCATTGTGTGTCACGTTTCATTATCATGTTAAATCTCCACCCAGGGGTGTTTTTTACTATTATAATGAGCAAAGAGTTGGTCTGAGGACAGGTGAAATAAAAATGCATGCTCCCTATGGGGGATGTTCCCTACTGGAGATAGCTTTGCTTGGATGAGCTGGACCACAGTGCCAGCGCCGGGGCTGACTGTGTTGACTGTCTGGTTGCCACAGTTGCCATGTCCCAAGGACATGGTTTCTTTCTTCTTTTTTTTTTCTTCCAGACAGAGTCTCTCTTGCTCAGGCTGGAGTGCAATGATGTGATCTTTGCTCACCACAACCTCCGCCTCCTGTGTTCAAGCGATTCTCTTGCCTCAACCTCCAGAGTGGCTGGGATTACAGGTACCTGCCACCATGCCTGGTTAATTTTTCGTATTTTTAGTAGAGACGGGGTTTCACCATGTTGGCCAGACTGGTCTCGAACTCCTAACCTCATGATCCACCTGCCTCAGTCTCCCAGAGTGCTGGGATTACAGGCGTGAGCCACCGCACCCGGCTGGACATGGTTACTACCTATTCTTTCTGCCTCATTCTCACTAAGACGTTGCCTGCTGGAAGAGACTCATGGACGCCCACCCATGCTGGTTCCCATGGTCCAAATGAGAATTGCTCAGGATTTCTCCACTGAAGTTTTATTGTATCAGAAAGGGCTTTTATTGTGATATCAAGAGGCAACACGATTACTTTCAGTAGAGGCCAAGTGAGATATTTGAAAGAAGAAATTTAACTGGAACATGAAGGATATGACTCCCAGTTCCATCGTCGCCACTCTGAGCCTGAGCGGCCCTGAGGTTGTCTCCAGGGCTCCACCCCGTTCCCGTGTCTCTGTCTCCTGGAATGTTGCTGTCCCACAGCCTCAGCTCTGAATAAGCTGGAACTTATGATCCACAGATTTCCACTCCCTGGGCTGATAAGTGCATTCTCTGCAGGAAGGTAATATATCTCTCTGTTAAAGCAGTAATGAGTTCGTAGGAAACTTTATTGAAATTAGGACTGAATTCTGGACGTGAAGGGAGGGCCTGTGGTCTCCACCTCAAATTTATATTCTCTTATTTTATTTTTGAGACAGGGTCTCACTCTGTCACCCAGGCTGGAGTGCCAGGTTGTGATCACAGCTCACTGCAGCCTCTATCTCCCACACTCAAGTAATCCTCCCACCTCAGCCTCCTGAATAGCTGGCACTACACGTATGCACCATTGCACCCAGCTGTTTTTAAAATTTTTTGTAGAGACAGGGTCTCACCCTGTTGCTCAGGCTGGTCTTCAACTCCTGGACTCAGGTGATCCTCCTGCCTTGGCCTCCCAAAGTGCTAGGATTACAGGTGTGAGCCACTGCGCCCAGCCTCTTGAGAATATTTTAGAAAGAAGAGGAGAAGTGAAACAGCAGTATGAATTTCACCATGATGGAAGGCAACACCACAGGCTATGTTCTGAACAGGACATGATGAGCTTGGGAATGACAGGCCTCTGAATCCAGAGAATGGGGAACTGACTCTGGGCAGAGCTGGGCTGGGAAGGCTCTTCCCAGAAGAGGATGACCTTGAACTGCCATTACCTGTGTGTGGGAGGGCACCTCGCAGCAGCCAGGCTACTGGTCAAGGATGACAGCAGGCTGGGCTCTGTAAAGCCAAGCATTCATGGACACACGCATAGTGGAAATCAATGTATGGGATGATTTATACTTTCTATCCTCCAAATGAATTCCTTCCTTCCTTCCTTCCTTCCTTCCTTCCTTCCTTCCTTCCTTCCTTCCTTCCCTCCCTGCCTCCTTCCTTTCCTTCCTTCCTTCCTTCCTTCCCTCCCTCCTTCCTTCCCTCCCTCCCTCCCTCCTTCCTTCCTTCCTTCCTTCCTTCCTTCCCTCCCTCCTTCCTTCCCTCCTTCCTTCCTTCCTTCCTTCCCTCCCTCCCTTTCTTTCCCTTCTTTCCTTTCTTTCTTTCCTTTTCCTTCTTTCCTTCCTCCCTCCCTCCTTCCCTCCTTTCCTCCCTTCCCTCCTTCCTTCCTTTCTTTGTTTTCCTTCCTCTCTCCCTTCCTTCCTTTCCTTCTTTCTTCTTTCCCCTCCCTCCCTCTCTCCCTCCCTTCTTTCCTTTTCTTTTCTTTTCTTGAAAGGGTCTCTCTCTGTCACCCAGGCTGGAGTGCAGTGGCATGATCTCAACTCGCTGCAACCTCAACCTCCTGGGCTCACGCAATCCTCCCAACTCACAGACTAGTTTCTTTCTATTTCTTATTACTTGATGAATGAATGTATGAGCTAATTAATAGCTATTACTTCCTTGTCAGCAGCTTGACCTGCTGCTGAAAACAATGAGAATGCTGAAGATGAGCAGTTGCCAAGATAGACTAATTATGTCTCTAGGGAAGTGCCCAAGATACTTAGATGATCTTTTTGTCGCCATTGTCGCCTTTCCCTAGTGATTAAGTTTACTCTAATCACTTTTGAAGAAGGAAGTTACATTGTGGTTTTAGTACCTGGGGGTCTGTAGGTATCCAAGCTAACATCAGGATTTAGTTTAGTTAGCGAGTGGCAGTTTTTCAGACAAGACATGCCGACGCCTGACTCATTTTCCTTCTCATAGTCAGGAAGGGTGCTCTCGGACATTGGCGAAAGGGGTAAAACTGGGCAGGTGGCTGGACTGGTACATGCATCCCAGCTCCTGATTCATGGCATTGGCTCTTTCAACTCAAAAGGAAGAGGGTGAGGTGGGAGAAGCAACCCATGGGCCAATAAACACTTGGAGGGCCCTGTTTTTGGTATAAGTGGGCCAGTTTCTATGCCAGGACCACACTGTATCAAAATCATTCCATGCCATGCAGGTGGCCACACTTAGCATTCTGAGTTCATTAGGATGAAAAAGCCTGAGTGGCTCCCACGTGGATCATATTTCTCACATTTTGTTCTGATTCGCTGTAAATAAAATCATGCTGAGTTTGTTGAAGCGCGTGGCTTCCTACTTCAGGCCTCAGCCTGCATCTCTACACGTGGAGAGCTGCTTCACACAAGCAGCTGTGTTCTGAGGTCCTGTTTTATGGCTCTGAGACCATGCTGGGTCCGGGCATTGGGCAAGGCGAGTCGGAAGTGCGGAAGAGTCAACGGCCTGGAAGCCTTTCTCAGCTGATGTTGGGTGTGGAGGAGGTGGAAAAGCTGAGCTGCTTGGCCTCTGCCCCTGCTTAGGGTTTCAGCAACTCTGAGATGCGTTCTGTGCAGAGGACTGAGTCCCAGTTACTTACTTGATAACACTGTTTATTGGTTCTTCTCTTTCCTGCCTCATGTCCCTCAACATCCTCATGGAGTACCCTGACATCATCTCCTATTTTGGGCTGGATCGTGTCTGAAGGACATTGGAAAGAAGCATATTATGTCTCTCTAGCATTAAGAAGCCTGACTCCATTTGCTTCTTAGCAGACATTCCCAGGTATATCTTAACTTGTAATGCATACCTTTCCCTATTTAGGTAGGTCAAGCCTTTTTCTTCAAAAAGGAAGTTAATTAGAAAAGGCTTGACCTACCTAAATAGGGAAAGTTCTTTCCTGCCCCTAAAGTATTAGCCAATCAGCTCTAGTTTAGACTATGAAGTCTGGCGCCAGCCAATAGATGCAGGATACAGCAATAGGAACCCAGCTGTATAAAGGATAAATATTTCTGCCTTTCCTTTGCTCATTGCACTCCCATGGCAAGCCTGCTGTCGAATAGTGCCCTTTCTGCAGAAAGTAATTTGCCTTGCTGAGAGAACTTAGGGTCTGTGTGCTAATTCTTCTTGGCAACACCAGAGAATAGGCATTTACTTCCAACAGTGTCCCCCCAGAAGATATATTGAAGTCCTACTCCTAACTCCTGGTACCTGTGAATGTGACCTCATTTGGAAACAGGGTCTCTCCAGAATTAATCAAATTAAGATGAGATCATCCTAGAGTAGAGTGGGCCCTAATCCAATATGACTCTTGTCCTTATCAAACGAGGAGACCCAGAGACAGACACCCAGAGAGGAGAAGGCCATGTGAAGATGGAGGCAGAGATGGCAGCAATGCATCTACAAGCCAAGGATTGCTGGAACGACCAGGAGCTAGAGGAGAGGCATGGCACAGACCTTCTTCCAGAACCTTCAGAAAGAACGTATCCCTGCTGACCTTGGTTTCCAACTTCCAGTTCTCATCAGAACGCTGACAGAATGAACGTCTGCTGTTCTAGACCACCCAGTTGGTGTTAAATTGTTATGGCAGCCACAGAAAACCTGTATCCTCCCAAATGAACTACTTGCAACTGAATCCTGGGTTCAGAATCTGCATCTTTGCAACAGCACGAATGGAACTGGAGGTCATTATGGTAAGTGAGATAGTCCAGGCACAGAAAGACAGACGTTGCAGGTTCTCACTTACCTATGGAATCTAAAAATCGAAACTCTGGAATTCATGAACATTGAGAATAAATGGAGGGTGATACAGTTTGGCTGTGTTCCCACCCAAATCTCATCTTGATTTCCCCCATGTTGTAGGCGGGACCTGGTGGGAAGTAACTGAATCAGGGAGGCGGGTCTTTGCCATGGTGTTCTCGTGATAAGTGAATAAGTCTCACGAGATCTGATGGCTTTAAAAAATGGGAGTCTCCCTGTACAAGCTCTCTTCTCTTGTCTGCCACCATGTGAGGCCTGCCTTTCACCTTCTGCCATGATTGTGAGGCCTCCCCAGCCATGTAGAACTGTAAGTCTTTTAAATCTCTTTCTTTTGTAAATTGCTCAAGCTTTGGTATGTCTTTATCAGCAGCATGAACACAGACTAATACAGACGGTTGCCGGAGGCTGGCAAGGGTCTTGTGGGGTTGTGGGGGGTTGGAGGTGGGGATGGCTAATGCGTACAAAAAAAAATGGTTAGAAAGAGTGAATAAGACGTATTCACTCTTGACAGCACAGCAGTGACTATAGTCAATCATAATTTAATTGTACATTTTAAAATAAAGAATATAATTGGATTGTTTGTAAGTGAAAGGATACCTGCTTGGGGGGATGGCTACCTCGTTCTCCACGATGTGCTTATTTTACGTTGTATGCCTGTATCAAAACATCTCACGCACCCCATACATATATACACCGACTATGTAGCCACAAAAATTAGAAATAGAAAAAATTTTAAAAAATAGAATCTGCTTCTCAGAAATGCTAAACTAAGGCAAAGTATACTAGAAAGAATGAGATGACTGAGTACTGGCTGTTGGTATCTCCATGTCCCTGAAGAGTAAGAGACACTTTCCGTGAATAGGCAGAAAGAAACAATTCTCTTCCCACAGGGGAACAAACGTTAAGAAAAGCACACCTAAAGTTTGTAGGAGAATGTACGTGGCATAAATAAGAGAAAGTCAAGGACTGACCTGGTTAAAGAGTTTTCTTTAGAGGGGCCAGAAACACACCACTGTGATTCTCTGCCCGGAGTCTTGCTCTGTCACCCAGGCTGGAGTGCAGTGGTGTGATCTTGGCTCACTGCAACCTCCGCCTCCCAGGTTCAAACGATTCTCCTGCTTCAGCCTCCCGAGTAGCTGGGATTACAGATGACTGCCACCACATCCAGCTAATTTTTGTATTTTTAATAGAGACGGAGTTTCACCACTTAGGCCAGGCTGGTCTCGAACTCCTGGCCTCAAGTGATCCACCCTCCTCGGCCTCCCAAAGTGCTGAGATTACAGGCATGAGCCACTGCACCCAGTTGCTATTTGAATTTCTTTGTAGCTGCTCTATGGGGCAGTCAGTGCTGCTGTTTCTTCTGCAGATGTAAGGTGGGAAAACATGGCACCTGGACCTACGTTTTTCTCTCTCACGTAATTCAGAAAAACGCAGCTGGCCATCTCTGCAGAGCTGTTATTTCAGATGTACCAGTTGTTAAAGTGGACATTTCGAGGGTGATGCCAAGATAAAATAGATGGCAAATTCCAAAACCAGATCTCACTGCAGGATTCACAATGAGGACGGTTTCAAGGACCATCTCCACGGCTCTTAGACCCTCATCCCAACAAGGCAGTGAGAAAGGGATCAAAGAAGGAAGGGGAGGGTTTGCTGGGATGTCCTTTTCAGGGAGCTCCCGTCACGCTGAGATCTCATGCAGAAAGCTGTGGTGTGTCCCCTGCTGTGAGAAAGCCCTGTCTGGAGCTATTTTGAGTTCTGCCAGGAGGGTGAAGGGACCTCAACAGGGAGAGACAGGGTGGAGCAGATGCTGGAGAAACAGCTGAGGGAGGAGATCAGAGGAGGCTAGCTGAAGGAAATATGAATTCCCCACACCTTCAGAGCTGCAGAGAGAGGCCTTCAACAGTGGGGCTCTTGGAAGAGTTCATGGAGGTGCCTCAGGAGAGAATCAGCTTTGAACATTTGCCAGAACAGGAGTGTAACTGTCATTTATTGCCAGCATGAGGGTGTGTAACAACCCCAAACCTTATTGGCTCCAAACCATTACAAAGTCTGTGCTAATTGGCTTGTCCACTGGACTGTTTTGATTTGGGCTGGACTAGGCTGGGCTCTTCCGTGTCTCTTTTTTTGTCTGCTGGCAAGTTGTCTGGGACAGGGCTGGTCTAGGCTGGCCTTGGCTGGAGTGACTTGGCTTGGTTGCATGAATAGCAGGCTAGCCTGGTATTCACATGCAGATCATGACAGTCAACAGAATTATGTAAGATCTCTTGAGGCCTGGGCTTGGAATTGGAAGGCCACCATTTCCATAGCATTATTTATTTATTTATTCATTCATTCATTCATTTATTTTTTATTATACTTTAAGTTCTAGGGCACATGTGCAGAATGTGCAGGTTTGTTACATAGGTACACATGTGCCACGGTAGTTTGCTACATCCATCACCCCAGCATCCACATTAGGTATTTCTCCTAATGCTCCTTCCATAGCTTTCGATCAGCTGAAGCCAGTCACAAGGCCAGCCCAGATTTAATGGGTAAGAAAATCAACTCTGGCTCTTTAGTGCGAACAATTGTAAGGTCACGTGCAAAGGGCACAGATTCAGGAAGAAGTGAGGAATTATAGCCCTGTTTTCATCATGTGTGTCCTGGACAGTGTGAAACTAGTTTTTGATGCTTCCAGTTTAGGACCTTATCTATCTCCTTACCACTTTTTACTGACCATCTTTCTACTGCAGGGGCCAAAAACTGGCTGGGGAGCTGGGCGATGGGCTCGGAGGCAGGAGAGAGAGCAGTACCAGGTAAGAGAAATACCTTGGGCTGGGTTTCTGAATTAAGATTACATTTGGGCCAGGCACGGTGGCTCGTACTTGTAATCCCAACACTTTGGGAGACAGAGATGGGCAGATCACTTGAGGCCAGGAATTTGAGACCACCCTGGGTAACACAGCAAGACCCTGTCTCTACAAAAAAAATGTAAAAATTAGCTGAGCATGGTGGCATGCACCTGTAATCTCAGCTTCTAGAGAGGCTGAGGTAGGAGGATTGCCTGAGCTCCGGAGTTCAAGGCTGCAGTGAGCTATGGTTGTGCCATTGTACTTCATTCTGAGCAACAGAGTGACACAGCGAGACACTGTCTCTCAAAATAGTAACTTCTTTTTTTTTTCTTTTTTCTTTTTTTGAGACAGAGATTCGCTCTTGTTACCCAGGCTGGAGTGCAATGGCGCGATCTCGGCTCACCGCAACCTCTGCCTCCTGGGTTCAGGCAGTTCTCCTGCCTCAGCCTCCTGAGAAGCTGGGATCACAGGCACGCACAAAATAGTAACTTCTTAAAGAGGTTGTGTTTGGTAATTAGCGCAACTGCTTATTACCTGAGAGTACATAGGAAAGTCGAGGGCTTGCTGAAGTTTTCATCCTGGCTGCTCCCTCTGAACAGATTTCCCCAGAGTGGGAAATAAAAGAACTGTATCTTGACTGGGTGCAGTGGCTCACATCTGTAACCACAGCACTTTGGGAGGGTGACGTGGGTGGATCACATGAGGTCAGGAGTTCAAGACCAGCCTGACCAACATGGTGAAACCCTGTCTCTACTAAAAACACAAAAGATATTAATCTATCTTTTTAAGAATTTGATAAAACGATATAATTTCACCAACAGTCATTCGACATCCAGCAACGATTTGTTAATGGTCTACCCGGTGCCTGGCACTGCATTGGGGCCAGAGTTACAACAGGAACGGAGATGAAGTTTCTGGCCTCCTGAATTTACATTCTCATCACGGGAGAGCCACATCGCGCCTCATCACTTGTAGCAAGCTCCCGTCAGATGATGGTGAGGATCATAAAGGTGACAAAATATGATCAGCTTTCGGGTCTGTTCACTTGGCAAGTGTTTATTGAGCCTGGGCTGCTTCTTGGGCACTGCCTTGGACGCTGGCGAAACGCTGGGGACAAGACAGAACAGGTGCCTGTGCTGAAGGAGGTTTGCTTCTGGTTGGGAGCAATGCACAGGTGGGCACGACCGCTGCAGAGAAGCCGCTGGGAGGGGAGGAATGGAGCGGTGTGATGGAGCGAGCAGGGCGGCAGCACATGAGGCTTGTGTGGTGTGGATGGGTGGAGTGGGCAGCTTAGAGTGCGTCTCGCTCTGTCACCCAGGCTGGAGTGCAGTGGTGCGATCTTGGCTCACCGCAACCTCTGCCTTCTGGGTTCTTGCAATTCTCCTGCCTCAGCCTCTTGAGTAGCTGGGACTACAGGTGCACGCTGTCATGCCTGGCTAATTTTTTGTGTGTTTTTAGTAGAGACAGGGTTTCACCGTGTTACCCAGGCTGTTCTCAAACTCCTGAGTTCAAGCAATCCACCCGCCTTGGCTTCCCAAAGTGCTGGGATTACAGGCGTGAGCCACTGCACCTGGCCAGAGTGCTTCTTTTTTAGAAAAAAATTAAATATATAATTTAAAAAATAGAGATGAGGTCTTACTATGTTGACCAGACTGTACTCAAACTCCTGTCCTCAAGCAATCCCCACATCTCAGCCTCCCAGAGTGCTAGGATTACAGGCCTGAGCCACAGGCTTCGAGTGCTTCTAACAGCAGGTGCAAAGGCCCTGGGGTGGGAAAGGGCTTGGGAGGTTTGGTGGAAAGGAGGCCAGTGTGGCTGCAAGCTGGGGAGCAAGGGAAAGAGGGGAAGGAGATGTAGGAACCAGATCATGCAGACCCTCATGCACTGGTGAAGGGTTTTGATTTTATCCTGAGAGCAGTCATCCAGGGGGCCCTGGAGAATGTGAGGAAGAAGAACATCAAGGTATGATGTATGCCTTTAAAAGATTGCAGGCTGGACCAGGTGCAGTAGCTCACGCCTGTCATCCCAGCACTTTGGGAGGCTGAAGTGGGCAGGTCATGAAGTCAGGAGGTCGAGACCATCCTGACCAACATGGTGAAACCCCATCTCTACTAAAATACAAAAAATTAGCTGGGCGTGGTGGCATGCACTGTAGTCCCAGCTACTTGGGAGGCTGAGGCAGGGGAATCACTTGAACCTGGGAGGCAGAGGTTGCAGTGAGCCGAGATCATGCCACTGCACTTCAGCCTGGCAACAGAGTGAGACTCAGTCTCAAAAAAAAAAAGATTGCAGGCTTCTGTGCAGGAAATGGGGCGGCTGTCATGGGTGAGACTGGAAGCTGTCATGAGGTCAGGAGGTCCTAACAGCAACCCAGCAAGATACAGTGGTGGTCTGGGCCCGGGAGGGGTGGTGGATGTGGTGAGCAGTTGACACATGGGAGAGAGATTCTGAATGTTCTTCCTGGTGTCACTGATACTTCCAGCTCAGCCCCTGCCCTACAGCCACAAGAGCTTGGAGGTGGGACATTTGCCCATGTGCCATGCTTCTGAGTCCCCTGGGATGGAACTGGAGAGGAGGCCCTGCCTGAGCTGCCTTGGGTGCAGCCCTGTGCTCTGAGGGGACAGAGCAGCCTCTCCTCACAGAGGACAGCTGGGTTTCCAGGATGAAGTTGAAGAGGACAGAACCCTGGGGCTGGTTAACTCTCCCCTGAGGACCCTGGGACTCACCCACGGGGAATGGAGAGAAGGGGGCAAGCAGCCAGGGAGGCCCTGCAGCATTTTCAAACACCCAGCCGTTGCAAGCACAATGGTGCTTCTCTCCGAGACCACAACCCTGGGACCACGTCAGTTAGCAAGGGGGCACAGGTGACATCCCATTTGCTGCCCGGCTGCCTGGCTCCCGATGAGTTCTGTTGGCTCCCAATGCTTGGGTGCGGTCTGCAGATGTGATGGACAAGGGAGGACATGTGCCTTCTTGCTCTGTCTGCTCTCCTTTTCTCTTGGCGCCGGCTGGTGGCAGATGAGCAGGACATCCACAGTGTCTTTGATGGTTAGGTGCATGACCCCTGACTTCCCACCCCCCGACTCACCGTAGAAGGATTTGTGAAGATGGTTTTTGAGTGTTCGATGGCCTTTTAGGCTGACAGCAGTGGGTCCCCAGTGATGGTTCTGGCGCACACCCAGCCCATTTATGAAATGCATGCTGTTTACTCCTCGGTGCTGAGTGGGTCCCAGGGGGCTATTTTCCTCCATTGTGTAAATCCAAGCTTGAAGTTGAGCACGCACAGATGATGCACTCAGCCGACTGAAATGACTGTTGCAACTGCAGTCAGTGGTGAAAATCACACACACCACTTTGTAAATTATTCTCACCTGATGGATCATAATAGCTCTCCAGGGTTGTTAGGGCCTAAACAGTCCGTGGAGAGTTTGGGGAGCTAGGAGGGTGGGAGGCAGGCAGAGACAGTGAGGTGGAAAGCAGTGTCCAGAAAGCAGGGCACAGTAGACTGGGATGCGCTTTTACTGGAAGTCCAATCCTTAACTGTTTCTGTGTATCATGGGACTTGTAAGTATCACAAGTCCTTTTTTCTGTGTTTTCCCTTTGGCTGATGCCCAGCTGTCACTTTTTCTGTCAGCCCGTTGTCGTGCATGTAAAAGCAGAGGACAGTGCCTGCTGTCGATGCCGTCACACAGCTCCTGCTCTGCTTCGATGTTTTTAACTCTGGACCCACCTCTTGGTACAGCACGACACCCCCACATCCCCCTTTCCTCTGAACCCTGATGACGGTGACAACGACGATGAAAGCAATGGTGACGATGACGATGACAAAAAATACTCATTGGCCACTGTCTGTGGGCCCAGCACCACCCTATTTAGACCCTATCCTAAATCCTTTATTCATGTCAATCAACTGAATAAATGGTGGGTAAAGGAAGCCGACCGATGTTATCCCTGTTATACAAATCAGAAAACTGGCTCACACCTGTAATCTCAGCACTTTAGGAAGCTGAAGTGGGTGGAGCTCAAGGTCAGGAGATGGATACCTTCATGGCTAACATGACGAAACTCCATCTCTACTGAAAATACAAAACAAATTAGCCAGGTGTGGTGGTGTGCACCTGTAGTCCCAGCTACTTGGGAGGCTGAGACAGGAGAATCACTTGAACCTGGAAGGTGGAGGTCGCAGTGAGCTGAGATTGTGCCTGCACTACAGCCTGGGCAATAGAGCGAGACTCCCATCTCTAAATAAATAAATCAGGAAACAGGCAGGAGAGGCTGAGTGACCCTCCCGGGTCAACACGGCTAGTCAGAGGCAGAGTGAGGATCTGGACTCAGGCCCCAGGCCCCGAGGCTGAGCTGCCTCTTTCGGGATCATAGCGCTCGGTTTGGCACTTGTGCCCCTGCAGGAATCATGAGCTAACTGCCTCCGCTGCTAACCTGCCTCCGAGTCTCAAAGCTAAGAGAAACCCTCATCCCCAAAGTGTACATAGGAAGCACTTGACTAACATGGAGCAGTTGGCAAAGGCCCTGTGGGGCAGGTGGGGAAGTGCTTTCATTTCAAAGTAATGGGCCCTCCCTGGGCTCCAAACGCGGAATGGGAACTTGGCGGCCACACCCCAAGTCCTGGTGAGCACTGGAAATCTGGAGATCCCAGGTTGGGAGGAACAGGGTAGACACATGCTTCCAAGGGGGATGACAGGGAGGAGTGGGGAGACTGAGGCCCAGGCTGGACTGCTGGATGAAACTTGATATGTTCAAAAGTGCATTTTGATTCTTCTCCCAAGACTGGCACCTCCTTCTGTCTTCCCCATCTCAGGAACTGAACAGCCCCGTCCTTCCACATTCTCAAGACAAAAGCCAAGGGCTTTGGAGTTGTCCTTGACTCCTCTTTCTCTCATCCACACCCAAGCCATCAGAAAACCCCATACCACCTCCTCTGACACAGACCCAGAGTTGAGCCCTCCTCACCAGCCACCAGCCACCTTCCTCCTTCATCAAGCTCCCATCGTCTCTGTCTGGGTTTTTTTGTTTGTTTGATTTTTTTGAGATGGAGTCTCACTCAGCTGCCCAGGCTGGAGCGCAGTGGTGCAATCTCGGCGGCTCACTGCAACCACTGTCTCCCAGGTTCAAGAGATTCTCCTGTCTCAGCCTCCCGAGTAGGGATTATAGGCACCCACCAGCATGCCTGCTAATTTTAAAATTTTTTTGTAGAGATGGGGTTTCAGCACATTGGCCAGGCTGGTCTTGAACTCCTGACCTTAGGTGATCCGCCTGCCTCAGCCTCCCAAAGTGCTAGGATTACAGGCATGAGCCACCATGCCCGGCCTCTGCCCAAGTTTTGACAGTTGCCCCCAACTGGCCTTTCTCCTTCCTGTGCCCTGAGCCCATCCTTTCAGAGTAGCCTGGACGACCCTGTGAAATCCTAAGTCTGAGCATGCCTCTCCTCTGCCAATCCCACCTGAGACTCCCATCTCACCCGTGGGGAAGCCAGTGTCCTCACAACAGAGAGCAAGGCCCCACATGCTCAGTCCCGGTCATCTCTCTGCCCACCTGGAGCCGGGTCCCCCTCCAGGGCCTATGCATCCGTCCCCAATACCCAGGGCTCACTCCTTCACTGCCTTTGCCAATGTTACCAAGTCAGAAACCTTTTTCCTTCTGTCCCTATTTAAAATAACAGCATACAGCCAGCTACCCCTTGTGGGCAAAGGCAAGGCCACTTTTGAGGTCCTCCCACAAATTTCCATTGTGTGACCTGGCGGAGGATGGGAGGAGTCTGCACTGAAGATGTCCCAACTTTGCCCCCTAGCCCATCAGCCATTTGCTGTGACTCTCAAACAGCGCAGCTTCAGGGGTCTGGGCCAGTGAGGGGAGGGGCCTCCCCAGCACAGAGGAGCAGCTATAGGCAGGGTCTCTGTGCCATCATCCCCAGCTCCCTCTTCCCTCTGGGGTAAGAGGCAGCAGGAATACTTCAGCTTTTCTCTCCCTCAGGGGCAGGTGGCAGAAGGGCACCCAGGGTCTCCTCTGCATATAGGGGAAGGGGTGCCTCCAATGCTGCCTCCTTCTCAGATGGTGTGTCTAGTGTCAGATTGTTGTACACTTTTTTTTTTGAGACGAAGTCTCACTCTGCAACCTCTGCTTCCCGTGTTCAAGTGATTCTCCTGCCTTAGCCTCCCAAGTAGTTGAGATTACAGGTGCCCACAAGCACACCCAGCTAATTTTTGCATTTTTAGTGGAGACGGGGTTTTACCATGTTGGTCAGGCTGGTCTTGAACTCCTGAACTCAAGTGACTCACCCACCTTGGCCTCCCAAAGTGCTGGGATGACAGGCATGAGCCGCCACACCCGGCCAGATTGTCGTAAACTTTTGTTTGGTATGAGTAAAACTGTCTTGACTAAACAGATGTGATAGCTAAAGGTTAACAGCCCTTCCTCTGCTTTTCTCTGGAGCAGGCGTCGGCAGCTGCCACGCGAGGCGTTTACTTGGTTCACTGTGGTTGTCGTTGGACTGTAGGCTCTGCCGGGTCAGGGAGTTTTGTCTGTTTGGTTTGATGTCAGATTTCCAGTGCCCACAACAGTCCTTGGTATATCATGGTGTCAGTATGAAATAAATGGACGTCCCTTTCTGGGAAGTGATATTCAGTTCAGTCTGACTTGGCCTGACTTGGCACTTTGGGCCTTATCCCTAACTCTCTTCCTCTTTTTATACTGTGGTAAAATAGACATAATATAACATTCCCCACGTTCACCGCGTTGAAGCACCCAGTTCAGTGACATGAACTGTGCAGTCAGCACCGCCGCCCATCTCCAGAGCTTTCTCATCTTTTCAGACGGAGACTCTGTGCCCATTAAACACTAACTCCCTGCAATTCCCTCCTCCCCCAGCCCCTGGTAAACCTCAGTGCTACTTTCTGTCTCTATGAATTTGACTATTCTCGGTACTTCATGTCTTAGTCTGCTTTGTGTTATAACATATAAAGGAATATCACAGACTAGGTGATTTAAAAGAACATAAATTTGGCAGGTGCGGTGGCTCACACCTGTAATCCAAGCACTCTGGGAGGCCAAGGCAGGTGGATCACCTGAGATCAGGAGTTTGAGACCAGCCTAACCAACATGGTGAAACCCTGTCTCTGCTAAAAATACAAAAAGAAAGAAGAAGAATTAGTCATGTGTGGCAGTGGGAGTAATCCCAGCTACTCAGGAGGCTGAGGCAGAAGAATCACTTGAACCCAGGAGGTAGAGGTTGAAGTGAGCCAAGACCACACCATTGCACTCCAGCCTGGGCAACAAGAGTGAAACTCTGTCTCAAAAACAAAACAGAACACAAATTTATATCCTCACAGTTACAGAGGCTGGGAAGTCCAAGATGAAGGTGTTGGCATTTGGTGAATGCTTTATGTATTAGTCTGTTTTCACACTGCTAGTAAAGACATACCCAAGACTGAGTAATTTATACAGGAAAGAGGTTTAATGGACTCACAGTTCCACATGGCTGTGGAGGCCTCACAATCATGGCAGAAGGCAAGGAGGAGCCAGTCACATCTTACAGGGATGGCAGCAGGCAAAGAGTTTGTGCAGGGAAACCCCCCCTTATAAAACCATCAGATCTCATGAGACTCATTCACTATCACAAGAACAGCATGGGAAAGACCCACCCCATGATTCAGTTACCTCCCACCGGGTCCCTCCCACAACACATCGGAATTGTGGGAGTTACAATTCAAGATGAGATTTGGGTGGGGACACGGCCAAACCATATCATCTTCTTTCTATGTCATCTCATGCTGAAGGTAGAGAGGTGAGAGAGTGAGAGACAGAGGGAGAGCGAGAGAGCACAAGCGCATGTGCAAGCTGAACTCACCCTTTTATCAGAAACCTACTCCCACAATAACCATTCGTGAATATCTTCATGACTGTATTTGTGAGGTCAGAAACCTCATCTAACCACCTCCCAACACTGCTGCATTGGGATTAAGTTTCCAACATGTGCTCTTTGGGAAACACATTCAAACCATAGCACTTTATTTCTATTTATTTATTTGTTTGAGACAGAGTCTCACACTGTCGCCGGTCTGGAGTGCAGTGGCTCAACCTCGGCTCACTGCAGCCTCTGCCTCCCAGGTTCAAGCAGTTCTCCTGCTTTAGCCTCCCAAGTAGCTGAGATTACAGGAGCCTGCCACCATGCCCGGCTAATTTTCTTGTATTTTTAGTTGAGACGAGGTTTCTCTATGTCGGCCAGGCTGGTCTCAAACTCCCGACCCCATGATCCACCTGCCTCGGCCTCCCAAAGTGCTGGGATTACAGGCATGAGCCACAGCGCCTGGCCCAAACCATAGCACTTTATGTAAGCAAAATCACACGGTATTTGTCCTTTTGTGACTGGCTCATTTCCCTTAGCATAATGTCCTCTAGGTCCACCCATGTCAAAGCAAGGGTCCGAATTTCCTTCCTTTTCAAGGCTGGATAATATTCTGTTGTGTGACTAGATCTTGTTTTGTTCGCCCATTCATCTGTAGATGGACAGTATCGTTGCTTCCAGCTTTTGGCTGTTGTGAAGAGTGCTGTTCTAAGGACGGATGTACAAGTCATCTGTTGGAGTCCCTGCTTTCAATTCTTTGGGGCATATGTCAAAGTGGGATTGCTGGATTACATGGTAATTCTGTGTTTAGTTTTTTGAGGAATCACCACACCTCTTTTTTTTTTTTTTTTTTTTTAAGACAGAGTTTTGCTCTTGTTGCCCAGGCTGGAGTGCAATGGTGCAATCTCGGCTCACCGCAACCTCTGCCTCAAGGTTCAAGCACTTCCCCTGCCTCAGCCTCCCGAGTAGCTGGAATTACAGGCATGCGCCACCATGCCCAGCTAATTATGTATTTTTAGTAGAGACAGGGTTTCTCCATGTTGGTCAGGCTGGTCTCAAACTCCTGACCTCAGGTGATCCACCTGTCTCGGCCTCCCAAAGGGCTGGGATTATAGGGGTGAGCCAGCGCGCCTGGCCCACACCTAACTCTTTCTCTGTAAAATAGTTTGTTTTAATATGAATTCCTACCTTTCCTCAAGTCCCACCTCCTTGGTGACAATTCTCTGACCATCTCTATCCCCTGGAACCTGAGGACTCTCCTCCGTGACCTGCTGCCTCCCGGCCATCTCCAATGCTCCCTTGGTGTGGATTTGTGACAGTCTTGTTCTTCCTGGCTGTGAAAAACTCTGGTGGCCCCTCTCCCTGTCACTAGATGGCACTGGAGAGTAGTTTGGGTTTGCTTCCTCCTGGAGAAAGCCCTCTTGTTTTCTTCTGGGCTAGGGTAGCGATTCCTCATGCTGTATGAGGTGGGATTGCTTTTCAGCGATCCCTACCTGGGGTCACATTGCCTCGAAACGTGGCCACGCTTGGGTTTCTGTGTCTTTGGTTAGGGAAGCCTTCTCTAGCCTCTCTGAAAGGAGTAAAGTACTGGGAAAACTTGCATGCGGAAAGCACATTGGATGGGGTGCCGCAAGGACCTACATCTAAATCCTTGTTCTGTCCAGAACTCTGTGTGACTTGATCAAGCCTTTGAACTCTCAGCACCTCAGTTTCCCTACTTGTGAAAGGACAGTGTTGGAGGAGTCAGTGACTCTTCTCCCAGGGCATGAGACTCCCCGGGGGGAAAGAATATCAATGTGGACTGAATGGGAAGCTCCAGGCAGAGTGCTTGCCGAAGCTCTCCAGGTGATTCTGATGCAGCGTGGTGGGGAATCCCTGGGTTACATAGGCCCTGAGATCCCTTCTTGCTATACAAGGCTCTGTGCCTTCGCAGCTGCATGACATGGAGTAAGTAACTCCTTTAAGCCCCCGTTTTTTCATCTTATAAAATGGGAATAATATTAGCACCTGTCACCACACGGGGTGTGGGGATCGGAGGTGAGATGAGCACAGGATCTCACGCGCGCATGGCACAGCCACTGCTCAGAGGGCAGTGGGTCTGATAACTTCTAGATCGGCTCTTCTCAGGACGTAGGCAGCAGGGGTGCATCAAAATCACCTGGAGAGTTTTTCACAAGACATCTGCCCAGGGATCCACATCCTGAGCTTCCAAATTAGGGAAACTCATTTGAATTAGAGGGCCTGGATAGAAGCAGGCTCTCAGTTCTTTGAAACAGCACCCAGCACCTCAGCTCACTGCCTGACACTCGCGGGATGCCCACAGGTCATTTCATTGAGGGAAGCTTCTAGCAGAAAGTGTCTCTAGAGCTGAGTTTTGTAGGCCAATGAGGGGTTAGCAAAGCAAATTAGGGTGGAGAGTTTTCTCACCAGACAGAGGGAGTGGTGAGTTAGATGAGGGGCTGGGGCAGTGAGGACTGCGTTTATCCACTCATGAGCCTTCCACGCCACAGACCCCACACTGGTTCTGGACAGAGAGCAAGGTGGGTGTGTCCCCTGCACAGATTACATTCCAGGGGGGAAGTTGAGGGACATGAGACCCCAAGCCATACCCTGAGCTCAGAAGTCTGAGCCCTGTCCTGACAGTTCTGAAGAACCATGAAGGGTTCAAGGCAGGGGCTTGCCAGGGTCGCATGGCTTTGCCAGAAGCTCATGGTTCTGGTGGATGTTGGATTGGAGCCAGGAGGGTAGGGAGGGCAGAGGGAGGAAGAACTGTGGGGAGGCCACCATGGGCCTCTAGAGAAGGGTTGCTGGTGCCATGGTGGGGAATGGAAGGGAGGCGAGGGGCGAGGGGACTGCACATGGCTTGTGAGGAGAAGGGTGGAAGAGCTGCTTAGAGAGGTCAGAGTTGGGGCCTGTGTGGCAATGTGGCCCTGGGAGGGCTCAGCGGTCACTAAGTGCCCCTGGGAAATGTCAGGGTTGGAGCAGAGGAAAACAGGCTCTGGCTTGGGATCTAAAAGGGCCACCCTTTGCGCAGAGAGGAGGGGGCAACGGTAGAAGCAGAAGGTCCAGTGGGAGGAGACTGTAGCCATTCAGTGGGCAGGCGAGGGGGGGCATCTCTCATAGTGGTGGGTGGGGGCACTGGAACTCCTGATGGATTGGATTGAGAGTGAGAGAGGAGTTGAGGTGACTCCGAGATTTGCAGCCTGAGCAGCGGGAAGGTGGAGCTGTTGTCCATGGGACTTGGGAGGCTGGAGAGGGATTGAGCTGGGGAGTTGGAGGTGCGTGGCATCAGAGGGGGTCATCAGAGTCAGGCTGTAGGGTCCTCTGAGTGTGGCGGGCATGATAGTATTTCCAGTCAAGGGATATCCACGCACCCAGGGGCTCAGGCCGTGGGAGGGCTTTGGCAATCTTGGCCTCTGCAGCCTCAGAGGGGTGGCCCAGCGGGGAGCTGGAGGGCAGTAGGCCAAGGAGGACAGGGGTGGGGGACCAGCAGAGGTGATGTGGGCAGCAAAGATTAACAGCTGCATTGGTCACCTCCAGCTGCCTAACAAAGCAGCAGGGACTGCAGGGCTTAAACCACACACTTATTTCTCAGAAGCTCAGGGTGTGGCACGGCTCTGGGGGGCCTCCCTTGCTGGTTTGCAGACACCACCTTCTCACCGCATCCTCACATGGCAGAGAGGGTACGAGCTCCATGGTGTCTTTCTCTTCTTAGAAGTAAAACCGTGCCCCAAAGAGTCAAAGAAAAAGACAACGAGCAGACAGGAGCCAGGAGCCAGGGCCAAGCTCAAGCCTGTCTCCCAGTGCTGGAATACGTCAAGGCACTGTTTTTCTTTTGAGATGGAGTTTCAGAACAAAACTCCTGTCTCTGGCTCCTGCCTCCTGGAGCAGAAATTCTTGAGTTTTCAGGATGGCAGATGAGAAAGGAAACAGCTGTCTGGAATACTGACACTCCCTCTGCCCGTGAGATGAACGAACTGGATGAAGTCAGTCAGCACCCTGGGGACTGGCTGGAATCCGTGCAGAACTGGCTTGCCAATGTCACAGCCTGAATTGCTCCCTGAGTTTGCACATGTGACCCACGAGGTAGCATGAAAGGTGAATGTGTGCACCTAATGACTTTTTAGACCTCTCCTTCCTTCTGCCAATCACCTACTGGTCCCAGAATCGACCTTGGACCTTTCCTAATAAAAACACTGCCTTGAGGCCAGGCACAGTGGCTCACGCCTGTAATCCCAGCACTTTGGGAGGCCAAGGTGGGCAGATCACCTGAGTGAGGTCAGGATTTCGAGATCAGCCTGGCCAATATGGTAAAACCCTGTCTCTACTAAAAATACAAAACAGCCAGGCATGGTGGCGCACGCCTGTAGTCACAGCTACTCTGGAGGCTGAGGCAGGAGAATGGCTTAAACCCAGGAGGCAGAGGTTGCAGTGAGCCGAGATCATGCCATTGCACTCCATCTTAGGCAACAAGAGTGAAACTCCATCTCAAAAGAAAAATACTGCCTTGAAGTGTTCCAGCACTGGGAGACAGACTGGAGCTTGGCTCTGGCTCCTGTGTCCTTGGGAGTTGAGTTTCAATATAAAGCTTTTATTTTCTCGGAAACTCAGCATCATGGGATTGGCTCCCAGCACATCGAGCAGCAACCCAGTTTTGCCGTGCAGCATAAGGACACTAACCCTATTGTGTCAGGGCCCCACCCTTACGATCTAATTTAACCTTAATGTCTTCCTTAGAGGCCCTATCTCCAAATATAGTCACATTGAGAGTTAGGGCTTCAACGTGGACTTTAAGGGGATGCAATTCTGACCACATCAATACCTCACATGGGGGGAAGCCAGGTCATCGGTCGTAAAACCCACCCATCTTCCCAGGCTTGAGGCTTCCCATTCCCTGCCTTCCGGCCTGCAAGAGAACAAACCCTTCTCCTTGTAGAGTGAAGAGGCCTCCCGAGACACTGCTGCCCCCTCTGCTTCTTCCCACCCCACCTTCCCATGTATCAGGCCCAGCCACATACCCATCTGCTTTGAGTGCATTCTTGCTTTGTAAAAACTCTGTTGACACCAGACTCATCAAATTGTATATATTAAATATGTGCCATGTTTTGTGAGCCAAGATCGTGCCACTGCACTCCAGCCCGGGTGACAGAGTGAGTCACCCTGTCTCAAAAATATTAAAAAAAAAGAACCTACGGAAAGTTCTTGATTCAGTTCTGCAGGTGAGAGCCTCCCATTGTCATGAGAACCTCACCGTGGAAGGGACAGAAACCCACCCCGGCATTGCTAGAGGAAGAGCCACAAGGAACCTTCCTTTGGCCACTCCCAGCCCCAAACTACCCAATGTCTTGCGGGGAGAGCTTCCTTCAACAGGACAACACAGCCCAAACACCCAGTGGCGAGGAAGCTCTGGAGACACCCGGGGCCCCCAGCAGCTTCCCACCCTGGATGGCTGCCTTCCTCGTGGGGCTCACGTTCATGGTGGGCTTCACCCACCTGTGCTTCGTTGGTGGTGCTTCATTAGGCTCATGGATCCTCATGCCTCAAACAGACCCCAACAAGCCATCACCCAGGGTGAAAGTCCTGCGATATGGTTTGGCTCTGTGTCCCCACCCAAATCTCATCTTGTAGCTCCCACAATTCCCACGTGTTGTGGGAGGGGCCTGGTGGGAGATGACTGAATCATGGAGGTAGGTCTTTCCTATGCTCTTCTCTCCATAGTGAATGGGTCTCACAAGATCTGATGGTTTTAACAACAGGAGTTTCTCTGCACGAGCTCTGTTTGCCTGCCCATCCACGGAAGATGTGACTTGCTTCTCCTTGCGTTCTGCCATGATTGTGAGGCTTCCCCAGCCACGTGGAACTGCGAATTCTCCATTAAACCTCTTTCGTTTGTAAATTGCCTGGTCTCAGGTATGTCTTTATCAGCAGCATGAAAATGGATTTATACACTTAGAAAAGAAGAAAGGCTAAAAATCAATGAACTAAGCTATGATCTCAAGAAATTAGAGAAAAAGAACAAACTACCGGCTGGGTTCAGTGGTTCACACCTATAATCCCAGCACTTTGGGAGGCCGGGGCAGGTGGATCATCTGAGATCAGGAGTTTGAGAGCAGCCTGATCAATATGGAGAAACATGTCTCTACTAAAAATACAAAATTAGCCAGGTGTGGTGGTACATGACTGTAATCCCTGCTACTCGGGAGGCTGAGGCAGGAGAATTGCTTGAACCCAGAAGGCGGAGGTTGTGGTGAGCCGAGATCGTGCCATTGCACTCCAGCCTGGGTAGCAAGAGCGAAACTCCATCTCAAAAAAAACAAAAAAAAAAAGAAAACAACAACAAAAAAAACAAAGAACAAATTGCCACCCCCCATTGAAGGAAGGAAAATGTAAATATGGGAGCAGAAAATAATAAAGTAGAAAATAAATCCACATTCCACATTAGCAATGATCAACAGAGCCAAAAGAGAGTGTTTGAAACAATCTACCAAACTGATGAACCTCTGGTGATACCGGAAGCGGGAGGAGGGGGAGGGCATAAAGTCACAAATTGCTAACGTCGGGAATGAAAAGGGGATGAAGAAAATTATGAACAAAATGTCAACAAATCTTAATATTTAGAAGAAATGGAAAAATTTCTAGAAATATATAACTTATCACCCAGCTGGGCATGGTGACTCAAGCCTGTAATCCCAGCACTTTGGGAGACCGAGGCGGTTGGATCATGAGGTCAAGAGATCGAGACCATCCTGGTCAACATGGTGAAACCCCGTCTGTACTAAAAATACAAAAAATTAGCTGGGCACGGTGGCATGTGCCTGTAATCCCAGCTACTCAGGAGGCTGAGGCAGGAGAATTGCCTGAACCCAGGAGGCGGAGGTTGCGGTGAGCCGAGATCGCACCATTGCACTCCAGTCTGGGTAACAAGAGCAAAACTCCGTCTCAAAAAAAAAAAAAGAAAAGAAAAAGAAATATATAACTTACCAACATTGACAGAAGAAATAGAAAATCCGAATCATCTTACAAATGGTTTACTTTGTAATTAAAAATAAAATATGCCCAGAGAGCTTTATTGGTGAATTCTGCCAAAAACGTAGAAGAAATAATGTCAGCTCCCTTCTGAGTGCATCACGACTCCGTCTTAACCATTCAGTTGTGGGTTGGTTGGTTTGTTTTTCTGAGACGGTCTCTCTGGGTTGTCCAGGCTGGGGTGCCGTGATGCAACACGTGACAGCTCACTGCAGTCTTGACCTCCCTGGATTCAGTGATCTTCCCACCTCAGCCTCCTGAGTAGCTAGGACTACAGGCACATGCTACCATGACTGGCTAATTAAAAATTTTTTTTGTAGAAGTGGGATCTCACCATGTTGCTCAGGCTGGTCTTGAACTCCTGGGTTCAAGCGATCCTCCCACCTTGGCCTCCCAAAGTGCTGGGATTACCAGTGTGAGCCACCTCACCTGGCCTCAACAGTGTTGAGAATGAAGTCTGAATTCCTTGGTAGACTCCTGTCTACTTCTCTCGTCTTATTCTCCATCCCTCCTGTACGGGCCAGTTTTTCCCCAGCCTAGCAAAATGCTTTGCATCTCCCTGAATCTGCCAAGCTTTTTCCTGCTTCTGAGCTTTTCTTTCGTTGTTTTTTTTTTTTTTTTTTTTTTGAGATGAAGTCTTGTTCTGTTACCCAGACTGGAGTGCAGTGGTGTGATCTTGGGTCAAGGCAATCTCCGCCACCCAGGTTCAAGCGATTCTCTTGCCTCTGTCTCCCTAGTAGCTGGGATTACAGGCGCCTGCCATGATGCCTGGCTAATTTTTTTGTATTTTTAGTAGAGACGGGGTTTCGACATGTTGGTCAGGCTGATCTCAAACTCCTGACCTCAGGTGATCTGCCCACCTCAGCCTCCCAAAATGCTGGGATTACAGGCGGGAGCCACCATGCCCAGCCCAAGATGTCATTTTCCAATGTAACATCCATCACAAGACATGTCACAGGTTAAGTGTTTGTTCTTCTTATTTCTGTAAAACTGCTTCCTGCTTCGTCATCCCGTATCACAAAGGTGCTTCAGAGGCCCTCAGTTTCTTTCTTTCTTTCTTTTTTTTTTTTTTTGAGATGGAGTCTCCCTCTTGTTGCCCAGGCTGGAGTGCAATGGCGCAATCTCGGCTCACTGCAACCTCCGCCTCCTGGGTTCAGGCAATTCTCCTGCCTCAGCCTCCTGAGTAGCTGGGACTACAGGCACGCACCACCAAGCCCAGCTAATTTTTTGTATTTTTAGTAGAGGCGGGGTTTCACCATCTTGACCAGGATGGTCTCGATCTCTTGACCTCGTGATCCACCCGCCTCGGCCTCCCAAAGTGCTGGGATTACAGGCGTGAGCCACCGTGCCCAGCCTGAGGCCCTCAGTTTCTTCCTACCTTGCTCCGTCTTAGGAAGCGATTCCACTGAGCTCAGGACCACATTAAATAAATTCCTCTTGCTACGCTGCTGATCTCCGAGTCTCTGACTTCCCACTTCAGATCAGCAGAGATGCCCACCTCCCTGCCTGTACTCTGCACGTCCAGCCTCTGTGGGAGGCTGCCGTGTGTGTGTGCGTGTGCGCATTTGAGGAAACCAGGTGGCTCAGGGTCCACAGAAACCACAGGTGGCCGGTAAGCTACCACTGTAAAATGAATGTGAAGGAAATAACTGACTAGCAGAATCAAGAGGGTACATCCTTTATGTTCTGGTTTGAGTAAGGTGATTGTAATGAGCAGCCCGAGATTTCTCTGGAACTGGATTTTAGTTTCTATGGGTTGCAGCCCAGGTTTTGAAGGATGACATATTTTGACACAGAGGGGAAAAAAATCAGTGTATACACTATTACTGAAAGTATGAGTTTCACACATTTCTTCTGTAGAGATGTGTGTGTGTGTGTGTGTGTGTGTGTGTGTGTGTGTGGTTGGCCACGAGAACCAAAGAGATTACTATCTCAGTAGAGAGAAGCAATAGGAAAATCACTTACCGGAGGGCTCCTCACGTTTTTTTTTTCATTGGGTTTGCTTTTACTGTGAACAGTAAGCTTTTGTTAACTTAGTAGACTGATCGCCTTGTTTGCAAGGGCAAGACTATAAAAATGCCAGCAGAGCCCAGATCCTGAACAGAGCTGCAGGCACGGAACTTCGCAGGCTCTGGAAATGCAAACACTCACAGGAGCCATCAGCAGCCGCAGCCGTGGCTTCTCAGGAACCTGGGGGACGAGAATGCAAACCAATTATTCGAGTTGACAGGAGAAATACAAACACAGTCCCAACCCTAGACGTTTTAATTAGTTCTCTCTGCTAGCTAGGCTTGGCCTTCAGCCTTAATTGCAGAGGGAAAGGTGTTTGTCTCCTCTAAATAAATTTCAGTCAAAAAGCAGATAAGGGCCAAATGCGGTGGCTCACACCTGTAATCCCAGCACTTTGGGAAGCCGAGGTGGGTGGATCCATTGAGGTTGGGAGTTCGAGACCAGCCTGACCAACATGGTGAAACCTCATCTCTACTAAAAATACAAAAACTTAGCCGGGCATGGTGGTGCATGCCTGTAGTCCCAGCTACTTGGGAGGCTTAGGCAGGAGAATAGCTTAAATCCAGGAGTCGGAGGTTGCAGTGAGCTAAGATTATGCCATTGCACTCCAGCCTATGTGACAGAGCAAGACTCCATCTCAAAAAAAAAAAAAAAAAAGCAATGTGTACAGCTGCAAGCAACTCTATACCAGCACTGTCTAGTGTCCAGTGATTCACACTGGCCACTTAAAATTCTCTAGAAGCCCCATTAAAGAAGGGAAAGAGTGAAATGAAGTTAATTTAATTTTATTTTAATTTTGAGACAGGGTCTTGTGCTGTCACTGAGGCTGGAGTGCAGTGGCTCAGTCATAGCTCACTGCAGACTCAGCCTCCTGGGCTCAAGTGATCCTCCCACCTCAGCCTCCCAACTAGCTGGGACTATAGGTGCACACTAGTGCACACGGCTAATGTGTGTATTTTTTGTAGAGATGGGGTTTGCCATGTAGCCCAGGCTGGTCTCAGACTCCTGGGCTCAAGTGATCCTCCTGCCTTGGCCTCCCAAAGTGCTGAGATTAGAGATGGGAGCTGTTGTGCCTGGCCAAAGTGAGATTAACTTTAATCTTTGTTTTAGTTCAATATATCTGAAATGTTATCCATTCAACATGCAATCCACATAAACATTATTATTATTGTTGTTTTTTAAACATAGGGTCTTGCTTTGTCACCCAGGCTGGAGTACAGTGACACGATTATGGCTCACTGCAGCCTCAGCCTCCTAGGCTCAAGGGGTCCTCCTGCCTCAGTCTCTTGAGTAGCTGGGAACACAGGTGTGCACCACCATGCCCAGCTAATTTGTAAACTTTTTGTAAAGACAGAGTCTTGCTATGTTGCCCAGGCTGGTCCTGAATTGGGCCTCCAGCAGTCCTCCTGCCTCTGCCTCGCAAAGCTCTGGTATTAAAGGCATGAGTCACTGCGCCCAGTCCACATAGAAATTATTAATGAGATATTCTACATCTTTTCCCATCCTTGCCGAGACCTACAATATGGCAGTGACAGAAGGTGACGACGATATTTAGAAACAAAGTTAGTAGGTGGAAAGACGGAGTAGAGAAATGAACGGCCTTTGGATAAAACCTTCCTCCTCTTGTGACTGCGCCACTCACCAACCCCTAAAGTCTGTCCCCAGCTCAGGCTCAGGTGCAGCTTTTCCTGTGGAACGAGCCTCCTGGGTGGCTTGAGGTCTCGGCAGGGTGAGCTGGCTGTGCGAAGTCTTGCTCTGCCCCTGGTGAACTGTCCCTGAATTCCTGTCTTGTTCACTCAGCCAGTATTTCCCGATCACTGCCAACGCGAAACATTGTGTGCACCACATTCCATTGACCAACAACTTCTGTCTCTCGTCTCCTCTCCTTATGACACGTTTGGAGCCTCTCAGCCTCGTCTCATTCCCTCTAACTCTAGGAGAACTCCAGTACTTGGCTTTGAACCTGCCTGCTTCTAACTGCTGGAGACAGAAACCTCAGCCAGCTGTGGAGAAAGGGGCCGTCACCTCCTGCAGCTGCAGCAAAGCAGGTGTTATTCTCCATCATAAAGCATCCTGGCCAAGAAAGGGATCTTCAGAAGTTGTTGCTATGCCCTGGGAAAGCTACCTTCAACCTCCAAAATGTCTGTCATCCTGATCGGGTTTCTTACTCAAGAAGTTGTGGCCCTGGGTAACGCTCTATGTGTCAAAACCTTTGTTTTCTAAATTGTCTATCTGGCTGGCTTCCCATCCGTCTTCTAGAGTGACCTTTCTCAATTCCAAGTCCGGTTAAGGCAGAAGAGCTTCAGCAGTGAGCCCTTCTTCTCCCTGTTCACTTAAAAATAAAAACCACAATATACACATTTAGAAAAAGAGAGGAGACTTTATTTCTTCTAAAGGGTTTCACCCTGCAAGGAGGCCATTGAGCAAGGTGGGAAGCATAACTCTGGCCAAGACAAGAGACGGGCTCTTTGAAGGAAGAGGGGTTGGGGCTGACCAGGCTGGCTAACGATACATATTCAGCAGGTCACTGCCGAGACCTGGTCGGTCGTACAGACCCCACCCAGGTGGCGCTGAAGGAATTAAGAAACAGACACAAAGATAGACCAGCAAAGTGGGACTATCGGGGGCCGGGCGCGGTGGCTCAAGCCTGTAATCCCAGCACTTTGGGAGGCCGAGGCGGGTGGATCACGAGGTCCACAGATCGAGACCATCCTGGTCAACATGGTGAAACCCCGTCTCTATTAAAAATACAAAAGATTAGCTGGGCACGGTGGCGCGTGCCTGTAATCCCAGCTACTCAGGAGGCTGAGGCAGGAGAATTGCCTGAACCCAGGGGGCGGAGGTTGCGGTGAGCCGAGATCGCGCCATTGCACTCCACCCTGGGTAACAAGAGCGAAACTCCGTCTCAAAAAAAAAAAAAAAAAAAAAAAAAAAAAAAAAAGTGGGACTATCGGGGGGCAACTAAATGCTGTTAGTCTCAGGGAGCTCACAGCATTCCAGGCTGAGAGCCTTGAGCGACTCTGACCATGAATGTAGTCTCTCTGAACAGGTGATTATTATTAACAAACAGGTGTTCTGTGTTTTTCTTACAGAGCAAAAAATAAACTAGGCAGCAGGCTGGTGCCTGCTTCGATCAAGGACAGACTAGATAGTGCTCTCCGCGAGGGAGCCGTGGGAGCAGGGTGACTGGTGTGTGATACACTGTTTGCTAATTTAGAACCCCCCAATCGGTTTTCCACTTGGGGGTCGGCTCAGTTTTCCTTGCCATCGTTCTCAGCAAACAGTGTACTCCATCACACGTTAGGACTTGTCTCAGCAGGTTGCAGGAGGAGCCGTGAATATTCGTGAAGGCGTCCTGCTGCATGCGTACTGAACAATCATGCATGTCACGGATGACTCATGTTCACTTCGGGATGGAGACTCCACATCTAGATGTATTACAACGAGGCCCAAAAGCTCTTTTCAGGACGTGAAGGCCTGAAGGTGCGCACTCTGTAAACCGGCCAGCCATTCCATGGTGGGAGAAAGTTACAGAAAGCAGTGTCCTGTCCAATCAAAGCTGGAGTTATGCTGGGGGAACCGGGGGCCGTCAGTCGGCATCTGGGAGCTGGATGAGTTGCAACTGTCTGAATCTCGCTCATCCCGAGGCCAGGGCTCGTTTAGCTGCCGCAGAAGAAGGAAAAGCCCTGCGGCAGGTAGAACCTCGTTTTTTTGTTCACTTCTTTTTGTTTTGAGAATGGAGTCTCGCTCTGTGGCCCAGGCTGGAGTGCAATGGTGTGATCTCAGCTCACTGCAACCTCTGCCTCCCGGGGGTTTAAGCAGTTCTCCTGCCTCCGCCTCCCGAGTAGCTGGGACTACAGGCACCTGCCACCACACCCGGCAAATTTTTGTATTTTTGGTTGGTAGAGACAGGGTTTCACCATGTTGGCCAGCCTGGTCTTGAACTCCTGACATCAAGTGATCCGCCCACCTCGGCCTCCGAAAGTGCTGGGATTACAGGCATGAACCACGGCCCCTCGTTTGTTTCTTAAGTGTAGGGGTGCAGCACTCAACCCTTGCCTGACTGACCGTCGGTCCTGTTTATAATTGAATATCTTTTTGTCGCAAAGAGTCTGTTCTGTCCATCTCATGATGACTGTTTTAGCATTAATGCTGCCCAGTTGTTGTTTGTGCTGTTTATTTGACTGACACATACTATTTATTTATTTAGATACAAAGTCTCACTCTGTCACCCAGGCAGGAGTGCAGTGGTGCAATCTCGCTCACTGCAACCTCTGCCTCCCAGGTTCAAGTGATTCTCCTGCCTCAGCCTCCCAAGCAGCTGGGACGACAGGCGTGCGCCACTACGCCCAGCTAATTTTTGAATTTTTAGTAGAGGCAGGGTTTCACTATGTTGGCCAGGCTGGTTTCAAACTCCTGACCTTAGTTGATCCTCCCGCCTCGGCCTCCCAAAGTGCTGGGATTACAAGCGTGAGCCACCGCACCTGACCTGACTGAGACATATTAATCAGTATTTAAAAGCACTTACTATGTGCTTTAGACCACAAGAGGGAGGGGCTGTAACGAGCTGTGTCTGACCCATCCTGTCATGGCCAGGAACCCATTTTTAAGATTTCTCTGGAGTCCCTTTGGCCACAAGGAGGTCCATTCAGTTGGTGGAGCACTTCGGATTTTATTTTTGGTTTACATGCACCTTGATGTGGGGTTAGACAAAGAGAAAAACAGAGACTGGACTTCAGAGCAAGGATTCACAAACCCAGAGCCGTTCTGCTCTGGAGACATTGGCGGTATCTGGAGACGTTTTTGGTTGTCACACTGGGCATGGGGGGTGCTCCTGATCCCCAGGTGTCAAGGGAGGGATCTTGGTGGGAGGTGATTGAGTCATGGGGCGGTTTCCCCATGCTGTTCTCATGATAGTGAGTTCTCACGCGACGGGTGGTTTAAAAGTGTGTGGCTTCTTTCAGTCTCTCTCACCCTCCTGCTGCCTTGTGAAGTAGGTGCCTGCTTCCCGTTGATTATAAGTTTCCTGTAAGTTTCCATGGTGAAACCACCATGATTGTAAGTTTCCTGAGGCCTCCCAGCCATGCAGAACAGTGAGGCAATTAAACCTCTTTTCTTTATAAAACCCAGTCTCAGGCATTCTCTATAGCACTCTGAGAACAGACTAATATACCCTGCTCTGGGGCTGACAATCAAATCCTGGCTCTGCCTCTTCCTAGATTTGGAACGCTGGGCAATTTACGTAAACTCTTTGCGCCTCAGTCTCCTGGTTTGCAAAATAGGAATAGTAATAGGACCATCCTCGTGGGGTTTATTTGATGGTCAAAACGAATGGATACATAAAAAATGCTAGAACATGCCTCACACATAGTAAGTGCCCTTAAGTAGCAGTTAATCTGTCTCAGTCAAATAAACAGCGCCTCCTTAGAGACAGGCTCTGCTCTAGGTGTGGAGAAGGTTCATACCAGTGCAGCAAACAGACAGAGCCCCTGCGCTTGGAGCCTGAGAGACACAGACAGGCAGAGCCCCCGCGCTTGGAGCCTGAGAGACGCAGACAGACAGAGCCCCCGCGCTTGGAGCCTGAGAGACGCAGACAGACAGAGCCCCTGCGCTTGGAGCCTGAGAGACGCAGACAGACAGAGCCCCTGCGCTTGGAGCCTGAGAGACGCAGACAGACAGAGCCCCCTGCACTTGGAACCTGAGAGATACAGACAGACAGAGCCCCTGCACTTGGAGCCTGAGAGACACAGACAGACAGAGCCCCCTGCACTTGGAGCCTGAGAGACACAGACAGAGCCCCCTGCACTTGGAGCCTGAGAGACACAGACAGACAGAGCCCCCTGCACTTGGAGCCTGAGAGACGCAGACAGGCAGAGCCCCCGCGCTTGGAGCCTGAGAGACACAGACAGACAGAGCCCCCTGCACTTGGAGCCTGAGAGACACAGATAGACAGAGCCCCTGCACTTGGAGTCTGAGAGACACAGACAGACAGAGCCCCCTGCACTTGGAGCCTGAGAGACACAGACAGACAGAGCCCCCTGCACTTGGAGCCTGAGAGATACAGACAGACAGAGCCCCCTGCACTTGGAGTCTGAGAGACACAGACAGACAGAGCCCCCTGCACTTGGAGTCTGAGAGACACAGACAGACAGAGCCCCCTGCACTTGGAGTCTGAGAGACGCAGACAGACAGAGCCCCTGCACTTGGAGTCTGAGAGACACAGACAGACAGAGCCCCTGCACTTGGAGTCTGAGAGACACAGACAGACAGAGCCCCCTGCACTTGGAGCCTGAGAGATACAGACAGAGCCCCCTGCACTTGGAGTCTGAGAGATACAGACAGACAGAGCCCCCTGCACTTGGAGCCTGAGAGACACAGACAGACAGAGCCCCTGCACTTGGAGTCTGAGAGACACAGACAGACAGAGCCCCCTGCACTTGGAGCCTGAGAGATACAGACAGACAGAGCCCCCTGCACTTGGAGTCTGAGAGATACAGACAGACAGAGCCCCTGCACTTGGAGTCTGAGAGACAGACAGACAGAGCCCCCTGCACTTGGAGTCTGAGAGATACAGACAGACAGAGCCCCCTGCACTTGGAGCCTGAGAGATACAGACAGACAGAGCCCCTGCACTTGGAGCCTGAGAGACACAGACAGACAGAGCCCCCTGCACTTGGAGCCTGAGAGACACAGACAGACAGAGCCCCCTGCACTTGGAGCCTGAGAGATACAGACAGACAGAGCCCCCCGCACTTGGAGTCTGAGAGACACAGACAGACAGAGCCCCTGCACTTGGAACCTGAGAGACGCAGACAGACAGAGCCCCTGCGCTTGGAGCCTGAGAGACGCAGACAGACAGAGCCCCTGCACTTGGAGCCTGAGAGACGCAGACAGGCAGAGCCCCCGCGCTTGGAGCCTGAGAGACACAGACAGACAGAGCCCCCTGCACTTGGAGCCTGAGAGACACAGATAGACAGAGCCCCTGCACTTGGAGTCTGAGAGACACAGACAGACAGAGCCCCCTGCACTTGGAGCCTGAGAGACACAGACAGACAGAGCCCCCTGCACTTGGAGCCTGAGAGATACAGACAGACAGAGCCCCCTGCACTTGGAGTCTGAGAGACACAGACAGACAGAGCCCCCTGCACTTGGAGTCTGAGAGACACAGACAGACAGAGCCCCCTGCACTTGGAGTCTGAGAGACGCAGACAGACAGAGCCCCTGCACTTGGAGTCTGAGAGACACAGACAGACAGAGCCCCTGCACTTGGAGTCTGAGAGACACAGACAGACAGAGCCCCCTGCACTTGGAGCCTGAGAGATACAGACAGAGCCCCCTGCACTTGGAGTCTGAGAGATACAGACAGACAGAGCCCCTGCCCTTGGAGCCTGAGAGACACAGACAGACAGAGCCCCTGCACTTGGAGTCTGAGAGACACAGACAGACAGAGCCCCCTGCACTTGGAGCCTGAGAGATACAGACAGACAGAGCCCCCTGCACTTGGAGTCTGAGAGATACAGACAGACAGAGCCCCTGCACTTGGAGTCTGAGAGACACAGACAGACAGAGCCCCCTGCACTTGGAGTCTGAGAGATACAGACAGACAGAGCCCCCTGCACTTGGAGTCTGAGAGATACAGACAGACAGAGCCCCTGCACTTGGAGCCTGAGAGACACAGACAGACAGAGCCCCCTGCACTTGGAGCCTGAGAGACACAGACAGACAGAGCCCCCTGCACTTGGAGCCTGAGAGATACAGACAGACAGAGCCCCTGCACTTGGAGTCTGAGAGACACAGACAGACAGAGCCCCTGCACTTGGAGCCTGAGAGATACAGACAGACAGAGCCCCCTGCACTTGGAGCCTGAGAGATACTGTGGATCCACTCAAGCCACCTAGCATGGGGCTTGTCGTCCTGCCCTGAAGGTGGTTCTTTTCCAGGCAGCCAGCTAGATGCCCTGGCCTGAAGCCCACCACACCCTCCCTCACCTGTTCCCACCAGTCTTTCCCCAGCTCTGTCAGAACTCAGTATCCTCACCTCTTCTATCCACCCCTCCCATTGTGAGTGCCTTGGTGCAAAGTGTCCATCATCTCTTCCCTAGACGAGTTCAACAGCCTCCTCGCTGGTCTCCTAATCACAACCCCACTCTCCCCCCATGAGAAAAACCAACTCTATGCTCATCTGCAAGGCCCAGGTGGCCCTACAATATCTACCCTTCAGCCTGATCCTGCCCCAGCCCTGGCCACACCTGCCTACACTCACAGTGGAAGGGCCAAAGCCTTAGACTGTCCTCGGGAAACTGAGTGTCCAGGTTAGCAATTGCTGCAACTCAGCCGCTCTCAACGGCTATTCTTTTCTCGTGAGTCTACGGCTCAGCCGGGTGGTTCTTCCGTTTATGGCTGGGTTCTTTCATGAGTCTGTGGTCGGCTGCAGGTTGAGCAGGTGGCTTTGTCGAACACATCTGGTCTCTTTCATACCTCAGGAGCCTAGACGGACAACTGGGGTGATTCGGACCTGCTCCATGGGCTCTCTCATTCCCCAGCTGTGTGGCTTTGGACAACTCCCATAACCTCTCTGAGCCTCAGAGTGAATAGTGATGTCCATCTCATGGTTAGCCAGGGCTTCTTCCCATGGAGGTGGCAGGGTTTTGGCAGGCTTGGAACAGACACATGGTCACTTCTTCAACATTCCATCGGCTAAAACAAGTCACGTGGCCTACCCAGGGCAGCGTGGCAAACAGACTGTACCTCTCCTTGGGAGGACAGCCATGTCCCCCTGCATAGAGTGCAGGGAAGGGTGAAGGAATGGGGCATTTCTGCCAAACACCCCACTGAGGGGTCCGAGAAGGGATGTCACTTTCTCTCCTGCCTGTTTGCAAAGCACTGTGGGAGGCCGGGCGCGGTGGCTCACGCCTGTAATCCCAGCACTGTGGGAGGCCGGGCGCGGCGGCTCACGCCTGTGATCCCAGCACTGTGGGAGGCCGGGCGCGGCGGCTCACGCCTGTGATCCCAGCACTGTGGGAGGCCGGGCGCGGCGGCTCACGCCTGTGATCCCAGCACTGTGGGAGGCCGGGCGCGGCGGCTCACGCCTGTGATCCCAGCACTGTGGGAGGCCGGGCGCGGCGGCTCACGCCTGTGATCCCAGCACTGTGGGAGGCCGGGCGCGGCGGCTCACGCCTGTGATCCCAGCACTGTGGGAGGCCGAGGCGGGTGGATCGCGAGGTCAAGAGATCGAGACCATCCTGGTCAACATCGTGAAACCCCGTCTCTACTAAAAATACAAAAAATTAGCCGGGGGCCCAGGTACTCGGGAGGCTGAGGCAGGAGAATTGCCTGAACCCAGGAGGCGGAGGTTGCGGCGAGCCGAGACTGCGCCATTGCACTCCAGCCTGGGTAACGAGAGTGAAACTCCGTCTCAAAAAAAAAAAAAAAGAATTATAGAGACAAGTACAGTGAGTCAATTCGTAAAACAAAAGAGCATCATCATTTCTGGGAAGAAGTTTCTGCAGTCACTTCTGAGTCACTGCTGCCTGTACAGGGGGGCAGGAGGGAACAGCTTACAGCAGCCCCACCCACAGCCGAGCTCTGTTTTAAGCTCACACCATGCACCGCTGTCTATGCCACTGCTCCTTTTTATTGAGCCAGTGGGTTGGAAAGGGATCTTGGTGCCAATGTGACTAATTATTCTAAATTCTCTACGTGACAATTGAGGAGAATAAAGAGCAAGGCGGCACTGTCAAAGATGTTAAGAGCATTGCTTTGGGTATTGCTATTGATTTTCTTGGCTCTACGTGCAAGGTCCAGCCTTGTGCCAGGCAGGGCTGGGCTCTGTGTGAACAGTATTTACTCCTACGCGACCTCCTAAGAAGGGCGTTAGTGCTCGGTCTGAGGCTCAGAGACGTTATTCAGCTTAAATGCAGACAGCCCGGAATAGAACTCTTGTCTGACCCAAAGGACACACTCCTTAACCTCCAGTGGAGGATGGAATGCAATTTTGCCTCACCCTGGGCACTGGACAGAGGACCATCTATTTGCTCAGAATACATTGTCCAGTCAGTGGATGGGCTAATAGTCTTGGGCATCTGTAATGTGACCGGTCCTATTCGAGGCCAGGGAGAGGGTAAGCTCTCAGCACAGGACATGGCTTCAAGAGGCCAACATTCTAGGTGGGAGGAGAAAATAAATGCTTAGAGGAAGTAGTTAACACAGACAACGATCCCGGCTGTAAGGAGAGTGAAACCAGGTCTGTGTCGGGTGAATGCTCCTGCGGCGGTCCAGCTGGAGCAGCCCGGGAAGGCTTCTTGGAGGTGGTGGCAAGGGCACTGAAGCTGAGGAGTGACCACAAGGCAGCAGCATAGCATGGCAGGCTGCAGGGGTCAGGGCTGTGCTTGCCTTCCGGGCTCCCTGACATAGCTCAGTGCCCTCTGCTTCTCCTGGCTCCCTGACATAGCTCAGTGCCCTCTGCTTCTCTCCCACTGCTCCCTCCTGTTTTCCTTTACTCTCAGTCCCACCCTGTCCCTGCTTTCCATCATCATAAATGGCGCTGCCACTCGTGCAGAAGCACAAGACCTCGGGGACCGTCTTCCCTAGAATCTTCTTTTTTTTTTTTTTTGAGACAGGGTCTCATAGTCACACATATTAGACTGCAGTGCAGTGGCATGATTTCAGCTCACTGCAACCTCTGCCTCCCGGGCTCAAGCAATTCTCCTTTCTCAGTCTTCCAAGTAGTTGGAACTACAGGTGTGCGCCACCACGCCCAGCTGATTTTTGTATTTTTAGTACAGACAGGGTTTCACCATGTTGCTGAGTCTGGTCTCGAACCCCTGACTGAGCCCAAGCAATCCACCTGCCTCCAGCTCCAGGTGGCTCAGCACAGGGAGAGACTCCATTTGTTTGGGAAAAAGTAAAGGAAGATAACAAAAGTCCCTACTTGAGAATCCAGAGAATTCTTCCAGATCGTATCCATGACCACCAAGGTGGTACCTCTGTGAGGTTTCAAAAACCACAGTGTTGGCCTGATATGGTGGCTCACACCTTTGGGAGGCGGAGGTGAGCAGATCACCTGATGTCAGGAGTTCAAGAGCAGCCTGCCCAACATGGCAAAACCCAGTCTGTATTAAAAATACAAAAAAAATTAGCTGGACATGATGGCAGGCGCCTGTAATCCCAGCTACTCAGGAAGCTTAGGCAGGAGAATCGCTTGAATCTGGGAGGTGGACGTTGTGGTGAGCCGAGATCACGCCACTGCATTCCAGCCTGGGCGACACCAAACTCCATCTCCATAAATGAATTAAATAAAAAATTAACCAGCGATGGTGGCACATGTCTGTAATCCCAGCTACTTGGGAGGCTGAGGTAGAAGGATCACTTGAGCCCAGGAGGTTGAGGCTGCAGTGAGCTGTGTTTGCAACACTGCACTCCGCCTGGGCTACAGAGCAAGACCCTGTCTCAAAAAAAAAAAAACATTGTAGAGACAGTAACAGTTCCTTTCAGGATTGTTCTGGAAATTGAATGCGCAAATGTATATAAAGCACTTGGCATCGTCCTTGGCACATGGTCAATTCTTAGGATGCTATGGCTAGTATTATTTCATTATTGTGATGATGATGATGACGATTTGGATCTAGAAAGGGGGCAAAGCCGAGGACGTCTCCAGGAGGAGGTGGCATTTGATCTGAGCCTTGGACAATTGGATGAATCAGAAGGCTGCTTCATTGTCAGAACAATGGGAAGTAATGCTGTGGTCAAGGCAGTATTACCACTTTCACACAAATAAATGGGGGCTTGGAGCATTCAAGTTATTTGCCCTGTGGCAGAACAGGGACCGTTCCAGGGCCCACACTCTTCCACGCGTGAACATTTTCCATTTGGTGATTTGCCTCCCTCCTGACTGGAAGCTCCCAGAGGCAAGGCTGGACCCACACCACTGTTTGCATGACCAATGTTCACGTGTGTTCAGTGCCTGTGTGCTGAGCAGAAGAACTGGGCCCCTCAGAGCTTCATCACCAGGCTGGGCGTGGTGGCTCACGCCTGTAATCCCAGCATTTTGGGAGGCCAAGGTGACTGGATCACAAGATCAGGAGTTCGAGACCAGCCTGGCCAACATGATGAAACCCCATTTCCACTAAAAATACAAAAAATTAGCCGAGTGTGATGGCTGGCACCTGTAATCCCAGCTACTTGGGAGGCTGAGGCACATCTCTCCAAGGCGCTCTTTCTCCATCAGTCAAATGGTCATGACGACATCTGCTCCCCAGAGTGGCTGTGAGAATAAAGTCAGATCAGGATTATGAAGATGGCTAGTATGGGGTGTGCGTGTGTGTGTGTGTGTGTGAGAGAGAGAGAGAGAGAGATGTGTGTGTGTGTGAGAGAGAGAGATGTGTGTGTGTGGGTGTGAGAGAGAGATGTGTGTGTGTGTGAGAGAGAGATGTGTGTGTGTGTGTGAGAGAGATGTGTGTGTGTGAGAGAGAGAGATGTGTGTGTGTGTGAGAGAGATGTGTGTGTGCATGTGAGAGAGAGGTGTGTGTGTGTGAGAGAGAGAGATGTGTGTGTGTGTGAGAGAGAGAGAGAGAGAGAGAGGAAAGTGGAAAGGAGACAGAGAAACTGGGGCCAGGCTGGACTGTGGAGGGCCAGGTGCCGTGAGCCTGCGGCACTTTGGACTTGACCCTGTTGGCAACAAGGTGTCTCCACAGACTTTCGAATGGAGGTATAGCGTACACACTGTGAAGCGTATAACCTGCCCCACTCTTAAATCCACGTGTCGATGACTTTTCACATATGTGTTGACCCATCTAATCATCCTCAGCACACACGCAGACCATTTCCAGCGCCCAGAGGGATTGCTCCTCCTGTTTCCCCATCAGCCACCCTCCCCACAAAAGGCAGCTGCTCTGCTGACCGTGGTCTCCATCGACTGCTTTGGCTTGTCTTGTTCTTTCTGCTAAATGAAATCATGTCACCTGCGCTCTTCTGGACTGCTTTTTTTTTTTTTTTTTTTTTTTTTTTTCTGTGAGATGGAGTTTCTCTCTATTTTGCCCAGGCTGGAGTGCAGTGGTGTGATCTTGGCTCACTGCAACCTCCACCTCCCGGGTTCAAGTGATTCTCCTGCCTCAGCCTCCGAGTAGCTGGGATTACAGGTGCCCGTCACCACACCTGGCTAATTTTTTGTATTTTTAATAGAAACGGGGTTTCACCATGTTGGCCAGGCTGGTCTTGAACTCCTGACCTCAGGTGATCTGCCCACCTCGGCCTCCCAAGTGCTGGGGTTACAGGCCGAGCCACTGAGTCCGGCCCAGGCTGCCTTATTCACTCATCATGACGTGGTCCATCCAGTTTTTCGCATGTAGCATTGACCATTCTTTTGTCTTTCTGCATAATTTTCCATTGTATAGAGGTATCACGCCTTCCTTTTCCACCGATAGGCACTGGGTTTCCTTTCTGGGCTATTATAAACCAAACTGCTATGAACATACTTGCATCCATCTTTTTGTGGACATGTGCGCTCACTTCTCTTCTGTAAAAAACACCCGAGAGTGGAATTGCTGGGTCACGGGCTTGGCATATGTTCCGCTCTAGTAGATATTTTCAAGCACTTTTCCAAAGTGGTTGAACTGCGTTTATGCTCATGTCTGAGAGTCCCAGGGGTGACAGAGCCAGTCTCTAGCAGCTCCTGGGAGTGGATTTGAAGATTAGATGTGGAGAGAGACCGTGGTGGTCTGCATGGGGGACTGGCGCGTGGGGAGCATCCCGAGGGTGGCTCCATCTGCTTTCCTGAAAACCTCCCGGGACCGTGCTTACAGAAGCCTGACACCTGTGGATGCTTCTCCCACCGCAGTCAGAGCCCCACCTGCCCCAAGGTGGCAAATGCCCAGTCACACACCTGGGAAATTCTGCTTCCAGAGGTCTGGGGTGCAGATGTAGCGTCAGACACTGAAGCAACACACATGGTTTTGTGCACGACTTCAGGGCTCTGATGCCCGTTAAACCCTCGTGCCGCCAGCCCCGTTCCATCCTCTGTCTGCGCCAATGGAGACCCGGGAACTTGTCCATCCTGTCCCTCCCCAGTCCAGGAGTGCGGTGGGTGGGCACGGGCTGCCTGATAATCCTGGGTCTGTCTGCCTCAGTCTCCCTGGCCCCACACTCCCAGCTTCCCTCAGTACCATCTGTCTTCTCCCAGCCCGACTCTGCATCCCTGCTCCCATTTTTCACATGAGGAGGCTGAGGCTTGGAGGCACAAATTGTCCCACTACCCCGCTGGTCCAGGGCAGAGCTGGACCCGAGCTTCTAGGCTGAAGGCCTTTTGCTGCCTGCGCGGGGCTTCTTCCTGTGCCCTCCGCTTCGATGGGAGCGTGGCTTCTGCCCTGTACTCTCTCTGCCTTCTCTGCTCCTGGTGATGTGGGGACCCTGGGGTTCAGCACTCACCCTGGGGTGTGGCTTCAGCATCTCAGACTGACCACAGTCCAGGCTATGGCCTCACATTGACTTGAGTGAGACCCAGAGGGACTGGAGAAGCGCTCCGGAGCTAACTGGGGTTGGGGAGACTGTTGAGCCGGGTGGGAGGGTGCAAGGAGCTTCCCTGGAGCTGGGACTCCCCCACCCCTCCGTCCACCATCTGCGCCTGGGACCGGGACCAGTGGAGCAGCTTCTCAGGCAGCTGCACCGGCTCTTTCCTCAGCAGGAAACCACACTGCGGCGATTGTTAATACTCACTCATGTGAAGGAGACAAACCCGCCGTCAGGCGGCACAAGTGGCCGGAGCCAAGAACACAGCAGCGTGGGGCATTTAAAGATGGCTGTGAGGGGAGAGGGGACAGTGGCACAGACAGCGGAGCTGGAAGGGGCCTTCTGAGCACCTAGTCCAGGGATGACGTCACAGCAGAGGGACGCTGAGGTCCAAGGAAAGGAGTCTCCAGGTCTCTGCGCTGGACAAGACACGATGAGACTAGGGTGTTTCCAAGACCTCGGAGCTCCAGCACTCTCCACTGTTCCATCCCTGGTGCGCAGACACCAAGCCCAGTGATACCCGCTGCATCTCAGAAAAGCAGACTGAGGGGACCATGCCCTTGGCAATGTGCTGAGGCTGTTTCCAATGGCAAGCTAGCTCAACATCATCAGTGTCCCATGGCGCATCCTCCCAGCCACACAGCGTCCCTGTGGTTCATATTCTCATCCAGTGTCCCTGTAGTTCATCTCCCATCCACACAGTGTCCCCGTGGTCCATCCTCCCACCCACAAGCTGTCCCCGTGGTCCATCCTCCCACCCACAAGCTGTCCCCGTGGTCCATCCTCCCACCCACACGCTGTCCCCGTGGTCCATCCTCCCACCCACAAGCTGTCCCCGTGGTACATCCTCCCACCCACAAGCTGTCCCCGTGGTCCATCCTCCCGCCCACACGCTGTCCCCGTGGTCCATCCTCCCACCCACAAGCTGTCCCCGTGGTCCATCCTCCCACCCACAAGCTGTCCCCGTGGTCCATCCTCCCACCCACAAGCTCTCCCCGTGGTCCATCCACCCACAAGCTGTCCCCATGGTACATCCTCCCACCCACAGGCTGTCCCCGTGGTCCATCCTCCCACCCACAAGCTGTCCCCGTGGTCCATCCTCCCACCCACACGCTGTCCCCGTGGTCCATCCTCCCACCCACAAGCTGCCCCCGTGGTCCATCCTCCCACCCACACGCTGTCCCCGTGGTCTATCCACCCACACAGTGTCCCCGTGGTCCATCCTCCTACCCACACAGTGTCCCCGTGGTCCATCCGCCCACCCACACATTGTCCCCGTGGTCCATCCTCCCACCCACACACTGTCCCCGTGGTCCATCCTCCCACCCACACACTGTCCCTGTGGTCCATCCTCCCATCCACATAGTGTCCCCGTGGTCCATCCTCCCACCCACACACTTTCCCCATAATCCATCCTCCCACCCACACACTGTCCCCATGGTCCACCCTCCCATCCACACGGTGTCCCCATGTGTGGTCCATCCTCCTCTCCCACACTATGTCATGTGTAGAGATAAAATGCATCTTGCAGATAGACAACTACAAAGTTCTATGTTGGGGACATGAGTATCCTTTTTAAGGGGGTTGTTGGGCTGGTGACAGAACTTATCCCACAGAATTGTCACTTCCTTTGTGAATTTGGGGGATGCCAGCCAGGCCAGATCCCAGATCAGAGTCAAGAGCCAGCTCTGGCTCATTTCTTTTCGTTGTGGGGCCCCAGGGGAGAGTTCTACTGCAGCTGCCTGGTCCATGTGGAGACGCAGCCTGGAAGCCGGCTATGTCCTTCTCTGCTGGGTTTTCTTCCTTTTGAGTTATCAACATTACAGTCTCACAGGTATAAGCTGCAGCCTGCCTGGCTCTGGAAGGGGGAGGGCCTGCTTGGTCTTCTGGCTCCTCCCTCCCAGATGGATCCACCTGCCCCTTACCACCACTGCTACCATCACAGCCTGCCTGCTCCCCGGGGTGAGATGCGGAGGGAATAGCTTTCTTGAAAGGTTATTGTGAGTAAAGATGGAGTCCCACAGCACATGGGGCTCACACTCCTGTTGGGTGCTCCCGGCTCATCCAAAGCACTCGAGAAACCTGAGCTGCCAGTCTTGGGAGCCTCCTGTGTTTTCTTTCTCTTTGGTTTTGCCAATCCAATTTGCCAAGATGGTGAAATTGTCTTACCACATCCTCTCGATTCCCATCCTGCCAAACTGTCTGCTTCTCCAAGCCCTCCCCATCCGAAGCTCTTACAGGTGTACAGCACCCTTCAGGGAGGCAGAGGGTACTCCCTGCACTCTCCGCCCTCTGGACGCTCTCCCCACGGCATATCAAGCCTGCAACCGTGTGTGGATGGGCACCCACCACAGTGATGTAAATATGTCTCTTTAGTGAATTCATTCATTCACTCACTCACTCATTAATTCCCCTCCACCTCCCACTCGTGTGCCATCCCCCTGCCAATAGACTGCCGCACTCAACTGTTTAAGTCTGTGTTCCGGGGAAGTGGGTATTGCCATTTGTACACCTCCGTTTTTAACTTACACTCCTGATGTCGTGTTATCAATCTCATTCATCGTCTTGCTTTTTCACCAACCCTGATGTTTCTTTGCCACCCGTGTATCTACCTGTATATCTCACTTGACTTTTTCTAGCTGCCAAGCCACCCTGCAGAGGTGTGCAACCACCAGGACCCAGTCCTCCAGCGCTGGGCACCCACTGCCCGCTGCCGCGAGCAGCTGGGACCTGCGTGAGAATGTCTGGGGGGAGACGTTCTTAGGAAGGAAACTGCTGCATCTCAGTCCTGGACTTACTTCATCTTACGAACACACCTGGAGACGCTTCCCGAAGGCCAGCGAGCCTGCCCTCCCGGCGCAGTGAGGGAGGCCTCCCGTATCACATCATCTAACTGTTTCATCGCTGAGCTTTCAGACTGCTGCCAGCGTAAAGGTGTAAAGTGAACCTTCATTGTGACTTTCATTTAATTCTGCACGTTACCAATGGTTTGAGTGTCTTTTTTCCACCTGTTAACGTCTTGGATTTTCTCTTCTGTAAATTCATACCCTTTCCTCTGTTTTCTTTCCTTTCTTTCTTTTTGAGATGGAGTCATGCTCCAGGCTGGAGTGGCGCGCTGCAACCTCTGCCTCCCAGGTTCAAGCAATTCTCCTGCCTCAGCCTCCAGAGTAGCTGGGACTACAGGCATAAGCCACCACACCCAGGTAATTTTTGTATTTTTAGTAGAGACAGTATTTCACCATGTTGGCCAGGGTGGTCTCGAACTCCTGACCTCAGGTGATCCACTCACCTTGGCCTCCCAGAATGCTGGGATTACAGAAACGAGCCACCGTGCCCAGCCCCTTTGCTCTATTTTCTATAGAATTGCTGTCTTTTCTTACTGAGCTATACCCTTTTGACATATATATATATATATATATATATATATATATATATATATATATTTTTTTTTTTTTTTTTTTTTTAAATGGAGTTTCTCTCTTGTTACCCAGGCTGGAGTGCAATGGCACGATCTCGGCTCACCGCAACCTCCGTCTCCTGGGTTCAGGCAATTCTCCTCCCTCAGCCTCCTGAGTAGCTGGGATTACAGGCACGTGCCACCATGCCCAGCTAATTTTTTGTATTTTTAGTAGAGACGGAGTTTTACCATGTTGACCAGGATGGTCTTGATCTCTTGACCTCGTGATCCACCCGCCTAGGCCTCCCAAAGTGCTGGGATTACAGGCTTGAGCCACCGTGCCCGGCCTTGAAATATATTTAATTTTTCTTTTGACTTTGCCATTTTAAAAATATTTTAGGCTAGACGTGGCGGCTCATGCCTTTTATCCCAACACTCTGGAGGTGGAGGCAGTAGGACTGCTTGAGCCCCGAAGTTCGAGACCAGCCTGGGCAGCATAGGGAGACCCCATCCATACAAATAATTTTAAAAGTTAGCCAGGCATGATACCATGCACCTGTCGTCCCAGCTGGGAGGCTGAGGCAGGAGGATCACCTGAGCCTGCGAGGTTGAGGCTGCAGTGAGATGCCATCGTGCCACTGTAGTCCAGCCTGGGTAACGGCGTGAGACCCCGTGCCTAAATCAGTAAATAAAATATTTGTCGTATGTACCTTGTTTCCATCCGAAACCCATTTCCTAGGCTGTTAGAGCTCATAGGGCCTGTGGTACAGTGCTACAGATGTCACTGTTAAAATGTATTTCACAGTGGATGTTTTTGAATATTTACTAGTCAGATGCCGTTCTATTCACTTACATAGAAATTCAACCCTCAGGGCCAGGCGCAGTGGCTCACCCTGTAATCCCAGCACTTTGGGAGGCCAAGGCAGGCAGATCACTTAAGGTCAGGAGTTCGAGACCAGCCTGACCAACATGGTAAAACACCGTCTCTACTAAAAATACAAAAATTAGCTGGGTGTGGCGCTGCACACCTGTAATCCTAGCTGCTCAGGCAACTGAGGCACGAGAATCACTTGATCCCAGAAGGGGGAGGTTGCAGTGAGCCGAGATCATGCCACTGTACTCCAGCCTGGATGACAGAGGGAAACTCTGTCTCAAAAAAAAAAAGAAGGTAGCTACCATTGCTGTGACATTTCTATTACGAAGACTTCCATTACCGCTGTTACTGTGTCCCCTCTGGCCTTCCTGACGTGGCCCTGAGGCACGGAGTGGCCAGTTCCTAGACAAGGCCACTGGGTCTGGCAGAATAACATCCTCTACCCCCACCCAGGATGTCCACACTCTAATCCCTGAAACCTGTGAGTGTGACCTGACGTGGCAAAGGGACTTTGCAGATGTGATTAAGGATTTTGAGATAAGGAGAATACTCTGGATTAGCCAGGTGGACCGAATATAATTGCAAGTGTCCTTATAAGGGAAGGAAGGAAGCGGAGCCCTTAGAGTCAGAGAAGCAGATGTGACCAGAAAGGCAGAGAGAGAGGGGTTACAAGATGCTGGGCCCCTGGCTTTCAAGACGGGAAGGGGCCATAAGCAAAGGAATGGGGGCGCCGCTGGACAGGGGAGTCAGGAAGAAACCAACACTGCAGACGCCTTGATTTTAGGGCTCTGACCCCCAGAATGGTAAGAGAATTCGTATGTGTTGTTCTGAGTCCTCAGGTTTGTGGTCATTTGTTGCAGCAGCCACAGGAGATGAGTTAGGCCACACAACCGGGATGTGGCGGAGCTGGCGTGCAGCCCAGGGATGCTCCCAGCACGGCTTCTGCTGCCGTGGTGGCAGTGGGGAAGTGGCGCTGACTGGGCAGGAAGCTTTTCCAGGTCTCACTCAGCCGCACATCTCCGAGCCTTGGCCGCAGGCCTGGGAGCTTCGCCTCTGTCTCCCCAGCACCTGACTGAGCCACCTGGTAAACATTCAGAATAGCAAGCTTTGAGAACCCCGCCAGGCAGTGACTCGCTCGGCTGGCGCCTCAGCTTTCAGCCCTGGCTGGGCACATGAGCACAAGGAGTTTTTAGAAATCCAGATGCGGGCCGGGCGTGGTGGCTCAAGCCTGTAATCCCAGACTTTGGGAGGCCGAGGCGGGTGGATCACGAGGTCAAGAGATCGAGACCATCCTGGTCAACATGGTGAAACCCCGTCTCTATTAAAAATACAAAAAAGTTAGCTGGGCATGGTGGCGCGTGCCTGTAATCCCAGCTACTCGGGAGGCTGAGGCAGGAGAATTGCCTGAACCCAGGAGGCGGAGGTTGCGGTGAGCCGAGATTGTGCCATTGCACTCCAGCCTGGGTAACAAGAGCGAAACTCCGTCTCAAAAAAAAAAAAAAAAAAAAAAAAATCCAGATGCACGGGCCGCAGCCCTCCAGGTGTGGAGCAGGGGTCTGACACAGGACGAAGTGGCTTCTGACGTGCAATGTGGGTGACAGCGGCTCATTCAGGGCGACCACTATCTCCTGGCCTTCTCGAAAGGGAAGGAAAGCAGGCAGATTCCAGATGCATTTAAGGGGCAGTTGACAAGATTCTGGGAGCTGCTGCGGGGGAGGAGGCGGACGCGTCAGGGATGACTCCGGTGTGAGTAATCAGGTGGGCGGCGCTCCATTTACTGAGGTGGGAAGACTGGGAGGGAAGCAGGGACGACCAGGTTCCGTTTGTGGCAGTTTTGGAGACAAGCACATAGAAATAAATAAGAAGACATTTGGGGCCGGGGGAGCTCTGGGATTTTTAGGATTTGTGGCTTAGGGCCTTTGGCTCCTGTAAACGTGTGTATGGAGTGGGGGTGGGAGGGAAGGATGGGATCCCTTCCCAAAGGGTTTCCATTTACACAGAAAGGGCTGTAATTGTGTTCAGGAGAGGAGCACATAACTCGGACTTTTTAGGGAATGTCACCAGAAAAAAATGAGAGCTCTTGGGAGGGAATTAGGGATCCTCCCGTGTTTGCAACAGAGCCCAACCCGGTGCTGAGGACAAGGGGACTGAAGAAGGAGGAGCGGATCTGTCCCGCTGGGAACAGAGGGGGCCTGTGTGGGTGCTTAGTGAAAACCAGCTCGCCGGCAGGTGGGCTCAGTCGAGGGGCAGCGCGCCCTGCCCCGCCTTCGCCCTCCACCCGCAGAGGGGCGGGTTTTCCCCTCTCCTTTTGGCCACTTGACGGCAGCCCTAAGCAGTGTGAGGCAGCCAAGAAGAGGCTTTTGCAGCTGCCGCTACCACCTGTCCCTGGGTATCGCACTAAAGGGCACCTTCCCCAGAGCGTAGTGGAGAGGAAGCCACAGGCTCAGAGGCTGGAGGGGAGGCCCACTCAGCCACCAGGAGGCCACCAGGACAAGGAAGCAGGAACTCTTCAGAAAGTCTCTTCCCCTCCTCTCCCTGCCCTACTCCTTGTTACCCCTCTTCACCCCTAATCCCCCCTCCTCTCCCCTCCCTTCCCCCTTCTCCACCCCTGACAGTCCTGCCCCTCGGTTCCCCTCCTCCCCTTGCCCCCCTCCCCTCCCATCCCTTCTCCTCCCCATTCCTTCCTCATCTCCCCTCCCCTCCCTTCCCCTCCTCCCCAGCCCTGACAGTCCTGCCCCTTGCCCCCATCCCTTCTCCCCATTCCTCCTCTCCCCTCCCCTCCCCCCCTTCCCTCTTTCCTACCCCTGCAGGCCCCTCCCCTCCTCTCTTGGCCCTCCCACCTTCTCCCTTGCTGCTGTCCTTTCCTTTGGCACTTCCTGCTCCTTCTTGTTCTGCTCTCATTCCCTTCTGTCCCTTTCCAAGTCCTTCTCTTCCCTTCTGTGCCCCCTGCCCCCTCTCTCTCCTCCCATACCTGGCCAATGGCTTCCCCATCCATGCACTTAGTTAACACCTAGTGTGCCAGCATGCCAGGTGCCCTGCAAGGTGCCAGAGACCGGGGGCAGTGACAGCAGGCACAGTGCCTGTCCCCATGGAACTGACAGTCTAGAAGAAGAGACAGTAATCAAACAGCAATGTCAGACGAGGAGGAATAGCAACCAGGGAGGATGCTCAGGAGGAGGGCACAGGCCCAGGGAGCAGGCAGCAGGGGTCGCGACCTGGCCTGGGCATCAGGGCAGAGTTCTCTCCCAGAGCTGCTTGTGGCAGGAGGGTAAAAAGAGCTTGATGAGATGAATGGGGCTCAGGAGGTGGGAAGGCCGGTATGCCTGAGGCTCACAGGTGAGGCCGCTTCCTAAACCAACAGGAAACTGGGCTTTGAAGGAGGTGGGAACTCCATCACCATGGCTTTTGGAAAGAGGGCTTAGGTGAGCTGGCTGTAGGGGAGCCCTCGGGTGGGAGCGAGTGGGAATGGACAGAGGTCTGGACCCGGGCCCTGCAGGTGTCTGGGCCACCGACGGTGAGGTCTGACAGGCGCACGGGAGTGTCACCTAAAGCGGGACTCACTCTCAGGTTGGTACAAGAGCGGGGGTGCCTCCCCTAGTACTGGCCCAGGGTGAGGGGTAGGGCAGGGGTGGGACAGCCTGGCAGGGGTGTACAGTGACAAGGGGGGTGGTAAGGCAGAAGGTAGCATCCTGGTGGTGTCTAGGCCTCCGGCCTGAAAAACTGCAGAGAGCAGGCAAGCGTGCTGGGGGTGGGGTGCTGGTGACCTGAGGGGCTTTCAGGAGGCCCCCTGGGGCAGTGATAGGGACCCTGAGGCCCTGGTGTCCCCGCCCCTCTGCTTTCTCCTCCTTCCTTGGGTCAAGTTTGCTCCTGGAAGTCCAGGTTCAGAGGGACCTTGGCCTGGGCACAGTACTGAGACCATGAACCCTGGGGGCAGGACAGGGGCTCCCCATTGAGGCCTTTGCCTGCTTCTCCCCATAAGCTAGGCCCCCCCTGGTGGAATCTTCCCCAGGACCCTTGCCAATCAGCCTGCCCTGGCCAACCAGCCTCTGTGCTGGCCGGGATGGTCCAGGCAGGGCGAGCCTCATCTCCGCCTGCTTTGCCTGGTTCTCAGCATGACACGCTCCACTTGGAACCACAGAGGGCAGAAGCCAGGGGCAGAGGGGGCAGACTAGGCTGCAGGGGTGGGGGTGTGTGTGACAAGGAAAACGTTTCTCCTGAGACAGTGATACACACTCACCCCCAACCCTGCCCTATCCTCTCCACATTACTGGTCGAGGATAACTCAGTTAATAGACTCTCTCTACCTGAAAGATCAGCGATACCTGCCCTCCCACCACCCAACCCTGCTGCCGGCCTCCAGCGCCAGCTTCGCCTGCTCCTTTCCCACGAGCATGTCCTATTTCTGCCTGGGAGGAGTTGATGACCAGTTTCGGGGAAGAAGGACACAAGTGCGTGGACCCATCACTGTTCCAATGTGGGAGAGCAGGTGCTCCGGCGGAGGTGTCTGTCTGTCATGACAGCCCAAAGAGAGCCCCTGACTCAGCCCAGAACAGGGAGGGTCCCACAGCAAACCCATGGCCAATTCCCAAAGGAATGAGTAAGCCTGGCCAGGATCAGCAGAGGCATCCGCTGAGCCCAGACTACATCAGCCTGACTATGACAATCTGAGGCTTATAAAATGAATGATTGTTTGAAGCCGCTAAGTTCTAGGTGGTTTGTTACATAGACAATTGCGATGGTTTTTTTTTTGTGTGTGTGGCAGTTGCTAAGTGGTACCATATCTATATGGGAATGAGCATTAAAAAGTCGGGAAGAAGTTGAAATTTGAATATCTTTTCTTTCTGAGTATTATTTGAATTTATTTTAGTGAGTCCATGTAACTTTTATAATAATGAAAAAGTAAAATATTGGAAATAGCCGGGAACGGCCCCGGAGAACAGATTAGCTGGTGGGAGACTGGAGCTAGGCAGCCCAGCGGGAGGCTAGTGCGCTGTTGTGCTGTTTCATTTTCTTTGAGACAGAGTCCAGCTCACTGCAACCTCCACCTCCCGGGTTCAAGTGATTCTCCTGCCTCAGCCTCCCCAGTAGCTGGGACTACAGGCACGTGTCACCATGCCTGGCTTATTTTTGTATTTTCAGTAGAGATGGACATCCCACTGTGTTGGCCAGGCTGGTCTCGAGCTCCTGACCTTGTGATCCGCCCGCCTCGGTCTCCCAAAGTGCTGGGATTATAGGTGTGAGTCACTGCGTCCGGCCTGTGCACTGGTTTTTTTTTTTTTTGAGATGGAGTCTCGCTCTGTTGCCCCCCGCACCCGAGACTGGAGTGCAGTGGTGCAATCTCGCCTCACCACAACCTCCACTTCCCGGGTTCAAGCAATTCTCCTTGCTCAGCCTCTCTAGAAGCTGGGATTACAGGTGCACACCACCACACCTGGCTAATTTTCGTATTTGTAGTAGAGATGGGGTTTCACCATGTTGACCAGGCTGGTCTCAAACTCCTGACCTCAAGTGATCTGCCAGCCTCAGTCTCCCAAAGTGCTGGGATTACAGGCGTGAGCCACTGCGCCCGGCCCTGTTGTCTGCTTTCTAGAGGAGAAGGACTGTCAGTGAGGCAGAGACCGTGTCTGTCCTGTTTCTCACCGATCCCCTTGGGCCCTAGCATGGCTCCTTACACACGGAAATTGCTCAGTAAATGCTGTGAATGAGTGGATCTCAATGCCACGGGAGAGAAGACACACCCGCAGCAGTGTGGTGGCGTCTGCAGTCACGCTGTGTGCATCCCGTGGGGAACCTGATCCAGGGCTCTCCTCTCATGGAGCCAAGCCACCCCCTCTGAAAAGACAAAAGGAAAAACGGAGAGATACCGTAAGAGAGCTTAGATGCTCCTGAAACCAAAATAACGTTTGTGGAAATGCTTGCTTGGTGTTGCAAAATGAAACGTAAAATTGCATCCTTTATGTAACTTCTTGTATCCTGATCTCTGCTGAAGACTATGAAAACTTGGAAGGCTGAGGTTGGGAGGTGCCTGAAGATTCATCTATCGTAATTCCCCACTGGATGATTTAATCTTCTCAGCAGCAAGTGTGAAGGGGAAACATGTTAGGAATTTGTTGCTTTTACTGTGTTCCATGTGGGAAATTCGGGGCTGAGTTATAACTAAAATGAACTCAGTGCCTTGGAGTAGGAGGTCTACTCGTGAAGCTCAGGGTCTGGGTTCTGGGCATCTATTTTGAATGTTCAGGGCCCCTCTTTGCTTTTATAATATTAAGAATGTTTCAGATCGTGCAGGGAGCTAGACCATGGCTCTCCAAAGAGGTCAGGTGTCACTATGGGGTTGGCTCTGCCACTGAGCCTCCCCTACATATGTCTGCCTTTAATTTATTTTAGGAGTTGAATGGCTGCATCTGCCTGGGTCTGGAGGAGGGACACGTGCTCGTCACTTTCTTCTGCAGGTAGGAGCGTCGGCCCCGTGAAGTCGGGAACCCCCAGCCCCAGGTGGTGGGAAGGCTTGTGCTGGCTTCTAAGCTGCCCACAGTGACTAAACATGATGCATGAAAATAGCAGCTGAAAATGTCACCACCCACCTCCCAAACTTTCCAAGAAAAAACATGAAACGCTGGCCCCGGGGAATGCAGTCTCTGAGCAAAACGAGGCAGCAACAGTTTATCTGCAGCCAGAGACAAGATTTCCCTTGAAATCAGTGTTGCTCGTGACCATCTTCATCCACTGTCCACAGACAAATAGATCCCTGCATGCGTCTCTGTGGCTTAAGCCCATTCAGTTGCGTTGAATCAGGCCCCACCCTCACACCCGGGGTGATGTGGCAGGAACACTATAGAATATGCTACGTAAAATCTGTCAGCCCCGGGGGTCCTCATTTATACAGGGGAGATCCTTTTCACGCGGGCTGCCATCCAGCATGGGCATAAAATTCTGTGCAGAGCAGTGCTGTGTATCAGTTACCCTGGACAGCACCCCTTTATCACTGCGACCTTAAGTCCTTCTCAAGGTCTCATCTGATGAGTGGCAATCGGGGCCACGGCCTCCCCAGCTCAGGGGAGCTGAGCCAGCTGTCTTTTGGTCCCTCCTCCCCAACAGGGACTCCCTGGTATCACTGACCTTGGCATTGATCACTATCTTTATGGAAAATCAAAGGAACTCCTATCAGTAAAAGTTAGGCAGGGGTTGTGGGAGCATACAGCATCCTGACCAGCATGGGCCTTCACCCTAAAAGGTCACATAAGTTATTGGGAAGTCGTGCCCGGGCATGATGGCTCACGTCCGTAATCCCAGCACTTTGGGAGGCTGAGGTGGGTGGATCACCTGAGGTTGGGAGTTCAAGACCAGCCTTACCAACATGGAGAAACCCTGTCTCTACTAAAAATACAAAATTAGCTGGGCATGGTGGTGCATGCCTGTAATCCCAGCTATTTGGTGGGCTGAGGCAGGAGAATCCTTTGAACCCGGGAGGCGGAGGTTGCAGTGAGCCAGGATTGTGTCATTACACTCCAGCCTGGGCAACAAGAGCAAAACTCTGTCTCAAAAAAAAAAAACAAAAAAAGAAAAGAAAGGAAGGAAGAAAAGAAATGTTGTAAATATATGACTCAGAGCCTAGCAACCTGAGAGTTGGAAGAAGAGCCAAAAGCTGTTTGATCCACCCTCGCATTCAGGGGTAAGGCAGGCAGAGATTGTTACCCCCAAACCAGAGAGGAGAAAACAGACCCACCCCAAAGGCCACCCTGCAGCCCAATCTTCCTCCTGGACAAGACCCAGAAGATTTGGGCTGAGCCCCCAAACACTGACCTATTTTTGGGAGACTTATTTTTTTGTTTGTTTACTCTGAATTAACAGGATTATTTTCAAGGTCCTCAGGATTAGTGGTGACCCTGCAAAGCCAGCCCTGCTATTAACTAGAGAAGTCCAACAGGAGGCAGACACTGTCAGGGGTGGTAGGGGACAGTAAGACTCTCCATCAGGCAGGAGTGGAGGGGACCTGGCAGGGCGGGGAGCTGGATGTGTGGGCGAAGAGGTTTGCTGAGAGCTCTGTTATTGGCACCTTGGGTTCTTGTAATTTCCCGGGATAGAAATCAAGAGAGGTGACTGGGCGCCGTGGCTCACGCCTGTAACCCCAGCACTTTGGGAGGCCAAGGCAGGTAGATGAGTTGAGGTCAGGAGTTCGAGACCAGCCAGGCCAACATGGTGAAACCCCATCTCTACTACAAATACAAAAATTAGCCAGGTGTTGGGGATGGGCACCTGTAATCTCAGCTACTCAGGAGGCTGAGGCAGGAGAATCGTTTGAACCGGGGGGCGGAGGTTGCAGTGAGCCGAGATGGTGCGAACGCACTCCAGCCTGGGCAACAGAGCGAGACTCTGTCTCGAAAAACAAAAACAAAATTCAGAAGCCTCTAGTTTCTGGGAGAAGCCCCTGGCAAACACCAGCAAAGAACCCAGGGCCTCAGGCCCACAGCTGCTGGGAGCTAAATCACCCCACACCTAAATAGGTCTGGACGGGGATCCCCAACTCCAGAGGAGACTGCAGCCCCGACCGACACCTCGATGCCAACTGGCAACCCCTGAGCAGAGGCCCTGCTAAGCTGTGCTGGAGTCCGCACCCACAGAAACAGTGAGACCATCCATGGGTGTGATTTGAAGCTAAGTGTGCTAAGTGGTGATTTCTTACACAAGAGCAGAACGTGAATACAAGTATATTACTCTTTCATAAAGAGGGACTTGATGTCCGTCGAATGTACACAGGCTAAAGGGCTCTGGGAAGCCTCAGGGAGACTCGGGACTGTGGTTGCCTACTGTATGAGAGGGCCAGGGTGGAGGGGGGCTTCGCACTCGGAGCCCTCATTTGCTCTGCTGTTTCTGAAAAATGTAAATGTCGACACCTGTTCAAGACTGAATGAACCGACGATTGTGGCTGCTCGTGGTTTTTGAGCTCTTCCTAAGCGCCAGGTATCCTTTTAGACACAGCATAGGAAATGACTCTGTTTTTAATTTTAATTTTTTGAGACAGAGTCTTGCTCTGTTGCCCAGGCTGGAGTGCAGTGATGTGATCTCGGCTCACTGTAACCTCTGCCTCTGGAGTTCAGGCGATTCTCCTGCCTCAGCCTCCCGAGTAGCTGGGATTACAGGCATACACCACCACGCCCAGCTAATTTTTGTATTTTTAGTTGAGATGGGATTTCACCATGTTGGCCAGGCTGGTCTCAAACTCCTGACCTCAGGTCATCCACCTGCCTTGGCCTCCCAAAGTGCTGGCGTGCGCCACTGCGCCCAGCCTGGAAATGACTCTAACACTTCCCACAACCCTGTAGGGCAGGTGCAGGGAAACTGAGGCCCATGCAAAGGTGTGGTACACCCTGGCTGTCAGAGAAAGCGTTGAGCTGGGATTCAGGCTGCTGGGCTCCAGGCCACAACCATCTCCTCTGCCCTGTCCCTTCTGGTCGCATCTCCCTGGGCAGGGAAATCACAGAGAAGCCAGTACAGCAGCTGTTGGTAGAACAGGAACACAGCATCTAGGCTCAGAAGAATGTGGGCACTGGGGGAGCCCCATGAAAGCCTTAGAGATTCCAGACTGGGGAGCCCGCAGTCACCTTTCAACAACCAGACTTAGTGAAGAGGCTCCTCATGCCCCGATTCTTTCTTGCCTTATTTATTTATTTATTTATTTATTTATTTATTTATTTATTTATTTATTTATTTATTTATTTATTTTTGAGACAGCATTTTCGCTCTTTTTGCCCAGGCTGGAGGGCAGTGGTGTGATCTCGACTCACTGCAACCTCCCCTGCCCTGGTTCAAGTGATTCTCCTTCCCCAGACTCTTGAGTAGCTGAGATTACAGGCACGCACCACCACGTCAGGCTAATTTCTGTATTTTTAGTAGAGATGGGGTTTTACCATGTTGGCCAGGGTGCTCTCGAACTCCTGACCTCAAGTGATCCACCTCCCTCAGCCTCCCAAAGTGCTGGGATTAGAGGTGTGAGCCCCCGTGCCTGGCCTGTTGCCTTGATCTCTAGAACGTGTGTCTCTGTCTCTCTCATCATTATCATTCCTTTAATTTCATTATCGTCCCCTGCCTTCCCTGCTGAATCTCCTGTGTTAAAACTTCCAAAAGAGAAAAATCTCTTTTGATTTTAAAAACATTTATTCTTTTAAGAAGTACTTTACATCATTCCATTCCTATGAACAAAGAGAGATTTCTCACCTTGTTATTTTATGTGCGTGAGTTCATTTTTGTCAGCAGTTTCTGTATGTCATTATATTATTTTTCGAAGCCCACATGCAAGAATTGTTTCATGGATGCCGTTTCTGATCTCAGGGTGTTTTTCTCTGGTTAATAAAAGCCACAGTGCATAACTCAGTCATATAAATATGACACTTCCCTCAGCTTCCAGCGTGACGCAATGATCAATTCCGCAGGTTTACATCTTCCTTCATTTTCCCCTCTTATTTCTTTGCCTGAATGTCCCTGGGGACAGCCCTCCAAACAATTTCTTTAGTAGGTAAGAACTGCGTTTCTGACGGGTTGATTTCCATGCCGGTGTGCAGCTGCAGGTTTCCGCTGTTTCGTGTGTCCCCTAACCGTGAAGCACTATGCGCAGGTGGCCCCCACCAATACCATGTGGTTTCCATTAGTTTTCTTCTTTCCCTCTTCCTCCCCCTCCTGTTCCCAGTGAAGCATCTTGAATAATGACCAAAAGGGCAGAAGAGCAGAGGGGTTGAGGGGCTGGAGACTCTGAAGTCAGGCTCCTGGGTCTGTCACTCACTCGTCAGCTGGGTGACACTGGTGTGACCCCTTCGGTTCTTGGGTTCTTTACTTTGTGTGGATCAGCTCTCCCTCTGTGTAGCGTCACAGGGACATGGAAAGTCTTTACATAACATGGTTGCTATCTGGCTGGGCGCGGCGGCTCACACCTGTAATCCCAGCACTTTGAGAGGCCGAGGTGGGCAGATCACAAGGTCAGGAGTTCGACACCAGCCTGACCAACATGGTGAAATGCCATCTCTACTAAAAATACAAAAATTAGCTGGACATAATGGCACGTGCCTGTAATCCCAGCTATGAAGGAGGCTGAGGCAGGAGAATCACTTGAATCCGGGAGGCGGAGGTTGCAGTGAGCCAAGGCTGTGCCACTGCATACTAGCCTGGGTGACAGAGTGATGCTCCATCTCAAAAAAAATAAAGGTTTCTATCAAACATCATTAGTTAGTGCTTGGCAGGTACACACAGAGGCTTGGGGGAGCCTCCTTGCATCCTGTCGTTGGATGGCTGGGGTGTCCGCTGGGTGACTGTGAGATGTCCAGGACAGCAAATAGGTGGTCATGGCCAGGCACACGCTGGCCCCAAGGTTGAGTTCTAGTAGATTCTGATAGCCTGAAGTTGGCTTTTGTTTTTGAGACAGGGTCTCACTCTGTCACCCAGGCTGGAGGGCAGCGGTGTGATCATAGTTCATTTTAGCCTCAACCTCCTGGGCTCACGTGATCCTCCTGCCTCAGCCTCCTGATTAGCTGGGAATACATGTGCATGCCACCACACCTGGTGAACTTTTTTAAAATTATTTTTCAGAGATGGGATTTTGCCATGTCACCCAGCCCAGGTCTGGTCTTGAACTTCTGGATCCAAGCAATCTGCCTGTCCTGGCCTCCCAAAAGTGCTAAGATTACAGGCGTGAGCCGCTGCCCCCTGTATGGTTTTGTTTTGATTTGTTTTGTTGTTGTTGTTGTCTTTTTTTTTACATATTTGTACATCTACCAATGGCTATGATGTGCCGAAGGGAATCTCAGGTATTCAATTATTTGATGCTTGGGGTGACTGACTGCAAGGGGACCTCAAAGGGCTGCAAAGAAACATTGCTGGCCCTGACACACCTTGGCTAAGTGTTTAAGATGCAGCAGACACCTCATGACTGGATGAGAAAACTTTACCTGTAACGTGCAGGTGCACACGTCCTGTACCTTCCTCCTGTGCTCACCTGTGTGGGCGTGTGTGTGCCCAGCGTGCAGAGGTGCTGGGTTCAAGTCAATAGGTGGATTAAGCCAGGCTCTTGGCCGGGCAACGACTTTGTATGTTGTTACATTTGTAGGATGCTGGGTTAGTAGCCCTCCTGGTTTACATGATTCTCTTGTGGTGGCCTTGACACTTGAGGGTGGTCCCCTGAGACCCCTGAGTATGTTCTGAGACCTACCTCCCTGGCCATGGCTGGCTGGTCCTCGTGGTGAGCATCCACCCACGTGACTTCACTTCTTTCCAGGTCTGTGAGAATGAACGATGTGTAGTTACTGGTCACCATTGTCCCGTTCCTTCCTGATTGCTGGGAAGATACAGGAGCGTGTTGCTGAACAAGTGATGTGTGACTTGGGCCAGACAGGGTAGATGGCAGTTGGCTTGGCAGGGGAAGGGAAGAGGAATGAGCATTGGTGGGGTGTTTGGGAGGAGGCTGGGAGACCTCGCAAGTTAGGCAGGAGGGGCACACTGGGGAAAGCTGGGGCGTGGTAAGGAGCCAGGAGCTTGGAGAGGTGCTGGGAGCTCGGCTCAGGGCCATGCTGGTGAGCTCAGCATGTGGTCACTGACATCTCCTCTTCAGGCCAGCAGCATCTCGGTCCTCATTGGACTGAGGCCTTTGCAGCTCCAGAAACTGAGGACCACACGTGGACGACAACAGGGTTTGGATTCCAAAGTGGATCCAGACATCCCCCCACTTCTTTGTGCATCTGGACAGCCCTGTCAGCTGTCTTCTCCTTGCCTTTTACACTGAACTAGCAATGTCCTTTACCCTCCCTTCATTCCTCTGTCGGGGAGCTGGCAAAGCAGAGCCCCTGGGGTGTGTTGATGTTTCCTGCAGGCTGGGAGAACTTACATGTGTTATGTACCTTAGTGCATGGTCTTCCTAAAACCCAGAACTGTGTTATTTAAAAACCAGTTTCATTTCCTTTTAAACATGTCACAGTTGTTGGTCTTAACTCAAGGACTCTAGCATCTAAGGTTTAATGTGGTGAAAGGATGGTAGGGGAGACAGGAGAAGCAAATACCATTTTGAGAGACTGAGACACAGAGGAGATGCTAGCGTGGGGGTGTGGGGGGCTTGGGGGAGGTTTAGGGTTCTGGTCAGGTGGCCAAAACATTTCTGATTTTCCTCTTAGAACCCTTGAAACAAGACCCTTCCAGAGCACAGGAGCAAAGTGAGTTGGGCAGACTCCAGAGTACCCCAGGGTTTGCTCTGGAAGCCCCCAGCTCCCGCTCAGTAAATGTGACCTGGACTCTCATAATACTCACTGCATAAGGGTCCCCCAGGTTAGAGTCTGGGGTCTAACCAGGTATATAGAGTGATCCGGGCTTTCGTTGCGTTGGGGATCCCTATATTTGGAATGCAGAGACATTGTGGCTCCTGTCTGCTTAAGAACCGGCTCCTGACCATTCAGGTCCAGCAGAGGAATATGATCATGACACACTCAGCCTCGATCTCCCAGGTTTGGCCCGAATATCCTTCCTATCTCAAACTCCCAGTACCTGGGATTACTTGAACCTTCTCCCTCTGTTTTTCTTTTCTTTTGAGACGGAGTTTCGCTCTTGTTACCCAGGCTGGAGTGCAATGGCGCGATCTCGGCTCACCGCAACCTCCGCCTCCTGGGTTCAGGCAATTCTCCTGCCTCAGCCTCCCGAGTAGCTGGGATTACAGGCACGCATCACCGTGCCCAGCTATTTTTTTGTATTTTTAGTAGAGACGGGGTTTCACCATGTTGACCAGGATGGTCTCGATCTCTTGACCTCGTGATCCACCCGCCTCGGCCTCCCAAAGTGCTGGGATTACAGGCGTGAGCCACTGCGCCCGGCCTGTTTTTCTTTTCTAAGCCCAATTTCTGTTTGTTTCCACAGTTCTTAGAGTGACTTGCTGTTGTTTTTCTTATTCATTCCTTCCTCTCTCTTTTCTCCTCTGCTCCGTCCTTCAGGCTGAAGTTGATCTTTTGGTTAATTTTTTGTCACCGTCCAGCCTGGGTGTGACAAGTGGAGAAAGCAAGAGAAAGAGAGAGAAAAAGATCTTAATTCTGACATTAATTACCTTTAACCTTTTCACTCCCACTCATTTATGTGTTGGTCTTTAAAACTGCTTGTTATTAAAAAAAGAAAGAAGCAGCTCCTTAGCGGGGCACTTCTGTGTGGGGAGCTCTGGGGCGGCCGTCTTCCTGGCCTCTCCTCTCCCAGCTTCACTCTGTGCTCCCTTCTCTGTCTGGATGCATCGTGTGTGCGCCTGGCCCACAGCGGCTTCCAGCGCTCCTGGGACGAAGGTGCATCCCTGCAGCTCCAGGCTGGCCCAGGCAGCTGCTTTCCCTCCAGCCCCTCCCATCTCCTCCCACTCCACTGTCCCAAATGTCTGACCCAGCCTGTATTAGTCCATTATACTGTTATGAAGAAATACCCAAGACTGGGTAATTTTTAATAAATTAAAATTTTTTAGAAAGAGGTTTACTGGATTCACAGTTCCACATGGCTTGGGAGGCCTCACCCTCATGGCGGAAGGTGAAGGAGCAGAGGCACGTCTTACATGGTGGTGTTACAAGTAGAATTTTCAATGCTGCAGAAGAAGTAGCACTTGAATATAAATTTCCTCAGCAAAGCAATTGACTTCTTTTTTTTTTGAGACGGAGTTTCGCTCTTGTTACCCAGGCTGGAGTGCAATGGCGCGATCTTGGCTCACCTCAACCTCCGCGGTTCAGGCAATTCTCCTCCGTCAGCCTCCCGGGTAGCTGGGACTACAGGCAGGCACCACCGCCTGTAATTTTTTGTATTTATAGTAGAGACGGGGTTTCACCATGTTGACCATGATGGTCTCGATCTCTTGACCTTGTGATCCACCTGCCTCGGCCTCCCAAAGTTCTGGGATTACAGGCGTGAGCCACCGCGCCCGGCCAGAGCAATTGACCTCTATAGAAGAGGGTGGCTCACAGATGGAACAATTGTGAGCACACACCTGCTCAAGGAGGGGAAGGGGTACTGATGCCCGACAGAGGTTGCCTCTACTGCTGTGTCAGTCCCCTATTGGCTGGGGTTAACTGCACAGTCTACTCTAATTTCAATTGGCTATTTTAAAGGGAGCAGCTGTACAAGCTGGAGTGGTGGGATGGGTAGTTTGGCAGGAAGGACAGTTACAGGCAGGTCAGGGCAGGTAATCAGGGGTCAAAGCAGGTGACTGGGATGAGTCAGGACGGGGCAGGGGACCCGGGGAACAGATGTGAACTACCGATTAGAACTGGTGGAAAAGGTTGTTTACTGAAACTACAAGGAAGTGAAACTTTAAAACAGAGAATTGAAGAATAAGAGAGCTGAACATACACACTGATTCTTTGAAGACAAACGTGGGGTTCACTATATCTAATGGTGGCAGGCAAGAAAGCCTGTGCAGGGGAGCTGCCCTTTCTAAAACTATCAGATCTCGTGAGGCTTATTCACTATCATGAGAACAGCACAGGAAAACTTGCCCCCATGATTTAATTACCTCCCACTGGGTCCCTCATACAACATGTGGGAGCTGCAATTCAAGAGGAGATACGAGTGGGGACACAGCCAAACCATGTCACAGCCCAACTCTCATTTTCCATTTCACTTCTGGGCCTTTCTGTCCTTTAGCTAAGAACCCCTCTTCCCTTGTATTTCAAATCTCAATTTAAATGCCACTTCCCTGGGGAGACTGCATGTCAGGGCTGTCCAATGTATTCCCACAAGGCTAAGGACCTGTCCTAGGTGACATTTGTGAAGGCTGTATTTAACAGCAGGCATTTTCTCAAGCCCCTTCTATTCAGCCAAGGTGTCCTTTGCCTCGGGGAAATTAGCATTGCTTCAGGAGGAACACAAGAGAAAAGAATCAGGGCTTGGTTTTTGTATGCAAAGTAGGACTTGTTAGGCCTAGGGCAGAGTTACTCAGCCTGGGCACGGTGGACATTTAGGGTAGGGTGTCAGCAGCATTCTTGGCCTCTACCAGAGACAGGTAGGGGGCCACTCCCTGGCCTCCAGGTCTAGATGATTAAAAATGTCAGCCGGGCGCGGTGGCTCATGCCTGTAATCCCAGCACTTTGGAAGGCTGAGGCGGGTGGATCACGAGGTCAAGAGATCGAGACCATCCTGGTCAACATGGTGAAACCCCGTCTCTACTAAAAATACAAAACATTAGCTGGGCATGGTGGTGCACACCTGTAATCCCAGCTACTCAGGAGGCTGAGGCAGGAGAATTGCCTGAACACAGGAGGCGGAGGTTGCGGTGAGCCGAGATTGCACCTTTGCACTCCAGCCTGGGTAACAAGAGCGAAACTCCATCTCAATAAAAAAAGAAAGAAAGAAAGTTTATTTTGCCAAGGTTGAGAACATGTGCCCATGACACAGCCTCAGGAGGTCCTGATGACATGTTCTCAAGATGGTCAGAGCACAGGTTGGTTTTATACATTCTAGGGAGACATAAGACGTCAATTAACACATGTAAGATGACCATTGGTTCCATCTGGAAAGGTGGGACCACTCAATGCAATGGCAGGAAGGAAGCAGGGAGGGGCTCAGGCAGATAGGAGAGGAATGGTTGTATTCTTTTGAGTTTCTGATGAGCCTTTCCAAAGCCGAGGGGTGACTTTGAATAGAATGGGAGGTAGGTTGACCCTAAGCAGTTCCCAGCTTGAATTTTCCCTTTAGCTTAGTGATTTGAGGGGCCCAAGATTTATTTTCCTTTCACAAGCATGATGGACTGGGCCGTGCTGCTTTTCAGGAAGCACTGGAAACAAGGATGGAAGCTTTGTCTTCTGTTGGAGAGAAGAGAGACAGAAGCGTTGTGCCACCACAGAGAGAGATAAGGGATGAGACCAGGGGGGTGAGGATGGCATCAGGGTCCCTGAGAAGGGACCCAGCCCTGCAGTCCCCTCCCTGGGAGGCTTGGAGGGCAGCCTGAAGAGATGGACCCGTGAGTTGCTGCTTGAAAAGGGACCTGCAGCTGACCAAACAGAACAGAAAGACAGAAGAGTCTGAGAGGCAGAGCGTGGAATGAACAGAGGCCACAACATAAGGAGTCGTTGTCCTCTTTTCAGAGATGTCTGAGTTAGAGCCTGGGTCTTGGGGGAGGCATCAAAGAGCTGGGGTGGGCCTTATGGTGGGTGGAATCCCACATCTGTTGTTCATGCCCAATGCAGCAGGCTCTGTGCCCGGGCTGGGGTCCTAGGCTGGTCCCTGCTCTGTGCCACTTCTGTTCTCAAGGGTGGAAACAAGACGTGAGTGGATAAGCTTGGATGGTGCTGTGGGCTCTAAGGTGATGGCTGAGGGATGCACAGAGCACTCCTGCAGGAGGAGAGGCAGTGACCAGCTTGCCTTTGTTATGAGTAAAATGCTCGGTGCTGCAAAGTGAAAACAGAGCTCAGGCAAAAGTTTTCCCAGCAAGGCAATTCACTTCTACAGAGGGGTGCATCTCATGGGTAGAACAATGGCAAGAGCACACCAGACAACGGAGGGGAAGGGGGTCTTATCCCTGATGCAGCTACTCCCTACTGTTATGTGTTTTCTCTATTGGCTAAGGTTGGACCACACAGTCTAAACTAATTCTGACTGGCTATTTTAAAGAGAGCAAGGGTATGAGCCTGAGTGGTGGGGTGAGTAGTTCTGGCAGGAAGGGTGGTTGCAGAGCAGGTGACTCAGGATGACTAAGGACAGGGCAGGTGACTCAGGATGGAGCAGGTGATAGAGGCTAGGAGGGGGTCATTTACTAAAACTAGGGGCAAGGAGGCATAAAGAATGAGGAAGTTAAACTTTAAAATACAGAACAAAGAACAGGGAAGCTGAACATACTGACATATTGGTTCTTTGCAGAGGAATTTACTGTATCCTACAGAGAGGTGCAGGGTGACCTCCTGATGAGGCTTGAAGGAGGCTGGACCAGCACCCAGAAATCTGGAGGTGGTCTCACTAGAAATGGGGTGGACTGATGAGGAAGCCGTGGCTGCTCCTCAGGGCTTTGCAGTAGACAATCAGATGGAGGACAGGGGAGGGGCCGCCTGGGGGAGAGGCCGCCTGGGGGAGAGGGAGTGGAGACTTCCATTTGAACCCGAGATGCCCACTGAGAGTCCAGAGAGGTGACAAGAAGGAGCTGATGGCCACACACAGTCCTGAGGGAGAGAAGGGGCTGAAGGGCATTTAGCCAAGGTGAGGTCACGTGCTGGGGTGGCCGAACAGAGATCAGAGGCTCGGGACAGGCAGAGGGGCCCCCTGGCCACGGAGCCCGGGAAGGAGGGTAGGGAACAGTAGGAGTCAGGGGCAAGGGAAGGAGAGGGTGGTCCAGGAATTGAACGTTGCTGAGGACAGAATGGGGACCATGAGCATGGTGGCCCTGAGGTTGTGGTGGGACAGCAATGGCCAAAGCCAGGCCGGATGGGCTGGAGTGGGACAGGAGCTGGCGCAGGAAGAGCCAGCACCCGGGCCCCTCTTTATGGGGTCTGTTGAAGGCCTTACATTGGGGGTGTAATGACTCACACTGAACCGCCAGAGGGGGCATCCTGGTAAGAAGTGGAGGGTGCAGGGTCCTGAGCAACGCGGGTGGTGTGTGACCAGAGCCTCGGGAGGTGCTCTGTGAAGAGGGCCCCAGTCAGGGCTTGTAGGGATGCTTGGCCTCCGCTTACCCCCTCAACTGCATTCCAGGGGGGATACCACCTCCTCACTGAAACACCCTCTTCCAGCACATTCTGTGGGGCCACAGTGCCTGGATGTTCCATGGCACATTCCTGGGCAGGAAGTTTTGCAGGGGCCCCAAGTGGAACAAGAGAATGACAATCCCGAGGAATTATATTGGCACACAGCACCTTTACATCCATTATCTTCTTTAATGACCTATCCAGGGCACATGGTGCAAATCTGCTTGTCGTCCCCATTTTACAGATGAAGAAACTGAGTCACAGAAAAGGGGAGGGACTTTCCCAAAGACGCATAGCCGGTGATGGCAGAGGCTTGACTGGAGCACAGAGAGGTCCTCTGAGTCCCGGATGCTCCTTGGCTGAGCTCCTGTGTGAAAGAAAGCTCAGGGGCTGCTCTGTGAATCCGGGAAAGGGACACAGGCTTCCCATGAGAACAGCCTTCCGTCCTCTCGAGCTCAGAGCTGTCCTGTGTTCAGCAAATAGCCTTCCTTTCCAGCAGCTCAACATGCAATGAGCTTCAGTCCACTGCAGCCCAAGCTCGGGGTACAATGCGCCCTCTCAGGGTGCTAGTTGGCAGGCAACATAGGGCTTGTAAACTGCACACTTCACCAAGAATCTGATGGCGTCTGAAACATGCCGATGTCCTGAGGGAGGCAGTGCTGCACGTGGTGACACAGGAGGAGGCTGTGACACTCACCCCTGGACAGAGCAGTGTTTTCCGATGTGCTCCCCCATGGATAGTCTCTCCTTTATCCTAACCTGCAGGAATCCTCTAAGCTATTTTTTTCCCTTCACCATGGACCCCAGCTCCCTGCAAATCCAGGAAGCAGGTTTTTTCTAGGTGGACAGAGAAAAATGGCAGGTAATGAAGATCAGGCATGCTTTTGCCGTTCTTTGAAACGTACTCCCCGCTGCAGGTTAATCATCTTTGCCGACCACCCTTTTCAGGGCAAATAATTCACTCTGAGAGACAGGGGCCATGTGAATTGTCCCTGATTTACCTTACATGACTTGGAACTTGTAAGATGTCTCCCTTTAACTGTGGAGCGGAAATAGCTCAGAATTCCTAGAATAATTGTAATTACAGCTGATGTTTTGTTAGTCCCGGTGATATACTAGATACCTCACATCCATATTCTCAGCTTCCCAGAAAACCTCTGCAAGCCAGGAATTATTGTCCCTGAGAGAGAGAGGAGAGAGAGAGAGAGATCTCAGAGAGGCTAAATAACACTTAAAGTCACATTGCTGATCAGATTTGACCTAAGATTGGAACCAGGTCTGCCTGCCCATGGTTCCTTCATTGCCCATGGTACTCTGATTCAAGGAAGGACCTTAACCTTAATCTTATCCCCCACTACAGGCTCTGCAGGTGAAGACACCTATCCTCAGAGGGGAGGCCGTCGGAGAGATGAGGATAGCTGTGGAGTTCTCAGAAGTGGGTCAGTGGCTCAGTTGCCTTCTGTGCAGAATGGCAGGTGCAGGAATGAGGGTTGATGGCCAGTTGGGAACAGCCTAGACCCAGGCGGCCCAGAGATCCATGTACGGGTCACCCAGGAAAGGGGACATGCCTGGAGGGGGCAGATTGTTGTACATCTCAGCACAGCAGAAAGAGCAGGATGGCCAGGTGTTGGCCACAGCCCTGCATCACGTGGCCCCTTCAGCCACATGCCAGGGCCACTGGCTTGGATGTAACACTTGTTTACAGCTCTTCCGCCAGGGCATCCCCGGGAGGCTCAGCTCCTCCTGCTGGGTTTTCCAGGTCTCTGTGTTCTACAGCTTAATTACCTTGCAGCTGTGTGCATCTGCACACTTTCTGCTGGATTTTTAAAAACAAGCTTCATGTGTACATGTGTGCGTGAGTTTGTGTCTTGAATTTGGAAGATCCAATCTAGAAGGAAGGGTATTGCACCCCCATCCGTGGCTTCAGCTCTCACCTGGCCACTCGGGACACTCCAAATCTGTGCTTCCTGCCTCCTCGGTATCCCAAGGGCACCCAAACAGTGGAGCCACAGCTGGACCCCTCAGCCTCTTGATGAACCTCCTCCCTTGTTCCTGCTGCCTCCTCGAAGGACTCCATGACTTCTTTTGCCTAAATGACACAGCTGAAGTCCTTCATAATCCCCTGTCACTCAACTCCACACGCACCCAGACAGGAGTCTTGTCTAAAGCTCTCTCATGTCTGTCCCCAACACCTCCGTCCCTCCACTGAGGCCTCTAGACCAGCCTTCTCCCTCCAAGTTTCAGCACTGGAAACCAGAGTGAGCTTGTTAAAGTGAAATCACAGAAACAAGGTGGAGGTAAGGGAGACAGCTGCCACGCCTCCCTCCTCTGGGAGCAGCAAGCCTCCTGTGCCGGCACAGCCTCGCACCGTCCTCCACTCTGGCCCACCTGTGGGAGGCAAGAAGGATGTGTGCAGATGAGCAGGGAGAGGCCGCCAGGTGTAGAGTGCCGCCTCACACCACAGCAAAAGTGCAAAACAGCAAGTGTCTGCCACGGGGAAGCTGCTAAGTCAGGGCTGCAGACTCCATGGCTGGACTGCATCCTGCAACAGAAAAAGGGCCTTAGTGAGAAAACTGGTGAAATGCAAGCCACAGATTTTGTTGATAATGATATACCAACGGCGCTTTTAGTTTTCACAGATGTCCCTCCGCTACGGCAGCATTAGAAGAACTCTGTGCTACATTCACATTTCTGTGAATCTAAAACTATTCCAGAATAAGACGTTCATTTTAAAAGAAAATGTGGGCCGGGCGTGGTGGCTCATGCCTATAATCCCAGCACTTTGGGAGGCCAAGGTGGGAGGATTGCTTGAACCCAGGAGTTCAAGGCCAGCCTGGGCAACATAGGGAGACCCCATCTCAACCAAAAAAATTCATACAAAAATTAGCCAGGCATTGTGGCATGCACCTGTGGTCTCAGCTACAGGAGGGGCTGAAGGTCACTGGAACCTGGGAGGTCAAAGCTGCGGTGGGCCATGATCGCTCCAGCCTGGGTGACAGAGTGAGACCCCGTCTCAAAAAAACAAAAAAAAGAAAAACTATATATATTATGGTTCATTCACTCAGCCGAATAAGATGCCACTTAAAAAGGAAGACTGTATCCATTTACGGACATGGAAATGATTCCTGATTCCTGGCATGTTTATAGACAAAAGGCAAGTTACAAGACAGCATATGTAATACAGTGGTATGCACGTATGCGTGAGTACCTACATTCATTCTTTAAAAATCTCCTTTCTGTGTGTGCCAGTGGACTGGTGCTTATTGTTTCAGTTCCGAAGCGATTCGTCCGAGGCTGAAAACGGCAGTTATCCCTAAGGAGTGAGACCTGCAGAACTCGTGTCTTTGAGGCTCTTTGGTGTCACTTTCATTGCATATCACAAGTACGTGCTGCTTCAGTAACTCCGAGAGATGGATGTTTACAGACCTGGTCATCTCACCTCCCTTCACGTCGTCAGAGATCCTTCCTTTATTCATCAAAGATTTATGGAGTGTCTGCCACGTCCCTGGCTTGGTGTGAAAGTCGGAAAGTGGTCAGGGCACTGTCACTGAAGTGGGGCCCTTGGGGAAGTCAGAGGTCACAGGCACTTTTGATAGCATCGGAGAAGACCTGAGATGGGACAGCACAGGCTGCGAGGCCTCCAGAGGATGGCCCGGCTGAGGGGCATTAGGGCCTGGAGGGAAAAGGGGCGGACACAGCTGAGCTGGAATAGCAGCAGTTAGCCATGGGGGAGGGGCTGTGCGGAGGCCCAGAGGTGAGTGGGACTTGGGAAGGGAGGGATTGCTGGTGTCCAGCGTGGGTAGAGTGACCAGTGAGCAGGGGAGTTGGTGGGGAGCAGCTTGGAAGCTCTCACCCTGGGGCTGAGGAGTCTGAACCAGGAGGGCCATGCTCATGTTTGCTGCTGGATGGTGAGCGAGCTCATGGAGGATGTATGTGTCTGTTCTCGCACTGCTATAAAGAAATACCTGAGACTGAGTAATTTATAAAGAAAAGAGGTTTAATTGGCTCGTGGCTCCGTAGGCTGTACAGGAAGCAGAGCACCTGCTGCTTCTGAGGTGGCCTCAGGAATCTTACAATCATGGCAGAGGGTGAAAGGGAAGCAGGCATGTCTGACACGCCTGGAGCAGGGGTAAGGGTGGAGGGTGCGCACCCTTTCAAACAACCAGATCTCACAAGAACTCACTCACTATCGCGACACCTGACCAATCACCTCCCACCAGGCCATGCCTCTAATACTGGAGATGACGATTCAACACGAGATTTGGGCAGGGACAGATATCCAAACCATATCAGAAGCCGAAGAAGTGATGGAGGTGAGAGGAGGAAGCCAGGTTGCCTGCACAGGTAAAGAGCCAGGCTGCAGAGGGCCAGGGGGCTGAGTATCCATGGGGCTGAGAGAGGCTCCGGGAAGACCCCAGGCTTCCTGCTAGCACGGGTGGCCACTTACCCAGGTCCTGCATGCAGGGGAGTGGGCTGGGGGCAGAGGGAAGTGCTGTCTTAGATGCGTTCGGCTTGCTTCCCTGGGTGATGTCCCCGCAGACTGATGCCTGAAAAGTTCAGGTGAGCGCTCTGTGTCACAGACAGAGATGTGGTAGCACATGGTCGTTTTCCTTCCCCACATTCAGACACAGTCCTAACAGCTGAGCACGACAATATTTAAAATATTAAATTTGGCTGGGCGTGGTGACTCATGCCTGTAATCTCAGCACTTTGGGAGGCCAAGGTGAGCAGATCACCTGAGGTTAGGAGTTCAAAACCAGCCTGGCCAACATGGCAAAACCCTATCTCTACTAAAAATACAAAAAATCGGCCAGGCGTGGTGGTGGGTGTTGTTGGTCATCCCAGCTACTCGGGAGGCTGAGACTTGAGAACTGCTTGAACCTGAATAAATAATTGAATACATAAATCCCCATCCTTGCTGCATATCTTCAGCTGAGCAGACTTCAGGCATTTTTGTTAGAATTTGAGAGGCGAGGGCTGGTGGTGAGCATCCTCTTGGCACTCTCATCAACAGGACTCCTGGGTCGCTTCTGGGTTTAGCCGGGGTAAATGGTCCGCAAGTCAGCCAGTAAAAGCTTAAGCAAAGTACTGGTGAGGACAGACCTATGATAAGAACACAGCTGTCCCCTCCCGTCCCCTGCCTCCCCTCTTTTGAGACAGTCTCACTCTGTCGCCCTGGCTGGAGTGCAGTGGCATGATCTCGGCTCATTGTAAGCTATTCTCCTTCCTCAGCCCCCTGAGTAGCTGGGATTACAGGCACACGCCACCACGCCTGGCTAATTTTTTGTATTTTTACTAGAGATGGGGTTTCACCATGTTGACCAGGCTGATCTTGAACTCCTGACCTCAGGTGAACCGCCTGCCTTGGCCTCCCAAAGTGTTGGGATTACAGGTGTGGGCCACTGTGCCCAGGCTCTTTTCTTTTATTTTGAGACTGGGTCTTGCTCTGTGGCCCAAGCTGGAGTGCAGTGGGGCAATCAAGGCTCACTGCACCCTGTGCCTCTCAGGCTCAAGTGATCACCCTGCATCAGCCCCCCGATATCTGGGACTATAGGCATGCGCCACCACATCTGATAATTTTTACATTTTTTTTTGTAGAGACTGGGTTTTGCCATGTTGCCCGGGCTGGTGTCAAACTCAGGGGCTCGATTGGTCTGCCCACCTCGGCCTCCCAAAGTGCTGGGATTACAGGTGTGAGCCATCACACCTGGCATGTATTAAAATCTTTAACTGAAAAAAGAACTAGAATGTAATGGAATTGCATCTTTTTTTCAGTGGGTAGTGAGCCTGCAATAACTATGATATATACAGGTTAAACTTTTAAAAATCTATACATAAATTGTCTCATCAAAAACTTCTGTTCTTTGGTCAAGTGTGGTGGCTCTCAGCACTTTGGGAGGCCAAGATGGGTGGATCACCTGAGGTCAGGAGTTCAAGACCAGCCTGGCCAACATGGCGAAACCCTGTCTCTACTAAAAATACAAAAATTAGCCAGGCGCGGTGGCACACACCTGTAGTCCCAGCTACTTTGGAAGCTGAGGCACAAGAATCGCTTGAACCCAGGAGGCAGAGGTTACAGTGAACCAAGATTGTGCCACAGCACTCCAGCCTGGGTAACAAGAGCAAAACTCCGTCTCAAAAAAAAAAGAAGCTTTTTGTTTGAAATGGTGTAGAATCAAGGAGCAAAGGTAAGGGCAGTAGACAATTCTCCAGGTCAATAAATTAATGAGAAAGGGCTCTCCCTTAACTCTTTAGATTTGAATAAATTACCTGGGAAAGGAGGCACTCTGTGAAATATCTGAGTTTCTAGCTGCCGCTTCCTCCTCTGGAAATGATTGCCAAACTGAGAGAGCGTCTCCAGGCAGGTCTCCTGAGAACGGTGTGTGGGAAGCACGTGTTGGGTGAACTCTTGTCTGCGAGCAGCAGTTAATGCCGTCGGGAAAGTAACTCTGTTGTGCCAATAAAATGACGGCTCTGAGCTATCAGTTAAGATTCAATAAAGAGTCAGGAATAACACATCTAGAATTAGGGAATTCTGGGACTGGAAGAACCATGTCGATGGTTGGATTTGATCCCTTATTTATTTTTTGTTTTGTTGTGGTTTTGAGACAGGGTCTCGTTCTGCTGCCCAGTCTGGAGGGCAGTGGTGCAATCTTGAGTCACTGCAACCTCCACCTCCCAGGTTCAAAAGATTTTCCTGCCTCAGCCCTGCTGACGCCTCAAAACCAGCCTAGACAACATGGCAAAACCATGTCTCTACCAAAAATACAAAAATTAGCCATGTGTGGTGGCATGAACCTGAGTCCTAGCTACTTGAGAGGCTGAGGTGGGAGGATCACTTGAGCCTGGGAGACAGAGGCTGCAGTGAGCTGAGATCATGCCACTGCTCTCCAGCCTGGGTGACAGAGCGAGACCCTGTCTTGAAATAGAATTATGTTTTATTTTATTTTATTTGAGATGGAGTTTTGTTCTTGTTGTCCAGGCTGGAGTGCAACAGTGCAATCTTGCGCTTCCTCTCTCCTCATATTACAGTCAGAGAAGGAAGGGAGCAGGTCTAAAGTCACCCAGCAAGGTGGGGCAGAGACGGAAGAGCACCTGGCTTGGAGGTCAGTCCTGCTGCCTTAATGGGCCTTGAATTGGTAGACTCGGGGTGGTTCCAAGCTGCACCTCATACCTGCCAAGACCTGTGACACATCCTTTTCACCTCCTTGAGCCTGGTGTCCTTACCCGAAAAGCAAGGACCACAGGATCCTCTGCTCTGTCTCCTTCATCAGGTCCATGTGAGGCTCAAATCCAGCGAGGCACCTGGGCTGTCTCTATGAACTAAAACCCATGCAGAGCACACCTTGGGGCCAGCTTTGGACACTGGCCTGCCTGGTCAGGGCACAGGGGCCAGCCACTTCCTCTGCTAGAAGTGACTGCATGAGAGAGAAGGACCGTGCACACCTGTTCCCAAGGGAAATGGGTCTCTCTGTGGATTGAAGCCTTCACTTGTTTCCAAACCGCACCAGGTCACGGAGACCCAGGAGGTGCTGCCAGGCAACTCGCTGGTGTGACGAGCATCTGCGGCCAAAGAGGGAAAAAGCATCTCGGTGTTGCCCAAGATCAAGGCTATTCATGGGTGGGCCTTGGATGGCGGCCAGCGTGCACCCACTGGGAACCATTCCTCTAAGCAGCCTCAAATTCCACAAAAGCTGCAGGGTGCGGTTGGGGGGACTGTGTGTGATTGCAGTGTTCTGACTTCCATTTGGGAGGTTTGCAGAATGTGGACAGGAGACTGACTTCCCAGAACAAATGCCTTTTCTTCTTTGGGCCGAGCCCGAAAGAGCGCTGGGCTTGGTGCCTGGTGAAGGGGGTTTCTGCCCTAGTTGCTGTGTAGCCCTGGGCAGGTGCGGGCCTTGGCTGCTGTTGGAAGTAGATGCTCGGTGCCACAGAGAAAAATCAGCACTGAGACAAAGGATGTTTTAGCAACACAGTTTTTATTTCCTGGACTGCGGGAAGGGGACTCCCAGTAGCCCTTGTGCCACGAGAGTGCAGTGAACAAAGGAAAGCACAAAGTTATCCCTCATGCATTTGGGGTCGTCCTTACTGCTGTGTATGCTCTCCGTTGGCTGGAGCCAGACATCACGATCTAAACTAAAACCCGATTGCCTGACAACTTAAAACTTTTCTAAACAGGTAAAAGCAGTGCAGAGCTGGGACATGGCTGTGAGCACGTCCAGCACAGATATCTTGGTTAAAGTACAAGGACACAGAATGTGCTACGTGCCTGTAAGCACGGCGTATCTAACAGCTACAGAGGATAGGGCTTCACAAAGTTATTAGCACACTTATTCTCTAACAAGAAAGGAGACTTTAAAAAGGAACTTTTCTACTTCCCATAGCTACCCAGGTGCCAAGTGGAAGCAGTGTGAGGTCCCATGGGGCTGATCAGGATACAGTCCTTCCGTACACCCGTGAACACAGAGCCTTTCTTAGGGCACGGTGGCCTTAAGCTGACCAGGTTCCAGCTCTTGGCTCTGTTTCCTTCCCCTTCCAGAGCATCCGGGAGTGGATTCCCGGTCTGCTTGAGATGTTTGGCTGCCATGGGCTTCAGTAGTCCTTTCCCAAAAGGGGAAATGGAGCTAGCGTTTGAAGGAGTCCCTGTGGATACCGTTCAGTTCAGTTTTGCAGACGTGGACTTTGGAGCTGGGAGGGTGAAGTCACTGGCCCAGTTTGCCCACCTCATTGCGGGAGGAGCCAGTGAGTGGGCCCAGGTCTGGTCCTCAGGCCCCATCCCACCATCAGCCCACAGTGAAGAAGTCTCCACGTCGTGGGGCCTCTGTGTCCTCGCCTGAAGAAGGAAATGAGGATTCCAGCCTCCCTGCCTCACAGAAGTACTGGGGGCTTCAGCTAAAAATGATGTCGCTTCTGTTTGAGGACCTCTTGGTGTCCAAAATTCTGTCTAGACTTCAGTACTCGGTGTCATCTGCGGGTGGGAGGGGGCAGGCATTATCACCCACCCCACTTCACAGGCAAGGGTGGTCAGGAAGAAGCCAGCCAGCCAGTCAGCTAGCCAGTGTGGAGACCAGTCCCGGTAGGGGCCAGTTATGGGGTCCACATGACCCTTCAGGCACATCGCTCCCAGGCCCCTGCTCCTGGCAGGGCCTTGCCTCGTCTCCACTCCACACCGCCCCCAAGGAGTACAGACCCTGGCACCACAGCATGCTGCTGCGTGGCCTTGGCCAAAGACAGCTTTGAGCCTCTGTAAGGATAAGACTGCCGACCTGGGAGCGGGGGGTGTAAGGAGAGGATGAAGCGAAACCCAGGCCCAGCGCCTTGGTTGGACCAGCTTGGACCACATGGCAAAACCCCCATCTCCGTTGGCAAAGGCAATGCCCCATGTGCATGCTGCAGGCCAACAGCGCCCCGGCTACTCAAAGGCTGTCTGCTACCTCGTACACACCCTGCCTCCCTCCTTTCTCATTTCCTCTCTGTTTCTGCCTCTCTCCTTCCTCCCTCCCTTTCTTCCCGCTTTCATGCATGTCTTTGGAATTAGACCTTGCCAAGTTGCAAAAGTCAAGGTGGCCTTTAATAAAACAAACATAACATAACCACTAACCTGGGGGGAAGGGCTGGGTGCGTCACTCACACCTGTAATCCCAGCACTCTGGAGGCTGAGTCGGGAGGATCACTTGAGCCCAGGAGTTTAAGACCAGCCCGGGCAACATGATGAAACCCCGATTCTGCAAAAAAAATTTAAAAACTAGCCAGACATTGTGTTGTGTACCTGTAGTCCCAGCTACTCAGGAGGCTGAGGTGGGAGGAGCGCTTGCGCCAAAGAGGTCGAGGCTGCAGTGAACCGTGATGGCGCCATTACACTCCAACCTGGGTGACAGATTGAGATCCACATCTCAAACACAAAAATAAATAAATAAATAAATAAATAAATAAGGGGAAGGAAAAACGTCAGCTGGATCAAGGGAGACGGTCAGTGAGTGAGTGAGACTGTCTTCACTCAGCCACCCAGGCTGGAATGCAATGGCACATTCTCAGCTCACCACAACTTCTGCCTCTTAGGTTCAAGAGATTCTCCAGCCTCCGAGTAGCTGGGATTACAGGTACGTATGTACCACAACATCCAGCTAATTTTTGTGGTATTTTTATTTTTATTTTTTGAGACGGAGTTTTGCTCTTGTTACCCAGGCTGGAGTGCAATGGCGTGATCTCGGCTCACCGCAACCTCCGCCTCCTGGGTTCAGGCAATTCTCCTGCCTCAGCCTCCTGAGTAGCTGGGACTACAGGCACACGCCACCATGCCCAGCTAATTTTTGTATTTTTAGTAGAGACAGGGTTTCACCTTGTTGACCAGGATGGTCTCGATCTCTTGACCTCGTGATCCACCCGCCTCGGCCTCCCAAAGTGCTGGGATTATAGGCATGAGCCACCGCACCTGGCCTATTGTATTTTTAGTAGAGACGGGGTTTTACCATATCAGCCAGGCTAGGCTGGTCTCAAACTTCTGACCTCAGGTGATCTGCCCGTCTCAGCCTCCCAAAGTGCTGGGATTACAGGCATGAGCCACCATGCCTGGCCCGTCTTTACATATGAAGGCCCACACGAGGCATTAGAGCACACACCATTTCCATGTAAAGTCTTTGAATGCAGGGCCTGCTTGCCCATGTCTTCCAGTGGTGGAGCCAAGGTTCCGAGAAGATCTTCTCAGTCTGGAGTTCTAGAGCTGGGAAGACTTTTCAGGATCCTTAAGATCATCCCATCATCCCTTCTATTTCCAGATGGGGAAACTGAGTCTTAAAGTCAAGGCATGGCATGGCATGAATAAAAACGAAAGCTGTGAGTCATCTGATCTGTCAGATGTGTAGGGCATATCTGCCTCGGTGAGACTGGGAGAGACGTCGTGATAGGTTAAGAAAAGTTCATTTGTGTGTGATGTTTTGTCTGCAGGGAATCTGCTTTGGAGAGATTTAACGTTTGAATGTCTAGAGAACATGAGGCAGCGGTGTTCAGCTGACCGCTAGTGAGGGGTTTGCTGCTTTTGAGCACTCTGGGGTCTGAAATTCATGCCTAGCCCACATGCTACCTCCTACCATCACCCATTTAGAATAAGACTTTGGGTAAATCACACTTCATTTGAATCTCAGTGGGGTTTTTTTCCCAGTAAAATATCAATAATAACACTTCCCATCTCCTCACAGGACGTTTTTGTGAGCTAACAAGAAATAAGTTAAAGTACTTCTTTTTTTAAATGTAGTTTTTAAAATTATAAGAGATGGGGTCTCACTATGTGGGCCAGGATGGTCTCAAACTCCTGGGCTCAAGCAGTCCACCTGCCTCGGCCTCCAAAAGTGCTGGGATTACAGGCTTAACCCACCTCGCCCAGTCTTAAACTATTCATACTTCTTAAAGCATACAAGTGCCACCCAAGGGTGAGGTGCGACCAGGCTCAGTCACCTGGTACCAGAAGCTGCCTGTGGATCTGAGGGCTCCTTCTCTACGATCAGTGAGGGGTGAACGCCTTCAGGCCTGGCTTCCCCTGGCAGCCCTCCATCCTTGAGCTTGGTCTCGTGAGTCTTCCCTCCCGGGTTTCCTCTCAGACGTCTTCACGATATGCCTCTCCTGGGAAGCCCGTCAACACCTCACCTGGCTTGCTGACTCCTGAACAGCAGCTGCTCCTCGAGGTTAGGGGGAAAGCATCCCGATTTCCACATTGTGGTTTCTCTCCTCTCTGACTGTGGATCGCATATCCTAATACCATACAGGGAACAGTAAGCTGAAGCTAGGGCTTTAAATAAGAACTGCCAAACATCTTTGCTCTCATTTCTTTTAATAAGCAAAAGTTCTTTCCTTTCTGCTGAATGTAGCGCAGAGAATATATCCCTTCCTGTTCATCTTGAGTAAGGAAAGAAAACAAAAACCCAACAACCCTGTAATATGATTCTTCTTTTAAAATGTTCTGTGGGCCGGGCACAATGATTCCTATAATCCCAGCACTTTGGGAAATCAAAGTGGGAGGATTGGTTGAACCCAGGTTCAAGACCCAGCCTGGACCACGTGGCAAAACCCCATCTCTGCAAAAAATAGTATTAATAAATTGGCCAGGTGTGGTGACGCATGGCTGTAGTCCCAGCTACCTGGTGGGAGGATCGCTTGAGCCAGGGAGATGGAGGCTGCTGTGAGCCAAGATCACATCACTGCACTCCAGCCTGAGCTACAGAGTGAGACCCTGTCTCAAGAAAAAAAAAAAAAAATAGGTTCTATTTTGTGCTTCAGGGTTATTCCCCGAATATTGAGCATGGGTCTCAGAGTTTGTTGCTAATGTCAGCTTTAGTACTTGCTGCCCACATAGTGGGAACCTAGGATTATAAACCCCCATCCTCTTGAAAGAGACCTGCCCCACCTGCAGCCTGTCAGAAAGACCTGGAAAGGAAGTGGGTGGGTGGGACGTTGGGCTTCCAGTCCTGGCTGTGCAGCACTAGCTTTTGTACTGTCAGGGTAACAGTTGTACCTGCTGGGCCCTGCTGGTGTCCTCAGCAGAGATATCCTTAGTGTTAATACCTGATACAGCACCTGGCCCATGACAGGAGTGTTATACATGAGATTCCCATTATGATACCTGAATTCTATTAGAATACCTGAATCCATCAAAATACCTGAATTCTATCCGAATACCTGAATCCATTAGAATGCCTGAATTCCATTAGAATATCTGAATCTATTAGAATACCTGAATTTATTAGAATACCTGAATTCTATTAAAATGACTGAACTCCATTAGAATACCTGAATCCATTAGAATTCCTGAATTCCATTAGAATGACTGAACTCCATTAGAATACCTGAATCCATTAGAATTCCTGAATTCCATTAGAATGACTGAACTCCATTAGAATACCTGAATCCATTAGAATTCCTGAATTCCATTAGAATGACTGAATCCATTAGAATACCTGAATCCATTAGAATTCCTGAATTCCATTAGAATGACTGAACTCCATTAGAATACCTGAATCTATTAGAATGCCTGAATTCCACTAGAATGCCAGAATTCCCTGACAATGCCTGAATCCATTGGAATTCCTGAATTCCACTAGAATGCCTGAATCCATTAGAATGCCTGAATTCCATGACTATCTGAACTTCTGCTTTGTGTGTGTACTAGTTTCCTGGGGCTGCCGTTGATAAATGACCACAAACTTGGTGGCTTAACACAGCAGAAACATATTCTCGCACAGTTCCATAGTCCAGAAGCCTGGCCACCATTCAACCCAATGCAGGTGCCACATCCCAATCTCCTTCTGTCGACTGTGTCTTATCAGGTGCTCACCTCCCCTCCTTAGGCCTCGGTCTCCCAGGTATGAAATAAGGGAAGTCTCCAAGAGCTTCAAGTCTCTGACACTCTGACTTTGAGTAGTCCCAGCTTAGCCCCTGGATCTGTAACCTAAGATCATTGACCAATGGTTGTTCCTCAGTGCCTCAGTTTACCCATTGTGAAATTAAGAAGCTAGATGAGGCCAGGCACGGTGGCTCACACCTGTAATCCCAGCATTTTAGGAGGCCAGGGCGGGTGGATCATCTGAGGTCAGGAGTTCAAGACCAGCCTGGCCAACATGGTGAAATGCCATCTCTACTAAAAATACAAAAATGAGCCAGGTGTGGTGGTACACACCTGTAATCCCAGCTACGTGGGAGGCTGAGGCAGGAGAATTGCTTGGAGGTAGAGTTGCAGTGAGCCGAGATTACACCTTCGTACTCCAGCTTGGGCAACAGAGCAAAACTCCATCTCAAAAAACAACAACAAAACAGAAGCTGGATGAGATCAGTGATTCTCAATCACAAGTTGAAGGTGAGAATTACTTGGGATGTTTCCTAAGTCTAAATGGCCATGCCCTGCCCTGGGTCTCGTGAACAACATCTTACGGGGAGTGTTGAGTCCCTGCACCAGCTGGCACTTCGGGTCTACCCAGTATTCATGCTCCCTGGGCCTTACCTACTTTTCTGCCGACTGCGGAGGCACCACAGAAGTCAGCTGCTTCCCAGTTGCATTGGTTACCTCTGCACCATCCCTTGTTTTATCGGGGAAGGAAATGGGAGAGTTTTATGGAAAGAAAAGTCCAGGAATATAAAACACCAGAGACGTGAGCGACCATTGAGAGCTAGCTGTGGTTTTTCACACCACTGATTTCACGTGGGGTGAAAAAGTTGATTTCATGTGTGAGGCATGAAATGAGTTTGGTGGTTGAGATCAATGTGTAAAAGACAGAGTAGAACCTATCACAATGCACAGCTATTTTTTCCATGAAATTCACTAGAATTTCAGACAGGTGTGGGTCTCCGGCTTTTATGTACAATTTGTTTCTTACTGTGGGTCCAGGTCAAACACTGTGAGAGCCACTGCTCTCTAAAAACAAAACACCTTCAAAGAGAGGAGATGGAGTCCCAGAACTGTCCCCTTGCCTATGGCAGAGGACCCTTGAGGTGGTCTCTCTCCCAAGTCTCCAATGTTGTGCTGAGCCCAAGGGCTCTCTGGCTATAGCTGGCATTGCAGACACTCAGTACCCAGGGGGCAGTACATGCTCAGGGGACAGCTAGGAAGGGGGGGGGAGGGGGTCCAATCCAAGCTGCTCAGTTGGCAGTGGCTGCCTGGAAAGCTGTGTTGATAAGGATTTGTGGACCACATCCAGGCTCAGCCAGGAGGACAGCCATGATTGATTATTCATGTCTGCCTTGGGAGCGGGAGAAGCAGCCTCTTGGGTGCTGTTTCTGTCTTGGGAAAGGAGAGGGAGGTTGAAGTCAAAATCCCCCTCCTGCCTCTGACTTGAGATGTAATTGAAGTTCTCTGAACCAACCTTTCTTCATCTATAAACTGAGGGAATGAGCAAGATGACTTTGGCTATCGCTTCTAACTTTGGGAGTTTAACTGGATGACATTGGAGGGTCTGTCTCCACTTGAGTCAGAGTGTGTGTGTGTGTGTGTGTGTGTGTGTGTGTGTGTGTAGAGAGAGAGAGAAAGAGAGCGGGGGCAGGACACAGAGAGGAGTCCCTGCTGCTGCTCTGGACACACTGGACGGCTTTCCTTGGCTTAAACTTGGGAAGCTTTGTCAGGGCCAAGGACTCAGAGAACCGGGTGGGGGTGATGAAGGCCAGTGACATGCACCTGAGGTGGGCTCCAGTCTCCCTCGTCTCTACTTATCCCAATAGAGTTCTGCACTAAGTCAACCATGGACCAGCACATATTGAATGCCTACTGTATACCGATGACACCTCTTAGTACACACCCACAAAGTAATTTGCAAACCAGCCCTGGGAGATCCATTAAGCAGAGGTCCAGAGGGGGTGCAGGGTGTGGCTGGGGCCCGGAGCACAGGGCAGGCGGTTCCACTTAAACTTGGCTCGTGCTTCTGGGTGGCCAAGTCCATAGCCCAGTTTGGTCATCCTTGGTCACCTTGACAAGGGAGGATAAGCTGTTTGTGTTCTGTCTGCCTCATGTTCTTCTCAGAGGTATTTTTATCCCTCAGCCTCTATTTATAAAAGCCAGATGCCAGTTCCGCACTCGGCACTGCAAATGTGCACACACCTAGGACTCCTCCCCGGCCTCCGCTTCACTCAGGCCAGTCCAACGGGGTTCAGAGGGTGGCCCACAGCAGGGTCTGGGGCTTAACTCCACGGGACACAGGTGTGGATAGGACGCTGTCCTTAACCCCAGGGAGCTTTCCTGGGTGAAAGACAGACGACAGACCCAGATGATGGTGGCACAAGGTAGAGGGAGCAAAACCAGCTGTGGCTAAGACCTAGAGGAGGGCAGAGCTCATTACTTGGGGAAATTATTAGTCCAGCAAGCATCGATCAAATGCTGGTATCAAGACAGTTACAGAGAGACCACAGTGGGTGGCTCCAGGTGGCAGGGGAGACAGAACCATAACCAACACCTAGAGCCAGGACCGGGAACACGGTTCCAAGGGGCAGAAGGGTGGAGTGGCCTGCGGAGAACCATGGAGGCCTGAGATCTTTTCACTTAGCTGTTTTCTCTTATTCGCTATGATATGAGCAGGCAGGAGCCCTGGAGCTGGCTGCCTGGAGCTGAAGCCTGGTTCCACAAGCTGCTGAGTGCCCATGGATGAGTTACCCACCCTCTCTGTGCCTCAGTTTCCTCATCTGAAAACGAGATGTATTTGTCTGCGAGAGCTGCCGTAACAAAATCCCACAGGCTTTGCGGCTTAAACAACAGAAATTCATGTTCTCACAGTTCTGGAAGGCGGAAGTCCAAGGCCAAGGGGTCATCAGGATTGGTTTGTGGTGAGGCCGTCTTTCTGGCTTGCAGACAGTTCCCTGTCTCACTGTGTCCCCACAAGGCCTTTCCTCTGTGAGTGCTGACAGTGAGCGAGCGGGAGTGAGCATGTGAATAAATTACAAGAGAGAAAAGAGAAAGAGAGAGGCTGGGTTTCTCTTTCTCTCTCTCTTTTTTTTAATTTATTGAGACAGAGTCTTGCTCTGTTGCCCAGGCTGGAGTGCAGTGGTGTGATCTCAGCTCACTGCAACTTCCGCCTCTCAGGTTCAAGTGACTCTCCTCCCTCAGCCTCCCAAGTAGCTGGGATTACAGGTAAGCGCCACCATGTCCAGCTAATTTTTGTATTTTTAGTAGAAATAGATTTCACCATGTTGGCCAGGCTGGTCTCCAACTGCTGACCTCAAGTGATCCACCCGCCTCAGCCTCTCAAAGTGCTGGCATTACAGACATGAGCCACCTCGCCTGGCCTCTTCTCTTCTTACAAGGACATCAGCCATATTGGATTAAGGCCCTACTTCTGCAACCTCATTTAACCTGAATTCCCTCCTTAAAGGCTCTGCCTCCAAAAACAGTCACACTGGGGATTAGGGCTTCAACATAGAGATTTTGGAAGGATGCAATACAGTCTATAACATGCCATCCTCTGGCCCATCAAAACTCACGCTCCTAACACATAAAAAATACCTTTACTTCATCAGCGGGTGTGCTTGTTTCCCAGCTACTCGGGAGGCTGAGGTGGGAAGATCACGTGAGGCCAGGAGTTTGAGACCAGCCTGAGACATAGCAAAAATAATAATTTTAAAATTACCATGTGTGGTGGGCGTGTGCCTGTAGTCCCAGCTAGAAGGGAGGCTGAGGTGGGAGGATTGCTTGAGCTCAGTTCAAGGCCACAGTGAGCTATGATCATGCTGAACTCCAGACTGGGCAACAGAGGGAGACCTTGTGTCCAAAAATACACACGCATAACAAAAGCAAAGCCCTTCACCCCATCCCAACAATCCCAAGAGTCTTAACTATTCCAGCATCAGCTCTGAAGCCTGAGGTCTCATCTAAATACCATTTAAATCAGGTAAGGGTAAGACTCAAGGTATAATTTATTCTGAGGCAAAATTCCTCTCTAGCTGTAAACCCATGAAACCCGACATGTGTGCTTCCAAACACAATGTGGGGAGGCTGGGCGTGGTGGCTCATGCCTGTAATCCAAGCACTTTGGAGGCCAAGGTGGGCGGATCACCTGAGGTTGGGAGTTCAAGACAAACACAATATGGGGACAGGCACGGGACACGTTCTCATTCTAAGAGAGAAAATCAGGAAGAAAGGGGTGATGGGTCCAAAGCAAGGACAAGACCTAGCAAGGCAAACTCATACTGAGAATCAGCTTGGCCGTAGAGACCCGCACCCAGGCAGCACTGAAGGAACTGAGAGGCAGACACTCAGAACAGCAAAGTGGGTCTATCGGGGCCGACAGCCTTCCGGGTTGTTGAGAGCCTCAGGGGCCGACAGCCTTCCGGGCTGAAGGCCCCAAGCAGAGTCTGATCCACATAGTCATTCTCTCTCAACAGGTGAGTATTATTAGCAAGCAGGTGTTCGGTGTTTTCTCAAAACACAAAAATATACCAAGTAGGAAGCTGGTGCCCGCTTACCACTGATTACAGACAAGCTAAAAGGTATTCTCCACGAGGGAGCCACGGGGGCAGGGTCAGATATCTTAAAGAATTGTTTTAACCGGTGTGTGATATGTACACATTGTCCTGCCACTTTGGAATGCCCCAAGTAGTTTTCTACTTGGTGGGTGGAGGGCCAGGTTTTCCTTGCCATCGTTCTTCCTAGCAAACAATATATTCTATCATACACTTAGCATTTCTCAGTATCCATAAACATTTCTCAATAAAATCATAAATAATTCCTTGGCTGGACACTTTGGGCCTTCTGGACTTGCTGGGGCAGCCGTCCCCTCCCCACCACATGGCCCTGGGTAGTGGCCCTGCCCAGGTGTCTCTCTGTGGCAGCCCCACTCTGGGGGTTCTGTGTGGTGGCTCTGCCCCTCTGCCACTAGGTGGGTGCTGCTTGGGCTACTGGAGCCCAGGGGTGGAAGCTGCATCTTCTGGGAATGAAGAGGAAACAGCCTTGCTCCCCCAGTCTGTGATGGGAGTGGCAGTCCCCTGATCTGTGAGTTGCCTTTGGAGTCATTCTTCCCCTTTTCTTGAAAGAGAAAGTATGTTCCTCACCACCTCATTCTATCGTCCTGCCCTGTAGACCCCCAGAAGTCCAAAAATGTTACTTTATTTCATCCCACCTCGGTCCCCTTTGGTCCAAACTGGCAGTCTTTGCAGGTGTAACCCATCTCTCTTCCCGGCTTCCAGTGAGATGGGTGATTAACAACATGGGTAACTGCTTTATGGAGTGGTTTTCAATTCTTATACAATAAAAATTTCTTCTGGCCAGGCACGGTGGCTTCTTCTGGCCAGCACTTTGGAAGGCCGAGGTGAGCAGATCACTTGAGGTCAGGAGTTCAAGACCAGCCTGGCCAACATGGCAAAAGACCAGCCTGGCCAACATGGCAAAACCCCATCTCTATTAAAATACAAAAACTAGCTGGGCATGGTGGTGCGTCCTTGTAATCCCCACTACTCATGAGGCTGAGGCAGGGGAATCACTTGAACCCAGGAGGCGGAGGTTGCAGTGAGCTGAGATTGTGCCACTGCACTCCAGCCTGGGAGACAGAGTGAGACTCCATCTCAAAAAAAAAAAAAAAAAAAAAAAAAACGAGTCTGGTAATGAAAACATGGGCTGATTAAACTTTTAAACATTATATTTTAAAATCCACCTGCTATTTTCACCCAGACACACCCTGAGGACATTTAGAATCTTGATTTCATCTCACGCATACATTGCCTTAACGAAAAAAATAGAGAGTGTGGATCTGGTAGCCGCTGTGGCTCTTCCTGGCTGTGCAGTAACCTCTGGGCAGGTGTAAAGCAGATCCAGAGACATGGGCTGGTAGGGGCAGAGGTGCGAGAAAGCACGCTCACAGCTCAGGGTAACGGAGGGAGGTTCTTTGGGACTTGCCCTCGTGTTCATTGCATGCTTCTCCTATGTGTAAGGCTCTCTAGGATCCAGGGCTGGGGCTGCTCCCAAAACGCACCCAGGTTGCTGCTTCTGGAACTGGTCCAGGTCGATCCTGCAGCCTCTGGGACTCAGTGGACTTGATGGAGGTTAATGGGGAAGCTGGATGACTGCACAGAGAGGAGGAGCTGTTAGCTCTGCACCTGCTCGACACTCTTTCCCATCTCTGGCTCTGGTTCCCTCCTGAAATCTTTGTGAGGCAGGACAGGCAGGGGCCATAACCTTCACATTCACAGACGGGAAAGCATCCGTCAGATTTTACAAACTTGGATTGTTTGTAGTGCACGGTTTCAAACTGGATATTTCATAACAAACCACCAGTTTACGTGGCTTTCCAACTGTTAGCAGGTTTATTTGGCACCCAGTGGAATCTCTGTTTCACACAGAGCATACCCATAAACACACACACAGACACACACGGTGTGCAAGTGCACACACACTGGCCTTAACCTAAGGGGTTGGCTGGATGAAAGGTCTGAGGCTCGATGCTCACTTACGATACTACTAGTAAAAACAGCAATCACACCATCTGTGAATATAGGCACCGCTCTGGGAGACCCTGTTCTGGGCACCAGGGAGCAGCAGCAGCAGGGAAGGACGAGGCCCTCCGGTCTGTCCTGGGGTTTGCTTGTGTCGGAAGCTTGGTGTCTAAATCGCTACCTTTTTTGCCTGGATAGATTGATCCTAGGGTCAGGCTGTCTTGGGTTGTTTTTGGGGGGCTGGTTTTCAGGGGCTCTGAGATTTCAGCAGCTGCCCCAGGAAGGGCATGCTTGGGGAAGCAATTGTTTTCAGATTCTTCTCTGACTGCTCTCAGACAGACATTCTCAATCTTCAGCTTCACGCGTTTTCTCATGTACTTGTCTAACACATTCTTCTAATGTGCAAACCTTGAACCATTTTCTAACTCCCTAATACATTAGTAATTATTGCAATTAGCACCTCTTCATGGCACCTTTCATTATTATTACAATGAGCTTCATTTGAAAAATGATAAATATTAATAACTCATAACTCGCCAATGACTGCCTCATGGCAGTTGAAACGTTTTTACTTATGGTCCTCCCTAGAGGATGATAAAAGCAGAGCTACAAGCCCAGCCTCCATCCTCCTCATGTGTGATGCCCACAGGCTGGAGCAGGCAGCCCCTTGGTCCATGTTTGTTAGGTGTCTTTGGCGAGCCCAGCACAGCTTCCATGTAAACGGTAGCACAGCAGGCGTGGTCCTGAGTTAGACTCCAGGTCAGAAACAACTGCTTACCAGCTGTACTCTCTCAGATAAGTCACCCTGTGTACGTTGGCCTCGGTTTCCTCATCTGCACAGTGGGGTTCACAATACCTACCTTGTAGGGTTCTGTGAAGGATTAAGATGAGAGAACATGAAAAGCCCTCAGCGCAATGCCTGGAGTTGAATTCTACAAACATCAGCCTGGCTCTGCTGCAGCTGCTGACGGTGATAACTTCAAATGACCACCGTGGTGCCTGACGCCTGGTGGATGCCTAAGAAATGCTCTTTCATCCGGAAGCTTCACGCGCAGACGTGAAGCAGGGAGGTGGGGGCAGGTGAAATCGGAACCAGACACCCTTCTGCCGCTTCGGCATCCTGGCCAACCAAAACGAGAATAAAAGGGATTTTTTTCCAAAGTCCTTGCAAGGTTTCTTTCTTTTCTTTTTTTTGAGACGGAGTTTCGCTCTTGTTACCCAGGCTGGAGTGCAATGGCACAATCTCGGCTCACCGCAACCTCCGCCTCCTGGGTTCAGGCAATTCTCCTGCCTCAGCCTCCCGAGTAGCTGGGACTACAGGCGCGCACCACGATGCCCAGCTAATTTTTGTATTTTTAGTAGAGATGGGTTTCACCATGTTAACCAGGATGGTCTCGATCTCTTGACCTCGTGATCCACCCACCTCGGCCTCCCAAAGTGCTGGGATTATAGGCGTGAGCCACCGCGCCCGGCCCCTTGCAAGGTTTCAATGAACTCTTGGGAAAAAGTAGGTGCCGATTATGTAAATAAATAATTAAACTTGACTGTGCCTGCAAACACAGGCCGCAGAAGGAAAACTAACAGGATCTGAGAACAAGGAGCCCCAAGGTTGAAGACCGCGTCTCCCATCGCCAGGACCAAAGAGAGACGTTCGACCCAACCTACCAGAGCAGAGCACTCATGATGGCCGGGGTCTGTGGCCTGCTGGCAGTGCAGCGGGAGGGGTAATGCTAATTAAACAGAAGAGTCTGCTGCCACCCCACATTGTCCCTCAAGAAAAAGACTCAAGACTTTGATCACCGTGGTTTGGAAAAGGAGATGGAGTCCACAAATAAGATGAGGCTTGGCCGGGCGAGGTGGCTCACACCTATAATCCCGGCACTTGGGGAGGCCAAGGCAGGTGGATCACCTGAGGTCAGGAGTTCAAGACCAGCCTGACCAACACGGTAAAACTGTGTCTCTACTAAAAATACAAAATTAGCCTGGTGTGGTGGTGGTCGCCTGTAATCCCAGCTACTTGGGAGGCTAAGGCAGGAGAATTGCTTGAACCCAGGAGTCAGATAGCAGCGAGCTGAGATCACGCCATTGCACTCCAGCCTGGGTGACAAGAGTGAAACTCTATCTCAAAAACAAAAAAGATGAGGTTTGGCTGAGGAAGAAGAAGGAAAGGAGCGTTATCAGTTTCCCAGGGCCACCGTAACAAAGTGGGCAACTTTAAACAACAGAAATGTGTTCTCTCGCAGCTCTAGAGGCTGGAAGTCAGAAATGAAGCTGTCATTCTGACTAGCATGAGATGGTGTCTCACTGTAGTTTCGATTTGCATCTTTCTAATGATTAGTGATGTTGAGCTTTTTATCGTATGTTTCTTGGCCGCATGAATGTCTTCAAGTCAAGAAATGACACATGTGGCCAGGTACAGTGGCACAGCCTGCAATCTCAGCACTTTGGGAAGCGGAGGTGGGTGGATCAGCTGAGGTCAGGAGTTCAAGACCAGCCTGACCAACATGGTGAAACCCCATCTCTACTGAAAATACAAAACTAGCTGGGCGTGGTGGCACAGGCCTGTAAGCCCAGCTACTTGGGAGGTGGAGGCAGGAGAATTGCTTGAACCCAGGAGGCGGAGGTTGCAGTGAGCCAAGGTCACGCCATCCCAGCCTGGGCAGTAAGAGCGAAACTGTCTCAAAACAAACAAACAAAAAAACAGATACCGGTGCTGTTGTGGAGAAATAGGAATGCTTTTACACCATTGGTGGGAATGTAAATTAGTTCAACCGTTGTGGAAGATGGCGTGGAGGTTCCTTAAAGATGTAGAACCAGAAATACCGTTTGACCCAGCAATCCCATTACCGGGGGGAATATATACCAGAGGAATATAAATGATTCTGTTTTAGGAGAAAAGTCGCAGACTTTGAACTCAGGCCCTGGTGTAAATGCTCACTCTAGTTCACAGTCAGGATTGAAGCAGGAGCCTAGGTGAGTACAAAGACCTGGGACAAATGATGATCTTCTCTGGGCCTTTTGTTGATTTCTACTTTATTGAGGCAGGGTTGTCTCACTCTGTCTCCCAGGCTGGAGTGCAGTGGTGCAATCACAGCTCACTGCAGCCTTGAACTCCTGGGCTTAAGTGATCCTCCGGCTTCAGCTTCCTAAGCAGCAGGGACTACAGGTGTGTATCTCTCTGGCTTTAAAAAAGCCCTTTAGCAGTGGCTCATGCCTGTAATCCCAGTACTCTGGGAAGCCAAGGCAGGTGGATCACCTGAGGTCAGAACTTTGAGACCAGCCTGGCCAACATGGTGAAACCTCGTCGCCACTAAAAATACAAAAACATCCTTTAGCTAAAGTGAGTACCATGGGTCCTCCATATCTGCAGCTTCTGCATCCACAGATTCAACCAAGTCGGGATCGAAAATCTCTGAGAGAAAAAAAGAATAAAAACCATCAAAAATAATACAAATGAAAATACAGTCATAAAGCAATTCAATAGCATTAACATTGTGTCAGGGATTATAAGTAATCTAGAGGTGATTTGAGGACATGGGAGGATGTGCATAGATTATATGCAAATACTACATCATTTTATAGCAGGAACTTGACCATACATGACCTCAGCTACTGTCATAGACCAAGGGCACAGTGCCCATGTGAGACAAAGTGGAGAATTGGGAAGAGATCAGGCTCTGTACTCAGGCAGGGTGGAAGGGGAATTCTGCCTCCATTCCCTGCGTGAGGCTGACCAGACTTCATCCAAGCTGGGACCCCTTTAAGAGTAAAAGAAGGGGCGGGTGTGGTGGTTCACACCTTTTTTTTTTTTTTTGAGACGGAGTTTCGCTCGTTACCCAGGCTGGAGGGCAATGGTGCGATCTCGGCTCACCGCAACCTCCGCCTCCTGGGTTCAGGCAATTCTCCTGCCTCAGCATCCTGAGTAGCTGGGATTACAGGCACGCGCCACCGTGCCCAGCTGATTTTTTGTATTTTTAGTAGAGACGGGGTTTCACCATGTTGACCAGGATGGTCTCGATTTCTTAACCTCATGATCCACCCGCCTCGGCCTCACAAAGTGCTGGGATTACAGGCGTGAGCCACCGCGCCGGGCCGGTTCACACCTTTAATCCCAGCACTTTGGGAAGCCGAGGTGAGAGGATCACCTGAGGTCAGGAGTTTGAGACCAGCCTGGTCAACATGATGAAACCCCGTCTCTACTAAAAATATAAAAATTAGCCAGATGCCATGGTGGGTGCCTGTAATTCCAGCTACTCAGGAGACTGAGGCAGGAGAATCACTTGAACCTGGGAAGTGGAGGTTGCAGTGAGCCAAGACCACACCATCGCACTCCAGCCTGGGCAACAAAATCCATGAGACCATAGGAGTGGACCTGGGTGCCGGAGCCAATGAAAACCCCCAACTGCAGGCATGCTGCAGAGGCTGGGCTGAAGGCTGGCCCTCACCTTCAGACAGGCCAAGCCACCAACGGACGGTGATCGAGGCTCTCCACTGAGCAGCTGGTCAAGGTATGGGGCAGGAGGAGCCAAGAGGATCTGGGAGTAACTGTAGTTATGTTGATACATTCCCACCTGACATCCAAAGAAAGGAAGGCTAGGAGAGCTTGAGTAACCCTCCCTAGGTCATGAGGCTGTTAAGGGTCTTAACCCAAATCTTAAACCCAGACCTTCAGGCTCCACTCCCCTGCACCCTATCCACTTGACCACCCGGTAGGTGAGGAGAAATGTGGATGTTGAGATTAATGCAGACACTGCTCATTTCTGTGATTATTACCAACAGCCCACCTTCCCCCAATGGAATAGATGTCTCTGTATTCATTCACTGCCTCATTCACGTATGTATTCATTCATTCATTCATTCATTCACTGCCTCATTCACGTATGTATGTATTCATTCATTCATTCATTCACTGCCTCATTCACGTATGTATGTATTCATTCATTCATTCACTGCCTCATTCACGTATGTATGTATGTATTCATTCATTCATTCATTCACTGCCTCATTCACGTATGTATGTATGTATTCATTCATTAATTCACTGCCTCATTCACGTATGTATGCATTCATTCATTCACTGCCTCATTCACGTATGTATTCATTCATTCATTCACTGCCTCATTCACGTATGTATTCATTCATTCATTCATTCACTGCCTCATTCACCTATGTATGTATTCATTCATTCATTCACTGCCTTATTCACGTATGTATGTATTCATTCATTCATTCACTGCCTCATTCACCTATGTATGTATTCATTCATTCATTCATTCACTGCCTTGCTCACTCATTCATCCAGTAAGAACCCACTCAGCTCCAGGCACTCCAGGGCTTCCTTTAGCACGAAAACACTGTGCTGTGTCCACAGGAGTTGGCTGTGGCTCCACTGGGGAAGAAAACAGTCGCCTTCATCAGGGGACAGAATGCCCCTTATGCTAAGGGAGTTCTTCATTTTCACTCACCATCATTGCTGTGGGCCTCCTGGAGGAGGGATAAAGAACGTATGCATAGAAAACAGGGGAATTTTCCCAGAAAAGGCACTCGGAGTGAACCTTGGAGGATGCAGCAGATTTTTAAAAGGTGGGTTATGAGAAAGGGCATCCAAGACAGAGGGCACAGCACGGGCGAACGGAGATCTGGTGCGCAAGACGCGTTCAGGAAAATGCATGCCAGCAGCGGGAGTATAGGACTCCTGGGCTGGTTCACAGAACTTCCTCTTTGGCTGTGCACAGTGGCTCACGCCTGTAATCCCAGCACTTTGGGAGGCCAAGGCAGGAGGATTGCTTGAGCCCAGGAGTTCGAGAGCAGACTAGACAACATGGTGAGACCCTATTTCTTAAAAAAAAAAAATGGCCAGGTGCAATGGCTCACGCCTATAATCCCAGCACTTTGGGAGGCTGAGGCAGTCGGATCATGAGGTCAGGAGCTCGAGAGCAACCTGATCAACATGGTTAAACCCTCTCTCTACTAAATATAGAAAAAAATTAGCTGGGCATGGTGGTGCGCACCTGTAATCCCAGCCACTCAGGAGGCTGAGGCAGGAGGATCACTTGAACGTAGGAGGTGGAGGTTACAGTGAGCCGAGATCATGCCATTGCACTCCAGCCTGGGCAAGGCTCTGTTTCAAAAAAAAAAAAAAATTAGCTGGGCCTGGTGGTGTGCCTGTGGTCCCAGCTACTCAGGAGGCTGAAGTGGGAGAATTGCTTGAGCTTGGGAGGTGGAGGCTGTGGTGAGCTATGATTGAGCCACTACACACCAGCCTCTCAGGTCCAAGCAATTCCCCTGCCCCGGCCTCCCAAGTAGCTGGGGTTACAGGCTCGTGCCACCACGCCTGGCTTTCTGTATTTTTAGTAGAGATGGGGGTTTCACTATGTTGGCCAGGTAGGTCTCTAACTCCTGACCTCATGATCCACCCACCTCGGCCTCCCCAGATGCTGGGATTACAGGCATGAGCCACCGTGCCAGGTCGGCCTCCTGTGGAGTCTTAAAGCAGGTGTTGTTTGCACGTTTCTGTTAACCAATTCGGGTTCTGGTAAAGGATCATCTACATGTCCCTCTGTCAGAACACAAGAAAAGAGTTCTGAGTGAGACCCATTTTGTCGTGCTCTTGAGGTGAGGTGCTGGGTTATGGGATGAGGGGCCATCTGTGTTTGGTGGTCCCAAGCACGTAAGTCATTCATGGCAAATGCCCTAACAGAGAGCAGAACAACACTGGGGGCCTCACTTGAAAAAGAAAAAAAGAAAAGGGTGAATTCCAATAACTTCCGCTAACAAAAGATATGTGTGACCTGTTGGCGTTAAGTTGAAAGGGACATTTGTGGATGATGGTTGCTTGGGTATCTTTTGTGCCACCGGAGAGGAATCTCAAGTTATAACGACTTAACAGTTTAAACGTTTGCTTTGACATATGACGGCACCCTTTCTCCCCAGTGTTTGCTGCCAACAGGGCACACAGCACTCTGACCTGAATGGATGAAGATGGTAGCCCCGCGGTGGTGACCGTGACTCCGCGACATTGACCTCCTGGTTGTGGGGAGGTGATCTCCTCAGCTATAGTTATAATTATTTTAGGTCGCATTGACCGGGCCCGTTTACGATTTTTAACAAGTCTTAAAAAGTCCAGTGACATCTGTTGAGAGTTTAATTGTGAGTGTAAAAAAAAAAAAAGTCATTGAAGGCAGAACCAAGAGAGCCTATTTCTTGCTGTTTAAACAACACCGAGGCCTTCAGGCGGCGGGGGAATGTGGCGACGCGACTAATTGAAATCTCCCGAGTAGCGACGCCGGTGTAGACAGGCGGGGACGGAAGAATTGAAATAAAATCGCAGAGGGAGGGCGGAGGAGGGGCCCAGAGGAAACACGGGCCCACCTGGAAACACGGGCTCGCACCCGCTCAGTGGAAAGTGTCCCGAAGCCGGCGTTACACGGCGCCGGGTTCCCCGGGCCGGGCCTGGGGACGGAGAGGAGGACCCCACGGTCGCCCCTCTCTCCGAGCGCCCGGCCCGAGCTGCGCTCCTGTGCGCCGCCACTTTTGTTCTCCGCTCCAGGCGCCGGGCCGCGGCGGGGCGGCAGTGCGCAGGCGCGGGAGGGGCGGGGGCGGGGCGGGCGGAGGGTCCCGGCCCCGCCCCCTTCGCCCCGGCCCGCTCCATCCGGGCACTGCCGAATTAGCATTGAGCCGAGGCACAACTTTGCCGAGGCCCAGCGAGATCCAGGCGCGCGCGCCGGAGGAAATATAGTCCCTGCCGGCGGGCGGCTCGCGCGGGAGGCGGCGGCGGGGCAGGCGCGCGCGGGGCAGCGCGGGGCTCCCGGCGCCGGGGGGCCATGCGCCGGGCCGCACCGGCAGCCCGGGGACCCCGCGCAACTTGCGGGGCAGCCTGAGGAGAGTTGGGGCGGCCGCGGGCTCGGCACCGCGGGGCCCGGCAGCCTTTCTTCCCCCCTCGCCAGCCCCCTTCCCTTTCGGCCGTGAGGGAGGGGGCTCGTGTCCCCCCACCCCGCCCCGGAGGCCGGGTCAGCCCGCGCCCGCTTTGGGCCCCGCGGTGCCGCGCAACTTCCCGGGAGCCCGGGCCAAAGTGAGCGCAAAGTGCTGTCCAAGTTGCCGGGATGGAGCTGCAGAGCCGGCCCGAGGCGCTGGCCGTGGAACTCGCGCGTCACCAGGTAGGTGTCCGGGGGCCGGGCCCGGGGCCGGGGGAGCGCGTTGCGGGTGGGGGTCGGGGGACGCGATTCCAGCGCCCTCTGTTCTGGTTCTCCCGGTCTTCCAGGCTGGAGCCTGCCCCGGGGCGGGGGGCGAGCGAGTGAGCACACGCGCGGAACCCCCTCGGGGCTCCCCTCCGCGCGCCCCCGGCGCTGTCCCGCACAGTTTGGGGGAATCGAGGGCGCATGGGACCCGAGCCTGGCGTCTCCTCTTAAGCGATGTAGGTAGGGTCTGCATGACTGGGGGTGCCTGGAGGGGGGCCCCCTTCGTAAGCCGGCCCCGGGGAGGGGAGTGCGAACCGGCCCCCTTGCGGCCTCCCCTCCGGCCCCCGCACCCCAGGCGCACCTGCCCGGTGGGCAGAAGGAGTTTCGGCGATCGCTGCTGGCGAGCGGCGGCTTGGCGGCCGGAGCCCGAGCGGGGCTTGGCGTGCGCGTGTGTGTGTTGGGGAGATTAGGACGCGACTTGAATATTTATGAGCTTTGCTCGACACGGACTCGCCGTGTTTACTTGGCTCTTTGTTCCTCCCCCCTCCCCCGGCACACACTCGCACTCTTACTCACTCGCACACGCACCCCGGCCTGCAAACTTGCACGGCTCGGGGCGCGCCGCCGGGTGGCCTCGGCCCCCGCCCCGCCCCGCGAGCTGCCCCGATGAGGCGGCAGCCACAGGTAAGCGGCCCCGCGCGGCACTGCCCGGCCGCCGCGCGTGCGGGACGCGGCCCGGGAAACTTGGGGCGCGCTGCGGCCCACCCTGCCCTCGGGGCTCCGGGTTGGGGTCAGCGGCGGCCGGCCGGGCTGGGGCGCACCTGACCCCGAGCGGCCAGCCTGAGCCCGGTCCTCCCTGTTTCCGCAGAACGGCGACCTCAAGAAGCAGCTCCACGAAAGGCAGCCGCGGATTGCCGCGCTTAGCGACAAACAAGTAAGCGAGGGGATCGCGCCCCCACCCGGGATGGGGCCGGAGGGTGGCCGGGCACTTTGGCGGCGCCCTAAAAAGTGCCAGCCTGGGCACCGCGCGCTCAGATTCCCAGAGGGGTCCGTCTCCAGTTCTCAAAGTTCCCCACCCCTCCCCTTTCCTGGAAAGAAAGAGCCGGGTTCTCGGAGGCGGCGGGTAGAGCCGGGCCCGGCGGGGGCCGAAGAGAGGAGCTCACTTAAAAGGCTGCGCGCGGCCCGGCGTCCATTTTGAGGTGGAGAATATGTTTTTGGAACGTGGCGATTTCTCCCGGCTGGGAGTCCCTCTCTTCGCGCTGAGGTGGCCGTTGGGGCGGAGGGGGGCGGCCGTGGGGGCCAGGACACCAAACTCCTTGGAAGCGATTTCTGGGTTCCGTGGCAAACCTCGTTTTGAAATCGTTCCTCGAGGCCCCCCCTTCCACTTCCCCAGCTTCACTTTTTATTCTTAGAACCTGACGCCAGCTCCGGGGAACAAAAGAAAGGCTCCCTCCGGACCCCCCAGTTCTGCCCCAACTTTGGGCTCCGGGCATTAGGTGTAGCTGGGGACACCCGAGAAGCTCCCCGCGATGGGGGCGCGGCCGCCTACCCGCTCTCGGTCCCCTCGGGGGAGGAAAAGTTGTCCATTGTGACTTAGTTGCGCTAAGCTCAGCGCTCGGGGTTTCAGCACCACGAACAGATGCCGCCGCCGGAGCCCGGCCGGCCGCGCGCCCCCGCCCCCTGGCTCCCGCCCCTCCCCCGTCCCTCCCCGCACTCGCGCGCCCGCCCCTTCCCCGCACCGCCCCGAGCCGAGAACTTTGAGCGGCGCAGCCAATGGCGCGCTGGGGCCTCCGTGCTGGCGGGGACGGGGGCGGTGGCGCCCCTCCCTCCCTCCGCTGCCCCCTCCCTCCATCTCTCCTTCCCTCCCTCCGCGCGCCCCGCCCCCGCCCGCGCCGCGCCCCCGGCCCTTGATCGCGCTTCCTTCGGAATGCAGTCAGCCGCCGCCAGCGCCAAACTTGGACGGCTCCGGGCCCGCCCCTGCCCGGACCGGCCCCCGCGCCCCCACCCCAGCCCGGGCCTCCTGATCGGATGCCCCCTCCCCCCGAGGGATTTTCTGGTGTAGGGGAGAGAAGTGAACGAGGTTGGAGTGGCTGCCGGCGACCCTGGCGAGGGAGAATTCGGAGATCGGGCATTCTTGTCGAGTCTTTAAAGTTAAAAAGTGATGGGAGGGGGCGTGCGAGAGCGGGGTTGGGGGGTGGGGAACCCCGGCTTGCTGAAAGGAAGATGGCAGTGGCGCAGGGCCGCGCCTGGTCGGGGCCGCGGGGCTGGACAGGAGGCTTGGGACAAATGCACTAACCCCTTTCTCTCAGTGCCGCGGCCCCCCCGCCCCAGGCCGCACGCCCCCGTCGGGGAATGGAAGCTTCCATTCCCGCCGGAGGGGGGCCCCGGGCGCGCGGCCCCGGCGAAGTCGGGGAGTTGGCGGGGGGAGGGGACCCAGGCCCGACATTACCATTTTGATTGCTTTGATGCCATTTTTGGAGGGGGAGGGGTCGGAAGACCCTTTCCGGAGAGCACAAAGCTGTTTAATCACTGTGTAGAATCAAATCAGATACTTTCTTTAAAAAAAAAAAATCCGCCACCAGATCTGGTCCAGTGAGATATCTGAGGGTTACTAAGCCCTTATTTCACTCGGTAAAACAGCAAGTTGTTGACTCTTACGCTGCTGTGTAGAAGATTAAAAAGAGAGTAGTGTGTGTGTGTGGGGGGGGGGGATCCAGCAACCCAAGGAGCTTTTATTGGAACAATGTCTCTTTATGTTTGTGCGTGGCAGTAGTTTTTACTATTTGGAGTGATTCTTCCGAGCTTGGGTTTGATCATTTCTTCTGTATTGTAGCAACTATTTCAAGGCTGTTTAAATTTTTATGATGATAGTAAATGAGTCGCTATGTATTATCTGTCATGCCGGAATTTAGATAAGCCGAAGGAATTGAAAATCCTGTTTGAAGGTTGCAGCAGCTTCGGGAAGGACGACTCCGGGCTGCCTTTGCCTTTAAATTTAACTCCGGGAAGGAGGCTTGCTTGCGAGTGAACGGACCTCCATCTTTTTGTGTGTGTGAGTGTGTGTGTTTAAAAAGAAAGAAAACAAGAAAAACTTTTGTTCTCCGGCCTTTTAGAAATGTTTCCCTGTTAAATGACTAAAAATAACATCTGGTAAGCAGCCAGGGTTTGGCCTGGCCATTGGAAGTTGTGTTCGGAACTGCCAGGGTGTTGTTTTTCCATTTCCCTTTGTGGCATTTTATATAACAAGGGCTCATAAAAGAGGGAGGGGAGGGGGCTGCGGCCGTGGTTCAGCATGCTAATAAAGCCGCCTTGTCTTTCCCAGGCTCTGCGTTGAAATCTTTCAGAGGTCACCCACGAAATGAGTTGGGTAGGCTGAACATTTACTCTCCTCTCCCTCTCTTTGGGAGAGTTTGGTGATGATTGGCAGCTGAGCTGGGGAAAGTCGATGAAAAGCCCTTTGGAGGTGACTCTGGGCTGAACTAGGGATTTGAAGAGGGTCTGCTTGGACACCCCAGAACCTGCCCAGAAGGTGCCGAAAGGGGATTGGGGATGAAAAGGCAAGTGTGTCACAGTTGGTTTTTAACTCAGCAGAAAGTCAAACGTAGAATTCTTTTGGAGTTGCTTAGGGGAAAGCTCCTACCATCTCCACCTTTAGAGATGTTTTCTGTGCCGAAATATCAAATATAGAGGTTAAGTTTCAATTAAAAGTGCACATGTGGATGATGAACTAGATAGTAAGATGAACAGACGCCCCCATCATCCGGGTCTGTTAGCACACCAGCAGCTGAATCCCGGCTTTCAGGGCGCAACCGTCCATTTCCCATGAATGCCCTTAGCACTGCGTTTTTCTCAGTTGCTTTAAGAAACATGGACAGGTGTGTAAAGGTGTTTAAAGGACTCATAGCTTATTGGTCAGAGTAGATAAACATTTTCTGTGTAGCTGTCCAGTTTTTGTCCTACCATTGGAGGACTAGGGAATAAACAGGAAGCAAGTTTACATAGGACCTTGCTGTTTGAAAATGAAGTTCTTATGTTCCACTAAAAAAAAAAAAAAAAAAATGAGTCATAGGGTAGTTGGTCAGAGCTGAGTGGTGGCCCGGCCCAGGCAAGCTAAGCGGCCTTCCCAGGTGTGTCTGCACCTCACTGCTGGGCTGTGTTTCCAGTAGAGGAGGGCCTTCTTCTTTAACAAGATACGATGTGTGAAGACTCCATTAGCTGCTCCAGTGGTTTACACCATGAGTTTGCAGCACATGCAGAGAGGCAGTAACATTTTAATCTAAATTGTCAAGCAGCAAGCACTTCTGTGTAAATAACAGACCCAGCATAAATACTGGGTAGGTGGGGGTCCCTCTTCGAAGTTCCCAGCACAGCATTTAGATGCCATGTGTGAGCTGGCATCTCCAGAACTTAACTTCATGCGAGTTCAGCTTTACAGTTGGGTTGGGAAGAGCCTTCTGTTTGAACCTCAGTCCACGCCACTGTGGTCGCAAGAGAAAGACCCTGGAGGTGAGCTTGAGACCTTGTGTACTGCCCCAAGAGTCCATGGAGTTGATGAACTCTGGGTTCTGAGGGGCTGTCCCCAAGTGCAGTTGTAAAAATATGTTGTCTTGATAGGTGTGTGTGCGCCCTGCACTCAGTTCCCTTGCTGACGTGACTCACCAGCTGTGTCCAGTACTGGGGGAGTCCACTTAGAAGCAGCCACCAATGAAGCTGTGGTTGGGGGTGGGTGGTAATCCACAACCCCGCCCCCCATTGTTTGGAGTCCTTGGGTACAAGGACTTTGTTTTGGAAGCTCTTCTCCCAAGCCTACCCTCCTCTGGAAAGGTACGTTTTCATCTCACGGACTTAAAGTGCCAGTTCTCATTATTGAAACAGTATCATTACACGTTACAGAAAATCAGTGCAGCTACAGAAGCTCCACACTTAATGCTGCTTGGGGAAGATGCTGGGAATGGGACACCTGGGCCCAGCCTGCTTAGCTTGGCTGCCACCTGTGTGGCCTTCACCCCTCACCCTTCACCCCTCCACCCATCCTGGACCCCTCCATCCCTTCCTCACCCTCAGCCCACCCACCACCATCTCTTACCTGGAAGATTGTGATAGCCCTTTCGCTGTATCCACTTAAAAACAACAACCAAACAACTTTATTGAGACATAATTTCCATGCACCAATCACCCATTTAAAGCGTTGCCTTCAGTGGTTTTAGTCACAGATCTGTACAGCTTTCACTACCATCTCTTTTAGAACTCTTTTATCACTTACGAAAGGAACCCTGGCTGAGCGCGGTGGCTCACGCCTGTAATCCCAGCACTTTGGGAGGCTGAGGTGGGCAGATAACCTGAGGTCAGAAGTTTGACACCAGCCTGACCAGAATGGTGAAACCCCTTCTCTACTAAAAATACAAAAATAAGCTGGGTGTGGTGGTGGATGCCTGTAATCTCAGCTACTTGGGAGGCTGAAACAGGAGAATTACTCGAACCTGGGAGGCGGAGGTTGCACTGAGCCTAGATTATACCATTGCACTCCAGCCTGGGTGACAGAGCAAGACTCCCATCTCAAAGAAAAAAAGAGAAGAGGCCGGGTGCGGTGGCTCACGCCTCTAATCCCAGCACTTTGGGAGGCCGAGGCGGGTGGATCACGAGGTCAAGAGATCGAGACCATCCTGGTCAACAAGGTGAAACCCCGTCTCTACTGAAAATACAAAAAAAAAATTAGCTGGGCACGGTGGTGCGCGCCTGTAGTCCCCGCTACTCGGGAGGCTGAGGCAGGAGAATTGCTGGAACCCAGGAGGCGGAGGTTGCGGTGAGCTTTGCCATTGCACTCCAGCCTGGGTAACAAGAGCGAAACTCCATCTCGAAGAAAAAAAAGAAGAAACCCTTTGTCTGTCAGTTGCCCTCTCCCCTTTCTTCCTTCCCCAGCTTTGAGCAGCCACTAATGTACTCTCTGTCTCTGGAGTTGCCTGTTCTGGGCTTTCGTATGAATGGAATCATGCTATGTGTGTGTATATTCACGTATGTATGTGTGTGTGTATAAAATGACCGTAGAGTATGATGACGCTGTGTATATAGTATGATTCCATTTATATGAAATACATATATTTCTATGCTCTTGTGGCTGACCTGTTGTGCTTAGTAATTCAGGCTTCATGCCAGTTATAGCACATAGAAGCTTCACATGCTTTTATGTCAGGACGTCCCGCCGTGTAGAGAGAACTCGTTCTGTCCAACCATTTATCCGCGAGTGGAAGTTTGGCTTGTTTCCGCCTTTTGCCCGTCGTGAGTGGCATGCTGCGTCTACTCTGGCCCTGTCTAGTGCATTCTTCCCCAGAGTCAGTGTCTTAGAATGTGAGTGAAGTCATGGTGCTCCCTGGCTCACAACCTTGCAGTGGCTTTCCCTTGCTCTTGGGGTGAAACCCCAGGGCCTGCAGAGCCACAGGGATGGATGGCCCTGCCTACCTGCTTTCCCTCTGCCCCAGGAACTCCACCTTGCCCCAGCGTGGCAGCTGTGGACACCTGGAGTGGTTTCCTGCCTCTGGGACCATGAACTAGGAGGGGAGAGAGGGCAGAGAAGGCCAGCTTGGGCCAGAGTAAGGAAGGTGTCACATGCTGGGATGGCTGGCCTGGAGTTGATGCTCTGGGCTCTCGCTGTGCCCAAGGCCTAGTAGGGCATGAGGCAGGAAGTGTATGCAGGGGTGCTCAGGGCAGGTCAGAAGGGAGGAATGTGAAGGAGGCCTGGGCTCCCCAAGCACCCAGGAGCTACTTAGGTGTTTGTCAGCTGCGTGGGGAGCCTCTTGACAGGCTCCATCGTGTGGGAAGTGCAAGGCTGGGAAGCTGCTGAACCCAGAACCCTAGGTGACCCATATATAAACCAGGCTGTGTGGGTGGCAGTTCCAGGTGACCATCCGCCAGCTTTCACCAGAGGTTCTTAGAGCCAAAGAATTAGTGGGGGACACCTCTGGAAGCCCTACAAGGCAACTGAGTGGATAACTCTGCTCAGTTGAAGAAGAAAAGTTTGTGTGTGGTGTGTGTATATGTACATACATGCAATTTATAGTTACATGTTTAGTAGTTAATATTTTTCTTTTCTTTTATTTCTTTAATTTAATTTAATTTTATTTATTTAATGTATAGAATGACAAATATTTATATTTTAATATATGTCAGTACAACAGGATACAAGTAAAGCCCATGTAATGTGTACAAGATAGTTACTATTTTGTCTGTTACTAAAATGAGAGGAAGGATTTGATTTTGAAGTGCTCGTGTAGATCTTCCTAGATCAGCTCCTCTGCTAGACTGTAAGCTCCCTGAGGGGTGCCTGCTGGGTTCCCCTCTGCCTATTCCCAGGCCAGTGACGGTGTGAAGATTGGCAATGATTCATTAACTGTCCCAGGGGAGTCCCTAGTGTTTTTGAAGTCAGGAAAAGGATTACCGTTCTGTGGAATTCAATCTTACTAAGAGCATTCTATCAGAAAAACTCTACTTTTTAAAGGCTTTTGTTAGAAAAGCAACATGTGCTCCTCGGGAAAATGGCAGTACAAGTTTGACTATGGTAACACGCAGGTCTGGCTTCTTCCTGCCCCACTGTATCCTTGGGTGACCTCGAGGTGTGCTCAGGAGAGGTGTCTGCAGACGCGTCTATGCTGTTGGGCAGACGCCTTCTCACGCAGGTCCGTGCACCCGACGTTACTGTTCCCAGACCTGCTCTTCACACTTGCATGCTGTTGTGGGCATCTCCTGGGAACAACTCAGGTTAATTCCACAAACACTAAAGGAGTTCCCGCCAGAAATTACTGGGGATATGGAAGTGGCCGGGGAGCGATATGCCGTGAGTCACAGTGACATCTCGCTTTCTGAGGCTTTATACTTGCGGAGGGCCTCACCTGGTCTCTGCTCACAGCCATTTGCACCTGCCGTTCGGGAGGCAGGTGTATCCAGTCACCTATCTGTTAAGGCCCAGTGAGGGACTTGTGTGAGGTGTCTGGCTGCCAGGCTCACCCAGGCAGCAGATGGGACGATATGATGTGCTGCGGGGGCGGGGGGGGGTGTATGGGGACAGCTCCAGGGAAGTGACAGTTGCACCAGTACAGAAAGTAGTGGCATATTGCGCTCACTGCCGTCTGCAGTGCTCTCTTCAACGTGCTTTCTCCGTCCTCCTTGATAGGCGTCTTTTATTTGATCATCAGGATAAACCTGGTACTTGGGTCGGACTGGGCTGGTGAATCTTCAGGATGGATCGGAGGACAGCAGCTTCCCAAGGTTGAGCAGCTTGGAATGCCACGAATGGAATTGCCAACCCTGCCCCCTGGCCCGGGGTACCTCCGTGTTAGCCCCTGCTCATCTCCAGTTGGTCTCCCATGGCATAGGGTCCAAGGTGATGTAGCCAGAAGATCAAGGGCCCCAAAGTCAGCACACTGGGGTTCACGGCCCAGCTTCCTGCATCTCTACTGAGCAACCTTGGGCAAGCCATTCTGCCTGTCTGAGCGAGCTTTGTTTCCTGCCTCTGAAGTGGAGATGGGAATAAGACCCACTCACCCGGTAATTGAGATGAAATCAGCAGATACGAAAGTGCATCTAGACTGCAGTGTGAAGGTGTTGACTGTGGGTCTGTTACTATGAGATGAGGGTCAATTTGAACCACAGGAACCACCCCCTCGCCCACTCGGGGCTCTGACCTGGGCATCTGTGTCTTGTTGCTTGTCCCCGATACCATCTTTCCGTGCAAGGGTGTCATGTTGCTTCTTGCCCCCGTAAAGGTTGATGACCACTGTGGTGACTATGTCGCCTGCATCAGCCACTCCAAAGAGGTTGCTTTGATATCTTAGAATCTTAAAACACCTGCTGTCGGAACTGTATGTTTGATTTCAATTAACTTTGAATTTTTTCAATGAGATGACTCTGATAATAACTTTGGTAATCCCATGATGCCTCATTAGAGCTGCTGGCTATGCTGATTAGCCTTGTGATTTAGCAAGTTTTCCTCCAACGCCTTTGTCTCTTCAGAAACCAAATCATGGGCTGTGTCTTTTATCACTTGTGTGAGCAGTGAAGCAGTGAACACAGGAGGCTGCTGCCCGCCCCGTCTGCGGACACACCGCTGGTCCTGAGGGCGCCACGCTCCTCCTTCAGCAGTCCCTCTTGATGTAGGGCGGGGACTCCGGGATGCTCTGCTCACCTTTAGGGCGTTAAGGAGCTTTAAGGGGTGTTCAGTGGCCAGCCTTGGAGGCCCTGGCCCCAGATGTCCCTCTCAGGTGCTGTTTAGAAGGCTTTTAACTTTGTCTCCAAGAGGCACGTGACAAAGCGCTTTACAGCGCAGGCTTTAAAACTGAATAGACTGGAGTTCCAAGCCTGGCTCCATTCTCTGCCGGCTCTTCTGCCTGGGGCCAGCTTTGCCGCTTTGGAGGCTCTGGTTCCCTAGTTATAAAAGGTTAGTAATAGTGCGTGGCCAGCCAGGTAGCAGAGTGCCTGGCGCTCCGTGAGCACTCAAGAAACAATCTTCAGGAGGCCACAGGGTTAGTGAGTGGTGTGTGAAGCTCTGGGCCCACAGGAAGCTCTCACCCAGTGGAACTGACCGCGTGTTCTCATGCATCCCGTCGTTCCCTTGGGGCGCCGGCTCTGAGCAGGTGCCTTCTGTATCTCTCTGTGGACTGGCTCAGCCCAGAGAGGTTGAGTGTCTGTCTTGTTGAGGTCACATAGCATGTGAGTAGAGAAGCTGTGGTCCAGTTCTGTACCATTGGGTGCCCAGCTTCGTGACCTTAACCCCAACACTGGCACATGTAGGGGGAGAAATGACAGCATTTAACAGCACTGGTGTGAAAAGTGAGGTGCGGACTGTTACTCCAGGGCCCACAGTCAGAAAAGTAAGTGGAGTGACAATGTTGGAGACGATCCCCCGCAATCGGTAACCATCCTGGTGACCTCGAGTGGGACTTCCTCTCTGAAGCAGAAGTCCTGGAAGTTTCCCAGGGCCTGGGTCTGGTCTCTGCATCTCCTGGGATCGTGGCTGTCAGCTTAGCACGTGGAAGTCCAACCCTCATCCTGAAGAGGGGTGGGAGGGGTGGTCCTGGCTGGATCTTGGTCTCAAAGTCGGGGTGACACAGCCCCTCTGGCAGTGATGTCTGGGGAGGAATGGGGGCGAGCAGTATGCACTGGGAGTGATTCTGGGGGTGCAGCCAGCAGCCGATTAGAGAGAGCTCTTGGCAGTACTACTTTATTAACAATAATACAAAAAAGAGAAAGCCAGCAGGACCCCAAAGACATTATTGCTGTAGAAAAGCAGGAGGCATCTTTGGCTTTTTGTTGTTACGGAAACCTCTGAGTTGCTTTTGGTCTCTGGACAGGTGTGCCCAGAGCTGGGATTCGGCCCCTGACTTGGGAGTCTGTGGAAATGAGAAGACATCCCCATTCCACTGCTCGCCGCCTTGGCCTAATGGCTTATGGCTGAGGCTAAAAGCATAGGATGTGAAAACCAAGGGGAGCATTTTGGCCAACCCCTTCCCTTACCTGAGGGAAACTGAGGACCCGGTGGGGGTTGGGGATTGCACCAAGAACCAGGTGGAACCTCTGTGATTCCAGGTCTTTATATCTTCCGATCACCGCGCTTCACCCATTCGAGAAGTCTGTTCAGTGTTTGTTTCCACAATTAGATTAACTTCACCAGAGTTTTCTTTCTGAAGCCGATGGCCCCAGAGGGCAGCCTGTGCGTGAGAGTCGCGAGGTCCTGCACGGGATGACCTTGTATATGGACAACAGGACTGCCAAGAAAGGATCCTCGGGACACCCGGGTGTTTTGAGGACAGTTGCTGGACTCCCCACGTAGTTGACTTCTGAATTGCACAAGTGAGAGGCAGGCAGCTTTGGCAGGGCACAGTGTGTCCAGAATGGTCCATGTGATGAAACTTGCCAAACCAGATTGGCTGCAGGTCTCCAGGTGTAGGTAAGTTTCTCCTGATTCCTGGAGAACCAGGAGAACCTGCAGCCATCACCTAGCCCAAGTGCGCACATTTCTGTTTTCAGAGTCTACACTTGAGGGTAGGGGCCAGCTGGGGGCTTGTTAGGAAGAGTTATCCCCCCAAAATAGGAAAGGAGCTGAGAGATGGTGATTTGGAAGTGGAGTCAGCAGTTACGTGAAGCCAAGCGGCAGCAAGAGGGGTCTTTTGGTATCTCCCTGGGGTGACATGCGCAGGCTGCCCCTGGGTGAAGGTGTAGTCAATTTGGGGAGAGGCTTTTTACCCCAGGAAAAAGAAAAGGGCTGGAATAAGGCAGGAGAGGAGGGGAAGGGAGAGAAAGGGAGAAGTGTTTCTCTTCGATGTCATTCAGGTGGAAAGCCAATCTGCATATGTAAATGAACTTGAAAATGTGATTAAAAATATATACATATTAGAGACTATGATCCAGAATTGAATGTGAGATGCAGCTCGCAAAGTGACAGGTAGCATTTCCCACAATCAGCAATACCGACTCCGTCTGTGATTAATGCGTCTCAGTGGTAATAAATGCACCGCAGATAAATGCCGGAATTATTTGTTAAACTCCAGGTTGACAGCCCCACCGAATGTAAAGCTGTTTGCCCACATTGCCCGTGTCCACCTCCCTGCTGCCCTTGCAAGAAAGTCTCCCCAAGAGCTTGGAAGGAGAGGTGACAGAACAGTTACTGGGGCCATTGTGGACTGAGGCCAGAGCCCTCGAGGTCATTCCAGTCATGGGTTCCGGGAAGAGGCAGAAGTGGGCGTGTCACAGGGAAGTTGCCAGGAACCACCTGTGGCTGCTGTCACCAAGCAAGAGCTGGGATTCAGTGTCCCAGGACCTTCAGTGTAAGGGACTGGAGGGGATGAGGGTCGTGGAGCTCTCTCTGTTTGAAGCCCTTTTGCATATTTTCCAGCATGTGACCAGACCAAGTTGCTCAGCAGGGAGGGCCCCGCACCAGGCTCATGAGTAGTGGGCAGAATAGGCCCTTGTGGTGCTCACAGACTCAGCTGGGAGACAGGTGACTGATGAGAAGCATATGCATGATGTGGAGTGGGTCGGAAGGTGGCAAGTGCTCTGATGAAAAGTAGAGCAGGGGAAGGTGTGTGTGCATGTGTGTGCGCGCACATGCATGTGTATATGTGTGCGCATGTGTGTGCGCGCACATGCATGTGTATATATGTGCACATGCGTGTGAGCATGTGCGTGCGTGCACATGCATGTGTGTGTCTGCTTGCATGTGTGTGCACATGTGTATGCTTGTGTGCTTGCATGTATACATTGTGCATGTGCATGTATCCATGTGTGATGTGGGTGTCTGCGTGTGTGTGCATGATTGCGTGTATGCATGTGTGCATGTGTAGGACAGGCGAGAGCTTTAGAGGGAGGTCTAGAGGGGATCAGAGAGTCAAATGGCGTAGGGGCCCTTTCTCTTGGTGTGACTGACCCCAGCCTTTAAAGCACCACCTGGCCTGAGTGTTTGAGAGAGAGCAGCCCTTTCATGGGGCAGAACGTTGACCACAGGTTGGAAGTTAGGTGATTTCAGCCCCATCTGGAGGAATTCCCTGATAGTGAGAGCTGTCTGGGGCTAGAACTGGTTGTTTAAGGCCGTTATCTGCCAAGCCACCTCTCAGTCAGTGAAGGAGAAGCAGCCCCAACCAGCAGTTGGATGGGGAAGGCTGGCTGCTGCTCCCTGATGCTGAGATTCTGCTATTCAGAAATCTCAAGACTCATTAGGGACTCTGGCTGTGTAATTACAACCTGAGGCTCCCAACCTCACCAGGGAGGGCAGACTCCGAAGCTGTGGGCCAGCGAGTGGTCCTGCCGAGGGCTGGGCGTTGGAGAGACAGAGACCTCAGCTGGGGGCAGCATGGCCCTGTGCCCCCCTGTTGTCATGTCACATGGGCCCTGTGCCACCTGCTCCTTGGATTTTTCAGGAGAAGCCAGTAATGAAGTCTGATGTTTGGATGTGGGCAAGTAACAGCCTTTTCACATCCCTGGCCAGAAGGGACGCTCCTGCAGGTTGAGGTGACTGTCCTCTCAGTGACCATCTTTCAGCCCCTTGCCACATCCCCTCTGCTGTGCCTTCAACACTGGCTCCTTCCTCTGCACCGTCCGGGGCCTGGCAGAAGTGGGCAGTCACCCTGACCTCAGGGACAGTGTGTCTTTCCCCTGGATAGCTCCGTCTCGTGTTGGAGGTGAGCAGTCACTCTGACCTCAGGGACAGTGTGTCTTTTCCCTGGATAGCTCCGTCTCGTGTTGGAGGTGGGTTATCTAGTGATTCCCTCCCTCCCTCTTCTCTGTCTCCACTCAACATTGAGGTGCCGACCTACCCAGTGCTAAATGCAATGGCTGAGTCAGACTTGCCGCACTGAGATTCTAGAATCTTAGCATCCTAAGATGGGAAGAGTCTGATGGTGAGTCCTGAGATTCAGGACCTTGGTTCTACAATGACCCAAGCCTCCAAGCTTTAGCGATTCTGCGGTCCCAGAGTGAGACCCAAGCTCCTGGAAAGGGAGGAGCCGATCTTACCACCAGAGTGCCTCGGGGCTCTTCAAGGGTATTTCTCTCTCATTTAGATAAGTAAGTGGAACACAAATGTATTTCTGTAAATAGAATCGGCCCCCAGCCCCCGACCGGCTCCAGCCCCATCGTTGGAGTTATTTTATTAATGTGTTCTGCTGAGTGGACTTGAATGGGGGAACGCAGCCTCTCATATTGTGGATCTAATTATAAGCACAAGGGACGGTACCAAAGAAGCGGCTTTGAAGGGAGAAGAGTCTGGCAGCTTGGCTGAAAGTGTCCTTTAATGAACTTCTGTGGCACTTGTATCTTAGCAACACGTTTTATTACATCCTGGTGCAGCTGGACTTGCTGTACAGTAATTCATCCCCCCCACCTTGGTGACTGGAGGGAGGAATGTACCTACCCGCTTCCCCAAGGCAGTGTTTGCACCTCTTCTGCTTTGTTTGGTTGATGAAAGAGGCAAACACAGCTGAGAGCCGGGATACTCGGGTTGCTCACTGGGCTGGAGGGGTGGGTGGCCTCTCGGCCTGAGCTGCTTCGAGTTCAGTTGCTGCCACTGCCAGCTGCCCTGCAGGTCTGCTGATTCTTGCCCTGGCACTACCCACATTTGGGTATTTTTATCTGGACTTCTTTCCCATAATGACACTAATTTGGATACTGCGGAAGTGGGGACATTGGCACAGCTTTCATCGTAATCAGCAGGCTGTGTGTAAGTGGGGGTGGGGAAGTGTTGCTGAGATGAAGTGGGCGCCAGGGGAGGAAAGTGGGCCCAGGCTGCCCAGTCCAGCTGGGCTCAGTTGCGTGTGAGCCTAGGGGTTGTGGCCGGTTACTTTTCTCTATGAGCCTTAGCTTTCTTCTCTGCTGCGTGAGCGTCTGGACGGGTATGCCCAGAGCTGGGATTCGGCCATTACTGATCCCCACGAACTGGGCAGCATGAAACAACAGAATCCATTCTATCATGGTTCTGTGGGCCAGAGGTCTGAAATGAAGGTGTCAGTGGGACCGTGCTCCCTCCAGAGGCTTGAGGGGAGGCCCTCTCTCTTCTGCAGCTCCTGGTGGCTCCCAGCAGTGCTAGGCTTAAAGATGCAGCCCTGCAGTCTCTGCCTCCGTCTACCTAGCTGTCTTACCTCGGGTCCTGTCTAGGAGACTTTTCCTCTTCTTAAAAGCTCACCAGTCATGGAATTCAGGGTTCACCCTAAGCCACAGTGACCTCAGCTAACTCATCACACCCTCTTTCCAAATAAGGTCATGTTCCTCAAGGTTCTGGAAGGATATGAATTTTGGGGGGACTCTTGAACCCAGTACCTCTGCCAGCTGAAGCTAGTCCTGCCTACCTTGGATTCCAGTTGTGGGGATGCCCCAGGCTCACCCAGCATCAGGTGCCTTTTGGTCTGCTCCCTCCCCGTCTCTCACATCCAGGAGCCTAGATAGACAAACCGAGAACCCGTGCTCCGTCCTGAGCAGTGTGGTGGCAGGATCTTCTGAAACTAACCTGGCAGGTGGTTTGAATATCTCAGAAAAGCTGGGCTACCGCATCTACTATAGTTTGTGGCTCTTCAGAGGCAGAGTTTGACATTAGGTTGTATATGTAGTTTTGAAAAGCTGCCAGCTGAGAGTTTCACCCTGATTTGTTCTCATCTGTCAGGGAGGAAAGGATGCTTTAGAAGCACCATCGACCTGAATAGGAATGTGCATGCTCCTGGGTGCTCACGCAGCTTCCTTGTTGCTGTCTGGCCTGCAAATGTAGCCCAGTTGTGGTGGCTTATATAGACTTTCCATTATCATAGTAACGTGCTTTCTTTTTTCTCTGTGATTAGTCAGCAAGGGGCTGATTCTTTGTTTCTCATTCATTTACAACAACTAACATTTGTGTAGCCGCATCTTGGGGTACTGGGCGTTGCCACTTACGTTAGCTCATTGGATTCATGTTTCATGGGTTTAAAAAGCAAGCTTTGAGGGCTGGTGGGCCTTTTCCAGGACGCCCACACATCAAAGCCAGCATTTTCTTAGGAGGAGGCCGAGCCAAGATTGGAGGCAGCTTGCTAGAGCCCTTCTCACCGCTCACACACCACTGCCACTTCCAGCTTGTTCCTTGAGTCCGGGGTTTAAGGGACGTTTGTGTTGAGAGTTCCCTGTGGTCTCCCAATCAGGCTTCTTTATCTATGGCCCTTCAGACCACAGTCCTGTGATCTGTCAGGAGGTATTAGCCACGGTCTGAACACTGTGTCCTCCCCAAAGTGCATTCCTTAAAACCTCAGCCCCAAGGCGATGGTATTAGGAGGTGGGGCCTTGGGAGGTGATTAGGTTCCTAAGGTTGCAGCCTCATGGATAAGATTAGTGCCCTTATAGAAGGGGCTGAAGGTATTTGTCTGCCTTCCTGAGGGCACAGCAGCAAGGCACTCTCCCAGCTATGATGTAGAGAGCAGCCCTCACCGGACACTGCGTCTGCTGGTGCCCTCCTCATGGGCTTCCCAGCCTCTAGAACTGTGAGCAGTAGACCCCTGTTGTTTGTAAATTATGCAGTCTAATCTTTTGCTATAGCAGCCCCAAACGGACTACCGCATATGCCATTGCTAAACTTCCACAATACTCTTTTCTCGATTTGCAGGAAAAAAGACACATTCGGTAGACCTTTCTCAATTAAACTTTTTTTTTTTCCTGGCATGAATAATTCCTAAACCTGTGGTTCTTGGGTTCTAGCAGAGGACAAAATGACGTAAGTAGCAGACAAAAATTGACAGTTGGTTTTGATTATTTTGAAGACTTTGGTGGACTTTTAGTCATTTTTTTTCACATATAGCTAAACGAAGTTATATTTTTCTACACCTCACCCCTCATTGGCTATCAGGCCATAGATTATAAAGGTCTCCCCCAGCAGGTGGGTGGATGGATGGAAGAACGGGAACCGACGGATCCAAAAACGAGGTGCGCCACCCTGAAGATCCACATTGTTCAGGCCTGGAGTGGACCTGCTTTGGAGACAGTGAGCTCCCCATCACACAAATAACCAGTAAGAGTGACTCTGGAGGATTTGGTCAGCATTTGTCAGACTTATTTAGGAAGCAGAGCCTAGGGCTGACATCTTTGTGGAACAGCATGGACTAATAACATATTTGATCCCATGACACGATCAAGGAAAAACCCCTGCCCCTGTCCTCTACACCGTGACCAAAGTTGTTTCTCTCAAGTTTAGCCTTTGTGGTTACTCTTCTGCGTGTAAACACTAACTTTCACTCACCTTGGCCAGTGGCAGTAGTTTCTAATGTCTTCTTAGCCTCTCTCCCAGGTATGAATCTGTTAGACAAGCTGCTCTGCTTGGAGCTGGGGCAGGGACCTCGATCCCTGCCTGCACCTGTCCTCTCCCCAGCTCCAGGACCTGACCTGTACCTGCACCTGCCCTCTTCCCAGCTCCAGGACCCCACCTGTACCTGCACCTGCCCTCTCCCCAGCTCCAGGACCTGACCTGTACCTGCACCTGCCCTCTCCCCAGCTCCAGGACCTCACCTGTACCTGCACCTGCCCTCTCCCCAGCTCCAGGACCTGACCTGTACCTGCACCTGCCCTCTCCCCAGCTCCAGGACCTCACCTGTACCTGCACCTGCCCTCTCCCCAGCTCAAGGACCTGACCTGTACCTGCACCTGCCCTCTTCCCAGCTCCAGGACCCCACCTGCACCTGCACCTGCACCTGCCCTCTCCCCAGCTCCAGGACCGTCCCCTGCCTTCTCCCCAGCTCCAGGAACACTGAAATGCATAGCAGACGTGGAAGTACCTTACAAAGTGTAAATGATATTGCTGTTAGTTTATGTTCTTAAAGACAAGATGCTTGTATATGTCTAAAGCAGGGGCAAAAGTTTTAAAAGTCTTAGTCACTGAGGTGCACCCCCCCAGCAGTGGAGTTCCTTGTGTTCCTAGAAGATGCCCTGAAGAGTTAATGGAATGATAAAACCCACAGGGTTGCCAACATCGCTTTTAAAGACCTTGACACTCAGGTAGCATTTTCCTGAACTAGTAGCTCTTGTTGCTTTTGCAGAGTCTTTGTGACATTAGTGGTCACTTGATAGGTCTGACAGTCTCAGGTCAGGTCCAGGGCACTTGGAGTTCTATTGGACACTGGCAGGAAATGCCGAGGTTCTGGAAGGAAATAACAGGAATAGAAAACAGTCCTAATGTGACTTTTCTTGAAAAATAAAGATTTCCATGAAACAACAGGACAAGCAGCCCTACTACCCTACAAATTAAATTAATAATGTACAGAGCAGGGTTTAAATACGAATAAGCATGTATGTCGTGTGCTTTCATTCTCATGCTGAGCATGTGATTTTGAACTCTGAGGTGTGCTCCCAGCGACAGCAAGTCCAGACTTTGCACCAGGGCACTCAGAGCCAGCCCCTGACTGCCCCTGAAACCCCAAGCTCCTTTCACCTGCCAGAAGCCTGGTGCCTCCCCACGCCTGGGAAATCCACCAGTGGGTCCAGGAGTCTGTGTATAACATGCTTCCCACAAGATTTGGGAACCCCTGAAGTTTGAGAACCAAAGCTCTGGGTGAGGTTAACCTTTTCCCTGGCCACCTGACCAGATGGAAAGGTGTGAAGGTCATGCTTCTTCAGCTCTTATTGGCTCTTTTGTGATGATGATGATGGTGGTGGTGATGGTGATGATGGTGCTGGTGGTGATGGTGATGATGGTGGCAGTGGTGATGATGATGATGGTGGTGGTGATGGTGATGATGCTGGTGGTGATGATGGTGCTGGTGGTGATGGTGATGATGGTGATGATGGTGGTGATGATGATGGTGGCAGTGGTGATGATGGTGGTGATGATGGTGGTAATGGTGGTGGTGATGGTGATGATGGTGGTAATGGTGGTGGTGATGGTGCTGGTGGTGGCAGTGGTGGTGATGGTGATGATGCTGGTGGTGGTGGTGATGGTGGCAGTGGTGATGATGATGGTGGTGATGATGGTAATGGTGGTGGTGATGGTGCTGGTGGTGATGATGATGGTGGTGGTGATGGTGATGATGCTAATGGTGGTGATGATGGTGGCAGTGGTGATGATGGTGGTGATGATGGTGGTAATGGTGGTGGTGATGGTGATGATGGTGGTGATGATGATGATGGTGGTGGTGATGGTGATGGTGATGATGGTGGTGGTGGTGATGGTGATGATGGTGGCAGTGGTGATGATGGTGATGATGGTGGTGGTGATGATGATGATGGTGGCAGTGGTGATGATGGTGGTGGTGATGATGATGATGGTGGCAGTGGTGATGATGGTGATGATGGTGATGGTGGTGATGATGATGATGGTGGCGGTGATGGTGATGGTGGTGGTGATGATGGTGATGGTGATGGTGGTGGTGATGGTGGTGGTGGTGATGGTGATGATGGTGGTGATGGTGATGATGATGGAATCTCCCAGACCTCCCTTTTCCCTCCTGCAAAATGGAAATAATACCTTCATCAGCTGTAAAGTCCTATGCAAATATTAGTAGGTTTATATTAGTGGGAGAAAAAGCAGGAGGCAAAAACTGTAACAATTTGTAAACAGTCTGTGACCTTAGATTGTTTCCATGGAACATTTTATGTGATTGGTGTTTAGGCATTTCTGTTCATCTGCATTGCTTTTTCTTAGAGTTTCAAACCTACATCTTTTAAAATACTTAAAAAAAAAATACAAAAGTACAGAAGACGATGTGCTAAGCCTCCCTCACCTGACCTTTAGTGTGGTGTTCGGGACGGCCTGGGGCCTGGCTCTCCCAGGCTTGTCTGCGGATGGCCCACGGGGACCCCTCCCTGCAGTCTTTGCTCCAGTTTCAGCAGGGCCTCTGCCACTCGTGGGGGTTCATGCTGCAGCCTCTCTGCCTGAGGTAGCGAGCTCCCCTGGGCCAAGTGGCTGGGGATGGCTGGACCTCCCCAAGCCACCAATAGCAGCAAACCTGTCAACACATCTGCAGTCAGTGGCTGAGAAGTGAAAGGAGCGTAATTCACTCTCCCATTTTAGGTCATTCTGGATTTCCCCAATTTTGTCTTCGAATGCATCTTTTTTTTTTTTTTTTTTTGAGTTGGACTCGTGTTCTGTTGTTCAGGCTGGAGTGCAGTGGCATGATCTTGACTCACTGTAACCTCCGCCTCCTGGGTTCAAGCAGTTCTTCTGCCTCAGCATCTCAAGTAGGTGGGATTACAGGTGCCCACCACCATGCCCAGCTAATTTTGTATCTTTAGTGGAGATGAGGTTTCACCATGTTGGCCAGGCTGTTCTCAAACTCCTCAAGTGATCCTTCTGCCTTGGCTTCTCAAAGTGCTGGGATGACAGGCGTGAGCCACCGTGCCCGGCCCTTTGCATGCATCTTGATCCAAATCAGCGTCTGTCTTGGGGAGTGTCATTTCATAATCATGCTGGCTTTGAACTTGTCACAGTTGAGATGTCTTCCCTCTTCTGGCTCCTCCTGATAGTGCCAGGTGCCTCCTTCCTGACAGAGCCTGCTGCTCCCATAATATGCACTCACCCATAATGAGCTACTTAAAAGTAATCAATGATTTCCAGATAAAAATCACCATTAATTTTAAATTCCCTCTGTAAACCTTGTTACAAATAATTGCCAGAAACACACAAAGTCTGAAATTAATTAAAATCGACAGCCTCATTTGACATGGGTTGAGCTTCTGGTTTCTTGGTTATGTGTGTGTCTTCCTAGGGGAGAAGCAGTGGCTGCGAGGTGCCAGGCTGCGGGTGGTTTGCTGAGGACCTGCTGAGTACCTGGGCCTGTGGAGGAGTTGGGAGGACCCGGGTTGGAGTCCTGCAGACCTGGCTGGCTGTCCTGTAACCCTCTAGAGTAATTGATTGACGTCCTGAGCCCTAGGTTTTTAATCTGTGGAAGGATTTGGTAGTGCCGGCCGCTGCCCAGGGTTGCATGCAGGTGTTGGTGAGGGTGTGTCTATCCCAAGTTGATGATCAGTCACGATTCTTGTCTTCTTTCCTCTTCTCTCTTCCTGTCCCAGATCAGCCTTGGCAAGGTAGTCATGCTGGGTCACTCACTCACTCCTGCGGAGAGAGAAACAGAAAGCTGATAGGAAGCAAGGACACTGGGTTCTTCTCATCTGAAAAAAACACTGAGGCTGAGAATGGAGAAGTGATTTTGTCTAGGCCAGTCCTGGCCGAACCAGGAGAGAACCTGCGTGCCATGACCCCCAGCCCAGTGCTGTTTCCACCACCACACCCCTGTTCCCTCGGGGCTGATGGGAGTTGGGGTACCTACATTTGCCAAGGCAACGGGAGCCAACCGAGGGCTGTGGCTGGGAAGTCCTGCGACCTTCTGGCCCCTAGGGTGGCACAATCCCCTTTCTCAGCAGTGGGGTACATGTGTGGGGACCAGCCAGTTCTTCACCGGGGTTGCCATAGTAACTGGATGCACTTCTCTTACCTTCCATTCGTGGTCAACCTTTTGTCAGTTTCCATTTCAGAACTCTCAGAATCACCCCAGTGTGTCCTTGAGCAGAACACCTGCGTGCTGCTGTGGCTTATCACATTTCTTTGTTGGTTCCCGTGCAGCTATTGTTAAGGGGCACAGAGAAGCCAATGTCCCCTCCCTCCCCTCCTGTCTGAGAGATCACAGGTGCAGGGCTTGTCCAGCCAGGAACTCATTTTCAGGTCTACTCTTCAGTGAGGCACAAATGCTAGGCAGTCACTTAGCATCTCTGAGTCTTGGTTTCCTCATCTGCAGAATCGGGAAAATCGCATTTCCTTGATCATTAGCCTGTTCGGTGAGTCAGGGCTTCCTGAGCACCTGCTGCCTGCAGACCTTGGGTGAGGTGCTGGGTTCGTGACAACACAGGGTCCCTGCTTTCAACAAGTCCATAGCCATGTCTGGAAACAGATCAGTGCACCCCAACTTGGGGAGTGAAGTGGGGAGTGCAGAGGTCTGAGGGGGTTGTGAGAAGGAGCTACCAGCCCAGCCAGGGACTGCTGGAGACAACATCCAAGGAGGGTGGAGGTGACACAGAGAAAGTGTTGAACGGATCGTGCCACTCAGCTAGGCTGGTTTCTTGCCTCCTCCTCCCTCTCCCTCCCAGTCTCAAGGTTTCTCCTCCCCTCCCCTCCATCTCCCTCTTTCTCCAACCTAATAGGAAACTTTGGATAATAAAGGCCTTTTCCTCATCAAACTTCTATGCCTTTGGAGACAGATGGCAGCCCCCATGCCCTACCCCAAGTCTCCGCAGACAGCAACTCCGGAGAAGAGAACAAAGCTTTGGGACTTATTTATTTCTTGTTTTGCAGAAATGTTTATTTGAAAGCAGCACAGAAAGGTGGAGTGGTTTGATTTGATTAGCAAGTCTAAATGTATTAGCAGCAAGACAGAACGATATTACAATTAGCAGTAATTAGCTGTGTGATGACTGGGTGGCGGTGCCGGGTGACAGATGCTGCTTCCTGGTCCCGGGTTAGATTGAGAGGCCACGTTACCCTTGTGAAGGAGCTCAGTTCCCTGGAGTGGGCAGAGGACCCTGGCCTCGTTGTTGTCCAGGCTGAGTGACAGCTAATTGTCCTTGGAAGAGACACAGCTGTCGGCACCCACTTGTGTGGAAAGTGACTTTGCAGTGTTGGGGGAGGCAGTGGCCCAGAGATTCGTCAGGCATTGTATAAGAGGAAAAAAGGGTGGTCAGTTAACATGTAGGAAGATGCTTTACCAGAATCAGAGAAATGCCAATAAAAACCACAGGGAGGGGCCAGGCGCAGTGGCTCACACCTGTAATCCCAGCACTTTGGGAGGCTGAGGCGGGCGGATCATCTGAGGTCAGGAGTTCAAGACCAGCCTGGCCAACATGGTAAAACCCCGTCTTTAAAAAAACAGAAACACACAGGGAGGCCGGGCGCAGTGCTCAAGCCTGTAATCCCAGCACTTTGGGAGATGGAGGCAAGTGGATCACTTGAGGTCAGGAGTTCGAGACCAGCCTAACCAACATGGAGAAACCTGTCTCTACAAAAATTAGCCAGGTGTGGTGACACACGCCTATAGTCCCAGCTACTCGGGACATTGAAGCAGGAGAATCACTTGAATCCAGGAAGCAGAGGTTGCACTGAGCCGAGATCACACCACTGCACTCCAGCCTGGGCATCACAGGGAGACTCCATCTCAAAAGAAGAAGAAGGAAAAAAAAAAACACAGGATGAGTTCATTTTATTCCTCCAGATGCACACTGAAGGAGAATGATGACTGCGTCTGGGGCTCCTGGGTCTGAGGAGTGCTGATGGGTGGGAAGTTGAGGAATTCGGAATCATCTAGTAAAGGTGAAGGGAGATGTGCAGTTCCTGCAAATCAGAGATCCCACTACCCAGTATTTCCCTTAGAGAAATTACTACACCAGCATCCTGGGAGATCTGAATATTCCTAGCAGCCAAGATGAAATAAAACAGAATGTGGCTGCCGCTGATTGGTAATGGATAAATATGCACATGAATGTGCGCTGTTTGATTTATTACACAATACATATATGCATCAAAATATCCTCCGGTACCCCATGTATATGTGCAGTTATGTGTCAATTAAAAACAATTTTTCTTGCCCAGGCTAGAGTGCAGTGGTGCAGTCACAACTCACTGCAGCCTCAGCCTCCTAGACTCAGGTGATCCTCCCACCCCAGCCTCCTGACTAGCTGGGACTACAGGTGTGTACCACCATGCCTGGCCAATTTTTTTTGTTTTTTGTTTTTTGTTTTTTGTAGAGATGGGGTTTCACCATGTTGCCCAGGCTGGTCTCAAATGCTTGGCCTCAAGCAATTCTTCCGCCTCAGCCTCCTGAAATGCTGGGATCACAGGCGTGAGCCACTGTGCCCGACCAAAATTTTAAAAGTAGGTTTTCTTTTTAACCAAGATAAATTCTGAAAATGAAGCAGAACTGACCCGCGCCCTCTCCCGGGTGAGGCAGTAGTGGAGCCCTGGGTGGAAGGACCCGCTGGCCCCAGAGCCTCGCTGGTTCAGCACCACGGACAGCACTCAGTGCAGCCTCTTTCCGGCTTTGCCACCTGGCTTCCCTCGCTGAGTTGGCCCTCGGCCGGGGCGCAGCTTTGGGGAAGAAGATAGCAGGAGCCTGGGTTCCTTCCTGCCTTCATCATAGGGTGAGATGAGCTGGAGGAAGCTCACGCCACAGTGCCCAGCATAGATTGGTGTTCTGTAAATGCTTAGAAAATCCTCTCTGCTGTCAGGGCGGGAGGGTGCCCAGTGATGAGTCCAGCTTGCGACTCATGAGGCGACCCCATGAGCAGTGACCCATGTCACCAGGCCAGAAGGGACAGGGGCCTCTGTGGCTCTGTGAGGCACCCACCCAAAGGCATTTCCTGCTCTAGACCAGTGTCACGGTGGCCAGAGGGGGAGTCTGAGGCCAGGCAGGTGCTGGTCACACCTCGGGCTCATCCCAGGGGTGGGGCTGGCCGAAGGAGGTGAAGTATCTCAGCCAGGAGCTCAGACCCTTGATATTACTTCCCTGGAGAAAAGGTGGGTTTGATATAGAAGGGGTGAGAGGAGGATGGTGATGAGGGATTCAGGAAGATTCTCTGCTCTCTTCCCTCAGCCAAGGGTGCAGATTAGGGAGCAGGTGGAGGGAGATAAGGTGGGAGTCAGTGTCTAGGACAGGCCGTGGCTCCGTGCTGGAGGAGAGACAGAGACTGACAGGAGGATCTCCGAGGATTCTCTCTACTTTAAATTCCAGGTTTGTTTCTCATCACGACACCCGTATGTTAATTCACATTTCATTTTGATTTGCTTGTCCAATGATTGAGTACTGAGCAGTATTATATGATCGGAATTTTCAATAACAGAGAGAATGTTACACTATTCATTGAAACAAATTGGTTGGCATCTATATCTCCGTATGCCACCCTGGTCTTATTAAATCTAAATCATATTCATGCTCAGCAGCCCTGATTTGAACTGTAAAGCCAGCATGGGAGGCAGGATACCTGCCGTTTGAAGAGCGCTCTCTCTCTCCTCCAATTTCTGGTCTGATTGGACACACTGTACAGCACCAGGCTGCATTTATGAGCAGGTCAGTGGTGACTAGGGCCCCCAGGTGACCCGCTGTGGTCACAAGTGCATTTGCCTAGTGTGAAGACTCAATGTAAGCTGCACAGATGTAGGACTTTGTGCAGCATGGTACCAACACATGTGGGCATGTAGGCTGCTGGGGTGAAAATGTGAGCATGTGTCACGTCGGGGTGTGTTTGTGCTGACCTCTGTGTCCTTAGGCATTTTTTTTTTTTTTTTTTTGAGACAGAGTCTTGCTCTGTCACCCAGGCTGGAGTGCAGTGATGCGATCTCAGCTCGCTGCAACCTCCGCCTCCGGGTTCGAGCGATTCTCCTATGTCAGCCTCCTGAGTAGCTGGGATTACAGGTGTGTTCTACCATGCCCAGCTGATTTTTGTATTATTAGTAGAGACGGGGTTTCACTGTGTTGGCCAGGCTGTTCTTGAATTCCTGACTTCAGATGATCCACCTGCCTCGGCTTCTCAGAGTGCTGGGATTACAGGCCTGAGCCACTGTGGGTTTTTTTTGTTTTTTGTTTTTGAGACAGTCTTGCTTCTTTTGCCCAGGCTGAAGTGCAGTGGTACAATCATGGCTCACTGCAGTCTCAACCTCCTGGCCTCAAGTGACCCTCCTGCCTCAGCCTCCTGCCTAGCTGGGATTACAGGCACCTGCCACCACACCTGGCTAATTTTTGTATTTTTAGTATAGACAGACTTTTGCCATGTTGGCCAGGCTTGTTTTGAACTCCTGACCTCAAGCAATCCACCTGCCTCGGCCTCCCAAAGTGCTGGGATTACAGGCGTGAGCCACCACACCTGGCTGCATATCCGTGTTTACAGAATCACACTCAAACACTCCAGGCTGAGAATGGGACTGATAGTCACACCCGTCTGCTATAGCCTCAGCCCAAAGCTTTTAGCACTTCTGAGCAAGGAGGAATGTCAGCCTGCCCAGGGTGTCTCATTGGTGTCCAAAAACTATGCCCCAGTCTTGTTTCTGCTAATTCTGCCTACATTGTCCTCACTTGCCTCCTCTCTTGGCTTATTCCTGCTAATATATTAAGAACTGACTTGGCACCACCTCCTCCAAGAAGTCTTACCTGACTTCACAGTGCTGTGCTAGGTCTTGTTCAACTGGTTGCATAGCTTCTGGGTGCAAGAGCCACACTTTCCCCTCCCATCATGACCCCACCCTTACACTACCTGGAGAAAGCTGGGAACACAGTGGACACTCTGTATATGTTAGTTGGGTTTCAGGTGGTTCCCTTTCCCCTCAACCCGGGCAAGCACCATGGGATTTTTCTCCAGTGTTCACTTTGAGACCCTGGTGGGGTTTCTGAAGGTAAGCCCCACAAAAGTATGCCCCCCTACCCCATGCTGGGCCCCTAGGTTTGAATTCTCAGGGTAGCCCACACTCGGCTCCATCTGGCAGTTTACTGAAGTTGCCTTTTGTTCCTCCCAGTTCCTGGCTCCAGCAGCCTCTCCTCCGCCTGTCTCTTATTTTTTGACACAGAGTTGCGCTCTGTTGCCAGGCTGGAGTGCACTGCAATCTCCGCCTCCTGGGTTCAAGCCATTCTCCTGCCTCCTGAGTAGCTGGGATTACAGGCACATGCCACCACACTCAGCTAATTTTTAAATTTTTAGTAGAGATGGGGTTTCACCATTTTGGCCAGGATGGTCTCAATCTCCTGACCTCATGATCCACCCACCTCAGCCTCCCAAAGTGCTGGGATTACAGGCATGAGCCACCACATCAGGCCAGCCTGTCTTTTTAGTTTTGGGGTTGGCTGTTTGTCCTATAACCTCTATTCTCTGAGGATTCTAAGAAAAGTCACTGATTTTCAGTCTGCTGGGATTTCAGTTTGCTCTGAAACCCTGGTTTCAGAGGTGGGAGCTGACACCTATCAGTCTGGAAGTTGATGTGCGTAGGTTGAGTGCACTTGAGTGCTCTTTGGAGGGCCAAGGGACAGGGAGGGGACAGGATGGGACCAGAAGACCCCATTTTTTTCTGGCTGAGGCCTGAGGACCTGAAGGAGGTGCAGCCCCTTGGGGACTTCTGTGTTAAATACAGACACACAGACTCCACTGGCCTGTGATGACTGGGGTGGGGAGTCAGCCATAGTGTTCGCACTTGATTCTAACAACAAAGTTGATGACCATCAGAGCCCAGAGTGGGAGTTTGTTAAAGTGACAGTCACCTGGTGTCATTCTCACAGCTGAGGACTGCTTGCGTGGCAGGGATCGTGTGCCCTGCCGGCCAACCTCCCTTCCCCTGCCCCTACTCCCCTGGCCCACTGGGCACCAGGCCTGTGCCAGGGCTCAAGTTGTCTGGCAGCAAAGACACGGTCCCTGCCTGTAGGGGGACGGACACACAGTTCCTGTGCACACAGCTTTGGGGGAGGGACAGGGGCAGAATCCTGTTTGTCCAAGCAGAAGCTCAGCTCCCCCGGGGAAGGTCGTGCAGGAGGTGCTCAGTGTTTGCTGGCTGAGTGAGGGCTTTCGAGCGCCCACAGGATGCCTGCTTCTGTCCAGAGTACTAGCCACGTACCTGAGGAGTCTGCACTCACAGCATGGGCCTGGAGAGCCAGCAGCGGCTTCCTCGTTCCACTGAGCAGCTGTGTCCGCTAAGACTGGGTTTCAGGTGTCTTTGGTTCTTCGGGTTTTTTCCCCTCTTAACAAGATGATGAGCACAACAGGCCAAAATGCCCAAATCCATAACTCATACGTTTTACCAAAGTGAAAAGAAAAAAAAGTCCTCCTTCATCACCTTTCATGTTTTCATTAGGAACATCAGAGCAGTTAGGTCCGGAAGAGCCCATCTGAGTCACCCTCTCTGGTAAGAAGTTGATGAAGAATGCAAAGGAATTTGAATTTCAAAGCCAAAGCCTTTATCTCTCATTAATGTTTTCTGCTGTGAGGGCTTCCCCAAGACCCAGCCGTGTGATTCATTAGGGGAGGACCCGTGGGTCTGAACAGACGGTGTTGGCCATCCTATGGCATTCATTGCATCCGGTGTGGGTGACCCTGCCCTGAGCCCAGCAGAACCCTGAACTCTCCCCACCAGCTGTAACCTGGACATAGGATTTCGTTAACTTACCTGAGCCCGTTTTTTTATGTTTTGTTAGCAGCTGTGGGGTACCTGCTTCATGCCTTTGTGCTGGACCAGGTGGGGTGCAAGGAAAGACAGGCACATCGGTAAAAAGCTTGATGCTGAGCTTGGGAGACAGACCCAGCAAGTGTGGGAGGGGTCTGCGCAAAGCCACATTGGGGCATGCAGTGACTCAGAGGAGAGATTGCCTCTACTGGGCACACCCAACAGGGCTGCCTGGAGGTGGAGGCACAATGTGTCTTGATGGGTTGTGGGAGGGCTGAGTTTTCTGGGGAAGGGAGAGACAGAGCCGTCCAAGGACCAGGCCCTGTTGTCTCATCTGCCCCGACACATTGGAAGCCCTAGAGTGGATGGTAGCTGCGTGTTGGGGAATTCAGACTTCTGTGGGTACCTGGGAGTGCAAAGGGTGGACACAGTGTAAACTGGCCCCAAGTCACCCAAAGTCCAAGAGTGGAAAGTTCAGTCCCCTTCTCAGCATCTGCCCAACTCTGTGCATGGTACAGGTGGTCCTGGGTGCACCCCTTCTGCCAGCCCCGAATGGCCCCGGGTGGGGCTGTTTACCAGGCACCAGCGCTTTATCATCTGAAAAACAGATGGCAGAAAGAATTCAGGGGAGGACGGAGAAAACCCGAGGATGCCTCGTCAGGTGAGAGGAGGGCTTCAGAGCCACCCATGCCGACCAGGCTTCATAGTGACACCAGGGCTGGTGATGGTGACTTACAGGGTCCAGCTTCAAGTGAGGAGCCCTGTGGTTGAAAGACACAGGTGGGTGGATTAGAACTCCTTCCAGAACACAGGTTATTGAGCCTTTCCTCCCAGGGTTCTGGATTTAACCGCTCTTGGGTGGACCTGGGAATTTGCATTTTGAGATGAGTCCCCACGCTCTGCTGGTGCTGCTGCTCTGACCCCCACACCTTGGGCCCGGCTGGGTTGGAGGAGGAGTGCTGACTCTGAGGGCTTGCTAAGCTGATTCTCATCCTTGCCAGACCATAGGAGTGAGTGGTTTCATTTTAAAGGTGGAGAAATGGAGGCAAAACAGATAAAAGAGCCACGCCCCACTTTCTGCCAGTCAGGTGATCAGCATGCTGATCCAGGGAAGCCTTGGCTTTATATCTCTCACCACTTATCCCCCCGATCTTTCTTCGCTGTATAGTCTCCAAAGAGCTTAAATTTGGGGCCAAGAGGGAACCTGGGAGGTAAGGCTGGAGGAGGCAGGACCATGGCTGTCTGTGGCTGGACTGGACGAAGTGCTAGAGCAGTCCGGGGAGCTTTGACCACACAGACCCACTTTGACCCTGAGCCCAGGTTTCTAGGGAGGGTGGAGAAATGGCCTGGGAATTGCTGCTGTTGAAGTCAGGCACATGTGGGTAGGATCATGCTGGTCTTGGTGGCACTGCTGAGGTGATTAAGGGGAGACCGTGGGGAGCCACTGATGTCTCTGTAGCAGCGGACCTAGAGGGGTGGGCATGGGGCTGCTGCCTGGCACACCCAACCCTGCCAGGCCCCACCCTCCCCTGGCACAGGCCCTGCCTTTGGTGCAGCTCTGCTTGACCATCATCTGCCCAGTGGCTTTGCAGAAGGAACTAGGAATTCCTGGAGTCACGAGCCTGAAAAGATAGTGTGCAGAAATGACTCCCGCCCCCCCTCCACCACTTTTCTGCACAGAGCAGGTTACGTGGCATGGCCAGCCCGGCTTCAAGGGATGGGGAAATATCCCTCCCTTCAGGACCCTTTTAATCTTTCTTCCTAGTGGAAAGCGTCCTCTCCTGGAATGGAGGCAGGAATGTCATGTATCTCTCCAATAAGCCAGCTCTGTGGCCTTGGGCTGGCGGCACAGCCTCCCTGGGCTCTGGCTTCCCCGAGTATCACCGAGGACACCCCAAAGCCAGCCTAGCCAATACGGTGAAAGCTGGCGGACAGACCCACACTTGCTGGGTCTGTCTCCTAAGCTCCTCCTGAAGCTCCGTGCGGACGCGTCTGTCTTTCCTTGCACCCCACCTGGCTCAGCACAGAGTTAGTTAGTAGGGCAGAGCCGTGGTCTTGGTTGGCCCCACCTGGCCCAGCAACGAGTTAGTAGGGCGGAGCCGTGGTCTTGGTTGGCCCCACCTGGCCCAGCACAGAGTTAGTAGGGTGGAGCCGTGGTCTTGGTTGGCCCCACCTGGCCCAGCACAGAGTTAGTAGGGTGGAGCCGTGGTCTTGGTTGGCCCCACCTGGCCCAGCAACGAGTTAGTAGGGCGGAGCCGTGGTCTTGGTTGGCCCCACCTGGCCCAGCACAGAGTTAGTAGGGTGGAGCCGTGGTCTTGGTTGGCCCCACCTGGCCCAGCAACGAGTTAGTAGGGTGGAGCCGTGGTCTTGGTTGGCCCCACCTGGCCCAGCACAGAGTTAGTAGGGCGGAGCCGTGGTCTTGGTTGGCCACCTGTGGTTTCATGAGTCGGCTGCACTGCTGGAGGGCGTGATGATACAGTCATGAGCTGGAAGGCTGTCCAGAGCACACAGAAAAACAAGACAGGGTTCAAATCTCAGCCCTTAGTAGCTGGATGTCCTTGGGCCAGTTGCTTAACCTCTCCGTTCCTCCATTTCCTCATCTGCAAAATGGGATAATATGGGCCCCTGTAGAATTGTGGCAAAGATCAGGTGAGGAGCGGAGAGTTGGCACTCAGCCGTGCCTGTCGTGTGCTGAGCCAGCTGGGCCCCCAGGCTTTCACACATCCTATGTGCAATCCTCAAATGGCTCCATTTTTCTTTTTCTTTCTTTCTTTTTTTTTTGAGACTGAGCCTCGTTCTTCACTCAGGCTGGAGTGCAGTGATATGATCTTGGCTCACTGCAACCTCTGCCTCCTGGGTTCAAGCGATTCTCGTGCCTCAGCCTCCCGAGTAGATGCCTGACAGTCGCCCCTCAGGTAGGTGACCAAGGTCAGCACCAGTGATGACAAGCTAGGTCGACAGGATATGCCCTTGATATGTGGTGGAAATGGCACCACACACCTTTGCAGTCTTCCTCCTCAAAGCCCCTAACCCCAGCCCAATCATGAGAGAAACAGACACATCCCACCAAGAGGACATTCTGCAAAATTCCTGACCCATCGTCCTCAGACCGTCCAGGTCATCAATAACAAGGAAAGTCAGAAATTCTCCCAGCCCAGGGCAGCCTGGGGAGAGTGACGACAAAATGTCACGTGGGATATTCGTTGGGATCCTGGGACAGAAAAGGACATTGGGAAAAACGAAGGAAACCTGAATACAGTGAGGACTTGAGTTAGCAATATGTATGTGATGTTGGTTCCCTGGTGGGCAGACGCTTGAGGCCAGTGTCACGTGCTAACAGTCGGGGAAACGGCGTGGACTACATGGGAATGCTCTGTGCTATAGCTTTATATGTATGTGATGTTGGGTCCCTGGTGGGCAGACGCTTGAGGCCAGTGTCATGTGCTAACAGTCGGGGAAACGGCGTGGACTACATGGGAATGCTCTGTGCTATATCTTTATATGTATGTGATGTTGGTTCCCTGGTGGGCAGACGCTTGAGGCCAGTGTCAGGTGCTAACAGTCGGGGAAACGGCGTGGACTACATGGGAATGCTCTGTGCTATAGCTTTATATGTATGTGATGTTGGTTCCCTGGTGGACAGACGCTTGAGGCCAGTATCAGGTGCTAACAGTCGGGGAAACGGCGTGGACTACATGGGAATGCTCTGTGCTATATCTTTATATGTATGTGATGTTGTTTCCCTGGTGGGGCAGACGCTTGAGGCCAGTGTCACGTGCTAACAGTCGGGGAAATGGCGTGGACTACATGGGAATGCTCTGTGCTATAGCTTTATATGTATGTGATGTTGGTTCCCTGGTGGGCAGACGCTTGAGGCCAGTGTCACGTGCTAACAGTCGGGGAAACGGCGTGGACTACATGGGAATGCTCTGTGCTATAGCTTTATAACTTTTCTCTAACCAAAAACTATTCTAGAATTACAAGTTTATTTGTTTTTTATTATTTTTTTAGATGGAGTCTTTCCCTGTCATCTAGACTTCAGTGCACTGGCGCCATCTTGGCTCACTGCAACCTCCGCCTTCCGAGTTCAAGTGATTCTTCTGCTTCAGCCTCCAGAGTAGCTGGGATTAATAGGCACACACCCCCATGCCCGGCTAATTTTTGTATTTTAGTAGAGATGGGGTTTCACCATATTGGCCAGGCTGGTCTTGAACTGCTGACCTCGTGATCCGCCCACCTCAGCTTCCCAAAGTGTTGGGATTACAGGTGTGAGCCACCGCACCCGACGTAAAGTTTATTTTAAAAAAGTAAAAGAACTCTTCTGTTGTGGTTTGGGCACAGTGGCTCACAACTGTAATCCCAGCGCTTTGGGAGGCCGAGGTGGGAGGATCATGAAATCAAGAGATTGAGACCATCCTGGCCAACATGGTGAAACCCCATCTCTACTAAAAACACAAAAACTAGCTGGGCGTGATGGTGCGCACCTTTAATCCCAGCTACTCAGGAGGCTGAGGCAGGAGAATCTCTTGAACCCAGGAAGCAGAGGTTGCAGTGAGCCAAGGTTGCGCCACTGGACTCCAGCCTGGTTGACAGAGGGAGACTCCATCTCAACAAAAAAAAAAAAAGGAAGGAAAGAAAATGAAAAGAACTCTTCTGTCGTGGCAGCCCCTGTGCCCCGGTCTCTGTGCAGGGTGCATTGGTGCCCCCCGCCCCCGCCCGGAGCAAGAGGACCTCCAGCTCCCACCTCAGGGCACTCAGTGGTTGGAGAAAGTTCCTGATTCAGCTCCAGTGGCTCTCCATGGGGAAGCAGAAAGACAGTTGCGTTTTCTTGCAATGGTATTGAGATGTGGTCACCTTTACCTGTGTTTTTTTCTCAACCTGCACACAGGGAACCTGGCCAGTGGGCTCTCGGGGAGAGTGCACATTGAATGGAGAGGCTGGGCGGGTGGGAGAGATAACTTAAGCCTTCCAAAGTCTGTCAAGAAAGCCTGTTTATCTGTATAATGCACCAGCTCGAGCATGGGTGCTGTTCTGGGCGCCTCTGCAGCGATGCCACCTTTCTATCTTGCACTGACCTCCGGTTTCAAAGCCATCACCCATCATGATTCTTCTAGGTCTCGATGGCTTCGCTGGAGGTTACTGCGGGGGCCACGACTGCCCCGTGTTGGGGCCTTGATGCGTATGGCAGCTGGCAGGGTTGGTCTGGCCCTCACCTGTGACTTATGGACGGAGGGATCCAGGGTCAGAGGGGAGGACTCCTCCTGGTTCCTTTCACCATACTTGCCTGGCCTTGACCTGTCATCTCCCTGCCTGCCCAGGGACTCCCTGGGGACAGTGACTAGGTCTCTTCCATCTCCAGTGCTGGGGTCTGTCCTCAAAGGGATGCTGCAGTGTCCCCAGAGCTCCCAGTGGACCCTGGCCTGTCCAAGGGTTGTGTGGCAAGAGCTGGGCTTAGGGTCCCAGCTTTTCTGCTTGTATTTCCTTGACCTTTGCGCAGACTGTGTGACCTTGGGCAAGTGTCTGCACCCAGCAAGGCTCAGACCTCGCTCTAAAAGGGGCTGGAGACTCCGGGTTTTCTGAGGCTCAGTGAGCAGCAGGGCTTCCCTTGTGGTTTGGGCTGTCCCTGGCTCTGCCTCTTCCTTTATGCTGGAAAGCTGAAGCGGGGCCCGGGGGCCTGTCTAGGAGGCCCAGGCAGCATAGGAGCGAGGGACTAGAGGGATGCAGGGAGTGCCCAGGATGTGAGAGGGCATCTGGCAGGCTCTGGAGGGATGGCTGGAGAAACACCTGTCTCCAGAGGGAGACACGGCCCTACCTTGGGTGCCCGGTGGGTAAGCAGGCTTATGGGAACTGGGCCTTTGGAAGTGGGATTTCTGGACGGGGCTCACCTCCTTTTGGGAGGAAGTGGTGGAGCAGGGGGTGTGCAGCTTTGGGCTGGTGGTTGGCGTGTGGGGGTGTCCTGACCCCCTATGCCTAGGAGTCTCTGCTCAGGGCCCCTGTGGATATGTGGCTGGCACTCACCCCAGGCTGCTGGGATGGCCCTGTCCACCCCATTGCCTGGCATCTGGTGGTGGCTTCAGTCTGGCCGTCTGACTTCCCAGCTAGTAGGCAGTGTGACCCTGCTCCGCTCTTCACAGGTCAGGCACCAGCCTCTCAGCTCTGGTCTGGAGGCTGAAGGAGACAGACAATCGAGACAGCCAGGACAGCTGCGGGGCCAAGGGAATCATCTCAGCCCAGGGCGCTGGGAAAGAAGGCAGGGAGGAGAGGCTGCATCTGGGATAATAGAGGGAATCCCCTCAGCCAAACCCTGGGAAAATGGTGAGAACCCAGACCGAGCTGGAGGACCAGGGTCATGCAGGACAGAAGTTGGAAGTGGCATGTGGGGAGGGTGGGGCAGGGTGGCTGAAATCTGGCTGGACAGATGGTGAGCTCTGCTGGGTGCAGGTGGCTAGTGTGGTGATGGGACAGGGGGGATAGGTACAGACCCCAAAGGACCCACATCTGAGGGCTGTGCAGAGGGGAAGAGGCTGGGAGGGGTTTCAAGGGGGACATGCCTGGCCATCCACATACAAGCAGCTGTGCAGCTGAGTTTGACCAAAGGCCGCTATGCTTAGAGGTCAGGAAGCCTGGCCTGGCAGCTGTCCCGGATAGGTGGCCCGGGGGGAACATCCAGCAAAGTCAGTCTTCGGGCTGCTGTTCAAGCCAGGTGGAGTCCCAGGCTGGGACTTAGAGTAGCTGCGGTGTTCACGCCACATTGCAGGCGCCCTGCTGGGAACCCCGCCACACCACAGGGGAGGGAAAAGACAGGACCTCCTAAGTTGCCCCTGCCCCGGGCACTGTATGTGCATGGTTTTTCCAGCCACCTCATCTCCAGTGTATGGACGGAAGCTGAGGGTCAGGGATAGGTGCTGCCCAGCCTCACCCTGCAGAAGGCAGCTGGAGCAGGTTTGGGCCACACCTGCGCTGAGAGCCGGCCTGAGAGGCTGCTTCAGGCCCAGGTTACTGTGAGTCTCCAGGTGGCCAGGAGACTTGGGCCTGAGACTGGGGATGGAAAGAAAACGAGGCATTTAAAATCCCTTGTAGAAAGTAAGTGAATAAATCCACAGAGTAGACCCTTGCTTGTCTAAAGTCGCAAGAGAACTTGTGCTGCAGGCAGAAAAACTTTTCCCCAAAGACCTCACCCCGGGAGGCGGTTCCCTTTAAAATGTAGTTATTAATCACTGCAGCTGGAATTAGCATAATCGGGTCATTTAAATGCTGAGCCGCAGTGAGTGAAATCTTCTCCCACCCAGTTGGGGGCTGTTGTTTCACCGCTGAAGATCGGAGGTTTGGGAGTGGTGCTCTGCCAAATGGCCAGGCCTGAGCTGCTCAGTGGGAGACCCCAGGTTCAGGGGTGAGAGAGTTAGTGCAGGGGTGCCGGGGTGCACCGTGGAAGTCCCATCCTCTCACGGCCGAGGCTGTTGGCAGGAAGAGTGGCCTGACTCTGGGTGGGTCTGTGTTGAGGGAAGACAATGGTTAACAGGGAAGACCTGAGAGGGTTGAGGCCTCAGTGACTATGAGTATAATGAGTATGTTGAACCGTCTGTTTGTCACTGTCTAGTGGCCGCGCACACGTACAGATACTTGTCTGTTTCGTCTTCCCTGCAGCCCAAGGAAACACGGGCTCTTGCCTGTGTTGGGTCCACTCCAGTGAGGAGGAAACCAAGGCTTCCAGCAGTCCTCCCGACACACAGCTGGATGGGGCAGAGGTCAGGGTGGGACACAGCTAGCTGGCCCTGGAGCCAATGCCCTTCCAAAGGTGACCCTTAGTGCCCTCTGTGTACCGGGCTTTGATCCATTACCAGGAAGTCAAAGGCAGGTGACACGTGTGTCCACAAACAGGAAATGTCTTGTGTGGCTGGCCCTTGGGGTCCCCCACATGGAGAGAGAAGCTTTGAGCAGAGGCTCGGGGTGGGCCTGCTTCTCCCAGTTCTGGTGGTGTCTGTCCTTGCAGATGTCACCTGACTGCTGTGGGCCTCAGCTCCACGTTGCCCCAGGGAGTGTATAGCCAGGGAAGCCTCGGGTTCTTCTAAGGTCTGCGGTGAGCACCTGGACGCCACCTTGCTGTTTACAAAGCACCTTCATCTCCGTTCTCCTCTGTCACCCTTGAGCCCCACTTCTTGCTGGGTATGGTGATGACGATGATGGCCTTGAAGAGGGTTGCGGAGAAAGGCTTTGAGAAACCATGGGTCGCACGGTCTTGGGGCTCTCAGACCCTGCTTCATAGAATTGAGTCACTTCCTTTCTAGGTCAAACAAAAATCCTTTGGCACTAAAACAGCGAGGACCGATCCACCCTTAGTACCCTCAAAACACAGCTGAGCATGGTGGGTTGCTCTCCCTCACCAGCATGCTCTCTGGGCCACGACTGTGGCGTGAGCGTGGCTGCCAGGCCAGGCCTCCCATGAGAGGTTTCCCCTCTGTTCCCAGAAGAAGGGGGAGCAGGGAGTCCATGTCACAGCTGCAGAGTGTCCTTGCAGAGAGGCCGAGACCTCGATTCTGTTATGAGGAGGGATCTGAGGGGAGCCCCTGAGCCCCAGAGAACTCAGCCTCCTCATTTCCAGATGGCAGTGTCTGCCCAGGGTTGTGGAAAGAACCAGACGAGTGGGGGCGAGCCAGTACCTTGCAAACCGTGGAAGAATGCACAGGTGGAAGGAGCCGTGATCTGTTTTGCCATCATGATGCTTGGAAGAGAACTCTTTTCCGTGCGGCTCTCTTCCTGGTGCTATGAGGTGTTCTTGTAGGGCCTGTAAACACACCAGCGGTGAGTTCTCTGACCACATCACAAGTAGAGAACGCCCCCACCCCACCCCAGCCTCTGTCCCCCACTGTTCCAGAGGCACCTGCAGGCAGCCCTTCCTCCAGGCATGCACCCATCCAGCACCCAGTGTTCCCTCTGAGCAAGGCACTGGGTTACATGAGACCCAGTAAGCTGTTATATGACAGCTTGTATTTCTCAGAGTTCCCTAGAGAAACACGGCCAGTAGGATGTGTGGTGTACAGACGGTCTCTGACCGATGATGGTTTCACTTTTGTGACGCTTTTGTGACTCTGTGATAGTACAAAACAATACACGTTCAGTAGAAACCGTATTTTGAATTTGGATCTTTTCCCAGGCTAGCAACACTCTGTATGAAACTCCCTTGCAACGGTGGGCAGTGAATGTGAGTGGAAGCGCCCATCAGCCACGCTAATGTGAGGTGTTGGAGCACATTGAGGTGGGCTGGGCTAGGCTGTGATGTTCAGTAAGCCAGGGTTATCAGATGTGTTTTCAACTTAGGATCTTTTCAACTTACAGTGACTTTATCAGGATGTAAGTTCATTGTAAGTTGAGGTGCATCTGCAGATCATTAAAAAGTTATGTGAGGCTGCAGAGAAAAGGGAAAGCTTATACACCGTTGGTGGGAATGTAAATGAGTTCAGTCATTGTGGAAGGCAGTTTGGAGATTTCTCAAAGAACTTGAAACAGCTGCCATTCAACCCAGCAATCCCATTACTAGGTATATATCCAAAAGAAAATATATTCTTCTATTCAAAAGACACATGCACTTGTGGGTACATCTCAGCACTACTCACAGTAGCAAAGACATGTAATCAACCTAAGTACCCATGAGTAGAACTGAATAAAGAAGATGTGGTACAAATGCATCGTGGAATACCATGCAGCCATAAAAAAGAGCACAATAACGACCTTTGCAACAACACAAGTGTAGCTGGAGGCCATTATCCTTTTTTTTTCCCCCCAAACGGAGTCTCGCTCTGTTGCCCAGGCTGGAGTGCAGTGGCACAATCTCAGCTCACTGCAACCTCTGCCTCCCAGGTTCAAGTGATTATCCTGCCTCAGCCTCTCGAGTAGCTGGGATTACAGGCACCCACCACACTTGGCTTATTTTTGTATTTTTAGTAGAAGCAGGTTTCACCATGTTGGCCAGGCTGGTCTTAAACTCCTGAGCTCAGGTGATCCGCCCGCCTTGGCCTCCCAAAGTTCTGGTATTACAGGTGTGAGCATTGCACCCGGCCTGGAAGCCATTATCCTAAGCAAATTAGTGCAGGAACAGAAAACCAAGTACCACCTGTTTTCACTTGGAATTAAGAGCTGAACATTGGATTCACAGGGACCTAAAGATGGCGTCAGTAGACACTAGGGACTCCTGGAGCAGAGAGGGAAGGGGAAGAGCAAGGGTTGAAAACCTCTTGGGTACTCTGGACAGGATCAGTTGTACCCCAAATCAGGGCATCACGAAGTATACCTGTGTAACACTCCTGCACCTGCACCCCCGACTCTAAAATAAAAGTTGAAATTATATGAAACATCAACTCGTGTGATTCTGAAGGGACAGATCCTCAGGTCCAGTGGGTAAGCTGGAGACCCTGGAGAGTCGATGATGTAAATTCCAGTCCACAAGGAGGCTGGAGACCTGAGAAAGGCTGACTCTTCAGTTTGCATCCGAAGGGAAGAAAACCCTTGCGTCCAAGCTCAGTGCGGGCAGACGGCAGGAATTCTCTTACTCAGGCCGTGTGCTCTGTTCAGGCCTCCGGCTGGTTGGATGAGACCCTCAGGCACTGGTGAGGGCTACCTGCTTTACTCAGGCCACCAGTTCCGATGTGAATCTCATCCAGAAACATCCTCGCAGACACACCAGAGACACGCTTGCCCAGACGTCTGTGCACCCCGTGGTGCAGTCCAGTTGACACTGTCAGCGCCATCACACAGCTCTTGGGGACGACAGAGCTGGGAAAAGCCAGTAGCCCAGGTTGCCCACGGCCCGTTAATACAGGTGCAGTGAGCAGTGACTTCCAGCCAGTGGAGAATTGGGGGAAGATTTGGGAAGCAGGTGACTGGTCGTTGAGGGACAAGAATGGGGGGCTTTGCCTGGTGCTACCAGACTGCAATGTCAACCCCAAATTTTCCCTTTTATTTTTTATTTACATTTTGAGATGGAGTCTTGCTCTGTCACCCAGACTGGAGAGCAATGGCGTCATCTTGGCTCACTGCAACCTCCATCTCCTGGGTTCAAGTGATTCTCCTGACTCAGCCTCCCAAGCAGCTGGGACTACAGGCGTGTGCCACCAGGCCCGGCCAATTTATATATTTTCAGTAGAGACAGGATTTCACCATAGCGGCCAGGCTGGTCTCAAACTCCTGACCTTGTGATCTGCCTGCCTCAGCCTCCCAAAGAGCTGGGATTACAGGTGTGAACCACCGTGCCCAGCCTGAATTTTCTCATTTTTAAGGCAGTGAAGGAAAAAAGGGATAGTTGTCTGGATGTCATCTCTTAAAGCCGGTATCTGACACTGAACTCAGGTAGCTGTGGAGGGAAGGGGGTGTCTCTGCAGGGCCAGGATAACCGGAGATGGGCAGGAAATGGAAAAGTAGATCCAGCAGTGGGTCCCGTGGCTTGTGGAGGACCTGACATCCAGGGGTTTTGTGGGAAGGTTGTCTTTTCAGGTGGATGTTTACTTAGCATCTCCTGTGTGCTAGGCCTTGTGTGAGCATTGGGTGTGCAGTGAGGAATGCTCAGGTTTCAGCGACTAGAGACACATCCGGTGCCAAGGGCACACAGTGGAGGGCCGGATCTCTGGGGTGCAGACTGGCTTGTCCACAGCCCTTCCTGGAGGCGCTGCCCCGACTTCCCCCGAGCTGCAGAGCTCCCTTCTGCTGCCTCCCGTTTGGCTCAGCCCCTGCCCTTGCTGTCGCTCCGGTCGGGCCCTGTGTTTGCATCTCCTCAACTCCTGGGCTGCTTTCATACCTCTGGTCCCAGCGGAAGCCATTTCATCTCCTGGGATATCTTCCCTCCTGTTTACCTGTCGGTCATCTCTTTACTTTTCAATGATCAGCCCCTCCATGAAGACTGCTCCCTTGTGTAGCACTGGCTCTCTGTCGTAACTGCTTCTGCTGCACCCAGCTCAGACACCCCCTGCAGCACCTGGGCCGCCTGGCTCCCTCTTGAATGACCTGCCCATCTTCCCCATCACTGGCTTCCTCTCCATGTAGGAGCAGAGACGGACTGGTCTCCAGGTCAGAGCCAGAGGCAGCAGGTATGAGTGAAACCTTCTGAGCACATGAACACTTTTCCTGGGGTCTTGGGAGAGCACCTGCTGGGACTGGTGTCTACCGTTCGCCTGGACCAGTTAGAAAGGAGCAGGAAGGACCAGGCAGGGCACAGTCAGCAGGAGCAAAGGCCCACACAAGAGCAAGGTACAGAGAGGCCCAGAAATGTGAGAAGTCCAGCAGTTAAGACGTGAAGCACAAAGTCGAGAGCGTGAGAAGATGGGTCGGGGCAGAATGTCATCGTTCTCTAGAAGACTGTTACTGAGCGTCACCAACACACCGGGCCCTCCAGAAGGCCCGAGAGCCTCGTCCTGAGACAGGAGCAGATCGTCGGTGGTCTCAGGACACGCCAGGGGAGCTTCCAACAAGGAGGAGACCAAGACAGATAGAAACCGACCTGAGAGGGAGGGGAGGCCATTCAGAAAGCAGAAGGCTTCCAAAACTCTCTCATCCTCTGAGAAATCGGGCAGTAGACTTCATCTGGGAATCAGAACAGGCACTCCAGTGGGCACTGGCCCTAGAACCAGCGGGAGACATTGGAAGTAAAATGTAGATCACACAGTGAAATAATCAAAGGAGGGGCTGGGCACGGTGGCTCACCCCTGTCATCCCAGCACTTCGGGAGGCTGAGGTGGGCAGATCACCTGAGGTCAGGAGTTCGAGACCAGCCTGGCCAACGTGGCGAAGCCCTGTCTCTATGAAAAATACAAAAATTAGCCAAGTGTCGTGGTGGGCACCTGTAATCCCAGCCACTCGGGAGACGGAGGCAGGAGAATCGCTTGAACGCTGGAGGTGGAAGTTGCAGTGAGCCAAAATCGCGCCTCTGTACTCCAGCCTGGGCGACAGAGTAAGACTCTGTCTCAAAAACAAACAAACAAAAAAATCAAAGGACGGCTGGAAGATGAAGCTGAGATCTCTCAGAAAGTCGAGTAGGATGCCGATGGAATGCGACTAGGTGAGAGGAGTTGAGAAAATTGGAAAATCTCTATCTAACTAAGGAGTTCAGATAAAACGGGCATGGGCAGAGAGAACCAAACCAGTGGAATGTGTACGTTCCTGACTGAGGGACACAGGCCTCCGGGCTGAGAAAGCTCTCGGAGTTCTTAGCAGGACTAACAGGAAAAGGTCACACTGCAGAGCACCATGAAATTCCACAGCCCGGGATCTGAGCGAACCCTCGCTGTGTGGGGAGAGGGGCAGTCCGGCCAGTCACGAAGGAGTCAGGGAGGCAGCAGACCCGGAGGCCGGAAGCCAGCAGAGCTGTGCCCTCAGAATGCCCAGGAGTGAGCAGGCCCAGCCTGGAGTTCTGCTTTCAGACGTGCAAGGCCTGCCCGGGTCTAGAACGTTGTCTCACGCGTCACCTTTCTCAGCAAGCTACTGGGTGAGGCCTTCTGCTGGAGTAAAGGACTTCAGCCCAGAAAACCGGCGGATCTAAATTCAGGAGAGGGGACCCCAGCAGCCTGGGGAGAACCATCTAGGTTAGTGGCGGGGAACTGGTACCTGGCGTGTTTCCACAGGAAAGGGCTTTGTGATTCTGTCAGGGAACCTAGGAAAATGAGCAGGAGGAACTCAGAACACCAAACAAATGGGAACTCAAGGCAGGGGGAACGCAGTGACGGAAGAAAGTCAGGGCTGATTCCGTGCGTATGTTATTTTAATACGAATACAATGAATTTGAAAACTCCCTCTGGAGGCAGCATGAGGCCCGGCCGTGGCGAGGCCCAGACGAAGGCTGTGAGTGGCCGCACACCGGCCCTGCGTGTCACCCCGGGTCTCTCTCACTCCTTCTGCAGTTAGTTTGGGAATGTGCTTTTGCACTTTCAAAGGGTTTTTCGTGCAAAGGATCAGGGAAAAACCCAAACAACTTTTCCCAGAAGTGCTGACCGTTGTAAAGTGTACCGTCCAGGTGCCTGACCCTGAGGCTGGGTGAGCACTGCAGGCGTGGACTCAGCATGGCCTTCAGAGACTGCGGTCCCCTGCAGAGGCTGTGGGCCTGCAGCAGTGGCCGAGGAGTGGACACGTGGGGCCAGGGAGGCCACAGGCACAGAAGGATGCACAGGATGAGGCAGCTGTGAGCTCAGAGGGAGCAGGGAGGGGGCTGTGTGAGGAGGGGGTGGCCGTCGGACTGCTGTGTGGGCAGTGGCCTCAGTACAGCTCCCACCACGAGCAGGAGAGCTGGGATGAGGACGGAGCCCAGGACTAAGGTGTGACAACTGCCTCTTCTTTCCCTGTAGCTGGTGAGTGTGAGGGACCAGGGGTGGACATGGCCATTGTCTCTTCACTCGATCGGCTCCTGAATGGTGCAGGGCCAGCCATGAGCATCTGGGGTGCAGCTCCCAGGAGAAGGGAAGGAGGTGGGAGGAGGAGGAGAGCCCACTGCTTGGAGGGGCTCTTGCCCTTTAGCCCTAAGTTTCCTATGCCCAAAGTGGATTTCAGAAATGGAAAGCACTGCCTTGGGGGACCCAGCGAGATGTCCCCAGGTCTGTCCAGTGGTCCGGCCTCACAGTCCAGCTGGCCTTGGGCTTCGGACCTCCTGGGGCAGCTTGTGGAGGGTCCCTCGAGGTCTCCCTGGGCAGTGGCCACCTCGTGAAGGAAGCTCGGAAGCTCTGCTGTCCCATACGTGTGACAAACCCGTTTTCCTGCCATTAAACGATACTGTCACAAGGGCTAAATTGCCACCTGCAATGAGCAAATTAAATATTGACGATTTCATTGACTGTTAGATTTAATTTGGAGCCATCTTGCTGGGGCGGTAATGGGGCTGCAGATGACGTACTTACTGTTTAATCCTGGCTGTCACCCCGTTAAGATACACTCTTCAGGGTAAGAAGGTACTGACTCTCGGGCCCCTGGGTCTGGCCTCCGCCGAATAGATTGGGTGCCCTAGGGTGGGGGCTGCTCTCCAAACAGCCTTCCTCTTCATGCCCAGCTTCTTCTCCCCCCCAGCAGAACCCCCTCCCCAAAGAGCCTCCTCCCTTGGTTCCCCTGTATCTCGGACCCATTGAGGCCAGCCTGATGGAATGTTGCTCGTGTGGAGCATCTCCACTGGGCTCCCACTGCTGTGTCGACAAGCTGGAGTGCTCGGCCCCCTTCCTCTCAGGCTGATGCCTGGATGCTGTGAGGTGGGAGGGGCGGAGCCGTGCCTAGGACGATGCCTCCCTGTCATGTGCCAGGGTTCATATAAAGTCACTAAGGAAGTGTGTGCACTCAGCCACCCCACGCATCTCTCTTCACATCTGTGAAGGAAGCAACTCAGCGCCGACCACGGCCTGGCTCAATTCTAAGCACCCGCGTCATCAGGGCTCGCCAGAGAGCAGAACCAGTGGGATACAGATGGAGGCATACGGGGCTTGGTCACGGGAACTGGCCCCTGCAGTTGTGGAGGCCAAGTAGTCCTGTGATCCACCACCTGCAGAAGCTGGAGCTCCGGAATGCTGGCGCTGTCATTCAGTCTGAATCTGAGGCCCGAGGGCCTGGGGCCTAAGGTAAGTCCCAGAGTCTGAAGGCCTGGGGACCAGGAGCTCCAAGACCTGAGAACAAGAGAAGGAGAAGGAGGATGTCCCAGCTCAGGAAGAGAGAAGCCACCCTTCCCCGCCTTTTTGTTCTATCTGGACCCTCAATGGATTGGAATTGGTGGCACGGGTTCTCCTTCCTGGATCTCCCTACTCACATGCTGATCTCTTCCGGAAATGTACTCATAGAGACGCCTGGAAAGCATATTTACCAGCTGTCTGGCACCCCTTAGCTGGGTCGGGCAGTCACGTGAAATTAAAAGTTACAGGACTGTGACTTTATCTCACTCTGAGGTCCCAACACCCCTGTGAGCACAGGTGGTATTTACCCAGATGAGGAGGCTAAAGCCCAGTGAGGCTCAGGGAGCTTCCCGAGGTCACACAGCTGTGGAGTGGCACCGTTGCTCCCCAGGGTGCTGTGCCGGCTCTTGTCTGCAGGTGGGGCTGGCGGTGTTGCTCCGGAGCCTCCTGTGAGCTGGGACTTCGGACGTCTGGGAGACACTCAGGGCATTGCCGCTGACTTCTTCTTCATCAGCCATTCCCACCCTTTGCCCACTCAGGCTGGATGCACCTGCACCGCTGGACAGTGGTCCCTAGTGTGGTCACTCTGGGCTTTGCTTGATCGTGGCTGCTGGGCTGGCAGCTCCACCCCATCTGCTACCCTGACGTGCTGTTGTCCCCGCTTGCTCCCGACGTCACCCGGCCTGCTTCTCTCTCCCATTCCTTCTCCCCGGAGGACTGCCCCCCTATGCCACCTGGCAAGATCTGCCCTTCCTTCAAAGCCCAACTCCAGAGCTCTGCCCAGAGCCTGTCTTCCAGTGGGGCTGGACTGCTCCTTGGTCAATGACCTGGGAGCGTAGGGCGGGAGGGACTCAGGAGCATCAAACCTGATCTGGGCAAACACGATACACTTGGTGCCTGGAGATGGGCATTGGTGCGTTTGGTTAAAGGATGGTTTTGTGATGGGACTGATTACTCTTGGTGAATATCTAGATCTGAATTGCTCAAGAGAGGTCAGATGATTTTGTAGAGAAACAGGTAAAATGGGACAGACAATGGTAAAATGGAGGCAGGGCTTCATGCAGGAACACGGTGTGTGGTTCACACTGACTCGGTCGATGCGGGTGGCTCCACGCCACAGACACCTGCCAGGTGGGGCAGCTGGACCGTCAGTGCCGGCCGTTTCTTCATTCACTGTGGCTGTTTCTCAAATGACTTCCTCGGATGCGGCATTGGGCACCAGGGAGGGAGAGAGGAATCTGGCAAGGTCCAAAATAAGCGTGAGAGAGCCTGAAGGAAGGGCGCTCTGTGCGTCCTAGGCTGGGTCCCGAAGACGGAGGGAGCGATGTGTCCCAGTGACCGCAGATTCTTTCAGAAGGCTAGAAAGTACCGGATAAGCATTCAGTACTTGCAAAAGTATTTTCCAAGGGGATTTTTTTTTTTTAAAACAACAAGAAAGAAACTAACCGTACAATGCATTAATGAGAAAAGGACCTTGGCAGTGCTATTTCCTATAGCTGTGTCAGCTGGTGACTTCGCTTCCCTATAAACTTGGATCCTTGGCCAGGTGCAGTGGTGCACACCTGTAATCCCAGCACTTTGGGAGGCCGAGGCAGGTGGATCATGAGGTCAGGAGTTCGAGACCAGCCTGACCAACATAGTGAAACCCCATCTCTATTAAAAATACAAAAAAAATATATTAGCTGGACTTGGTGGCACGTGCCTGTAATCTCAGCTACTCAGGAGGTTGAGGAAGGAGAATTGCTTGAACCTGGGAGGTGGAGGTTGCAGTGAGCCGAGATCACGCATTGCATTCCAGCCAGCGTGACAAAGCGAGACTCCATCGCAAAAAAAACATACCTGGATCCTCTCAGAGCCGGAGGAGTTACGGGGGGCCACACCCCACTGGAATTCTGCTCTGAGCCAGGAGAAGCTCCTTAAGAAGAGCTGGGCGGGTGGCGGTTCAGGCCAAGGGCACACTGACCTGCCTTCCAGGGCCGAGCCTGGCTCCACCTCTCTTGGCGGGGTGGGCTTGGGCAGGAGGCTTCACTTTCTGTGCCTCAGTTGGCGTAGCTGTTGGATGGGCATGAATGATCACTCCCATAGAGTTGTTCTGTGGATTAATTAATGCTTAAAATAGTATTTAGTGCCTAAAAATCCATGAGATGTTAGGCATTATTAGCCATGCTTGCTTGTGATACTAACAGGTGCACTTGGGTCTGACAAAGTCCAATGCATTCCTCAAAATTCTGCTCACTCACATACCTGGAAGCTGCAGGTCTCAGGAAGGAGGGCTGGGCCTCCCCTGGGGAGTCTCCGTTTTAGCAGGAACCCCCCCGCTACTCCCCCACTGAGACACACTAGCAGAGAAAACATTCAGAGGTGTTCACAGTGTTGAAGGTTCCACTCTGGCTGGGCAGGTGTTGCATGCAGAGAGGCTAATTAATAAATTAAAGCAAGAAAAATAAAATGAAAGGGAACATGGAAAATTAGAGGTGATCACACCACAAAAGCCCAGGGAAGCTGTGACTGGTTGGTGTGCATGAGACCTGCAGGGCGCGTAGGGAGGGGCACTTATGGGAGCTTCAAAGACAGGAATTGCAGCGAGTTCTAATTTCCAGCATGATGCATCAAATTGGTTGAGTTTCTGCTTAAAACAACTGGGAAATTGTACCCCAACTAGCTGGTGCCTCCTGCCCAGGGCTTGGGAATCAGACCTGTGAGAGCCATTTGTGCCCCAGCTGGAGGCCTCAGCGTCTGAGAGAAGCATCCTGTTGTAGGTACCTTCTCCTTCTGGCTCTGTGCACATGGGCACCCTGGGCCTCAGAGGGAGGAAGGGGCTGCTCAGGGCTGAAGCCAGCCTAGCAGTTAGGCTCCTTTTGCCTGGCCCACTCCAGCCCACTTCCTGCCTCCCACCACCCCCAGGCTGCTATAGAAGAGACCCAAGGGTCTGTGGAATGGGGAGGAGCTGGGTCAGCAGGCCCCAGCACACAGGGCTCAGCATTCCTAACACCAACTGAACGGCTGGAAGGTGCTCAGCGCAGGGGCTGAGCCCTGTCTTTTGCTCTGAGAGCTCCTTGTGTCATGGAGAATCTGTGCCCAGCACCCCATTCACATCACTGAGGACTGCCAAGGTCTCTGAACCTCTGGGGTTTTTCAGAGGCGGCTCATACTTATAAGCTCTTTAAAAATCATGGAATCTCGGAATCAGACTCTTATATTTTCCCTTTTTTTTCAACTATAAACACATCATAGGAGATGTGGAAAGTACAGAAAAGGATAAAGAAATAGAAAAACAGAAATTTACAGTTTCATCCATGAGAGGCTGTCACTATTAGTGATTGGATGTAATTCCCATAAGTCAAAAGCCCAAAAACTCTAGGCATTGTTGGGTCCACTGGGAACTTGACTTTTTACTCAGTTCTATTCCCCGGTGCTCCCTCCGCCCCCAGGACAGACAAGAACCCTTCCCCTGTCAAAACTGTCTTCAGTGACCATATGCCATTTTGCTGTGGAAGCACGCCACAGTGACATGAACAGTTTCTCTAGTGTTGCATACATGTTGGTTCTATTTTCTTTTCTTTCTTGAGATGAAGTTTCACTCTTAATTACCCAGGCTGGAGTGCAATGGCGCCATCTCAGCTCACTGCAACCCCCACCTTTCGGGTTCAAGCGATTCTCCTGCCTCAGCCTCCCAAGTAGCTGGGATTACAGACACCCATCACCACGTCTGGCTAATTTTTGTATTTTTAGTAGAGGTGGGGTTTCACCATGTTGACCAGGCTGGTCTTGAACTCCTGATGTCAGGTGATCTGCCCGCCTCAGCCTCCCAAGGTGCTGGGATTACAGGTGTGAGCCACCGAGCCCAGAAAGTTCTGGTTTTTTTCTTTTTTTTTTTTTGAGACGGAGTTTCGCTCTTGTTACCCAGGCTGGAGTGCAATGGCGCAATCTCGGCTCACCGCAACCTCTGCCTCCTGGGTTCAGGCAATTCTCCTGCCTCAGCCTCCCGAGTAGCTGGGATTACAGGCACGTGCCACCATGCCCAGCTAATTTTTTGTATTTTTAGTAGAGATGGGGTTTCACCATGTTGACCAGGATGGTCTCGATCGCTTGACCTCGTGATCCACCCGCCTCAGCCTTCCAAAGTGCTGGGATTACAGGCGTGAGCCACCACGCCCGGCCCAATTTTTGCATTTTTTAATAGAGACGGGGCTTCACCCTCCTGGTCTTAATCTCTTGACCTCGTGATTCACCCGCCTCGGCCTCCCAAGGTGCTGGGATCACAGGCTTGAGCCACCATGCCCAGCAAGTTCTGTTTTCTTAATTGTATACGTAACACGCAGTGAGCACGGTCACAGAGAAGTTTAACCATAGATCTGAGAATCGTGGAATCATTTGATCATAACCACTGTTACTCAGAATCTTTATTTCACTCTTGTTCACCACCTCTTTCTAAAAGGAATTTGAAGTAATAAAGGACAAAAGGCAAGGAAAAGTGAGATGGGAAATGCACACAGTTAGCAACCCACCACAACTGAACCTGTACCTATCCTGTGACCTAGGAGTTCCACTCCTGCGTGCAGACCCAACAGAAATGAGTGCCTGACCCACCAAAAAAAAAAGGTGTTCAAAGCAACATTAGCCGCTTTTTATGATAATCCAAACTGGGAACAACCCAAATGCCAGTCAGCAGCACGCTGGAGATATAGACTGTGGTCCATTCACAGAGTGGCGTACTATGCAGCAGCGAAAAAGGACATCTTCTGGATATCACAGCTTTTTTTGTTTAGACGGAGTCTCGCTGTGTTGCCAGGCTGGAGTGTAGTGGTGCGATCTCGGCTCACTGCAACCTCTTCCTCCCAGGTTCAAACGATTCTCTTGCCTCAGCCTCCCCAGTAGCTGGGACTACAGGCACGTGCCACCACACCCGGCTAATTTTTTTTATTTTTAGTAGAGATGGGGTTTCACCATGTTGGCCAGGATTATCTCGACCGCCTGACCTCGCGATCCACCCACCTCGGCCTCCCAAAGTGCTGGGATCACTGGCGTAAGCCGCCACACCCAGCCTGATACAGCAGCTTTTGTGCGTCCCACGGGTGTTGATGTTGAACAAATGCGTCAAGACCCAAAGAGCGCAAAGTGTGTCATCCCTTTTATGTAAAGCAGGGATTCCCGTCCCCCGGGCCGTGGACTGGTACTGCTCTGTGGCCTGTTAGGACGGCCATTGAACTCCAGCAGGAGGTGAGCAGTGGGTGAGCGAGCAAAGCTCCCTCTGTATTTACAACCGCTCCCACTGCTTGTGTCACCCGGAGTTCCACGTCCCGTCAGATTGGCAGTGGCGTTAGATTTTCATAGGAACGTGAACCCTGCTGTGAACTGTGCATGCGAGGGATCTAGGCTGCGCACTCAAGAGAATCTAACGCCCGACCATCTGCGGTGGAGCTGAGGTGGTGATGCTGGCCCTGGAACGCGGCCGCAAACGCAGATGAGCATTAGCACAGAGGTTTGGCTGCGCAGAGACCACGGCAAGGCATTTGCTTGCGGACTCGTGTCAAAGCCGCATCTGTGAGTGGCAAGTGGCGAAGCCGCGTCTGGCAGCAGGCTTTGTAACGGCAAGTGAGTTGACGTAGTTCGGGGGTACCGCCGCATCGGGCGGCACCATTTAAGTCAGAAACCGACACTTGTTTCAGTCTGCGTGTGGCCCTCCGTGACGTTAGTTCCCACTTCTATCCGTGTCTGTCTCCTGCACTCCGCACTTGCCTCAGTCACAGTTTTGGTAAGTCCACCCGCTAACCCTAGCCAAAATGAGTAAAAAAAAATCAAAGGTCACTGAAGAGCTGCTTTGAAAAGGGGGAAAGGCAATGATGAAACAGCAGAAGACTCAAAGAAAGCTTCCTTTAAAAGGAAATACCAAGAGTCCTGCTTCAATTATGGGTTCATTGCAACAAGCGATTGACCGTCTCCAAGGTGGCTTTGTGTAATGTGTGACGACCAGCTATCCAGTGAAGCCATAAAGCCTTCAGAACTGCTTTGCCGCATGGAGACCAAGCACCCTGCATTGAGAGACAGGCCTTTAGAGTTTTCCGAAAGAAACAGCACGAATACGAAGAACAGCAGCAATGATTGAAGGCCACGACTTGGTCAACTGTGTCTGCACTGAGGGCGTCATTCTTAGTGTCTAACTGCATTGCTCAAGCTAAGAAGCCCTTTGCTGTTGGTGAAGAGTTGACCCTGCCTGCTACTGCTAGGGACATTTGTTGTGAACTCTTTTTTTTTTTTGAGATGGAGTCTTGCTCTGTTGCCAGGCTGGAGTGAGTGGTGCAATCTTGGCTCACTGCAACCTCTGGCTCCCGGGTTCAAGCGATTCTTTTGCCTCAGGCTCCCGAGTAGCTGAGACTACATGTGGGCACCACCACACCTGGTTAATTTATTGTATTTTCCTAGAGACAGGGTTTCACCATGTTGGCCGGGATGGTGTCGATCTCCTGACCTCATGATCCACCTGCTTCAGCCTCCCAAAGGGCTGGGATTACAGGTGTGAGTCACCGCGCCCGGCCGTCATGAACTTTTAAGAGACTGCAGTTGAAAAGGTGGCACGTGTTTCTCTTTCAGCCCGCACTGTAACTAGATGAATAGCAGAGGATATTGAGGCACAATTGTTAGGGAGGATTCGTGAGTCACCGCGGTGTGCAGCCCAGGGTTGACGAGTCTACCGATGCTGAAAACAAGGCAACAGTGCTTGTTTTTGTGCAATGTGCTTTTCAGGAGGTTGTGCACGAGGATGTGTAATGTGCGCTTTTGTTTGCGACCAATACCGCAGCTGCCGTCCGAGTCTTTGGTAACATATCAGGAAAGCGGAATTGGTCACTTTCTGTTGGTATACACACAGACGGAGTGGCTGCCGTGACTGGACGCCTCTCTGGTTCCACTGCTCAGGTCAAAGAGGCCACTTCTAAGTGTGAGTCCACGCACGGTGTCATCCGTGGAGAAATGCTGGCTAGCCAAAAACTGTCACCTGAACTTCACACCGTTGTGCAGAATGCGATTAAAATTATCAGTCATATTGAATGCATGCCTTTAACTCACGTCTGTTCTTGCCACTGTGCCAAAATGGGTCACCTGAACTTACCAGCGTTTTGCAGGACGTGATTAAAATTAGAGTGCATGCCTTTAACGCATGAGGTCTGTTCTCGCAGCTCTGTGTGAAGATGGACGCAGAGCACACACGTCCTCTCTGATACGCAGAAGTGAGATGCTTTCTCAAGGTAGATCACCGGCCAGAATTTCTGAGTTATGAGAGCTGCTCCAGAGATTTCTTTTAGAAAAATAGTCACCACTGGCAGTCCGTTTCAGTGACACAGGATGGGTCGTGAAACTTGCTTACTTGTGTGACATATTCAGCCTACTCAACAAACTCAGTCCGTCACTTCAGGGAAGGATGACTGCATTCAAGTCAGCAGATAAAGTGGCTGCATTCAGAGCCAGACCGGAATTGTGGGGGGTGGCCAGTGGACACTGGGATTTTTGACACGTTTCAAACGCTAGCAGAGATTCTGAAAGAGATGGAGTCGGGGCCTTCTTTCCCCCAGCTTGTGTATGATCACCTACCTCAGCTTTCAAAAGAGCTGACGGTTACTTCCCAACCACAAAGGAACCCCAAACTGGAAAGGAATGTATCCACAACCCATTTGTGGATGAACCACGTGAATCAACTTTGCCTGTGGTAGAAGATGATCAACTGCTTAAGACTGCAGATGGCAGTGGCCTCAAAAGTGTGTTTAAGACAACCTCAAATTTCCATACGTTCTGGATTAAAGTCAAGGCAGAATATCCTGAGATCACCACGAAAGTACTGACAAGCCTGCTTCCAGGTCCAACATCCTGTCTTTGTGAAGCAAGGTTTTCTTTTTATAAGACAGTCTCCCTCTGTCATCCAGGCTGGAGTGCAGTAGTGCAGTCTCGGCTCACTGCCACCTCTGCCTCCTGGGTTCGAGTGATTCTCATGCCTCAGCCTCCTGAGTAGCTGTGACTACAGGTGTGCGCCACCACACCTGGCTAAATTTTGTTTTGTGTTTTTAATAGAGACAGGTTTCACCATGTTGGCCAGGCTGGTCTCAAACTCCTGACCTCATATGATCTGCCCGCTTCGGCCTCCCGGAGTGCTGGGATTACAGGCATGAGCCATTGCACTCGGCCTGAAGCAGTCTTCTGCAGTGACAGGAGCAAAACGAGAGTATGGAGTAGACTGAGCATAAGCAACACACTTAGGGCACCACTGTCTCCATCGCCCCCAGATGGGTCTGTCTAGTTGCAGGAAAACAAGCTCAGGTCTCCCACTGATTCTGCGGTGTGGTGAGTTGTATGATTATTTCGTGATACATTACAGTGTGGTAATAACAGAAATCAAGTCCACAATCGGTGTAATGTGCCTGAATCATCCTGAAATCATCTCCCTCCCTGGTCCATGGAAAAACTTGTCTTCCATGAAACTGGTCCCTGGTGCCAAAAGAGGTTGGGAATCGCTGAGGTGAGGTACAAAACAGGCGGCATAGCGTGACTTCTGAACGGGACAACAGCGGGGAGGAGGCCCCGGCGCCCTGTGCTCTTCATGCTGAACTCAGCGGTCGTTGTGCGGGTGTGGATGTAGGACGAGTTCCTCCAGCTGTGCTCTTAAGACCCACACACATTGCTGTTTGTAAGTTTTATCTGGATAAGTAAAAAAGAAAGGGAAACACACCAAGCAAAGCCAAAAGTGACAAAATGAAACAGATTTGAGCTTCCGGGAGCCAGTGCCACATGCTGGTCATCAGCCCTGTGCTTGGAGACCTGTATTCCACCTGACCCCTGCCCTCAGGCTTTTCATGGACAGCAGTGGCAGCAGCAGGTGCAAAGGCAGAATTTACGCTCTGGTCCCCACAGGGTCCCACGTGGAAGGTGTGACATGACAGGGAGGCAGAATTTGGTGACTGTGTTGCTGAGTGGGGCTTCAGTGACTGCTCTGGGCCCAGCCTGTCCCAGGAGAAGCAGCCAGAACATCTGGAGGGCCCAGAGCCCTTCCCTCAGCTAGGCCATTCATGGGAGCTGCTTGGCTGAGAGGCTCTGCCGGGCAGGGGACTGGGCCCTGGCACTGACCAGGATTTCAGGCCCAGCAGGCACTTGCTAGCTCAGCATCCATGACTGTCTGCACCTGCCCATGCATCAGTCTGCTTAAAAACAAAGGCAGCAGAGACCTGCCTTTCGAGATCATTTTAAATGGGATCATGAACATGAACAGAATGCTTGGTGCTGAGCAGGTGCTTGGAATGGTAACGGACTGGAGGCAGCCGTCCGGAAGCACTGAGAATCAGCAGGGCCAAGGGTGGGGGCAGGGATCTTGCTTGGGGGCTACAACATCTCAGCCTGCAGTGCCAAGCTTCCCATGGGGAAGGGCTCCACCACCCACACGGTGTGTGACCTTGGGCCACTCACTTAACTCCAGTGCGCCTTGGTTTCCTCACGTTTAACGGGATGAATAATGGACCTCCCTGTGGCAGTTTCATTGGGCTCTAGAGATGTCCTGCAGAGCACACGCTTACACTAGCGGCTGGCACGTGAACGCACTTGACCACAGGCTGTGGTGGCCGCAGCCCCTTTAAATGGAGCGTCTGCTTGGCCGGCCTCTACCCCGTGCCCCGTTTCCAGGTTCTGCAGTCATCAGAGGCTTCTGGCACCCTCCCTCCTGGGGGGGGTAGCTGAGCTGGGGGGACCTCCACAGTGTCACCGAAGTTTTTCCAGCTGCAGGCTTCTGTCTCCCATGCCGTGTTTATGACCTTGGGCTGCGGTGGAGAGTGTGGTGTGCAGCCCCTGGAGCCTGGAAGATTTTCAGCCCCTGGAATCCCGAGCATCCCCCGCCACCCCGAGATGGAGCATGAGGCAGGGGAGTCTTTTGCAGGAAGGTGGAATTGATTGTACCCACCCACCATCTATCCACCCTTCCATCCATCCATCCACTGTCCATCCACGATCAGGCCCTCCTGGAGCTGCTCCTTACCCTGTGGCCCAGATGCAGGGGACCGGAGCAGTGCGGGGATTTGCGGCTGGGGCTGGGGCCCAGCTGTGTGAGCACTGTGCTGGGAAACAGGCCCCGGGCACTCAAGGTACAGGTGATTCTGCAAAGCACAAAACCATGTATTCTTGGTTCCCACCCAAGGATGCGAAGGTCTCCGATTTCTGGGGGTGGCTCCTTGAGAAGCACAGACAGGTGCCTTCCGTGCTTCATGTCATTTGGCCGGATTTAAATCACCCCATTTACAGGGCGCTGGGGGAGCCTGGACCAGACCTCGCTGCTCTGCCCAGAGTGAGGCTGTCCGTTCCCACTGGGGAAAGCCAGGTGCCCACGGGCCTCCCGACACGAAGGAGATAGATGGTAACACACTCACACCTGAGCCAGGTCTTCAGGAAACCCAGGGTTTCTGCAGCTTTTCACGTGCACTGAGGGTTTTCCTGCCATGGTAACCTGAGAAGCTAATCTTGTTTTCACCAGTGATTTAGAGTGCAGGAAATTAATACAGGAGACAGGCACAGAGCAAGTGGCCCATCGCAAGCGCCTGTGAGGTGCAGGCACAGCCCTGTATGCAGGAATCTCATGTGCTCCTAAGAGGCATCGCTCTAATTCACAGAGGAGGAAACGAAGCCTCAGGACTGCAGCAGGAAGGAGGGAGGGAGTCAAGGCCTCGCTCTGCCTGGTTGATGCTTTCCTTTCCCAAGTTCTTTCTTCTGGGCCCCTGACTTCATTCGAGCTTCAGAACATTGCCATGCAGTGGGCTGGGCAAAGGGTTTGTTCCTCCATCCATCCATCCATTTATTCATCCATCCATCCATCCATCCATCCATCCATCCATCCATCCATCCATCCATCCATTTATCCATCTATCCATCAAAGGGTTTGTTCCTCCATCCATCCATCCATCCATCTATCCATCAAAGGGTTTGTTCCTCCATCCATCCATACATCCATCCATTTATCCATCCATCCATCCGTCCATCCATCCATTCACCCACCCACTTGTCAGGAGCCTGATAAGCTTGTTTTTCTTCCTGGCTCTGAGGATGTTCTTCTTGAAGCAGCCATTCCCATTTGAAGGCCAGGACCCCACCATCCACATCTGGCGCGTGGAGGAACCAGGATGGGCTAGGCTGGCCCTGTGATGTGTCATTTGCTGGTGAGCAGGCTCAGTTAGGAGTGGACAGGAGCTGGGCTTGGCCTAGCATCTCAAGGAAGTTCCCTAACTCTGCAGATGCCTCCTGTTGAATCCCTAATTTGTGCAGATACCAAGGCAATGATACAAATGTGTTATCACTTCTCAACCCATCAACTGTGTTGATGGACGGCAGGGCCTCCAGGTGGCCCTCATTAAGTCTTGATGGCTCCCAGAACCCAGAGGGTGCTGCAGATGGCCAGAGAGGAAGAACAGATGGCAACAGACATAGAGGCGAGCATGACATGGTGCCCTCCACACACAGGCATCCAGCCCCTAGCACCTTGAAGCCCCAGAAGATAAGATGCACATGGAAAGGAACCTTATTTCCACCCCAGATGCCCTTGAAAGGACATGGTTTTCAGCTTCTGCTCTGGGTACCTTCGCCGTCAGGGTTCTCAGAACCTGACAACACACGCCGTATGTGATGCCGCTGGGTGCTGGGGGAGGATCATGCTGGGCACACAGTCCTTCACTGTCCACAGAACAGCCACAGCCTTTACAGAGGGAGAAACTGAGGCTCGAGAGGCTCAGCATCTTACCGAAGGTGGAGCAGCAGGAGGGTGGAAGAAGGAGCTGAACTGAAGCCAGGTTTTCTGACTCCAGGCCCAGTGCTGCTGCTCCTTTGAGGGTCCAAGTGTGCTGTTGAATCCAAAGGGCTGAAGACATTTTACTGAGCAGTTAGTTACTTTGTGCCAGGCCCAAGTGTTTTCATCTGCATGAGACCTCGTTGCTAGGAGGATCTTGGACTCCGGGCCTGGAATGCTGCGGGTGGCTTTCCCCGGTGCCCCAGGAGCCCGCATGGTGCCAGGGGTGCCGCAGGGCTGGACATGGGCTGCTGCCACTTTTTTAGCCAAAACTGATAGAGACTAAGGCGAGAGCTGAGGGCGAGCTTCACTAGGCTCAGGACTCGCTTTCATGTGCCCAGCCACTGAGTGTGGACCTTGTAGACCCCAGACCTGTCTGTCAAAATCGAAACCTCTGGTTTACAAAGAAAGGGGTTGGGAAGCTGCTCCAGCTGCTCCTGGGGCAGCCTGATGCACATATGGGCTCTGCGGTCAACTGCCTGGGCTGGACCGGGCTTCCTCCACCTCCCAGTGTAGGCAGGCCACATTTCCCTGTGAGTTCAGTGGGATGGTAATAGTGTGTTTCCAAGGGGCTTGGGGATGAAGTCTGGGGCTGGCCTAGGGTGGGGTTGGTCGAGAGTTGGTGAGATCCCTGCAGGGCCCATCCTCTGCCCTACAGATGGTGCCTGGGGCACAGCAGTCAAGGATCCTTGTGTGAACCAGCTCCAGACAGGGCCACGGATTCCCGAGCCACAGCAGGACCCTAGGGGCACCCTCAGCCCCAGGGCCCTGGAACACACAGCCTGGGGGCAAGAATAACTGCAGGAATCTCACCAATTCTGGATCAACCCACCCTAGGCCAGTCCCATCCCAAACTTCATCCCCCAGCCCTGTGGAAAGGCATTATTACCATCCCACTAAACAGGCAGGGAAATGTGGCCTGCTCCAGACGGGGCTGCAGGGCTTGGAGGAAGCTCGAACTGGGTCTCAGGTGAGGGGCCAGGCTGTGGGCCAGCTGCGGGCACCCTCCTCTGACCTTGTCCTCAAAGCCACATACCTCGGTGTGGGTCAGCTGCCTGGGCTGGACCCGGCTTCCTCCACCTCCCAGCATTGGCAGGCCACATTTCCCTGTGTGTTCAGTGGGATGGTAATAGTGCATTTCCAAGGAGATCCCTGCAGTTACTCTCTTGCCCCCGGGCTGTGTGTTCCAGGGTCCTGGGGCTGAGGGTGCCCCTAGGGTCCTGCTGTGGCTCAGGAATCCAGCAGGGCCCATCCTCTGCCCTCACACCAAGTGAGAGATGTTGTAGGCCCTGGATTTTCTGCCCCTGTCCCAAGTCTAGCTGGGAAAAGGGAGAAGCTGGACCCTTTGGTGGTGCTGGGACAAGGGCAGATCCTGGGCCCGGCATCCCAGGCCCTTCTGGCCCCAGACTTGCTGTCCCATGTCAGGTTGTTCCAAGTCCCTAGGGCCTCACCCTCCCTATTGGGCCTCTGACCATGTCGTGGCCTTTTCTTTCAGGGTCCTACTGACTGTCACCTCCTCTGGGAAGTGGCATCTCTGTGCTCCCACAGATGGGGTGGGGGATGGGTCTGTGCCCACTGAAGGGGGAGTCCCTGGGAGATGGGGCTGCTTCTGACTCAGAACCCTCAGTGGGTGTGTTAGTGAATGAATTGATGACAGGTGGCCCCTGAGCCTGTGCCCTTGCCGCCCTCACCTTGACTCTTCACCATCAGCAGGTCTGTTTCCCGACCAGAATGAAGGCCCTGCTCAGCACCTAGTGGGTCCTCCCGAGCCAGCGTCAAAGCAGAGGCTTAGAGTGACAGTGGCCACCGTCCACCCCTGCCCCATTTCCGCTGCTAGCGTGAGAAGTGGAGTCGGTGGCATCTCACAATTTTGCTTTGTGTCCACCGCAAAGTCAGAGAAACAAGGCCGTCCAGCTGGGTTGGGATCTGTGATTCTCAGGTCTTTTTGCCTCAGCTCCTCTGCCCACCGTTATTCTAAGCAGTGGAGATGAAAACCGGGGCTGAAGGGGCCTCGGAGGAGACTGAGCCTCCTCCTGGGCACACAGCCCTGGAAAGTGCACAGCGGCTGAAGTTCCCGCGGAGAGCTGGTGGTACAGCTTGCAAGAGGTAGCACTGCTGGGATCCTGGAGGTCTCTGGAACCTGGGTGTTGCCAGCCGGTAGCTGGGTGGTCTTGGCAGGTCACTCAACCTCCGATCCTCCATTTCCTCAGGTGTAAAGGGAATGGTCATCGTGAGCGTGCACAGGATTCCTGAAACAGTCGATGACATTAGGACTGCGCGGCACCACAGGGCTTCTCTGGGTTCGGTCGTTACTGGTCAGGAATCCCACTGCTCCGGCAGCAAACATTGGTTGAGCCTTTAAAAACTGCAGTGAGTTCGAATGTTTAGCAGTTGATCTATTAATGGAAATTAAAATTATATCCCATGCAATGACAGCCTCCCACTCCCCAGCCCCAACCCAAGCTTTGGGTGCCTTTACATGAGGAAAGGGGCGTCGGTGCCCCTCCCCTGTGCCCATCTCACCCACTCCTGCCCACATGGGCCACGAGTTGGCCTCCAGTCCCTGAGCCTTGTCCAGCTGACTGGGACTCTGGAAGATCCCAGCTGCTAGAGGTAACCCCGCCTCTCACTTCGGCCCCTTCGCCTCCTAGGTGGGGAAGCAGGTGCCTCACAGAAGTCCCTCCCTCCCAGTTATTTTTGTCTATCTACCAAAGTCCGAGAGCAGCTTTCTCCCATCCTTTCCCCGTCCTTTCCCACCTTCCACTGTTTCCCAGGGGTGGGACCATTCGGGCAGCCTCTCAGGTGGTCTCCTTCAGCCCCCGGAATCGTCCCTGACCCCTCCCAGTTGTGCCTTATAACTTGAGACCCAAAAATCTGAAATTAAAATCTTCCTCCATCCTGTTGGGTCCCACTGTGCAGTGAGGCCTCATTATTCCGGCTTATTATCTGGAGGACCGCTTGGACAAGGGGTGCCTGAGATGGCGCTCGCAGCGTGGGGACAGGCAGGAGATTAGCAATGCTAATGCTGGTAATTACAGACGTGGCATGGGGGGCATGGGGGGCGGCTGGGTGCAGGCTTGCTGGTGAATGTTAAGGGCCAGGTTTCCTGTTAGGAGTGTGGGAATAATTAAGGTGGCCGGAGGGTGTAGACAGGCCTTCTTGCCAATAGGAGGCTCGGAGAGTCGGTGATCTAAGCGCCTGCCCTGGTGGAGGTGTGGTGTCGCAAGCACTTCTGCATTTTACATTGATTGCTTTCTTTTACAGATGGGGAAACTGAGGCTCAGGGTGGCAGCAGCTTGCCTGAGTCCCCACCCCACCGGCCCCTAGCCATGTTTTGAGGATGGAGACTTTATTGTTGTCCCCACCCACTTAACCCTGGGCTCTTTCTGGTTTTTCATAGTTACATCACCCTCCCGCTTAAAGCCCAGAGCCCGACCACGTGTCATCCTCGTCTCCCTGGGCCTCTGCAGCCTCCTCCCGGCCTCTCTGCCTCCCTGGGCAGCCTCCTCTCCATCTCACATCACTGGGCTGCTCCTGGACTGCTGGGCTCTCACCTCTACCCAACTCCCTCTTCCTCAGGTGGCCTTTGCTGCCTTCGGCTCTGCCTGTTCACCCTCCCCCCACCAGCCCTGCTCCCGCCATCCGCTGTGGCCGTAACTTCTCCTGGTCTTGCTGATGCCAGAACAGGCTGGGTGTCCTGTGGTACCCTCACTCCTTGTCTAGGAATCCTGCTTACCCTCCAAAACAGCTCCAGCGTCTCCTTCACCCCTTCCTGGGCCCCAGTGTGCTCACAGATGTGTTGAGCCCCTTCTGTGGCCACCACGTGGGGAGCTCGTGGGAGGAGGTCCAGCGGGAGAACCTTGGTGAGAACCTGGTATTTGCTCTGTGCGTGGCGCTTCATGCGTCTCACTGAAACTTCACAGCAACCTTGCAAGGTGACAAGTGAGGCCTCAGGTGACAACGCCAGTCACATATGGCAGTCCTGGGGCATGGCCCAGGCCTCTCTCCTTCTCCACTTACCTCACTGCACCCTGGAACTATGGAGTCTCCCCAGTCGTGGGTGAAGGAATGTCCCCCATCCCTGGTCCTGCTTTTGGCTCAGCAGGAGTCTCCCTTTTCCCCAGCCCTGTCTGAGTCGAGCTTGAGTTTTCTTTCTTTTTGTTTTTTGAGACAGTCACTCTGTCACCCAGACTGGAGTGCAGTGGTGCAATCTCCGCTCACTGCAACTTCCGCCTCCCAGGTTCAAGTGATTCTGCTGCCTCAGCCTCCCAAGTAGCTGGGATTACAGCTGCGTGCCACCACGCCCAGCTAATTTTTTGTAGTTCTAGTAGAAATGGAGTTTCACCATGTTGGTCAGACTGGTTTCGAACTCCTGACCTCATGATCCACCCGCCTCAGCTTCTCAATGTGCTGGAATCACAGGCATGAACCACCACCTCTCGTGGCCCGAGTGAGTTTTCTCCCGGAGGCTCCTAAGAGGCCTTGGCAGAAGGCAGGAAGGGCTTGCGCTTGTACAGGTGCTGCGATGGTCAGCGCTGGCTCTGAGCTCACGCACTGAAGGCGCATGTGCGTGCCGCCCAGCAGCGTGGGAGGTTTTGTGAAGCTCCTGGTCTTTCTCAGTCCTCAGCCCACTCCCATTTCTCCACAGGTCCAGGTGTTTTCAGTTCATAGCAGAGACTCGAGACACGCATCCTTCCTTAATGTCTTCTTGATCATCAGTGAGGCCAGGGTGCACTGATTTCCATAATGCCACATGCAGACTTCCTGCTCCATATTCAGTGCCACCCAGAACCTGTTCCTGATCCTGGTCCTGGGTCCTGGGCCCCCTTGTAGAGATGGCACCTCATTTTTCAGGCCCTCATTGACATAAATATGAATATCGATTCCATTCCAGATGAAGCAACTTAGCCATGCAGCTGCCAAAATGGGGCTCTCGGTGCTGCCCGTGAGAGGGTATAGGTCTGGGCACCAGCTGGGCTCCTCCAGTCACACCCTTGGCCCTGCCTTTCTATGAGGGTTGGAGCTGTAGCTGTTGTACTTTATAAAATATGTAGATTTTTTTGGCCGGGTGCAGTGGCTCACACCTGTAACCCCAATACTTTGGGAGGCCAAGCCAGGCAGACCACTTGTGAGGTCAGGAGTTCCAGACCAGCCTGGCTAACACAGTGCACACCCATCTCCACTAAAAGTACAAAATATTAGCCAGGCATGGTGGTGGGTGCTTGTAATCCCAGCTACTTGGGAGGCTGAGGCAGGAGAATCACTTGAACCCGGGAGGTGGAGGTTGCAGTGAGCCGAGACCGCGCCATTGCACTCCAGCCTGGGCAACAGAGCAGAACTACACCTCAAAAAGAAAAAACAATCCACCGGGCATGGTGACTAGCACCTGTAATCCCAGCCACTCTGGAGGCTGAGCTACAAAATGGCTTGAACCTGGGAGGCAGAGATTGCAGTGAGCCGAGGTTGAGCTGCTGCACTCCATCCTGGGCGACAGAGCAAGACTCTGTCTCAGAAATAAAATAGATAGATATTAAAATTTGGGAAGAATTTGCATACATTGAAATTTACAGATTTTAATTGTACTGTTCGATAAGTTTTGACGGTTGTGTGCACCCAAGTAGCTTATACTCCAAAATAGAGCATTTGCATCCCCTCAGAAAATTCTCTCCTGCACCTGCCTGATGCGTCCCCCAGAGCACCCACTGTTCAGATTTCATCATCGTAGATTAGTTTTGCTGCTTCTTGAGCCTCATGTCAAGGGAACCCTGCAGCCTTGTTGAGGGGTCCCTGCATTCCACACAGTGCCGTGAGGCTCCTCCGTGCTGTTGAGGGTATTCGTCATTCTTTCACCACGCCTTGCTCGGTGGCCTCCCGTGGCATGGGGACCCACCATAGGTTTGTCTGCTCACTGGTTGATGGACATTTGAGTTGTTTTCACTTTTGGGGGGTTATGAATAAAGCCGCTCTGGATTTTCATGCACATGACATTTTGGGGACGGGTTTTCATTTCTCTTGTGTAAACACCCAGGAGTGGAATTGCTGGGTCAGAGAGCACAGGTGTGTGTTTAATTTTGTAAGAAATGACCCAACTGTTTTTTCAAGTGTACCACCTCTCACTCCTGCAGTGGCTTGAGGCTGGCTACTCCCTGATGGCCCAGCTCAGCCCACCTGGGTCTCCGTCCTTGGCAGCCCGCGCCTATGCTCAGTGTGGACCTGTGCTCACATCTGGTGGCCGCCTGGCTGTGATGTCTTCCTCTCTGCCCTGCCTTTGAAGCTTCTTTCTTCCTAGAACTTGGTCCTTCAAGGCTTTCTCGTATTCACTGCTCTTGGTGATGGATAGGAGATATATATTTATTTATTTGAGATGGAGTCTCACTTTGTTGCCCAGGCTGGAGTGCAATGGCACGATCTCGACTCAGTGCAACCTCCACCTCCTAGGTTCAAGCGATTCTCCCACCTCAGCCTCCCGAGTAGCTGGGATTACAGGCTTGCACCATCACGCCCAGCTAATTTTTGTATTTTTAATAGAGACGGGGTTTCACCATGTTGGCCAGGATGGTCTCGATCTCTTGACCTTGTGATCTGCCCACCTCAGCCTCTCAAAGTGCTGAGATTACAGGCATGAGCCACCTCACCTGGCCGGTGATGGGTAGGATTTTTATTTTGTTTGGGTGTATCTCGATGTCATCCTGGAGTTAAAGTTTGCTCATCCTTCCACTTCCTCATCAGAAGTGGATGTTCAACTGGGTGCTGTGACTCATGCCTATAATCTCAACACTTTGGGAGGCCGAGGCAGGTAGATCACCTGAGGTCAGGAGTTCGAGACCAGCCTGGCCAACATGGTGAAACCCTATCTCTACTAAAATTACAAAAAAGTAGTCAGGCATGGTGGTGGGCACCTGTAATCCCAGCTACTTGGGAGGCTGAAGCAGGAGAATCCCAGGAGGCAGAGGTTGCAGTGAGACGATATCATGCCTGGGCAACAGGAGTGAAGCACTGTCTCGGGAAAAAAGTAAAAGGTGGATGTCCGCAACTTTCATCTTACATTGTAAGTTTCCTAGAAGAACAGCGTTGTCTAACAAAAGCATAGTGAGAGCTGCATGTGTAAGTTTAAATCTTCTGGTAAGCCACAATTTAAAAAAAGTAAAAAGAAACAGGTGAAATTAACTTGGGGGGTGAAAATCATTTTAATAAATATTTTATGTGACCCTTTTATGTACGAGATATTATTTCAGCACGTACTTAAGTTTTAAAATACTAAGAGATGCTTTAACCTCTTTTCAGAAGTCTCTGAGGTCCACATGTAGAGTCCACTTAAAGCACATCTGAGCTCAGGGTGGTCACTTGCAAGGGCTCACCCATGGCAGGAGGCCGTCCTGTCTCGAGGGGACAGTGAGGCATCCAGGTGAGATGTCACACGCAGAACTGGAGCTCAAACAAGGGGCTGGGGGCAGGAGGCGATGGGCTGTGGTAGGACAGGGAGAGATGAGGGCCAGAGGCCAGGAGCGGGCATTTCTGCCAGGCCAGAGAGACAGTTGGCCTGAGGCTGAGGCCTCTCTACAGAGAGCTGCCTTCAGAACCAGGCAGGACCCACAACCTCCCCGGTGCCGTCCCTGCCGGACACTGCTGAGGAGGAGCGCTCCAAGGACTCATGTGGATGGCAAGGCCCTGCTGCATAGCCCTCCCGGGAGGGGGCTTAACCCATTCATCCCAAGAGGGAAGACAGCAGCCAGATTCCTCAGAATCCTCCAGAGAGATGTTCTCCACGGTGTTCGGATGACAAGGAATGTTCCCCCTGTCCTAGTACATTTAAGTCTAAATCTAAAGCTTCTTTTCAACATGTTATTTGCACAGTTAGAAGTGCTGGTCCGGCCGGGCGCGGTGGCTCAAGCCTGTAATTTCAGCACTTTGGGAGGCCGAGGCGGGTGGATCACAAGGTCAAGAGATCAAGACCATCCCGGTCAACATGGTGAAATCCCATCTCTACTAAAAATACAAAAAATTAGCTGGGCATGGCGGCACATGCCTGTAGTCCCAGCTTCTCGGGAGGCTGAGGCAGGAGAATTGCCTGAACCCAGGAGGCGGAGGTTGCGGTGAGCCGAGATCACGCCATTGCACTCCAGCCTGGGTAACAAGAGCGAAACTCCGTCTCAAAAAAAAGAAAAAGAAGTACTGGTCCTTCTAAAGATACCCCAGTGGAGAGAACAGTATGTTGTGCGTCTTCTGGGCAACATGGTGCGGTGCCGGGCTCAGCTCTGGGCCCCAGCTCAGAGTGGGTTCACACGAGGTCTGGGCTTCCCCGAGCAGCGCAGACACAGGACAGAGCTGAACACTTTTCTGGTCTCACTAACTCTGCTCCCCCGTGAAGCTGACATCAACATCTCCATCTTACAGATGAGGAAACTGAGGCTCGGGAGGTTAAACAGCTTGAGGTCACCGCTGCAGGCGGCCATGTTGCCCTCTCCCATGAGACCTGCCAGTGTCTTGGGGCCTCCAAGGTGCCAGGTGTGTGCCATGTGCTTCAGTTTTAACTGTCAGGGCAAACCTATGTGAACGTTGGTTCTCCCTGTGTACAGAGGAGGGAAACTGAGGCTCGGGGAGTTTGAGTAACTTGGGTGGGGCCTCGTAGCCCCTATAGGGATGCAGGACTGGGGTTTGCTGTAAGATCTCTGGACTATGTGCCTGAAGCTTCCAGCTAGGCACAAGTCAGAGGGAGTGTGTCAGGGACAGGGATGAACCCCGGACTGATTGCCGTGATGCTTTTTCTCCTAATGAAAGTGAATATTTATTTGTACTGCATGGGTGTGTGTGTTTAACCAGCTATGGAGATGTCAGACGCGCAGGAACTTCCTCAGGAGCCAAGCAGGGACTGTCGTCCTCTCCAAAGCCTAGCGCATGTTCCTGGCAGGTCTCCGTGAGGTCTGGGACACTTCCCAGGGTGGCCTGGTGGGGCCTGCCGAGCTTACAGTGGGTCTGGCGTTAAGTAGCCGGATGAGGAAAGAGTGAGGACCAGACCCGGGCGGGGGACATGGCCATCTCAGACACTTTGCAGAAGTGGGGCAGCAGGGGCTTTGGACGAATCAGAAGCTTCTCAGAAGGCCGAGGGGGCCTTCAGTTCTTCTAACCCCAGGCTCAGGGGGCTCCAGGACTCCTGCACCCTCCAGTTATGGGCCCACGTGGTGCTCCCCTTGGCCTGGAATCTTCCTGGAGCCCCAGTGCCTACCTGCAGAGTCCAGACAGCTTAGCCTGATGGGTGTGGCCTGCCCATGAGCTGATGCCTGGCTGTTTCCAGATGAACCCAGCACCCTGGCAGGTAGGACTCCATTCCTGACTACGCCGTCCTGATATGCCTCTAGGCTGTCCCTCTCTGCCTGGATGATGCTGTCCCTTCTCGGCCTGAAAATACTCCGGCTCATAGAAGTCCCCTCTGCTGGATGTGGATGTCTGTAAGGAGTTTCATTCGTGTTTGTTGTGATGATGTCATCATGACGTCATCAGTCCTCCGTGTGCCTGTCTGTTTTAGGTCACGTGTGGTGATGAATGACTGGGTGCCAGTCTGTTCTAACATCCTCACCGCTACCCTCCAGGACAGGGGAAGCAGGCAGGCGAGGTGCAGGTGAGGGCTGGTGGCACCTGGGAGTCAGGAGGAAGTGGCTGATGACACTCAGCCCCTGTGCAAAGGCCCCTGCCTGGTAGCAGCCATCAGGACCACCTTCTGGGTCAACAGCCCTCAAAAGGGGGGTGGCTGCCATGCCCGCCTCGTAGAGGAGGAAGCACAGGTCAAGAAGGTCCCCTGTGGTCTTGTGGTGGCACATGCCATGTACTTTCTGGTTGGTTTTCACCAGGAAGTCCCTCCAACTGCGCAGAAATGCGGTGACGTTGCTGAGCAGCAGGGTCTGAGTAAACAGACAGGGGCGCTTCGTGAGCCCGTGGCCTGTCTCCCCGGGAATGCCAGCGCGTTCCCTGTGATTGTGTAAATCATTTGTATTCTGTTACTGTGCCCAGAAAACCCTTGGCTCGCGTTGCAGGGAACACACAGATTCATTCCTCACTTGCTTGGGGTAATTCATTCTCTCTCTCTCTCTCTCTCTCTCTCTCTCTCTGCCTCTCTCTCCCCCGCCACCCCCGCCCTCTCCCTCTCTTTCCCCTCGCCCCGTGCGGCTATCTCCCAGGATGGAGATGAATGAGGCACAAAGGTGCCTGACCAACCTCAGGCTGCTCCCCATTGCCCCTTCCGTGTAGACACCATCCCGTGCACTTCCCTTGAGTCTCGGGCAGCGCCTTCTGATGCTCACTTCTGCTCTGTTTCCCCAGACGGCAGGCGGAACCTCACATCCATGTCCAGGGGGCCCAGCAGAGAGTAGGTGTGCAGTGAACACATGCTGAGTTGAATTGGTGCCCATGGCTTAAGGAAATAGAAGAGACCTGATGTGTTTCCAGCAGGGTGGTAGCATTTGCCAATCCAACCAAAAGCCCGTCCCCGACAGGACCCGCTGTCCTTGGCGAGTGCCCTGTTAGAATTTGGGCTCCCTTAGAGGGGCTTGCGGGCACCTCTGGGGTGCTGGAATGTTCTGTATCTTGGTCTGCATGGGCTCGCGGGCACCTCTGGGGTGCTGGAATCTTCTGTATCTTGGTCTGCATGGGCTCGCGGGCACCTCTGGGGTGCTGGAATCTTCTGTATCTTGGTCTGCATGGTGGTTACTTGGGTGTAGATAATTGTCAAATCCAGTGAGCTGTGGCCTCCGTGCTGTGCCATTCGCTGGAAGTAAAATGGGCCCTTCCTCTGGAGATCCAGGGGTTGTGGATGGGGGTGACCAGGGTCCACCCACCCTCGCATCCCTGCCCACGCCGAGGTTTGCTCTGGGAGGCCTCTGCAGAGAGAAAAGTGCCTGCTGGGCTGTGTCAGCTCTCTGTGGTGTGGGTGGAGAAGTGCACCCTCAGATTCCAAGGTGTTGGACGTGGGGATGATGAGGCTGAGGCCAGCGGGAGTTTGTGTGAGCCCATGTTACGTGAAATTAGATCATCTCAGTGATGCTCTATTTTACAGAGGTCTGGAGGTCTGGAGGTCTGTAGGGACAGGCAGTTTTAAGATGTACTACCATTGACTGGATTTTGCTGCTACTGTGAACTGTTGGGAAGATGTGTGCCTGGTGGTGGTGGTCACTCCGTACCCCAGGGCCCCCTGCCTAGGAGGGAATAAAGACACTCAAAAGGAGGTGATGAGTCTCTGGGGACACAGAGTCCAGTAAGTACCAACCACTTGTATTTTCCCTCTTACCCCAGGCTCAAGGGAGGCAGCCCTTCTCCTCTCTGGGGTGGAGCATTTTCGCCCCCATCTTCCCTCTCCTGGCAGCCCTTTTCGACAAGCCCACGGCCCCTCTTCAAGATCAGATTTTGCTGCATCTTTAGGAAACAGATGGGCAGAGGGAAAACTAACCTCAGGGTCTTCCCTCCCAGTGGAGGTTTGAGGCCCCCAGCCTCTGCCTCAGGTCCTCTGTGCAGTGACATGGCCTCACCTGCCCTCTCCAAGGCCTCAAGGCTGCGTCTTTCCCTGTGCCCTGCCTTCCTTCCTTGGGAACAGGAAGGAAGGCAGGAGTTTGAGACCAAACAAGCCTCTGGCTTAGAGATGACCCCTCCTGTTCAGCTCCTTCCTGGGTTTTGGTCATTCCCAGCAGGCTGCTGGCTAGGCCAGTCCTTCTCCGAGGGCAGGGCCATGGTGAGAGGGGTTGCACAGAAGGCTCCTAGCGTGCTCCTGGGCACCTGGAGTCCAGGTCTCTTCCGGACGCTATGTTTTCCTGTTGAGTAGATGCAGACATGGCCGTTTCAGCTGGTCTCATGGACACCCTCCATGGCAGAAGTGGCGTGGCCTCAGAGGCTCCCACTTCGGTGCAGAAGTTTCCAGAATACACCCCTACACAGGCACCTATGGTTGCTGGGGACCTCATAGCCATTTTTTTGCTCCCCCCCACCACAAGATCACAACCCCCCATCCGTAGCTCATGATGCCATTCAGAGTGTGTGTTTCCTGCTAAATAGCATAAAATTACATCCTTTCAGCGTAAAAAAGCTGCTCTGCATCGCCGAGGGCCGCCGGACGGGTGTTTTAAATGTCAGCACACTTTTTGATCAAGAGCAGCTCCCCGTGAAGACCTCTGTGATTGGTTAAGTGGCCATGGGCAGCCTGCCTCGGCCGGCCCGGCTTTAGTCAGGGTCACCGAGACCGAGCTGCCCGCGCCTGGCAGGCGGTTCCCAGCGGCCACGCGTCATTGTTCCCGCGGTGCTCTCAGTGAACAGTATGGCCGTGGAGCGAGACGTCGGCAGTGTTCTGGAGTCAGAGCTTTAGAAAATGACTCTGGTTGGTCATCGTGGCTCATGCCTGTAATTCTAGCACCTTGGGAGGCCAGGGCGGGTGACTCACTTGAGCTCAGGAGTTCAGGGCTGTAGTGAGCTATGATTGTGCCACTGCACTCCAGCTGGGGCAACAGAGCAAGACCTGGTCTCTGAAAAGAAAAAGAGGAAATGACTCCTTGTGGGGCTTGCTGAAGCTGGCTTTGGAAGAGGGTTCCTGGTTTAAAGCCCAGCGTTGAGGTCTCCTACGAGTCCCCTGGGCGTCGCTGACCTCTCTGGAGCTGCTGGGGATTGGGGGCTGTCCCAAGCACCCTGGGAGACAGCAGGATGCAGGGTGGGGAAGGGCTGCAGGCTCTGGACGGCTGGTCCTGGCAGGAGAAGATACCGAGGTCCAAACAGGCCTCTGCACCTCGGGGTTGAGGGTGCTGCCCTTGCACCCTGCCCTTTTGGGAGACTGGTTGGCAACCTATTATGACAGAAGGGGCGAGAGCTCTTCTGGTGCCTGCCCCTGAGCGCTCTGCCTGACTCAAACTTGGCTCCTGGGCATGGCATTCAAGGCCCCTGGTGACAGGACCTCTGCCTGAACCTCCTCTCATCCTTCACTGCCCACCTTTGGGAGCCGTAGCCCCCGCTGCTCTGAGCCACTAGGCGCCCCTGCTGCTGGTGCCTGTGCCCCTCCCACCACCGTCCTATCCCACCTCCTGACTCCTGTGCACTTTCCTGACTGCCCACTGGTAACGTTCCGGTCCAGTTTTCAAGGTCCCACTCAGACACTCCCTCCTCCAGAGAGCCTTCCAGCGTCCAGGTCTAGACAGAGCTCCCTCTGCCTCCTTTATGCATATTTATTTATTATAAAACATGCAGAGGGCCCTGTAATAAGCCTCCACATGTTCTCCGCCCAAATGGGTGAATGGGGAGGTTGGGCAGTTTGCTTCTGATCACTTTCTTTTTTATTTATTTTATTTTATTTTGAGACAGAGTTTCGCTCTTGTTACCCAGATGGAGTGCAATGGCGCGATCTCAGCTCACTGCAGCCTCTGCCTCCTGGGTTCAGGCAATTCTCCTGCCTCAGCCTCCTGAGTAGCTGGGATTACAGGCACATGCCACCATGCTTGGCTAATTTTGTATTTTTAGTAGAGACGGGGTTTCACCATGTTGGTCAGGCTGGTCTTGAACTCCCAACCTCAGGTGATCCACCTGCCCCTCAGCCTCCCAAAGTGCTGGGTTTACAGGAGTGGGGTCAGGCTGCGCACAGACACAGGCACTCATGCTGTGCACCCCGAGGGATGTCTTCCACACTCTTGGTAATCCAGGCGAGTCTGGTTGCTTCCCTCTGGCTGCTGGGAAGTTTTTCATTGTATGAGAACGTTCTGGTTCATCCTTTCCCTCCTGGTGACAGTGGGCGGTTCCTGGCTTTCGTGGTTGCAGGTACTGCAGGGGCCATCCTGTGCTGAGTGAGAGTTGCCCCGGGTGGAGCTGCAGGCCCGGGTCGCTGCCTCCCCTCATCGGGCGACCCTTCGCCTCCCCTCCCTCCAGCTAGCAGACCCTTGCATCTCTGTGGGTCCCTCAGGCCTGCTGCCTCATGCTGCACTCCTGTGGGTGCGTGTTGGCCAACAGAGGAGCCCAGGACCTAGAGGCAGCGGCACCATTGGAACCATTCAAGTGCCAGTGCCACCAGCTGCTGCTGGAGCACCTGAGTCCCGGCACCTTTGGGCACGGGGACCCCCACTCTGGTCCTTGTAACAGGGACAGTGGTTCTTGCTCCCTTGCCATGGAGATTCAGGTAGCAATGCATCTGGCATGACCAGGGCCAGTCCAAGAGTGAAATTCAAACACAGGCGGTTCGGCCTCCCTCAGTGGCCTTCCCTGCAGGTGTGCTGGACGTGGTTGTAAACACACGTGGCCTGGAGGAGGTACGGGGCAGCCAGCTGAGATGGGAGCAAGCGGGGATTTTCCTGGGTTTTCACATGCACTGCCCGTGGCCCTTGCTGTTTCCTCCTGGATGAGCAGTGGGGTTCCTCAAGGTGGATGTCTGAATGAGAGTGGGGGACACCAAATGGGGACATAAAGGTCAGGCCTAACGACGCACTCCTGCAGGAGCAGCGGCCCGTGGAACCAGCTCGATCATTCCTGACGGTGATAAAGGCAGCAGTTGGATTTCATCTGTGAGTAATGAACTGGTTTCACGTGACGGTAAAAGTGGTGCTTATGTTATATTAATATTTATTAGCGGTTATTGATGTTGGAACTGACTTGTTATCTTTGCCACACATCACAGCAGTTCTATAAAGATGCAAGGAAAATTGCAACTTCAGAAAGCAATTAAATCTCTGTGCTCTGTGGCTGTGAGCATGGTGGCCGGGCCATGTGGAGAGGAGGAGAGCGAGGCTGCCTTCCATGGGGGCTTCTGGGGGGCCTGGGGGCCTGGGCCTGCTCGAGTGTCTGGAGGCCTGCGGGGTCCTCAGCCCTGGCAGTGGGGCCTCAGCGGTGGGGGATGCTCTGCAGCCCCAGGGCCTCCGTGTGGAACACTCTGGAGAGCCTTGTCCACTCTTGTTCAGTGAGGGTCTCCGTGAGAAACACGGCACACTGCAGGGAAGCAGCCACAGAGACCCAGTGCCTTCTGTTGAATATTGTCCTGGTTTCTTTAAAAAGTTCCTTTCGGCCATGTGTGTTGGCTCACGCCTGTAATCCCAGCACTTTGGGAGGCTGAGGTGGGTGGATCACTTGAGGTTAGGAGTTTGAGACCAACCCGGCCAACATGGTGAAAACCCGTCTCTACTAAAAATACAAAAATTAGTCTGGCGTGGTGGTGCACTCCTATAATTCCAGCTACTTGGAAGGCTGAGGCAGGAGAATCGCTTGAACCCGGGAGACAGAGGTTGCAGTGAGCCGAGATTGCGCCGTTGCACTCCAGCCTGGGCAATAGAGTGAGACTATCTCAAAAAGAAAACGTTTCTTTCATGAGTAGAAGGGGTGCTGTGGGGCTGTTCTCAATGGAAAGAGGCAGAAGAGACCTGCCAGTGACAGGGCTTGTCCTGGACTGGGTCCTGCTTCTAGACAATGGGACAGTCAGAAGTTAGACTGTGGCCTGGCAGATTGAGGACCGCGGGCATGAGGCTAGTGCTGCTGTGCGGGGCGGGTGCTGGCGGTGCGTGCCGAAGTGGGTGCGGGAAGAACTGAGGGGTCCCGCACTGCTGACAGAGCCAGCGGTGGAGCCCCTCTGCCCTGCCACAGCTCCAGAGCCAAGTGCCCAGAGCGCTCAGAAGCATTTATTAAAGACACATTTTGTGGCACATATACACCATGGAATATTATGCAGCCATCAAAAACGATGAGTTTGTGTCCTTTGTAGGGACATGGATGAACCTGGAGTCCCTCATTCTCAGCAAACTGACTCAAGAACAGAAAATGAAACACCACATATTCTCACTCATAGGTGGGTGTTGAACAATGAGAACACATGGACACAGGGAAGGGAGCACTACACACTGGGGTCCGTTGGGGGGAAGAGGGGAGGAACAGCGGCGGGTGGGGAGTGGGGGAGGGATAGCATGGGGATAAATGCCAGATATAGCTGATGGGGAGGAAGGCAGCAAATCACACTGCCACGTGTGCACCTATGCAACTATCTTGCATGTTCTTCACATGTAACCCAAAACCTAAAATGCAATTTTAAAAAAAAGACATTTGGGGTCCAAAGTGGCTCCCGCCGGAGGTCATCGTGCTCGCGAAGGCGAGGTCATCAGTTCAAGGCTAACCTCATAAGCTCAAACTGATTGGCAAAAAAAAAAAGAAATGACATTTTTCCAGAGCCACATGTGGCTTCTGCCCTGGAAGGTGGTAGGGTCTGCACCGACACCCGCACCTCCCCTGTCTCCCTGTGTCTCAGCTTCCCGGAGATTTCCCCAGCTGCCCCTGACTTAGCCGAGGCAGGAAGAATTTGAAGTTGTCTTTGACTTTTATGGCCTTCCCCCCGCCCCCCAAAATGCTCGGCGCTGTAAAGGTAGTCACAAGCTCATTGATCTTGAAGGAAATGCCGCCATAAACTACCTGGTGCTGGTGAAATCGCCTCTGAGATGATTGTTTCTACGGGTGTCGATAAATTCCAACTTGGAGCAGAAAGGTCAGCCCTTACCAGATAACATGTCTTTCAGCCAGCTAATTAAAGGTTTGTTGGGAAGTGGAGGAACGCACTCGGGCGGGCTTGGAGGGAAGGCAGCAAATAGAGATTGGAGAGCCCAAAGCCAGCTTAGGGTTGGTGGAGAATGGACGCTTGGTGGAAGGGGAGCAGCACTGTTGGGGAAGGAACCACTGTCCCCGGGGAGTGAGGAGGGGGGCCTGGCTTGGCAGCCCTGTTTGCAGCAAGCTTGTCCCCAGATTGTGGGGACGTTGGGCTTTGACTCAGAATCGTCTCTCCTTTGCTGCGGGGGGCTGTGGGGCCGTGAGTGCAGAACTCACTTTCTGCCCACCGAGCTCGGGGTGCTGGGTGCTTGAAGGCACCCCATACTTGGTGCTCCCTGAAGAGCTTCAGGGCACCCCCAGTCCCAGGTGGGGGCACACACACCACCCTTGGGTTGGTTTGGAGTTTTAGGGGAAGCACATGGCCGGGCGCTGTTTGTTCCGCCAGCCTCCTGAGGGTGCAGATGTTTCCCATTCCTGGTAACTGACTAGGGCGGATCCCGCGGAAACAGAGCTCTCCCCGTTGTCTTCTCCCCACCCCCTCTCGGGGTTCTTCCTCTCTGCTGCCTCTGCCCATCCCTTCCCTGTGGGTCTCCCCTCCTTTCCCTGCTCCCAGATGTGAATTCCTAAAGTAGGGGGACAGGAGTTGCCAAGGTCCCAAGTCAGGAGGGACGGTTGAGCCTTGACCAGTTGTGAAGGCTCAGAAACGTGTGCGTGCCCAAGTGGGTATCGAAGAAAGCAACAGCCAGTGCTGAGCAACACCCGGACACGGGCACACAGCCACCACTGCCACGCACGGCAACACCCGGACACGGGCACACAGCCACCACTGCCACGCACGGCAACACCCGGACACGGGCACACAGCCACCGCTGCCACGCATGGCAACACCCGGACACGGGCACACAGCCACCACTGCCACGCACGGCAACACCCGGACACTGGCACTCAGCCACCACTGCCACGCACGGCAACACCCGGACACGGGCACACAGCCACCACTGCCACGCACGGCAACACCCGGACACGGGCACACAGCCACCACTGCCACGCACGGCAACACCCGGACACGGGCACACAGCCACCACTGCCACGCACGGCAACACCCGGACACGGGCACACAGCCACCGCTGCCACGCACGGCAACACCCGGACACGGGCACACAGCCACCGCTGCCACGCACGGCAACACCCGGACACGGGCACACAGCCACCGCTGCCACGCACGGCAACACGCGGACACGGGCACACAGCCACCACTGCCACGCACGGCAACACCTGGACACGGCCACACCCAGCCCACATGGCAACACCCGGACAGGGACACACAGCCACACACAGCCCACATGGCTACACCGAGACACGGCCACCCCTGGCTCATGTGGCAACACCTGGACACATACATAGACACCCCTGGCTCACATGGCAACACCCGGACACAGACACGGCCACCCACATGGCCACATCCAGACTCAGCCACACCCAGCCCACACAGCAACACCTGAACACAGACACAGCCACCCCAAGCCCACACAGTCACATCTGGACACAGATAAACAGACTCCCCAGCCCACACGGCAGCACCTGGACACAGACACATTGCCACCCCTGGTTCACAATGTAACACAGAAAACACACACAGCTGTCCTTGGCCCACGCAGAGCCACCTGCAGGAACAACTTGACACAGCAACCCTGGAGGACTCACAGAGACACATGTGGGCTTGGAAAACATGACAACCCACACCCACCTTGCCTGGAGGGTAACCACACACCTCCTCATGGGCTACACCACACTTGGAGGCTTCATCCGAGGCATCTGAGTGAGGACAGAAGCCCCAGCAAAGCAGGTGCCTATTCTCTGACCCCATCAGATCTGCTGGCCAGCCCCGTCCATGTGGAAATTTCTCCTCCCAGGAGCCCCACGGCTTGGCTCTTGTGCACCCACTTATGGCGAACCTGCCTCAGGAATGCACCTCAGGGATGTGCTGCCTGGGCCTTCCCACCATAGAACCTGCTTACCCCGGAACTCACGTGCCGTGTGGGCCTTCATGCCACAGAATGCACTTCCCCAGGAATTCATTGCAGGGACCTGCCTCATGGGCCTTCCTGCCACAGAACCCACTTCCCTGGGAATCCACCGCAGGGACAAGCCACATGGGTCTTCTCACCACAGAACCCGCTTCCCCAGGAACCCACTGCAGGGATGTGGTGCGTGAGCCCTCCTGCCACAGAACCTGCTTCCCCAGGAACCCACCTTAGGGACATGCCGTGTGGGCCCTCCCGCCACAGGACCTGCTTCCTCTGGGCCTGCGGCCTCCAGGTAGGTGGGTGGAATCACCTGGAAGCTGGCTCATCAAATGGCTGCCCCTGCTAGCCTCCCACCCCCTAGTCTGGGCTGGCCTGGGGCCCCGACTATTGACCAGCTACGTAAATGTCACTGACCGGCAGACCAGGGCAGGGAGATCAGAGCCTTCCACACACCTTGCTTTGTGGAAGCTGGGGGAACACTGGTGGTGGCGTTTGAGGTAACAAGGAGGACGGTCCCCGTAACCCCCCGTCTTTGAGACATGCAATTGGAGAGGCGGGTGGCAGGTGGCACCTGAGGTGGTCTTAGTGCTGCTCACCAGGCTGTGCCGGCCAAGAGCAACAGGCAGCGTAGTGATTGAGAGCTGCCTCATCAAGTGGCCGAAGCTGTTTGTCATGTGCTCCGCGTTGCATAGAAAGCTTCGTTTCAACAAATATCCAGAGTGAATGTCCAGGGAAATGTGGGTCATTTGGTTCCACACAGAGAGGCAGACAGCTGGCTCGGAGGACATGAGCCTCTCAGAGTCTTGACTCCATGGGGCAGGTGGCAAAGAGGAAGCAGGAACTGTCCGAACATAATCAGAGAAGCAGCTCTGTGCGTGGGACCTGAGACCCTCTGCCGTGTCGTCTGGGGATGGATGATACTCATTCTAGGGGTGGAGAGGTGTGAGATAAGGCGAGAGGTGGGAAGGGAATTTTTAACAGCGTTGTGGAGGTATGACTGACGGACAATGAGCTGCACATATTTACAATGTACAATATAAGTTTGACAAATGTGAACCCTTGCCACCGTCAAGATTGTGAACACGTCTTTGTCCCTGAAAATATCCTGGCATCCTTTTGTAATCCCTTCCTTTCATCCCTGCACCATCTCCACAAAACCTGGGCTCTGTTTTCCATCATGTTGTTTGCATTTTTCAGAATGTCGTGTGACTAGCATCATGCGGTGTGGATTTTTTCTCGGAGTCTGGGTTTTTTTGGCAGTGTTATTTTGTGATTCATCCACATTGTGTGCGTCCGTAGTTTGCTCCCTTTTATTGCTGAGTAATGCTTTGTTGTGTGAAGACACCACAGCCTGTTCATCCGTGTACTTGTTGGTGAGCGTTTGGGTTGCTTCCAGTTTGGGCTGTGATGCCTAGACCTGCTGTGAACATTCACAGACAGGTCTCTGTATGAACGTGTGCCTTCCCTTCTCTTGGCGACTGCTTAGGAATAGAATGGATGCCTCATCTGGTAAATGTCTTAGTCTGCCCAGGCTGCCGTAACAAAAATACCGGGGACTGGTGTTGGCTTAAGCAACAGAAATCAATTTCTTAGGGTCCTAGAGGCTGGGAAGTCCAAGATCAAGGTGCCAGCAGACTCAGTTCCTGATGAGGGCTCTATTCCTGGCCACCTCTTGCTGTATTTGCCCATGGCAGAGAGAGAAAGGCGGTGGGAAAGAGAAGACACAAGCTCCCTGGTGTGTCTTCTTATAAGAGCACCAACTGAAGCCTCCCCCGTCGTGACCGGATCACCTCCCAGAGGCCCCGTCTCCTCCAGATACCATCATATTGAGGGTTAGGATTTACACATCTGGATATGGGGGGGACACATACATTCTGTTCATTGCCATACATATGTTTAAGTTTTTCACTGCCAAACTGCCTTTCAAAGTGGTTGTATCATGTTACGTTCCCAGCAGCAGTGACTGAGAGTCCTCGTGGCGCTGCGTCCTCACCAGCACTTGGGTTGGTCCGTTTACTTTTAGCCATCTGAACAGGCCCGTGGCAGTATCTTATTGTGGTTTTAATTTGCATTTCCCTAATAACTAATTATGTGTAATACTTTTATCTGCTTCATTGCCATCGGCAGTTGTTCTGTTTCCGTTGTTGTTCTCCCTCCTTTCTCTCCTCCTTCCCTCCTTTCTTCCTCCCCTTCCTTCCTCTCTCCCTCCCTTCCCTCCCTCCCTCTTCCTCTTTCTCCTCCTCTTCCTCTTCTGCCTTCTTTTTTCTTCTTCATCTTTCTTCTTCTTCTTGGATCTCACTTTGTCATCCAGGTTGGTGTGCAGTGGTGCAATCATGGCTCACTGCAGCCTCAACCTCCTGGCCTCAAGTGACCCTCCTGCCTCAGCCTCCCAAGTAGCTGGGACTACAGGCACATGCTACCATGCTCAACTAATTTTTAATTTTTTTTTTTTAAGACGATATTGCATAGGCTGGCCTTGAACTCCTGGCCTCCAGCGATCAGCCTGCCTCAGCCTTCCAAAGTTCCGGGATTACAAGTGTGAGACACTGTGCCTGGCCCAGTAGATCTTCTTTAGTGGAGTATCTGTTCAAATATTTTGTTCATTTTTAATTGAGTTGTTTGTTTTCAGATGATTGAGTTTTGAGAGTTCTTTCATATATTATGGATATAAGGCTTTCATCAGATAGGTGATTTGTATGTGTTTTTTCCAGCGAGTGGCCACTTTTTACATTTTGCTAACATTGGGAGTTTCTTATTTTGTTGAAATTAAATTATTTTGCTCTTATATCAATCATGTTTTTGGTATTGTATCTAAGATTCTTTTCCTGACCTAACATCCCAAAGATTTCTCTTACGCTTTGTTCAAGCAGTTTTATAGTTTTGGTTCCTACATTTAGATCTCTCTGATCCATTTCTTTTTTTTTTTTTTTTTTTTTTAATACAGTATGTGCTGTGGCCTGAAGTTCTTTTCTGTTTGATTTTAGTGTGTGAATCTCTCCTTGTTCTAATACCGTTTTGAAATATTCTCTTTTTTGTACTAAATTAACTATGTTTTGGGGCTTTGCTGAAAATCAATGGGCCATATATGTGTAAGTCTACTTTGGACTCTATTCTGTCCCATTGATCTGTTTGCATCTTAACACCAGTGCCACACTGTTTTGATTACTGTAGCTTTACAACAGGTCTTGGAGTCAGATAACGTTAAGTCTTTCCCTTTGTTTGTTTCATAGTTGTTTTGGCTCTTCTAGGTCCCTTATAATTTCATATGCATTCTAAAATCATCTTGTCAATTTCTATTAAAAAAAAAAAGCTGGTTGAGATTTTGATTTGAAGTTGTGTTGAATCTGTAGATCAATTAGGGAAGAATTGAAATCTTAAGAGTATTGAGGCTTCTGATGATGGGTTTCTCTCTTTCTTCAGTCTTTAAACATTTCTCTCAGCAGTGTTCTCAAGTTTCTAGTGTCCAGGTCTTTCATAACCATGTCAGGCTCATCCCTATTTCTCATTTTTATGTTTTGATGCTATTGCAAATGGCATTTAAAATTTTTTGAATTTGTAAATGTTGGTGACTAGTGTGTAGAAACACAACTGATTTTTATATATTGTTCTACCCTGCAACCTTGCTAAATTCATTTATCAGTCTTACAGCTTTTTGAAAAATCTACTGAAGCTGGCATATGGTTTTTCTTCTTACATGTGCGATTTTAGCAAATTACACAGACTGACTTTCAAATGGCAAATCAGCCTTGCATTCCTGGGGCAAATACAACTTGTTCATTATGTCTTATCCTTTTCATTTTTGTTAGAATGGATTTGTTGACATTCTGTTATGAATTTCTGCATCTGAGTTCAAGAGAGAAACTCACTGGTCTCTGATGGTTTGGCTGGATCTCCCCATCAGGCACCAGGCTCGTGGGGTGCAAACATGGCCACATCGAACTGCTCCGTCAGGGCTGGGCATGGTGGCCCACATCTATAATCCCACCACTTTGGGAGGCTGAGGTGGGCGGATCGTCTGAGATCAGAAGATCGAGACCAGCCTGACCAACATAATGAAACCCTGTCTCTACTAACAATACAAAAATTAACCGGGCATGGTGGCGCATTCCTGTAATCTCAGCTACTCAGGAGGCTGAGGCAGGAGAATCCCTTGAACCCAGGAGGTGGAGGTTGCAGTGAGCCGAGATCGCACCACTACATTCCAACCTGGGTGAGAGAGCAAGACTCCGTGTCAAAAAATAAATAAATAAATAACTGCTCCATCAGGGACTGTGGGTAGTGGTATTTCCCACAGAAGGAGACTTTAGACAAGGCACCCTAAAACCCATCCCCTGTACGTGTGTGGGCCTGGAATTCTGGGAGGGTGTCATCTCCCTTCTCCCTCCCCTAAATGTGCACCCTGCTAGTGGAGGGTACCATTCCATCATGTGTTGGAGAGACCCCCATTTTGGGGGGCTGGGATTTGAGGGGCTTGTCAGGGCATACCCAGTTCATTCTCCTTCCTGAGGTACCCTCCTGAGATATGCACGAAGGGCCTAAGAAATATTCCTGCATTTTGACCCGTGAATCCCTGTTTCCAGACTCTCCTACAGAAATACTCTGTGATGTGGAAATGGATTTATCCACAGAGATGTTCAGCGCAGCATTGTTTACTAACTGGAAAAAGACAGGGCTAGAACTGAAATTTCCAAGAGGAGGGGACTGGCTGAGGAAATACCATTATGTCTGCTGAATGGAAGACCCCATAGCCATTAGAGTGACTTATGAAGATTGGAGCAACATCACACCTTGTCCTTAAATGAAAGTAGAAAAATAGGTTACAAAAATTCTATATATAGCTGTGTAAAAAATTCACCTAGAAAAGGAAGCCAGTGTGTGACAAAGGATAATTGGTTTCTGGGCAGTGCTCTCTTTTCCTTTCTCTAGTTTCCAAACTTTCTTGAAGGGATATCGACGACTATTGTGATTTTTAAAAAATCATAACTAAGAAAGGGAAGAGTAGAAGTTGCTGTCTCCAAGGCGGCCGCCCCCTGCTTGGCGAGGCTGGGGCGACGTGTCCAGTCTGGGCTGCGTGTTCGTCTGGGCCCAACGCTGCCCTCCTCTCTCTTTCAGGCTTTGGGAGTGATCACTGCAGTGCCTGTCACGGGTCCTCAGGTCAGCTCCTTGCAGAGGTTGGCCGGGCAAGGAGCGGCAGTGCTACCTCAGGTAAGCAGCCCTCACGCGGGCCCGGGGCATCTGTCTGTCTATCCCCGCAGTCTCTGTTCCTAACCTGTCAGCACCGAGGTTTCTGGTGGGCACTGGGACAGGCGGAACCCATGCCCTCTCAGCCAAACCTTCCCCTCTTACCTCCTGCACCCATTCTTCGATGGCAACATTTGGACCAGATACGTTTTTTTCAGCAAGGAATTCGGAAATCAATTCAGTGGGTCATGACCAGAATTTTAAAAAATTGAATAAATTAGGCCATACCAAAATAGAATGGAAATAATCAAGATGCATTCTACGCATTGTTTCTTGAACAACTTTTTTCCAGACTAGGTGACTACATAATGTGTATTTTTGACTATGGGTTATGGTCAAGAAATTTGAGACACTGTGGACGAGGGGATTCATTTCAGGCGCAGCACAGGTGCCCTGGCTTCTAGTCCAGGGTCCCCCGATTGGACTCCACCCTTTCCCCAGTCACCTGACCTCTCACCCTTCCTGGGGTGAGGCTTCTCACCTGCAGAGGGACTTCTAGTCCAGGGTCCCCCGATTGGACTCCACCCTTTCCCCAGTCACCTGACCTCTCACCCTTCCTGGGGTGAGGCTTCTCACCTGCAGAGGGACTTCTAGTCCAGGGTCCCCCGATTGGACTCCACCCTTTCCCCAGTCACCTGACCTCTCACCCTTCCTGGGGTGAGGCTTCTCACTTGCAGAGGGACTGGCGCAGGTGCTCGCTCCCTCCATCGGTGGCCGTGAGGGTTCTCAGGGGACCAAGCATTTGTAACCATGCCTGGTACAGAGCAAATGCCGGGTAATTATTAACCAATTCCCTTAGTGCCACAAGCTTAGCTTTGTTGAGCACCTGCTGAATACAGCATACTAGACCAAGGGCTGCCCAAGGGCTGCCAGTGGTAAAGACCAAGACCACCCCTGCCTGTCCTGGGGCTTCAGGGCTGGACAGATTCCCCCAACTCGAGGATGGCGAGAGGTGGCTCCCTGGGTGTCTCATCCACGTGGCAACTTTCCCTAAGTGTCCACTTGAGCTGAATCAGAGTCTAGAACAGGGGTGTCCAATCTTTCATTTCCCTGGGCCACATTGGAAGAAGAATTGTCTTGGGCCGCATATAAAACACACCAACAGTAACAGTAGCTGATGAGATAAAGGGAAAACAATTGCAAAAATAATCTCATAATGTTTTAAGGAAGTTTGAATTTGTGTTGGACCACATTCGAAGCCGTCCTGGACTGCATGTGGCCTGTGGGTGGGACAGGCTTGGTCTAGAGGGAGGACAGACAAGGAAAAACAGATATTGTGAGTCCAAGGTGATTGGGCTATGCTGGAAGGAGACATAGGGGTGGCGGGAGCCCTTAGGAGGCTTGCTGCACACGTGGTCAAGAAAGGCTTCCTGGAGGAGGCAGTGCTTGAGCTAGGCCTCAGAGTGAGAGGACATTGCAGGCTGAGATGGAGTTAGGCCTCAGAGGGAGAACCCGCCAAGAGGAGGGCGCAGGGTGAGAAATAGAGGCAGAGGTGGTAGGGAGAGCCCTGAGTCCAATCACTGAGGGAGTTATGGAGGTGGAGAGGCCACCGGGGGCCCCTGGGGACCTTAGAGTCAGGCTTTCCCTGTTGGTGACGTGTGGGCAGCAGGGAGCTATATGAGGCTTCAGAGCAAGGGAGGCTCCAGGGAGAGGCTGCCAATCAGGGCCAGTGCTATTTCCCTCCGTGCTGCACCCACCCTTCCTCCTCTCTCTCTTCTGCCTCCTGGACCTCTGTCTCCAGTTTTATCCCTGCTGTCCCCACCCCACAAACGTCTGCACCTGCCATTGGCCTGCTGGCCTCCAGGATGGTCAGCTCGGGCCAGAAGGTGTCCAGTGCGTGCTGGGTCTAGCTGCTGGCTGCTGCTGTCCCAGGAGGCTCTCAGGGATCAGAGCAAGCAGGCTGTGATGGAGCCAGCCTGGCGGAGTGGCCACAGAGAAAGGAGAGAGGGTGAGGACAGGGTGGCCCCTGGGGCCTTCTGGCCTGGGGCTGCACACAGGCTAGGGGGACACAGGCTGAAAGGCTGTAAGCTCCAGGGTCCCCGTAGGTGTTCTCGCTGGGGTGGCTCGGGCAGATCCTCAGCTCCCAGCTGAACTTAGTTCCTGTGTCTGGCATCTGATTCACACTGGCTTACTGATGCCCAGAGTCTGCTTACATAGGGTGGGCAGCCAGGGGCAACTGGAACATGTGGGCAAACCCCAGATACCAGGGAGGTGCCGACAGAACACAGAATGGCCACTGCCACAGCTGAGGTCCTCACTGACCACCACTGGGGCATCCATCTGCCCCCATGCCGGTCCTCTTCAGAGGCGAAGAGCAGCAATTTCCCAGCGGGTGAGTGTCTGCAGCTGAGGGCTGGCAGGACCGAGAAGAAGGATGCTTTCTGAAGTTTTCCTCCTTTGACATTGGAGTTTGTGTTGGGCTGTAAGCCTGGCACCGGGGGCCGAGGGCAGAGTGGCAGGAAGCCAGGCTGGTCACATCACCTGCCCATGGTCTGGCCAGGGCCCTGATGTGGGAGGCCAGGCTCATTGTGCTAAGGATTCAGCACAGCAGGGGACACAGACATCACTAGACTCAAGGGCCATTTCTGTGTCAGACACTGGCGGGGAGCTCACAGACGTGATGCCACCCAACCAAAGAGGCCACTGTCCCCCGGTGACTTCCCTAAGACCACAGGGCCCTGTAAGAGCCACCCTGGACCACTCCCTCCACATGCGCCACTGGACACAGGGTGGAAGGAGATGGGTGGGGCAGCACAGCCTCTGTTCCCTCACTGATGCCAGACAGGCTTGCAGAAGCCCTGGCTCAAGCCCCACTGCCCTGATGATAACGACTGTAGCGTCATATTCCCGGTGAGCCTCCACTGCACGCCTCAGTTTGTTCTTCTGTAGAATAGGACAGGATGCCCACTCTGCAGTGTGGGTGCAGCAGGGCTCAGATGAGAAGGCAGGTCTTGGACCTTCTCCTCCTCTACCAAGTACCAGCTCGGCCAGAGAGACCCCCACCCAGGCGGCGCTGAAGGAAATGAGAGGCAGACACCCAGACAGAACAGCAAAGTGGGTCTGTCTGGGGGGCCGGCAGCCTACAGAACTGAGAGCCTCGGGCTGACAGCATTCTGGGTCGAAGCCTCGAGCAGATGCTCATCCATGTAGTTATTCTCTCTGAACAGGTGATTATTATTAACAAACAGGTGTGCTGTATTTTCTCATAACAAAAATCTACAACACAGGCAGCTGGTGCCCGCTTACCACTGATAACAAACAAGCTGCAAGGTATTCACGAGGGAGCCACGGGGGCAGGGGCAGATACCTTAAAGAATTGTTTTAACCAGCTGGGCGCGGTGGCTCACGCCTGTAATCCCAGCACTTTGGGAGGCCATGGCGGGTGGATCACGAGGTCAAGATATCGAGACCATCCTGGTCAACAAGGTGAAACCCCGTCACTACTAAAAATACAAAAAATTAGCTGGGCATGGTGGCATGTGCCTGTAATCCCAGCTACTCAGGAGGCTGAGGCAGGAGAATTGCCTGAACCCAGGAGGCGGAGGTTGCCGTGAGCCGAGATCACGCCATTGCACTCCAGCCTGGGAAACAAGAGCGAAACTCCGTCTCAAAAGAAAAAAAAAAGAATTGTTTTAACCAGTGTGTGATTTACACATTGTCCTGCCACTTTGGAATGCCCCAAGTAGTTTTTGACTTGGAGCGGAGGACTAGCTTTTTCTTGCCATCATTTTTCCTGGCAAGCAATATATTCTATCATACACCCTGCATTCATCAACATTCATAAACTGAACATCTCTCAACACCCGTCCCCTTGTCTCTAGGGACGTGCTGTTGGCATGGACCTCCCAGGGTTGGCGTGTCCTGCTCTGGGGCATGTGGTGCTCCTGGTTCCGTGCATGGGGTCCGTGGTGGTAGCTCTGAGGGTGGGAATTCTACCCATCATCAGGAACACTGCTGGGTGAGGGGTGGGGGCCACTCAGTCAAGTACACCTAGCACTTCCTGTGTGTTTTTTCTTCCGACCCCGGTAAGTCTCATTGCCCCATGCACATGAGGGATCTGGCCCAGTTCAGGTGTGTCACCAGGACCCCAGAGGAGCCAGGGTTGGCCCCAAACAGTCTGTCCAGAGCCCTGGCCTGAACCTAGCTGCCCACCTTCACTGTTGTTGGAGACTGCCACAGCAGTCACCCGTGCACAGCTCTGTGGTTTTCATGGGAGCACAGCTGCAGCCCCCACCCAGATGGAGAAGCAGAACTGGGCAGGGCCCAGGAGCCCTCGCAGCCCCTCCCAGTCCTGGCCGAGGGGCAGCACTTTCCAGACTTCCAAGGCCAAAGGGGGCTTTGCTGCTTGGGACTTGATCTGCAGGGATCCTACTGCACAGACTGTCCCCTCGTGTCCATCCTCCCCGCTGCTCTTCACCGTCTTCTCTGAGTGCAGCTGGGAGGGTCTGGGGTCCAGAGCAGCCCTTCCTGAGTCCTGTGGCCAGTCGGTGCAAGCCCAGGAGGAGAGGGGCATTGGGGTCAAGGTCTCACCCACTGTGAGGCTGTGATGGGCTCTGCTCTTTCCAGTGCTACACACGCCCCTTGAATATAGGGAGTCTCGGAGCCAGGGTGGCTCCTCCCCTGCACTCCTGGTGTCCGCCTGTCTGACCACACACCTGTCCCTTCTTCCCAGGTTAGGCCAAAGACTCTGATTCCAGACAGCCTCCCCATTGCCCCGGGCCGGGACCGGCCACCCAAGCAGCCCCCAGCATTCCAGAAGGCCACCGTGGTCAGCATCAAGAACCCCAGCCCAGCCCTCCCCACTGCCAATAACACTGTCAGCCATGTGCCAGCACCCGGCAGCCAGCCTCAGGCCCTCGCCGAGCCCTCCGCCCTCACCTCTCCGCTGACCAGTGCCGGGGTGGCCTACGCCATCATCTCCACCTCCCCCAGCAATGCCACCGCCATGGCCCCCAGCACCGCTGTGTCTGTGGTCAGTGACAGCATCAAAGTTCAGCCTCTCCTCATCAGTGCTGACAACAAGGTGAGTGCCCACAGCAGGCTCCAGAAAGGGTGTGCAGCCACGTACAGGAGGCTGAGGGCAATCATACAGGAAGGGCCAAATGAACACACCTAGGCAGAATGAATGTCCAGGAGGCGGAATGATCAAGTGTCCAAATGAATGAACAGGAGAGAATGAATGAATGGAGATGAATGGAGTATGAACACATGATTAAGGGATGAACCAGTGAAGGAATGAATGAACACGTGATCCAAAGATAGTGTGGCTGAAGGAATTAACACCAGTGGAAAAGGAGTGATTGGTCAATGAATGAATTTATTCAAATGATTAACCGATTAATGACATGTGGCTGAATGGGTGATTAGAAGAGATATTGATTCTCTGTCTCTGCTGGTGGAGTCGGACGGTCAAGGGTTTTTTTTTTTTTTGAGATAGAGTCTCGATCTGTTGCCGAGGCTTGAGTGCAGTGGCACGATCTCGGCTCACTGCAACCTCTGCCTCCCACGTTCAAGTGATTCTCCTGCCTCAGCCTCCCGAGTAGCTGGGATTCCGGGCGAGTGCCACCATGCCCAGCTAATTTTTGTATTTTTAATAAAGATGGGGTTTCACCATGTTGGTCAAGCTGATCTCAAGCTCCTGACCTCATGATCCTCCCGCCTCAGCCTCCCAAAGTGCTGGGATTACAAGAGTGAGCCACTGCACCTGGCCAAGGCTGTTTTTACCCCACTGCCCAAGTGCACAATCTCCCATAATTCCTTTGCCAAGATTTAAAGCTAAAACTAAGATCCTCCCGCTGCTCCCTCCGAGCTCCTGGTGGTTATTTATGCTGTTTGAGATCTTTGGGGCTGCCTCGTCCCTGCCACCTCCTGTCTATGGCCTCTTTCTCTCTGTGCCTTATTTGGGGTCTGCCAGGCCATCCCTCTCTTGCTTATGGCTGGGGTGCCTTCTGCTTCCCCAGCCTGGATGTTGACGGCTGACCCTCATGTGACCCGGTGCTGTGGCACCCAGTACCTTCCCAGGAGTCCTGCGCTTGCAGGCCCTCCCACCCACTCAGAGAATTCAGTCTGAGGAGTTGTCACGGGCCATGGCAGGATGGCAGGTGTGTCCCAGGAAGGCATCTGATCCAGGCTGGGTGCTTAGCAGATGTTGGAAGGAGTGTGTGTCTCCCTGCAACCGCACCAGCTTTCCATGTTGGCCGTTTAAACACCATTTTTGCTCATTTACTGGACACATGCCAACGCCTCATTGTTAAAAGTTGAATTCCCTTGGTTGCTGTTAAGCTCAAGTGCTTTCTTACACTTCTTAAGAATTCAGTCTTCTCATGTGGGACTTGAGAATATTCTCTGCCCTTTTTTTCTATTGGAGATCTTAAATGTTTTTCTTCCCGTGAATATAAAGAGGGACATTTTTTCCATACAGAGATTATGAGGTTTTAAAAATGTGATAGAAAGAGGAAGACAGAGCTTCCCTTAAGCCAGCAGAAAAATGGGACATGTTTTCTCTTTGTGCCCAAAAGCCTCAAAGTCATAAGACAGTCACCACCTGTGCTTAGGGGAAAACAGAAAAACCCCCAAGTTCAAGTAATTCTGAGTTTGAGCCAGACTATGGCTGATGCATCCCAGAGAATTCCTCTTCCTCAGAGCCATGAGATCCAACAGTTCTTTCCCAGTTTCCTGTTCAAAGAAATAAAATGGTAGAGCTAGAGATGGAGCGGATCCTGGCCCCGGGAGAGGATGGCTGGATAGGTGCATTTCAGGTCGATCTTCAGCATCACACCCTTTCATCAAACCAGAGCATCCCTTGAGCCCCAAGAAAGGCTGGCTAATTGGTGGGGGCGGGGGGGGATGTCGCAGGGTGGCATTGGGAGACCCCGTCGCCTCCCCCATCCACCGTGTGAGGGGCCTCCTGGAAGTAAAAAAAATAGAACATTATTCCCACCTGTGCCCCCAAGCCAGGCTTGAGTGTCTCAGACCCTGTGACAAGGGGAGGGAGAAGTGCCGCCAGTCTGACCCGGGGGGCTTCCCAGGACCTCTGCCTCCTGACCGGATGGCAAGGAACAAGTCTGAGCTCTCGTGGCCTCAGTTCACCTGCCTCTGGGCTGGGGATGAGAAGTCCTTGCTGCCTGAATGTGCGCAGCCTCCCTGGGGAGAGGCATGGCCAGTTTCACTGATGACCAGCCTGACTCTCAGAAGCAGTGACTTCCCTGAGGAAGATTCCCATACAGCTGGGAAACGGTGGGGCAGGACTGGAACCCAGGACCTCCAGATTCTTAAACCAGGCCGGGTTCTCGTGCAGACCCTCCCCATGGTGGAAAAGGGTGTCAGGAGGGGCTGGTGCTGGACACACAGTGGTGTAAACCACCCAGTTCCCAGGGATCTGCCCTCCCAGGATAGCCCGACCCAGGCTCTGTACTCCCCAACCCCTGCCCTGTGCCCTACCAGCTACCTCCCCGGCCCCCTCACTCTTCCCTTCCTCCCCGTGCCCCTCACCCTCCCTCTCAGCCTCCTCCACCCGTCCTCTCTTCCTCTCACCCTTCCCTCCCATCACTGTCCCCTTCACCCCTCCACGGCATCTTCCAGGTCATTATCATCCAGCCTCAAGTGCAGGCGCAGCCCGAGAGCACAGCAGAGTCACGGCCGCCCACAGAGGAGCCATCTCAGGGAGCTCAGGCCACCAAAAAGAAGAAGGAAGACCGGCCCCCGACCCAGGAGAACCCCGAGGTAGGATGGCCTTCTCCGGAGGGCCCAAGCCCTGCTCAGCCCGTGGGTGCCATCTGAGGCTGCTGTGCATACCGGGGATAGCTTCACTCTGGGATGGTCCTGCCAAGCCACGGGCAGAGCTGCTCTGTGCAATGGGTGCCCAGGTGTGGCCTCGCCCACCAAGCCCAGGTCTTGGCTGTTCTATCTCAGGGAGATGTTGGCTGAACGGCAGTGTGGGGCACTGGTTAACACAGATTCTAGAACCATTCTTCCTGGGTCCTGTACTGCCCATTTCCAGCGGCGTGACCATGGACAGTTCACATCTGTTTGCTCATCTGTAAGGTGGGAATGGCAGGGCCTCCTTCCTCCCAGGGCTGCTGGGAGGATTTTGTGAGTTCATGTCTGCTGAGCCCCCTGGACAGCACCTGGCAAGGACTTTCGGCCATTATACCCCATCCCAGGGTCCCTGACTGTGGGCCCCTCCATCCTGAGTCCAGGAGGGTAAGGGGCTCCCAGCCCTGAAGCAGCCCCTGCCTCTTATCTGCCATGGCCAGTCCTGGGTATGTAGAGGTAACCAGAGCAGGACCCTGGGCACTGTAGAGTAGCTGTGCCCCTGGCTGGCATGAGAGGTGCAGATGGCACCTGAAGCTTCCTGGAGAACTTGCCAGAAATTGCCTGTAACTCCACGTGCCCTACACACCTTCTGAAGGAGGCCAGATAAATAAGCTCATATCGAACCATCCAGATGCATAGTGGACCCACAGCCTCGGCACTGCTGGGGACAGCAGCTGACTCAGGGCCGTCCTTTGCTGAATGGGTGGTGGCAGCAGCTGTGCCGGAGCCCGGTCCTCGGCACCCTAGGCCAACACCAGCCCCACACCCTCCTCTCTGGGTCTTTTCCATTCAACCCTCCCCACACGGTTTCCATTTCTTTTTTTTCTTTCTTCCTTTTTGTTTTCTTTTGAGATAGAGTCTCGCTCTTTGACTGTTGCTGGAGTGCAGTGGCACCATCATAGCTTGCTGCAACCTCAGCCTCCCACCTCAGCCTCCCGCCTCAGCCTCCCACGTAGCCTGGACCACAGGTGCACACCACCACTCTTGGCTAATTTTTTTAATATTCTGTAACCGTTTTCACGCTGCTGAGAAAGACATACCCAAGACTGGGCGATTTACAAAGGAAAGAGGTTTAATGGGGAACGCAACAGTTCCACATGGCTGGGGAGGCCTCACATTCATGGCAGAATGCAAGGAGGAGCCAGTCACATCTCACATGGATGGCGGCAGGCAAAGAGAGAGCTTGTGCAGGGAAACTCCCATTTTTCGATCCCTCAGATCTCATGAGATTTACTCACTCTCACAAGAACAGCATGGGAAAGACCTGCCCCATGATTCAGTTACTTCCCAGCAGGTCCCTCCCACAGCACACAGGAATTCAAGGTAAGATTTGGATGGGAACACAGCCAAACCGTATCTCAGGGTTTCTCCATGTTGCCCAGGCTTGTCTCCACTTCCTGGCCTCAAGCCTCAAGCAGTCCTCCAGCCTCGGCCTCCCAAAGTTCTGAGATTACAAGTGTGACCCACCAAGCTCAGATTCAGTCTCCTTTTCCCTCCCTGCTGTGCCCTTCATTTCACAAGATTGAGTTGGGACATGTTGCCCCCCAGCAGTGGTTTCTAACCACCCTGTCCCCAACAGCAGCACCCCACCCTGGACCCCGGTCCCCTGCAGCTCCCAATGATTCTTCCCATCAATGTACTGTTGTTACCAAAGGAAACCTGTCGTCCATCCCTTCACTTTTTCCTTTAGTTGTCGAGCATGCCTTCGAGTTTGCTCCCTGCTGGGCTCTGTGCCAAGGGATGGGGACATCAGGATGCAGGCAGCCATGATCCTTGCCCTTGAGAAACTCGCTTCCATGGGTAGAGACAGAAATGGCTACAAAATACTCTAACGGGTTTGAAAACGTCATCGTCATGAGAGTATTCTAAATGAGGGGCTGCAGGAGGTGAGGGCAGAGGGAGGGAGCTGTTTTCTCCTGGAAGGACTGAGGAAGGCTTTGGAGGGAAGGGGCATGGTCTGTAGGGGTAGAGGAGTTGCTAGGATCGAGCAGAGAACAGGAGGCAGAGGGGAGCTCACCAGCCAGAGGGTACTGCGTGGGCAGCGTCGTGGGTGTGGGAGAGGACTCCACACACTCAGAGCAGTCAGCTGGGCTTTTGGACCGCAGTAGAGGGTGAAGACAGACGTCGGAACCTTGTCCTGGAGGGCCTGAAGGCAGACTGCCAAAGTGGAGCTTTATTCTCAGATAATGGGGAGCTATGGAATATCTTTGAGCAGAAGAATGACTTGATTATTGTCCTTCAACATGTCCAAAAACCAACCAAGTCAAAGAGCTGCTAAGTGAGGCTGCGGTGTGAGCCCGGTCTCCTGTGCGGCCCTGTGCGAGGCTGTGGTGTGAACCAGGTCTCCTGCGCGGCCCTGTGCGAGGCTGCTGTGTGAGCCCGGTCTCCTGTGCGGCCCTGTGCGAGGCTGCTGTGTGAGCCCGGTCTCCTGCGCGGCCCTGTGCGAGGCTGCTGTGTGAGCCCGGTCTCCTGCGCGGTCCGGCCCTGTGCGAGGCTGCGGTGTGAACCAGGTCTCCTGCGCGGCCCTGTGCGAGGCTGCGGTGTGAACCAGGTCTCCTGCGCGGCCCTGCGCGAGGCTGCTGTGTGAACCAGGTCTCCTGCGCGGCCCTGCGCGAGGCTGCTGTGTGAGCCCGGTCTCCTGCGCGGCCCTGCGCGAGGCTGCGGTGTGAGCCCGGTCTCCTGCGCGGCCCTGCGCGAGGCTGCTGTGTGAACCAGGTCTCCTGCGCGGCCCTGCGCGAGGCTGCTGTGTGAGCCCGGTCTCCTGCGCGGCCCTGAGCGAGGCTGCTGTGTGAGCCCGGTCTCCTGCGCGGCCCTGCGCGAGGCTGCTGTGTGAGCCCGGTCTCCTGCGCGGGCCTGCGCGAGGCTGCTGTGTGAGCCCGGTCTCCTGCGCGGCCCTGCGCGAGGCTGCTGTGTGAACCAGGTCTCCTGCGCGGCCCTGCGCGAGGCTGCTGTGTGAGCCCGGTCTCCTGCGCGGCCCTGCGCGAGGCTGCGGTGTGAGCCCGGTCTCCTGCGCGGCCCTGCGCGAGGCTGCTGTGTGAACCAGGTCTCCTGCGCGGCCCTGCGCGAGGCTGCTGTGTGAACCAGGTCTCCTGCGCGGCCCTGCGCGAGGCTGCTGTGTGAGCCCAGTCTCCTGCGCGGCCCTGCGCGAGGCTGCGGTGTGAACCAGGTCTCCTGAGCGGCCCTGCGCGAGGCTGCTGTGTGAGCCCGGTCTCCTGTGCGGCCCTGCGCGAGGCTGCGGTGTGAGCCCGGTCTCCTGCGCGGCCCTGCGCGAGGCTGCTGTGTGAACCAGGTCTCCTGCGCGGCCCTGCGCGAGGCTGCTGTGTGAACCAGGTCTCCTGCGCGGCCCTGCGCGAGGCTGCTGTGTGAGCCCAGTCTCCTGCGCGGCCCTGCGCGAGGCTGCGGTGTGAACCAGGTCTCCTGAGCGGCCCTGCGCGAGGCTGCTGTGTGAGCCCGGTCTCCTGCGCGGCCCTGCGCGAGGCTGCGGTGTGAGCCCGGTCTCCTGCGCGGCCCTGCGCGAGGCTGCGGTGTGAGCCCGGTCTCCTGCGCGGGCCTGCGCGAGGCTGCTGTGTGAGCCCGGTCTCCTGCGCGGCCCTGCGCGAGGCTGCTGTGTGAACCAGGTCTCCTGCGCGGCCCTGCGCGAGGCTGCTGTGTGAGCCCGGTCTCCTGCGCGGCCCTGCGCGAGGCTGCTGTGTGAGCCCGGTCTCCTGCGCGGCCCTGTGCGAGGCTGCTGTGTGAGCCCGGTCTCCTGCGCGGCCCTGTGCGAGGCTGCTGTGTGAGCCCGGTCTCCTGCGCGGCCCTGTGCGAGGCTGCGGTGTGAACCAGGTCTCCTGCGCGGCCCTGTGCGAGGCTGCGGTGTGAACCAGGTCTCCTGCGCGGCCCTGCGCGAGGCTGCTGTGTGAACCAGGTCTCCTGCGCGGCCCTGCGCGAGGCTGCTGTGTGAGCCCGGTCTCCTGCGCGGCCCTGCGCGAGGCTGCGGTGTGAGCCCGGTCTCCTGCGCGGCCCTGCGCGAGGCTGCTGTGTGAACCAGGTCTCCTGCGCGGCCCCGTGCGAGGCTGCGGTGTGAACCAGGTCTCCTGCGCGGCCCCGTGCGAGGCTGCTGTGTGAGCCCGGTCTCCTGCGCGGCCCCGTGCGAGGCTGCGGTGTGAGCCCGGTCTCCTGCGCGGCCCCGTGCGAGGCTGCGGTGTGAGCCCGGTCTCCTGCGCGGCCCCGTGCGAGGCTGCGGTGTGAGCCCGGTCTCCTGCGCGGCCCCGTGCGAGGCTGCGGTGTGAGCCCGGTCTCCTGCGCGGCCCCGTGCGAGGCTGCGGTGTGAGCCCGGTCTCCTGCGCGGCCCCGTGTGAGGCTGCGGTGTGAGCCCGGTCTCCTGCGCAGCCCTGTGCGAGGCTGCTGTGTGAGCCCGGTCTCCTGTGCGAGGCTGCGGTGTGAGCCAGGTCTCCTGCGCGAGGCTGCGGCGTGAACCAGGTCTCCTGCGCGGCCCTGCACCTCATCACCTCAATGAAGTCGGTTCCGGCTGGGCGTGGGGGCTCACACCTGTAATCCTAGCACTTTGGGAGGCCAAGGCAAGTGGATCACCAGAGTTCGGGAGTTTGAGACCAGCCTGACCAACATGGAGAAACCCCATCTCTACTACAAATATAAAATTAGCCAGGCGTGGTGGTGTGTGCCTGCAATCCCAGCTACTTGGGAGGCTGAGGCAGGAGAACTGCTTAAATCCAGGAGATGGAGGTTGCAGTGAGCCGAGATCATGCCATTGCACTCCAGCCTGGGCAACAAGAGTGAAACTCCATCTCAAAAAAAAAAAAAAATAGTCCATTCCATTCTGTGGCAGCATCTGAGCACCTGCATGTGCACGGTGAGGCCTGGCCCCACTTGTAGCCCAAAGTTCCCATGATGACCCTTCTGTCCTCTCTTGGGGTTCAGCTGCCTCCTTAATATTTGGAAAGGCATTCTGGGTGGATTCTCTTTGTTCTCTCGAAGTATTTAATGTATCTTAGTCAATTATTATGCATTTATACAATTAGTATAATTATATCTAATTACCTAATTAGTGTAAACATATGCGATGACTTAAATAGATAGAACTTATAATTACAGCACATATGGGAATAAAAATCCTTATTAAAGTTGATTTTAAAAGAAGACTGAGGCTGGGCGTGGTGACTCACACCTGTAACCCCAGCACTTTAGGAGGCCAAGGCAGGCAGATCACCTGAGGTCAGGATGGCTACAGAGTACTCCAACGGGTTCAAAAACGTCATGTGTCATGAGAGAATTCTAAATGAAGGGCTGCAGGAAATCAGGGCAGAGGGAGAGAGCTGTTACCTCCTGGAAGGACAGAGGAAGGCTTCAAGACCAGCCTGGCGAACATGGCGAAACCCTGTCTCTACAAAAATACGAAAAATTAGCCTGTAATCCCAGCTAGGAGGCTGAGGGGGGTGAATTGCTTGAACCCGGGAGGCAGAGGTTGCAGTGAGCAGAGATCCCACCATTGCACTCCAGCCTGGTGACAGTGCAAGTCTCCATCTCAAATAAATACATAAATGCCAAGAAGAGCTGTGCTGCACAGACTGCTAGACTTTGAACCTGTCAGTGAAGTGTCTGTTAGATCCTAGAAGCCCGACAACAGCAGCTGCCCCAGAAACGTCACGGGATGAACCAGTCAGGAGCCCAGGGTCAGCCGGTAGGGGTGTGGATTTCTGTGAAGAAACATGATTGGTGACTTTGCCATCAGCGCGGCTCCCCAGGAAGTGGCACTTGCCCTCAGCAGGGCACGTGCGGGACAGCCAGCCCAGGAGGTGCTTGGAGCCATGCTAAATGGCAACAGGGGCTGCGGCAGAAGGGGACGTTGAGTCCAGCAGTGTCCCCGAGTGACTCATTCACCGTGGAAGTAGTATTTCAGTAGCTCTGAAATCCCACGAGGTCCATGCGGGGAAGTGCAGAACGAGATAGGACCACCTAGGAGAGCGCTAGCTGCCACCTGTTCCTTCTCAGCATTTGTCAGTTTCAGGCCTCACAGGAAGCAGCCTCTGCATCGGGGACTGTTGTTAGCCCGTGGTACAGATGGGGACACTGGGGCCCAGAAGCACTGATCCTCAGAGGTGGGAGCCATACCCAGGTGTCTGGCCTCAGAGTCTGTGCCGTGAAGCTTTGCTACTGGAGATGCTGCCTCTGCCTTTGGTCAGGCTGAGTGGAGGTCAGATTTGGGGTGAGAATCAACTGCTTGGGACCCAAACTGCCCAGTCTTGAAGAGGCTGCCTGATACTTTGAGTTCTCATCCTTCCCTGATTTTCCTGGGCTTCTGGCTCCTAACCCAGGGTGCTCTCTGCTCCCTCCTGTCCCAAGCCCCATAGCCTTCCTTAGGACAGAGCTGCAGCCCTCTCCGTGGCCACCCATTATGCTGGTCACAGCCAGCATCTGAATGAGTCTGGCTGCCCTCAGATTGGCACATGCTCTGCATGGGGCAATTAGAGCTAGGTCCCAGTCCCACACTAGCCCGGACTGCAGCCCAGCCCTGCACCTCTCTGGACAAGCCCCGTTCACACATGTTTCGTCCCTGTGCCTGGCCCTCCTTCCTGTCTCATATCTGCCCAGGGCTGCTGCAGTGGACCTTGGCTGGCCTCCCTGCCCCTGGATGGTTTCTGCCCTGTCTATTAACCCTGCAAATGATCTTCCCAAAATTCAGCAATAACTAAGTCACTCCCTCTCTTAAAATCCATCCAAGCACCCAGTCCATCAGGAAGGCTCTGGGTTCTCACATGAATGGACCCCTGTGTTTCAAACCCACAGCAACCACAGATACAGTGGAGAGACAGAGACGTGATAATGATGGAGCTGAATGTTGCTGTGTCCCTAAGACACGGCAGCTGGGGACCAGCATCCTCAGCCATCGGGCTCCAGGTTCAGAGTGCAGTAAGGGCGACCCTGAAAGTGGGCAGCTCACACAGGGCAGTGGGTTCCAAGAATTCCCTGGGCAAGAGACAAGTGGACTAGGCTCCTCTGCTGGTCTGGGCCACTGCCGGACCTGGGGAGGTGGCCAACACTGAGGCAACTGCAAACTTGCTGAAAGGGAAGGTCAGTGCCAGAGACAGCAAAGGAAAATTGTGCCCAGATGAGTCTCGACAGAATTCCAACATACATGAGATCGCACACCAAGGGCGTCGATCAATGAGATCGACATTTGGAACATGAATTTATTCCAGATGAAGTCAGTTGTGCTAAATAGCGACAGCTTTTACACAAGTGCTTAGGATGCTCAAAGAAAGGAGTAATATCTAAAATGAATAAAAAAGAAGCACAGAAATCAGGGAAATAAGATTAAACATAAAAATTTGAAAAACTGATCATGAAGAACATGGCGATTGGATGCAATTTGAAAAGCTTACTAGACAGCAGGAGCAGAGATCATTAGCTTTGGAATAGGACACCATGCATGTGGCATACAGATGCAAACATGTAAGAGGAAAACCCGGGCTGACCACGGTGGCTTACGCCTGTCATCCCAGCACTTTGGGAGGGCAAGGCAGGAGGATCACCTGACGTCAGGAGTTCAAGACCAGCCTGACCAACATAGAGAAACCCATCTCTACTAAAAATACAAGATTAGCAGGGCATGGTGGCGCATGCCTGTAATCCCAGCTACTTGGGAGGCTGAGGCAGGGGAATTGCTTGAACCTGGGAGGCAAAGGTTGCAGTGAGCCAAGATCGTTGCCAGTCCAGCCTGGCAACAGAGTGAAAGTCCCCCCAAAAAAGAGAAAGCAAGGAAAAACCCAGGAGCAGGTAGGGACAGAAAGCAAGTGGGGAAACCTCACTTTCATCTCATGGGGATTTCAGCAGGAGGGAGTGGGTGTGGGGCGATGGGGCAGGTGGAGAAGCGAAGCTGAAGAATGTCCCAGGATTGAAGAGCACCAGTTTTGTGTTTTCAAATCAAAAGAAGACTCTGTCTCTCAGGCACGACTAATAAAAGCAAATCCAGGAAGCTAGAAATTGATGTCAAAGATAAAGAGAAAAATCATAAAAACTCCCAGGGCAAAAACAGCGGAATAACTGACGTGCAGGGGCCTCCAGCAGCCTCGGCCCGACCACCGCAGAGCAGTAAATTTCTGCAGACTGCAGAGGGAAAGTCACTGCCAAGTCAGTATTTTATGCCCAGTTAAGTTGTTTTTCAAGAGCAAGGACGAAAGACATTTTGTACATAGGAAGACTAAGGGTTTTATCACCCACAGACTATCCTTAAAAGAACTGCTTTAGCCAGAAGATGGTGAAGCCAGAGACAGCCAGTGGGTATAAGAAACAACAGTGGGTGTGTAGACTGCTAAATTACAGGTAGATGTATTTAAGTCTGCACTGCAAAAGAAAAAAACAGTTTTGTTTTATAAAGCAGATAAACGGAACATTCTAGGCAACAGTAACAAATTGGTCGGAGGTGATGTTGTAGAGGGAGTTAAGATGTGCTGGCCGGGCGCAGTGGCTCACACCTGTAATCCCAGCACTTTGGGAGCCCGAGGCTCGCGCCCGTAATCCCAGCACTTTGGGAGCCCGAGGCTCACACCTGTAATCCCAGCACTTTGAGAGCCCGAGGCTCACACCTGTAATCCCAGCACTTTGGGAGCCCGAGGCTCGCGCCCGTAATCCCAGCACTTTGGGAGCCCGAGGCTCACACCTGTAATCCCAGCACTTTGAGAGCCCGAGGCTCACACCTGTAATCCCAGCGCTTTGAGAGCCCGAGGCTCACACCTGTAATCCCAGCGCTTTGAGAGCCCGAGGCTCACATCTGTAATCCCAGCGCTTTGAGAGCCCGAGGCTCGCGCCCGTAATCCCAGCACTTTGGGAGCCCGAGGCTCACACCTGTAATCCCAGCGCTTTGAGAGCCCGAGGCTCACACCTGTAATCCCAGCACTTTGAGAGCCTGAGGCTCACACCTGTAATCCCAGCGCTTTGAGAGCCCGAGGCTCACACCTGTAATCCCAGCGCTTTGAGAGCCCGAGGCTCACACCTGTAATCCCAGCGCTTTGAGAGCCCGAGGCTCACACCTGTAATCCCAGCGCTTTGAGAGCCCGAGGCTCGCGCCTGTAATCCCAGCGCTTTGGGAGCCCGAGGCGGGCGGATCACTTGAGGTCAGGAATTGAGACCATCCTGGCCAACATGGTGAAATCTCATCTCTACTAAAAATACAAAAAATTAGCTGGGCATGGTGGCGCGTGCCTGTAATCCCAGCTACTCAGGAGGCTGAGGCTGGAGAATCACTTGAACACAGGAGGCGGAGATTGCAGTGAGTCAAGCTCACACCACTGCACACTCCAGCCTGGGCGGCAGCGTGAGGATCTGTCTCAAAAATAAGAACATGCCAAGACCAGTGTAGTTTGGGGAAGAAGAATAGAAATAACAAATAACCCCAGAGAGCGAGTGGATCACGAGGTCAAGAGATCAAGACCATCCTGGTCAACATGGTGAAACCCCATCTCTACTAAAAATACAAAAATTAGCTGGGCATGGTGGCGCGTGCCTGTAATCCCAGCTACTCAGGAGGCTGAGGCAGGAGAATTGCCTGAACCCAGAAGGCGGAGGTTGCAGTGAGCCAAGATCGTGCCATTGCACTCCAGTCTGGGTAACAACTGCGAAACTCTGTCTCAAAAAAAAAAAAAAAAAAGAAAAGTGTATAGTGAGAAACATGTGCTCAAAACATTTAGGCTAATCCTTGAAAAAAATGTAATGCCACCTATAATTTCTAAATCAGCAGAGGGGAAAAAAGTGAATATCGAGCTTTTTTTTCCCCTAGAAGATAGGAAATGAGAAAATTAAAAATACACTGAAAATGCAAAATAAAGTGGAAGAAATAAGTCCAAAGAATTCAGTATCCACGATAAATGCAAAGGAAATTTCCTACTTACAGACAAGTGGAAACAGGCTTGGAAACAACAGAGTCCAGTTGTATGCCGTTTGTCTGAGGCATACCTAAATAAAAAACACCAGACAGGTTGAAAGGAATGAAACAGACATATTAATGTCAATACTAAAGGTACGTCCATCAGGATAATTTGACAGTCACAAACTCGTGCGCCATAGCAGCACCCCAGATGTGTAAGGCAAATTGGACAAATCCACAGAGGATGGTTTTGAACACATGTCTATCAGAGTGAAGCCAGTCAACCCCACAGGGCAAAAAGACTCGGCTGAGCTTCTATTAGGAACAGGGCAGCTGCTCAGAACCGAGACTCCCCCTGAATCCCCTATAAACTAATAGCAACAAGAATTTTTTCTGCGTTTTATGGATTTCAGACATGAGCAGAGCGTCGGCAGACTGGGCAAGAAGTGTTAGCGTCGTCAGGGGCAGCAGAGGCCAGGGCTGTGCAGGAAGCCCGTGGTGCAGTGAGCAGCGGCCCGGAGTGCTGTGGAGGACTCGAGAGAGCCAAGGAGCTACAGGCTGCAGAAATAGTCAGTGGCGTGCACTCCCTGAAGATCAGAAGTCATCTCGAAGCACAGAGGAAAGGGAGTGTCTGTGAGCTGGCCTTGGCTTCAGGCCGGGTCAGGCGAAAGCTGAGCCTGACAGTGTACAGAGAGAATGTTTGGGAGGAGGGAGCGCTTGGTCTTGTCAGGTCTCAGGAAGTGCCAGACAAAATGTGCCTCCTGGAGGAGTTGCACCTGCAGCCTGTAAGGCATCCAGGAACAGGGAAGGCGGCAGAAACACTCATTGACCATGGGGGAGAGGCAGAGGAGGCACGGTTAACCAGAGAATCCCACTGAGGCATGAAGAATGAAGTCAATTGCCTTGGCAGGAGAGGCGGAGCCTTTGAGTTGCTGCTAGAAGGCTAATGTAATCCCTTTCCCCACCAGCTACAAATCGCCGGTATAGGAAAATTCAGCTCATTTAGTCATGTTTAACAACAAAACATCAATATGAATCTGTTATAAACAAAAATACAGGAAAGAGAAGCTATTTTTACCATAAGATAAAGAATACTCACCAGGAAAAAAATCTGACGTCCTACTGTGAATTTTTTTAAAAAAAGAAACAATCAGCACTGAGAAGGAAGCTTCAAAGCTAAAATACAACACAGATTTACAGAAGAGATGGCTAAGTGGCTGATGGACTGGAGAGAATGAACTATGAGCTGGAATTATCCAAGAAAAATAATAAAACCATCCCAGAAATGGATGCATAGCTCAATGAACACGGGGGACCTATGAATACAGCAGAAGACACAAGAAGGGACACCAGAGGCAGAAGGGGGAAAAGTACGATTCAAAAAATAGTTATTTTATTTTTGTATATTATTTATTAGGTTCTTCTTAAGAAATTTAGAGCACCAGTTTGTGAGGTCAAATCCACTCATCAGGGCAAACACAGATCTCAGGTAGCCCCGGAGCTGAGGCGTAGCTTTGATATTTGGTAAAACGTGTGAGTCCACAGCTTTTTGATGATCAGCATTGCACTTCTCTGTAATCTTGTACTTCTCTGTTTCTGTGTCAAAGAGCTGACCTTCCTGGTGTCTGGGATTCTGCAGTTGCTCCTGCCTGAAATAGGCATCAGTAAGATGTGTTGGGATTTTTCACATTGCTGATACCAATTTTGGTTGAGGTGGCAATGGCAAATTTCTATTGTGTCCTCAGTTGAGGACCAGAGATCCAGACACAAGTAACAGCCACTGCCCGGCTCTTCAGGAAAACCTCCCTCTCGCCTCTGTGGCACCCAGTGAGGATGATGAGAAGGTCTCAGGGGTGTTGCTGGCTTGTGGTTTTCTCCCGTGCTGCCTGAAGGGGTTTTCCCCATGGCTTAATAGCTCCCAAGGCACATCTTCAGTAAGATACTACCTGGGCATTGTGGGAAGTTGAACTGCCTGGGTACCACCATTCTTGTCACCACCAACTATTTGTAACAGTTGCAAGAACCTCCTCCTTTTTATTTTCAGCCTTGGATTTAGTGGCTGAGTACTTCCTTTTGTACACGTCCTTTCTGGAATGCATAGCAGATTGGGAGTATCTGCCAATTCCTCTGACAAGGATGGGATGTCAGCTGCAATGGGGCTTCCCCCTTCTTGGGCTTGTTAGCTTTGAGGTTCCCCCTTTTCACCTGGCCACCAGCATCAGCCTTCTTGGCTTCTAGTTTCTTCTCCTTAGAATCCAACTTCTCAGCATCTTGCAAGATGGGAAAGAGAACTCAATAATGAGTTCTTAAGTTTCAGAGTAAGCAAAACCTACGGAGGCAAGCAAAGAAAATACAACACATGTATAATGGGAGGCATCGAAGAAGGAAACCAGAATAATTTCCTGCAATGGTGTCAACGTGGCTGTCCTGTGGTTGTCACTGGCTCCTGTTTCCTGTTCATAACCTGTCTTCAAATGAGTGTGGGTGAAGGGGGACTCGGGGAGGGGCAGATGGTGTGAGGAAGCACAGATAGCACATTCCCAGTGTTTTCCCAGGTCAGGCCACTGAAACAGCTGCCAGCAGCTCAGGGCATCCTCGAGTCCCTGCCACTGTCCAGTTAGTGGCACAGGGCCCAGATGTGATACTTCAACCAGCTGGCACCAGACTGCTGCCAGACTGGTATTAATTGGCTGAGCCTCGGGATGGCCCCAGAATTCCCCGTCAGGCAGCTGTGTAGCCACCTCAGCTGCTCCACTGATCTTCCATCCATGTGAGTGCACATCTCACAGGATTGAATTTTACAGACCCCACTTTTCATAGGGATGCTTCACTTTTCAAAATATAATTCAAGGAAAATGTGCTGATATTTTATAAAGACTTTCATCCGCATCTTGACACAGTGGGTCTCAGGGAAAGCTGATGTGTGCTCTGGGGGAAAATGTGCAGCGCCGAGACACACCCAGTGAAGTTTCTGACTGTCCGTGAACACAAAAGAATCCTGTAGACGTCCAGACCAAAAAACAAGTCAAAGTCACTTTAGAGGGAAAGCAGTTAAGCTGGTGTCAACTTTTCCACAGCCGCATTCAATTCCAGGATACACTGGGGTAACATCTGCAGATAATAAAGGAAAGAAAGAATGAGCCAAGGATTTCTTACCCAGCCAAGCTGCCCTTCAGGTTTAAAGGCTGCAGATAAAAAGCTGTAAATCTAGGCTGGGCACGGTGGCTCACGCCTATAATCCCAGCACTTTGGGAGGCCGAGGTGGGTGGATCACAAGGTTGAGAGATCGAGACCATCCTGGTCAACAAGGTGAAACCCCGCCTATTAAAAATAGAAAAATTAGCTGGGCACAGTGGTGCGCGCCTGTAATCCCAGCTACTCAGGAGGCTGAGGCAGGAGAATTGCTTGAACCCAGAAGGCGGAGGTTGCAGTGAGCCGAGATCGTGCCATTGCACTCCAGTCTGGGTAACAACAGCCAAACTCCATCTCAAAAAAATAAAAGTTGTAAATCTAGCCAGGCACAGTGGTTCATGCCTGTAATCCCAGTACTTTGGGAGGCAGAGACAGGTGGATCACTTGAGGTCAGGAGTTTGAGACTAGCCTGGCCAACATGTTGAAACCCCGTCTCTACTAAAAATACAAAAATTAGCTGGGCGCGGTGGTACCCACCTGTAATCCCAGCTACTCAGGAGGCTGAGGCAAGAGAATCCCTTGAATCCAGGAGGCGGAGGTTGCAGTGAGCCGAGATCGCACCATTGCACTCCAGCCTGGGTGACAGAGTGAGACCCTGTCTCAAAAACAAAAAATTAGCTGGGCATGGTGGTATGTGCCTGTAATCTCAGCTACTGTTGAGGCTGAGGCAGGAGAATCACGTTAGCCCAGGTGGTGGAGGTTGCAGTGAGCCAAGATGGTGCCATTACACTCCAGCCTAGGGACACAAAAAAGTTGTAAATCTTTGGAGAACTCGGGGAATGTTGTTCCATGAGCCATTTATGAGAAAATGCTAGAGGCCCAAGCAACCAAGAGACATGGGGGAAGTGTTGGTACCAGCATTGGGATGAGCATCGAATGTATTTATGGGTGAGGATGTCAGTATAGAATTTAAATATTTCCCGGGCGCACCGGCTCACGCCTGTAATCTCAGCACTTCGGGAGGCCGAGGTGGGTGGATCACGAGGTCAAGAGATCGAGACCATCCTGGTCGACATGGTGAAACCCCGTCTCTACTAAAAATACAAAAATTAGCTGGGCATGGTGGCGCGTGCCTGTAATCCCAGCTACTCGGGAGGCTGAGGCAGGAGAATTGCTTGAACCCAGAAGGCGGAGGTTGCGGTGAGCCGAGATCGCGACATTGCACTCCGGCCTGGGTAACGAGCGAAACTCTGTCTCAAAAAAAAAAAAAATAAAATAAGGATTTAAATATTATGTGCTCCAATAATATGTAAAAGATTCATTTAAGTAAAATTGAGAGGAGAAGGAGAGAAAGAAGGTAGGTAGTGGAGAGAGTTCTCGATTATCTTCTCTATAGCAACTGGGACTTTGAATCAGAAATTACTATTTAAAGCTGAAAAATTAAAGAGAACTATTTTTAACAGCATAGAAGTAAAAATCGGAAAGGAGTAAACTATTTGAGATGATCTGGAAAACCCAAGAGGATTTCTGAAGAAGCTGCAGACAATAAGAGAATTTGGCCTCACAGCAGGGTGTAAAATGAATGGAAAACTGTCTCTCCATAGCAACACACAGCGACCTGTTAGAAGCTTTACACACAACCCCATGTACACCTGCAGCAAAAAGATTACATGCCAAGAATAAACATAGGAAGAATATTCAATATCTCTGAGGAAAAATTTTAAAATCCCTTAAGATGAGAAGAAAAGGAGGGAGAGGAGGAGGAGGGAAAGAAGGAAGAAAAGAGAAGGAAGAAGAGGCTGGGCACGGTGGCTCATGCCTATAATCCCAGCACCTTGGGAGGCCGAGGTGGGTGGGTCACCTGAGGTCAGGAGTTTGAGACCAGCCTGGCTAACATGGCGAAGCCCTGTCTCTACTAAAAATATAAAAATTAGCTGGGCATGGTGGTGGACGGCCATAATCCCAGCTACCGGGGGGGCTGAGGCAGGAGACTCGCTTGAACCTGGGAGGCGGAGGTTACAGTGAGCCAAGATCGCTCCATTGCACTTCAGCCTGGGTGACAAGAGTGAACCTCTGTCTCAAAAAAAAAAAAAAAAAAAAGAGAGAGAGGGGGCATGTCATAGATTTAAGTAGGAAAACGTATAAAACTGTCATTATCCCCAAAGTTAATTTATAATTTTAACATTCCGGTAAATCCACCAACTGACTCCCTCATTCTCAGAGCTCCCCAAGATGGTTCTAAATTTCAAGTGAAAAAATAAGAGCCAGGGAAACTGAAGAGGAAAAACAGTGAAGGGATATTCTAATCCTCCCGGATATTAAAATAGACCCTAAAGCCTTGAGAACTGAACGTGTGGCGGGAGCTCCTGGAGAGGCAGATTTAAGAAACAAAATAGAAGGCCCAGAAATAGACCCAAATAGATCTATGATAATTTAGCCTATGATTAAAGTGGCTCCTTGAGTCAGTGAGAAGTGGAAGGATGGAGTTTTCAGTGAATGGTCTTGGAACAAGTGGGTAGCCATACAGAAAGCAACGAGCCTCTGCTTCACACCAGGATCTGTTCCAAATGGACCAAAACTTTAAATGTAAAAAGTGAAACTATAGGCCAGGTGCGGTGACTCACGCCTGTAATCCCAGCACTTTGGGAAGCCAAGGCGGGTGGATAGCCTGAGGCCAGGAGTTCAAGACCAGCCTGGCCAACATGGAGAAACCCCGTCTCTACTAAAAATACAAAAAATTAGCCAGGCGTGGTGGTGGGTGCCTGTAATCCCAGCTACTATGGAGGCCGAGGCAGGAGAATTGCTTGAACCCAGGAGGCGGAGGTTGCAGTGAGCTGAGATTGCGCCATTGCACTCCAGCCTGGGTAACAAGAGCAAAACTCTGTCTAAAAAATAAAAGTGAAACTATAGAGACAAAAACAAATTATTCTATAACCTCAGCACCTCTAGCCAGGACCCAAAAAATTAAAACACTGCAAAAGAAAATACTGATAAATTGTATTACAATTTAATTTTTTTTTTTTTCTTGAGATGGAGTTTCGCTCTTGTTACCCAGGCTGGAGTGCAATGGCGCAATCTCGGCTCACCGCAACCTCCACCTCCCAGGTTTAGGCAATTCTCCTGCCTCAGCCTCCTGAGTAGCTGGGATTACAGGCACACGCCACCATGCCCAGCTAATTTTTTGTATTTTTAGTAGAGACGGGGTTTCACCATCTTGACCAGGATGGTCTCGATCTCTTGACCTCGTGATCCACCCGCCTCGGCTTCCCAAAGTGCTGGGATTACAGGCTTGAGCCACCACGCCTGGCCACAATTTAATTTTTTAAATTAAAAGTGGATACTTCTTTAAATTTTTACCATAATTTAAAAATTGATTTAAAAAATGTTTTTAATGTAGATGCATGGCAACAAAATGAAAAAAGCCCAGCCTGAGTGGCCTGGTTCTCCGCCCCTTAAGTGGGAGCTGTGTGCCTGGTGACTTCTTCCCAAAGGGAACAGTATGGGGTAGAGGCTGAGGGAAGGGTGACTTCTCCTAGTGGAGCTTGGCAGACACACCTCAGCCAGTGACCAAGGTCACCGGCAGCGATGAGTGAGTGGGTGGTCTGCACCCTCGCTGTGATGTGATGAGAAGGCACGTTACCTCTGTGGTCTTCCTCCCCAGAACCCAGCACCCCAGTCCTCTCAGGAGGAAAATACTGGACAAATCCCAGTTGAGGGTTGTTCTGCACAATACCAGACCGGTCCTCCTCCAGCTGTCCGGGTCATCCAAAACAAAAAAGGACAAGCTAAGAAACTGTCACAGCCCAGGAGAGTCTAAGGAGGCCTGATGACTAAATGGCATGAGGGATCCTGGGACAGAAGAGAGATATTGGCCAGGTGTGGTGGTTCACACCTGTAATCCCAGCACTTTGGGAGGCCGAGGCAGGCTTGTGCCCAGGAGTTCAAGAGCAGCCTGGGCAACATGGCAAAACCCCATCTCTACAAAATGATACAAAAATTAGCTGGGCACAGTGGTGTGCAACTATGGTGCCAGCTCCTTGGGAGGCTGAGGTGGGAGGATTACTTGAGCCCCGGAGATTGAAGCTGCAGTGAGCTGCGCTTACACCAGTGCACTCCAGTCTGGGACCCTGTCTTAAAAAACCCAGGTAAAACTAAATGCCATCCTGTTTCATAAGTGATAGAAGTATATGCACGTGTATCTAAAGTCAAGGAAATGGTAATTACAAAACTGGTTAAGGATAGGATCTCTAGAAATGAGGGTGAAATGAATGAGAGAAGCAGAGGAACGCAGAACAGATGCAACTTACGGGTCAAGTGTCAGGTTTTGAGTTTATTAGTAGGTTCATGGTGTTCAATTTATTATTAAACAAAATCAAAGACAGCCATGAAAGGACCAACGATGCAAATGTGTTAGGAACCAGTGACAGTGATTAGCCCAGTTGTGTGCACCTTAGCTCTTTAAAGTATGTTAGAATACGTGTGTCCAGTGTTTTCGAGTGCTTCCAAATTGAGCTGTTGATGCTCACTTTGGGAATCCTATTTCCCCATGTTTCTTAGAAACTGACTGAGTGTCTTGAGTTGGGGCCTCAGCAGGTGGGGCACACATGAGGATGAGCCCAGCCGTGTGCACCTTAGCCCTTTAAAGTATGTTTGAATATGTGTATCCGGTGTTTTCAAGGAGCCCCTCCAAAGTGAGCTGCAGATGTTCTTTTTGGGAATCCTGTTTCCCCATGTTTCTTAGAAACTGGCTTGGCATCTGGAGTTGGGGGCCTCCGCGATTGGAGCACCCATGAGGTGTCGCCCTGCACCTGCCGCAGCAGATGTCTTTTGAGTGCATGAATGAACATTAATGTCCTTTGTCTGTTCTTTCCCTCAGAAAATCGCCTTCATGGTAGCGCTGGGCCTGGTTACCACGGAACACCTGGAAGGTAAGGAAGGGCCCAGGTAGCGGCAGGTTGGGCTGGGACTGGCTGGAAGCAGGGCGTTGGGGGCCAGGGATGAAGCAGCAGCCAGTGTGGATGGAGTGTGGCCTCACACCACTGCAGTGGGTCTCAGGATGTCCCGGCTCAGATGACAGCGTTTGTAATGTGAACCACCTCCCAGGAGGTCTGCCCCATGTACCTGAGGCTGGGTGGCTGTCATCAAAGACAAAAGGACAGAGAAACCTTCCAGGCTCACCCTGGCTCCATGGCCATGCACAAAACGTACTGAGGCACTTCCTTGTTTCAGCGGAGGGACCTGTGGGCTCCCTGCCCTCAAACTGGAGGCCACACAGGGAAATGACAAGAGGCAGACTGGCCAGTGCGGTGGCTCACGCCTGTAATCCCAGCACTCTGGGAGGCCGAGGCGGGTGGATCACGAGGTCAAGAGATCGAGACCATCCTGGTCAACATGGTGAAACCCCGTCTCTACTAAAAATACAAAAATTAGCTGGGCACGGTGGCGCGTGCCTGTAATCCCAGCTATGCGGGAGGCTGAGGCAGGAGAATTGCCTGAACCCAGGAGGCGGAAGTTGCAGTGAGCCGAGATCATGCCATTGCACCCAGCCTGGGTAACAACAGCAAAACTCCGTCTCAAAAAAAAAAAAGGCAGACTGCCTGGCTCCGCCACTTTCTCAAATGTGGGCAGGTTGCTTCTGTGTGCCTCCATCTCTTCATATATAAAATGGGTAATGGCTGAACCGTCCTCGGGGGATTGTGGGAAGCAGTGCCCAGCACAGTGGGAGAATTGCCCACGAGCTCCCCTGCCATCAAACTAGCCTGTGGACTTCATGTTTGCCACCAGATGTGTCCGTCAAAATTGGAACAGTAGTTTATTTGAGCAGACGGGTCTCTGTGACTCTGCAAAGGGGCCGTGTGACCTTAGGGATGAGGGCAGTTTCACATGGGCTGTGACATCATTGCAGAATGAGGAGGGCTCTCTAAGGTGAGCCCTGAACATCATCATAGAATCTTAGGGTCTGGAAAGCCTCGAAACCAGCCCCCTTGGGGAAGCTGAGCCCAAGGAAGGTGATTCACTTACCTGAGATCGATCTCAGAGCCAGGAGATAGCAGGCCCAGGCTGGAACCCCGCACGCCTCCCACGATACCCGCCTCACCCACAAAGGTGTTTTATAACATGAAAGCATGTGCCCTGGTAAACCTGGCTGCAGGGAGGTTCGCCTGATGTTCCTCTCCTTAAAAGCAATAGGGAACGAAGCAAACCCCACAGGACCCAAGGCAGTAGCGGTCTTTAATGTAAGGTAGAGTTTCTCTCCATTTCAACGAGTGGGAAGCCCAGGGGAGGGGAGGGAGCTGGCCGAGGTCACACAGCTCATCCAGGGCAAGCAGGAGCAGAGCAAGCCTTCCCGAGCACGTGGGGACCCCAGCCTGCCATGCAGGGTCTGAAAAGAGAGCCCTCTCTCTGTGTCCCCTGGGTCCGACTTGCTCCCTGGCAGTAGCCAGGGTGGGGAGGGCCAGAGAAGAGGCCCAGCCTTCCAGATCCCTGCGCAGGGAAGCCCCCTGCAGTAACCCTCACCCCGGCCCTCGTCACCTCTCTGCACGCGTGGTCGGAAGGTGTTCTCTGAGCTCGCCGCCCGACGGTGTGAACTTGAGTGTGATGAATCCCGCTGCCCTCTGCTTGCCTTTGGGAACAGTTTAATCTCCGACCGAAACCATTGAGCTACAGAGGCAGCACAGGGCTGTGGGAACAGAAGTCTGTGCTCAAGTCCTGCCTATGCACTGGCTGGGTGTCCCTGGGCAGGGTCCTTCCCCGTCTGAACCTCGGTTTCCTCCTCTGCAACATAGGGAAAGCGGCGTCTGTAGACATCGTAGGGTTGGCGAGCACACCGAGTGAAAAGTGCTTTCCTAATAGGTGTGTCATTGTTGGTTTTATAAATAGTCCTCATTTATAAGCCTCTCCCCAACCCCTGCTATGATATCCTTAAGTATTTCTTTCTTTAGACCCTGTGTTATTCCACAGAAGGTCTGAGTGCCTTACAGAAAAGAGGCTGAATAATATTAAAAAGATTTGAAAAGCAAAGCTAGGTCCAGGAGGCAGAGATTAGAAAATGATGCCAGCACAGCTGCACATGGAGAGGCAGGTCATGGTCCCACCGGGGGTCAAAGCAAAGAAAGACGAGAAGAAAACACAGTCGGTGTGGCCAGGCACCCTCTCACTCGCACGTGAAGGATTCCTGCTGGAGGATGCACTGGGGCGAAGGCCACCTGGATAGAGACTTGCTCCTGGTCTCCTGGGAGCTGGGAGCCTCACCCTGCAACTCACTGGACCAGTGGTATCACCAGACCCATGGGTATATGTCATCCTGTGGATCCCAAGTAATGGCCATGGGCCAGATAAAGACAGTGGGCACCTGGATTCTGGGAACCTGCCACCCCCCCACCAATCTGTCATTCAGCCTCAGGCCACCAAAGCTGTCCTCCATGGAGTGAGTGATATCTGGAGGTGGCAACTTGCCCTGGGCCACTCTGTGGCATTGGATGCTGGGCAGGCTTCAGAGCAGGAGGGGGATGGTGGTGCCCAGGACTTGGCAAGGATGCATTTGGGGTTCCCAGGGCAGGCAGGACCCAGTAACTGCTGTGTCTGTGCCTTTCCAGAAATCCAGAGCAAACGACAGGAGCGGAAGAGAAGAAGCACAGCCAACCCTGCCTACAGTGGCCTCCTGGAGACGGAGGTGGGGGACCCACAAGTGCCATGCCGCTAGGAGGGTGGGGGTCCCCAGTGCACAGCCTCCAGGAGCAGTCCTGGGGCCTCCCTCATTCACTTCCCTAATCCCTGCTTTGTCTGTCCCTCCTGGGAGTGGGACTTCAGGGTGACTGTGAATAATATCTCATTCATCACCTCTGAGTTCAGAATCAGTTGATAGGAAGATACAGAAGAGGGGATGTGCATTTATTCCTGACAGAGGCTGCCCTGGGGAGCATCACTGACTCCTCACCCTGAATCAGCAGGCAAATCCCTGGTCACGGGCAGTGCTGGACACCCTGGCCTCCCTGGACCACCATGTACCTCGTCTAGAGTCTGTGCAGTTGGTTACGGCTGGGAGAGGCTGAGGATGTGTGCAGCCTGGAGCAGGCGGGCGCCATAGAGAGAGGCCCAGAAGGGGCGGGCTGTGTGTTACCAGTGCCTTTCCTGACTCCCAGTTGAAGCGTCTATCCCTAGGGATGGGGTGGGGAACCGAGAGCCTGCACCAAAATTGGTCCGGCGCAGCAGGGTTGGGATGTCATACTGGAGCAGCGGGGCCTCTCCCGTGACCATGTCCCCAGGGAGAAACCAGATCAGAAGTGACACTTTCCTGCCCTTGTAAATGACAGTCCAGAATTCTTAGGTTAAAATCCTAAGGTCATCTCCCCAAAGCCAGCTCTGCAGGATCTGTCGGGACCTTTTGCTCAGAGGCTCAGGGCTTTCTTAAGGGCAAGATCTTGGAGTCTTTCTGGGATGGAAGCCGTTTCCTTAGCTCCCCGAAGTCCAGAGCTTGGGGCAGCTGTCCTGAGAGAAACAACGTCCCCCGAGGTCAGTGTCTAGTGTGTTCCAGACGCCACCTCTGTGAGACCTGGAGGAAGGTGAGAAAAGTGCTGTCCCACCTCCCAGGATATGGACTAGTCGGGGTCACTGTCCAGAACCCATGTCTTGGGAACCTGAGCTCAAGAGGGAGGGCGGCATTTCGTGTGCAGCGGCAGTCTGTTCCAGGCCCTGCAGTTGCCCTGTCCGTGGGGAGAGCCTCCAGACGATGGAGTGTGTTTTCTTTTCTGTCCCTGCAGAGGAAACGGCTGGCCTCCAACTATCTCAACAACCCCCTGTTCCAAACAGCCAGAGGTAAGCACCAGCTTCAGACCTTCTGCCAGAGCTGCTCAGGGCCTCGGAGAGTCATCCCTGGGTGGTCCTCCATGCCTGGGCCTGGGCGAGGCTGGGTCTGCCTCCCACTGGGCTGACCTGGGAGGGTGAGGACACTGTGCTGAGAGGACCTGGGCGGAGGAGGGCGAGGACACTGTGCTCCCACCTCCCCGCTCCTCCTGCAGGCTCTGTGTGAGCTTGGAGCTGTGGTCTAGGAGAGGTCCACAGCCTGGGCCACAGGTGTGAGCCTGGTCAGTGTGGCCTCTGCCAGTGTGGGCCAACCCAGGTGCTACTGCTTCCAGACACTGCTGGAGAGAACCTTTCTTCCCCACACATGGGCAGCGTCTGATACCCCTGGGCTGGGCTGGTGCCTCTCAGCCCACACCTTGCCCATCCTCCTGTGCCTGCTCTGGGCATTGGGAGAGCACAGACTGGGCTGAGGCGGGGATCTTAACCCAGCTCTGCTTCTGCCTCGCTGTGTGCATTGCTCTGCGCCGAGGGCTTCCTCTGTACAAGGCATTGGGCCAGATCTTCAGGCTGGGACGTGGCCTAAGGCCTCCACCTGAGTCTGCAGGGCTTCTCCCTCCTCTGCCAGCCGTGCCCCAGTACAAGACCTCAGGGAGCCACATCCTTGCATTCAGACAGCAGCAGGAAGCCACCAGCTCTCTCCAGTTAGAAAATCTCAAATAGTCCCAGGGGCAGGAAATGGCGGCCAGCTTCCTGGGATCCTGTGTAGCTTTTGACAGGCCACCATCCCTCCCTGAGCCTTGGTTTACTGATCTAGAAAGTCGGCCCAGAGCCCCCTGCTTCTCAGAGCTGGGACAGTGGCCTGAGGGGTGAGCATGACCGCACTTTGTGAGCTGTCGAGGGCCGTGCAGATGCCAGAACTGTCACCCCGCTGGGTGGCATTATTTGCAGATGGATCTGATTCAGAACCTGAAAGATACCTGTGTTTGCAATCATTAAAATGGGTGGTTTGGCCTCGTTTACTAGAATGACAGTGGGTTACAGCCGAAAAAGAGTTGAAAATAAGTAACTTTGAGGGGTTTAGTGAGCTCCCTGGGCAGCTCATTGCCAGCATGGCCTCGGTCAGCACAGGGGCCACATGAGCCTGTTCCCAAGGGGCTCCATCCTGCCTGGGATGAGACCTCGTGATACTCCCATCATGCCCTGGGGCGAGAGCCAAGGTGTCATGGGGGTTTTGTGAGACTCCCATCATGCCCTGGGGTGAGAGCCCCTGCCCCATGAGGCCTCATGGACTCCAGTCCTGATCTGTGCTCCTCCAATGGCCACTAACATGTTCTCCGCCCTTCTTCCCTGTGCTAGCCAATGAGGACCCCTGCTGGAAGGTACGTGTCCCCTGTCTCCATCTTCACACCTGGGGGGTGGAGAATGTTTTCAGTGCAGTCCTGGTAGGGTCCGTCCTGGAAAGAGGGAAAGAGCCTGGAGTGGCGCAGAAGGCCTTTCAGTCTGCCCTTGGTGCTGAGAGCTTTGTGCAACACCCAGCCAGCTTTCCAGCCTGCCAGGCAGCGTTGAGTCCGGCACTGCCACGGGGCTCCGCTCTCAGCTTCAAACAGGCGCTCTCCCTGCTCAGGACGGACTGAGGATGCAGAGACCCCAGAGGCCACCAAGACTTAACTGGAAGCAGCCAGCTGGTGTCCGATGGCCTCCACCCTGGCTCCACTGGCCTCAGTGTGACCTGGGCAGAGCTGACCCTCCCTGGTCCTCTGTTGCCCACCCCAAAAAGGGCTGGACTTGTTAATCCCCAGAGACCCACCCCACACGCCCACATTTCTGTGATCACATGGGACCCCACGCCCACCCCCTACCCATACACATGCCACATTCCTGCTTCCCGGGAGATTGGCTGGTCGTGATCTCATTCATGGCATGGCCTCAGAATTCATTTAATGTTTTTCACCAAATTCCTGATTCTAAAAGAACGTTCTAGTCCCTGCCTGCCTCTAGTGGTCAAGCCACTAAGAAGTAGTAGGTGAGGGCTCCAGTCAACCCCGGTTAGGCAGTGTCATTTTCCACAGTAACCCTGCAGTGGCACCGGTTGGTCCTGGGGGGCCTGGCAGTGTTTGTCTGCAGACACCTTGTGCTCATCAGGGTGGGCAAGGGGACAGGGTGTACCTGGAGCCTAAGCCCTGTCCCCACAGAGTCCACAGACTTGGAAAGGCCTCGGCTTCGAGGCAGGCCACCTGGATGCTGCTCCCGGCCTCACCTCCGGCTTGCTGTGTGACAACTGCCTCACCCTCCCTGGGCCTTTGCATGACACAAGGGGTAGAGGTGGGGATCTCTGAGATCTCACTGGAAGGTGCCACACCTCTTTCAGGGACATCCAGTGTCCTTGTGGCATGGGCCATCCCAGAGGAGAGCTCTCTGGTCTTTTCCAGCTCTGAAGTTGGAGCATGCTGTTGCCACATAGATGGCAAACAGAGAGCCAAGGAGTACAGAGTCTTGGTCAGGGCCACACCGCCCTCCCTGGCAGTACGCACATGAGCAATGGGGGCGGGGAGGGAGTGCTGTACGCATTGCTGGCCCCTCTCCCAGAACATGGGCCTCTGGTGCAACACAGACCCTGACACCCTGCCCCGTCACCCACACCTGGGGTCCAGCTATTAGCACAGAAGAATTGGGTTATGGAAGTCACACCAGGCCCGACTCCAATGCTCAATGCCCCAGCCCCTAGTCAACCTGGCCCTGTGAGTGCCCCCCTGCCTCCTGGGGCCCAGGCCTGAGCCCACACTGTCACCCTCCAGGGTTTATTTCTCTCTGTCCATAGAGCTGCTGGGAAACTTTGGCAGAAGAATGGCCACACGTGGCTCAGACGCAGCTGCCTGGGCCCAGCCCGGGCTGCCTCAGCCCCCACTGACCTGGCTCTGGCTGACCCGGCCCCCGCTGACCTGGCTCTGGCTGACCCGGCCCCCGCTGACCTGGCTCTGGCTGACCTGCCTCCTGCTCTCCCTTCTCTTCCAGAATGAGATCATCCACGATGAGCACTGTGCCGCCTGCAAGCGAGGTGCCAACCTGCAGCCCTGCGGTGCCTGCCCGGTGGCCTACCACCTCAGCTGCCTGGACCCGCCCCTCAAGACGGCGCCCAAGGGTGTGTGGGTGTGCCCCAGGTGCCAGCAGAAGGTACGGGGGGTTGTGTGGTCCCCTCACCCGACTGGCATGGAGGTCCCCACTGTAGGTAGACAGGGCAGAGGAGGGGAGAAAAGAGGGGCTTGGGTGTACACAGGCTTTTTGAACCTCGGCACAATTGACCGAGGTTTGGGGGTGGATAATCCTTGGTTATGGAACTTTGTCCTGCGTATTATGGGATTTTTTTGTTTTTGAGACAGAGTCTTGCTCTGTCACCCAGGCTGGAGTGCAGTGGTGCGATCTTGGGTCATTGCAACCTCTGCCTTCTGGGTTCAAGTGATCCTCCTGCATCAGCCTCCCAAGTAGCTGGGATTACAGGTGGCTGCCACTGTGCCTGGCTAATGTTCATATTTTTAGTAGAGACAGGGCTTCACCATCTTGGCCAGGCTAGTCTCGAACTCCTCACCTCATGATCTACCCTTCTTGGCCTCCCGAAGAACTTTTTTTTGAGAGAGAATTTTGCTCTTATTGCTTAAGCTGGAGTGCAATGGTGCAATCTCAGCTCACTGCAACGTCCGCCTCCTGGGTTCAAGCAGTTCTCCTGCCGCAGACTCCGAGCAGCTGCGATTATAGGCAGCACCAGCACGCCTGGCTGAATTTTTTAAAGTTTTAGGAGAAACGGGACTTCACCATGTTAGCCAGGCTGGTCTCGAACTCCTGACCTCAGGTGATCTGCCCGCCGTGGCCTCCCAAAGTGCTAGGATTACAGGCGTGAGCCACTGCACCCGGCCTAGGTGTTATCTTTATTTCAAAAAGCATTAACTGCTGTGAGTTCCCATCATCCCCGGTTCTGCGGGGATCAAGGGCGGTGGATATGGTGGGCGGGTGCTGCTGTGTGGCTGTTCCCTGTGGGGGCCACCTGCCCCTGCATTGTGACTGCCTGGGTGAGGGGGTCGCATCCTTTTATTTATTTATTTTTTTGTAGACAGGGTCTTGCCCTGTTGCGTAGGCTAGAGTGCAGAAGCCCCGGCACAGCTTACTGCAGTCTTGACCTTCAGGGCTCATACAGTCTTCCCGCCTCAGCCTCCTGAGGAGCTGGGACCACAGGTACACACCACCATGGCAAGCTGATTTTTTAATTTTTTGTAGAGGTGGGGTCTCACTTTGTTGCCCAGGCTGATCTCGAACTCCTGGGCTTAAGTGATCCTCCCACCTTGGCCTCCCGAACTGCTGGGATTTCAAGCATGAGCCACCATGCCCAGCCTTTTGTTTGCTTATTTCTTTTTCTTCCTTTTTTCTTCTTTCTTCTTGATCACAACTCTTTGAGGGCATGAGGAGAGGGAACAAGATTCTGTTCCCCGCTTTGGCACAGTGTGGGGGCACCGAGTCTCCCCGTTTGTCCCTGGCTGGCCTGGGGCCACCGCTCTTAGGTCTTCTGGACATGGGAAGAAGACAAGTGATCATTTATTCATTTGTTTGAGAAGTATTTGAGCCTGCTGCCTGTCAGGGGCCCTGGTGATGAGCAGGAAGAAAGGCCCAAAATGCTTCTGCCTTGTGGGGCTAATCTTACTATGCAGCCCTGTGAGCCAGGCCATGAGGCAGGTGTGGTCCCCATCCCCTGGTCATGGGTGTGGACCCTGCGGCTTAGACAGGGCGTGCCTCCCCAGAATTACACAGCCAGGGTGTGGCCAATCCCAGCAGGTCCCAGGGCCTGTCCACTTTTTCATTTCCCCATCTGCTCTTCAGGCCTTAAAGAAAGACGAGGGTGTGCCCTGGACTGGGATGCTGGCCATCGTGCACTCCTATGTCACACACAAGACAGGTGAGGCATCCTTGGGGAGTGGGACAGGGTACCTGCTCCCCCTCCTCTCCCCCACCCAGGCCTCTGGGTTCACCTTGCCCTGTGGGAGGACAGGCGGGTCCATGCCTTTCCAGGCCAGAGCACTGAAAAGTGGGACCCTGGGACTAGTCCTGTGTACAGGGCAGGTGCAGCCAGGGGCGAGTGGCTCTATGTCCTGTGCATCTGGCCACAGCCACCGCCTCCTTCAGGGGGATGGCCCAGGCGTTGGTTCCATCCCTTCTGCCTCTCCCATTTACTCTACAGCCCAGATGCTCCTTACCTGCCCCCCTCTGGGGGCCTGGTCTTCTCTTTTCTAGTCAAAGAAGAGGAGAAACAGAAGCTGCTGCAACGGGGCAGTGAGCTGCAGAGTGAGCACCAGCAGCTGGAGGAGCAGGACCGGCAGCTGGCCTCAGCAGTACAGGTGTGGCTCGGGGCCTGGGGGATAGACAGATGTGTCCCTAGAACCACAGGTGTGGATCCAGGCTGGTCTCAGCAGTGCAGGTGTGGCCTGGGGCCTGGGGGACAGGCAGATAATGTCCTTAGAACCGCAGTTGTAGATCCAGGCTGGCCTTAGTCTAAGTGTGCACCAGGGGATTCAGGGGAGGCAGGTGGATGTGTCCTTAGAACCACAGATGTAGATCCAGAGCTTCACTGTTCATTCATAAGACCCTGGAAGAAGACAGACTCGTCAAGCATCCTCCAGCAAGCCAGTACATGGAGAAGGCAGCGCTGCGACTCATTCAACAAGTATTTATCTGGTGGTTGATAGCACCCTGGCTGTGCCCCTGCTCAGCCCCCTTGGCAAGGCCCTGACTTCTAACCCTGTTTCCTCTTGTGTAAAGTGAACATGATTCCTCTTCTGTAGGATGGTGAGAGACAAGATAATGAAGATGATGGTTGTGGTGGTGGTGATGATGGTGATGGCAGTATTGGTAATGGTGATGATAGTGATGATGGGAATATGATGGTGATGGTGATGATGATGGTGATGGTGGTGATGATGAGGGTGGTGGTGGTGATGATGAGGGTGGTGGTGGTGATGATGGTGATGGTAGTGATGAGGGTGCTGGTTGTGATGGTGGTGGTGATGATAATGATGGTGCTGATCACAATGATGGTGATAGTGGTGATGTGATGATGGTGGTGATTATATGATGGTCATGGTGGTAATGATGGTGGTGATGGTGATTGTGGTGATGATGTTGGTGATGGTGGTGGTGATGGTGGTAGTGATAGTGATCATGGCGGTGATGATGATGATTGTAATGATGATGGTGGTGATGGTGCTGATCCCAGAGATGGTGGTGGTGATGATGGCGATCATGGTAGTGATGGTGGTGATGCTGATGGTGATGATGGTGGTAGTGCTGATCACAGAGATGGTGGTGATGATGGTGATGATCACAGAGATGGTGGTGGTGATGATGGTGGTGGTGATGGTGGTGATGCTGATGGTGATGATGGTGGTATAGTGCTGATCACAGAAATGGTGATGGTGATGGTGGTGATGGTGATGATGGTGCTAATCACAGAGATGGTGATGGTGATGATGGTGATGGTGATGATGGTGATGATAGTGCTGATCACAGAGATGGTGATGGTGATGATGGTGATGGTGGGGATGGTGGTGATGATGGTGCTGATCCCAGAGATGGTGGTGGTGATGATGGTGATGATGATGGTGATGATGGTGATGATGGTGCTAATCACAGAGATGGTGATGGTGATGATGGTGATGGTGATGATGGTGATGATAGTGCTGATCACAGAGATGGTGATGGTGATGATGGTGATGGTGATGATGGTGATGATAGTGCTGATCACAGAGATGGTGATGGTGATGATGGTGATGGTGGGGATGGTGGTGATGATGGTGCTGATCCCAGAGATGGTGGTGGTGATGATGGTGGTGATGGTGATGATGGTGGTGATGGTGATGATGGTGGTGATAGTGCTGATCCCAGAGATGGTGGTGGTGATGATGGTGATGATTGATGATGGTGATGGTGGTGATGGTGGTGATGCTGATGGTGATGATGGTGGTATAGTGCTGATCACAGAAATGGTGATGGTGCTGATGGTGCTGATGGTGGTCATGGTGCTGATGGTGCTGATGGTGGTGATGGTGCTGATCCCAGAGATGGTGGTGGTGATGATGGTGATGATGATGATGGTGGTGATGGTGATGATGGTGGTGATGGTGCTGATCCCAGAGATGGTGGTGGTGATGATGGTGGTGATGGTGATGATGGTGGTGATGGTGATGATGGTGGTGATAGTGCTTATCCCAGAGATGGTGGTGGTGATGATGGTGGTGATGGTGATGATGGTGGTGATGGTGATGATGGTGGTGATAGTGCTGATCCCAGAGATGGTGGTGGTGATGATGGTGATGATTGATGATGGTGATGGTGATCATGGTGGTGATGGTGGTGATGCTGATGGTGATGATGGTGGTATAGTGCTGATCACAGAAATGGTGATGGTGATGATGGTGATGATGGTGGTGATGGTGGTGATGGTAGTGATGGTGGTGATAGTGCTGATCCCAGAGATGGTGGTGGTGATGATGGTGGTGATGGTGATGATGGTGGTAATAGTGCTGATCCCAGAGATGGTGGTGGTGATGATGGTGATGATTGATGATGGTGATGGTGATCATGGTGGTGATGGTGGTGATGCTGATGGTGATGATGGTGGTATAGTGCTGATCACAGAAATGGTGATGGTGATGGTGGTGATGGTGATGATGGTGGTAATGCTGATGGTGATGGTGCTGATCACAGTGATAGTTGTGGTAGTGATGATAATGGTGATCATGGCGGTGGTGATGGTGATGATGGTACTGATCACAGTGGTGGTGGTGAAGATGTGATGGAGGATGGTGATGGTAACAGGTCCTGGTGAAGCTCTTTAAATGCAGTGTCTCATTTAATCCTTTCAATAATGCTATGGAGCGGCTTTGTGGTTGTCCCTATAATCACGTTAGAAACGGTCTCAGGGAGGTTGTTATTTGCCCAAGCAGTATTTGACCCAGAGCAGACTGATGTGGGACCCAAGGCATCAGTCCTTACTGCTTTTCCTTGTTGTCGTGGTACGTAGAGAGACTGGAAAAGACCACACAGCACAGCGGGCAAGAGAAAGAGCAGAAAGGCTGCTGGGAAGCCAAAGGTCTCCGAGGCTGCTGCAGGTTGGCCGGCAGGAGGAGGAGGAGTGTGGGCAGCTAGCGGGGAGGAGGAGGTCGCATCACAGCCATGGGGAGGACGTTCCCAGGCACAGGCACACTTTTTTCTAGCCCTAAATTCCAAAACAAGTATGGTCTCCTGCTTTATAATTGCATTTGCACCGCTGCCTGGTTTTTGTGAGGCCCTCAGCCTGGTTTCCTACAGGCCTCGGCAGTGAAGGGGAGAGGGGCCCAGGTGGTGGCTGCCCCAGGATGGCTGCAGAGTGGAATGCTAAGACCCTTTCCCCTGACCTTCTCCCCCAACAGAAATGCCTGGAGTTGAAGACAAGCCTGCTGGCCCGCCAGAGGGGTACCCAGTCATCCCTAGACCGCCTGCGGGCCCTTCTGAGACTGATACAGGGCGAGCAGCTGCTGCAGGTCACCATGACGACCACTAACCCCGCCCCACTGCTGGCCGGGCCCTGGACCAAGCCCTCAGTGGCAGCCACACACCCCACCCTCCAGCACCCCCAGGGCCACAACTGACCCCGAGGGACCCGTCTTCACACCCACGGAAAGTTATTGGGACCCTGCTTACACAGGCTGGGGGTTCTGTCAGCCTTAATTCATAAACACTATGAATTTCAGACAAAAATTAACCAGACAGAGGAGAGGCGATGGAAAGAGCTGGGCCAGAGGCCCAGAGCCAGGACCAGGTGGGGATGCGGCCCTGTGCCCTCTGCATTTACAGGGGGCACCTAGGGGCCAGGTGGGGGTATGACAGGCCGGGCCTGGCCACCTCAGGGCCGCCTGAGCCTCCAGCTTCCAGGCCCTGCTCTCTATGGCCTCCCTCTGGCCTGTCGGAGGGGCAGGCTGAGGCTGTGGAGGAGACAAGCACACCGCCCAGCACACGGTCCCCACTGAGGGCACCGCCTCTTGGTGTCCTGTGGGAGGGGAGCTGAGAACACACGGACGTAGCTGAGTGGTAGAGGTAGTTGGGACGAGAAGCGGGTAGCGGGTCTAGGTAGTTCCCTGATGCCCCACGCTCCTAGGAGGCCCACCTGGGGCCGGCGGGCCTGGGCCACCCCCTCGCCTCTGCAGAACCGCGGGGCCCCTTTCTGTCAGTATTATTAGGGTTGTGAGTTGCCGCTGTTTCACTCGAAAGACATTGTCCGAGGCACGCATGTCTGGGTGCTGGGACGCCGCAGCGGTCGCTGCCAGGGCCTCTGCCCTTCCTGCTCCGTCTTGGGGGCCCCAAGGCTGGCTTCTTTCTTTTGCCAATCTCCTGGACTCTTTGCTACTGGTCCGTTTTTCTCATGGAGTTTCTGGGCAGGGTGGAGCTGCAGCCGTGCAGGGCGGGGCGTTGGGCAGGATTTCTCTTTGGGGTTGAATCATTCAACCTAAGCCGAAGCCTTTCCTTGCCTCCTCTGGGAGAGCCGGTAACTATTCCACTTCTTTCTTGCCAGTACAGACACTATGCCAAAAAGTAACTTCACACTTTTGTATGGTATTTTTATTGTGAGATATTTAATGTGAACGGTGGGGAGGGGACTCGGGCTGACTTCTAGTAGTCTCTGCTTCAAGGTACAAATGGGAACACCTCCCCTCGGGCAGCCCGGCCAGACTGGAAGATCCAGCAGGTTTTTTAAGAACTGAGTGGAGGACGGGGGAGGGAAGGAAGGGCGGTGGCCTGGGGAGGTTCCGGCCTTCAGGGACCAGAGTCCCCTACTTCTGCTGCCAGTGGCTGCTCCTGCATCCAGGGTGGGCAGTGCCAGCTTGTCACCCTCACCCGATGCCCACATCCCGGTCCTGAGGGACTTAGCACAACAGCATATGCATCCAGGAGCCGCGGGCTCCCACCCTGAGCATATCACATGGTGCCACATTGCACTGAACACGCGTGTGTGCGTCGCACGCGGCCATGATCAGACAAGCATGCACACACGCAGAGGTGCAGAGTGAGGAGGCCGGCACCCACAGCGCCACGGTCCCTCCTGTCATTCTCACGACTCCGGGAGAAACTGTGCTGTATGATACAGATCTATTTTAATACACTTCACACTGGGTGAACAAGATTTTTATATTCTTTTACGGATGAACAGAGTGGACCGTGCGAGGCACACGTCTTCTGTGTTGGCTTCGCTGTGCCAAACGTGCGTTACCGGGTGGCTTGCGATGTCCCCGTCTTAGGCTTCCTTTTCTGTTTGCTTTGGTTTTCTTCTCGGATGGATTGCGTTAAATGTTTTAACAACGTAATGTGAGGATGTGAAAGGTTGGACCCGGGAGGGGTAGCTGCCAACGTGTCTTGAGATTGTTAGGTTTTTTTTGGACCAAGGAGGACCGTCCAGTGGGTAGTGAGGATAGAGAAAACGTGTTTGTCTTAAATATGCCAGTGTAGTTTTTCCTTCTTTACGATGCATTAAAGTCGATCGATGATTTCAAAGCCCTGTGGTTTTGGTGTCCTTGCCTTGTGGAGAGGCCCCTGGGAGTGCCCAGGGCAGCCAGGCGGGTGTTGGAGAAGCTGGAAATCAGGGTCCCACCCCACCTCAAGGAGGGAGGGATGGAAGGAGAGAAGCAGGGGAGAGCTCAGCGCCCTTCACTCACTCCCATTCCCAGCCCTCGGAGGCAGCAGGTGACCCTTTAAGGCCAGCATTGAGGATGGAAAGTCTCAAAAACGCGGCAGGCCCATCGCTGCGCAGAGCCCAAGGCGGTGTCCTCTGCTCCCTCCAGTGTTCCTGCCTCTTGGCCTGGCAATGTCACCACCGTCTTCTGCCCTGGCTCCGGCAGCCACGCTGAGCTCTCGCCTTGCCTTCCAGGAGGTTGGGGTCTGGAGACCGGAGAATCGTCCCCTCTGCGTCCGAGCTCCTGGCATTGAACAGGCATCTGATTGGCCAAGTGGGTCACGGGTGACCCCTGGGCAGTCAGCTGTGGCCAGACGCTGGGGTCTAATGCCAAAGTGGGGTTTGGTGCCCCAGGGGACAGAGAGGTGGGGGGCATGCAGGCATGCAGGGCTGCCATGTGATCCTGCTTCATGGCCAGCCCTGGGCAGCATAGTTTGCGGGGAAGGGAGCAGGTTTCAAGTCAGCTCTGCTTGAGCCCTCCTGGGGTCCACTCTGAAGACCACACTCAGCATCCACTGCTCACTGCTGTCCTCTCAGATCCTGTCCCCGGCTCCCCACCCCTTTGCTCCTCTGGAGCGCCAGGTCAGTAGTGACCTTCCGTGGCCAGATCCTGGGAATGGTCCCGGTCATCACCTGGACCTCAGAACCACGGGACACATTGGCCACACCCCTGCCAAAGGACGCTCCCGGGACCTCACTCCCGAAGGTCTGGCTGCTCCCTGGTCGCTGCTCCAGACTTGCTTCTCTTCTGCCTGATCACTGAAGGCCCAGGCCCAGGTCTGCGCTCTGACCTCTGCGGCTGGCCTCACCTGCCCCTGGCTCTGTCTCTACCCCGAGGCCCACTGCATGTCTGCGGGTGTCTCACGCTCCACAAAGTCTGCCAGGCCAGTCCCTCCCAACTCCCCATTTCAGAGGAGCTTCAGGCTGCTGGGGCTGGCACCTGGGAGTCACCCTTGGCTCCTCTCTCCCACCCTTCACACCTGGTCCTTGGCAAATCCGTCAGCTCTGCCCTCAGGACATAAGCAGGATGGTACAAGTCTCACTGGCCACATCACCACCTTGGTCCCAGCTCCATGATCTCCCCTGGATTCCTGCAGCCGCCGCTCACCTGCTCTCTCCCCCTGTACCCCTCTGCAGTCTCTTCTTAACCCAGCAACTGGTGTGAAAACCCTCCCGTCGGGCCAGGCGCGGTGGCTCACACCTGTAATCCCAGCACCTGGGGAGGCCAAAGCAGGTGGATCACCTGAGTCAGGAGTTTGAGATCAGCCTGGCCAACATGGTGAAACCCTGCCTCTAGCAAAAAAAAAAAAAAAAAAAAAAAAAAAAAAACAAAAATTAGCCAAATGTGGTGGTACCCACCTGTAGACCCAGCTACTTCGGAGGCTGAGGCAGGGGAACTGCTTAAACCTGGGAGGTGGAGGTTGCAGTGAGCTGAGATCATGCCACTGCACTCGAACCTGGGTAACAGAGCAAGAGTCCCTCTCAAAAAAAAAAAAAAAAAACCCTGCCATCACCCGGCATCTTGCTCAGCAAAAGCTCAAGGCCTCACCCCACTCACCCGACTTGTGCTTCCAGGCCACAGGCCCCGCTTGCTCTGCCCTCTGGTTCATCCCCTGCTCCTCTCCTATGTTCCTGCCTCCTTGCTTGCTCCTACCACAGGGCCTTGGCACGTGCTGTGCCCTCTGCCCCCAGCCATCTCCCTGGCTGGCTGCCTGAAGACCTGACCCTGAGCACCGTTCCCTCTCAGTGCAGCCTTCCCAGCCCCTCACCAGGACCCTGGCATTGCCTGTCCTGCCTGCTGTTAGGTCCCTTGGACCTCCACAGCCTGCTGTGTGCGTCTTTGCAGGTTTTTATCTGTCTGCTCAGGCAGACAGGGAATTTGGTTGGTTTGCTTTCTGAACCCCAGCATCTAGAAGTACCTGGCAAACAGTTGGCACCCAGCATAGATTTTGGAGAGACAGAGCTGCCAGGCCTTGGGGCTGTGCTATCCTGGTTCAGGGCCCTCCCCTGGGAGTCCCTTAGGCCACCCCAGCTGCCAGGTGAGGCTGGTTGGGTGGCTGAGAAAGCAGAGGCCAGGAAAGTGATGGAGTTGCCTCGGGTCTCGCAGGTGCTGAGTGGATGTACCTGGACTCCACTAGGTCCTTGTCCTCCAGTCCCACGAGGTTCCACCACAGCCTCACTCCCAACGAGGTGCAGGGCTCAGGGGCAGCTGCTGTGACCTCCAGCTCCCGGATCATGCTGGGAATTTCCTCCAAAGTACCCCTCACTGCCCTGCCCCTGTATCCCACAACAGCAGCTCTCCTTCCCTCCCAGGGACAGCACTGCCATTAGAAGGGTCTCCCATGATATGCAAACATCTGCCTACTGTAGCTCAACACACCCCACTCCCCAGCACCCAGGGGACCCTGCCCTGGGACAACCCTAAGTTTAAGATAGTGGTCACTCAAGGACCCCCACTCCCAACTCCATCTGCCACGGCCCCTGGAGAGCAGGGTCGCCAGCTCAGGGTGGGCTGGCAGTCCAGGGCAGGCCGTCAGCATGTAAGGAAACTTCTCTTTGGCAGATCGGAACTGCCAGCATCCCTGCTTTGCTGCTCGGGGCCGTTGTTAAATAGGGGATGAGGGTTGCTTGAACACAGAAATGCTGCGATGGTCGAGTTATCAACAAGACGGTAGCCAAGTGACTCATGAGCGGGGAGCTGGACAGAGGGGTGCTCCCTCTCCCGGGCGGGACAGTGCTTATGAATTGTTTCTGGAATTTTCCGTTTAATCGTTTTGACTGTAGTTGACCATGAGTAACTGAAACTGCAGATGAGTGGGGATTGCTGCATAAGGGTCTGGGTCTTGGGGGTCAGGACTTCAACCCTGGGGCAAACGGTTTAACTCTGTTAGGGTTTGAATGTGTCCCCTCCAAAATTCAGGTATTGCCCGTGTGGTAGTGTTAGGAGGTGGGGCCTTTAAGAGGTGATTAGGCATAGCCGGGCATGGAGAGTGCCTGGAATCCCAGCTACTCAGTGCTCTGCTCCCATTTCACGGAGGAGACGGTAAGGCGAGGCGAGGCAGCTAAGCTGGGATTCAAATCTGCACCCACCTGATCCCAGTAGTCACCTTTTTTGCTCTCCTGGGGCCCTCAATGGATTGGATGATGTCCACTCGCCTTAGTGAGCACAGCTCGTAATGCAGTCTACCCATTCCAATGCTGATCTCTTCCAGCGCTACCCCCCAGACACACCCAGAGATCACGCTCTACCAGCCCTTAACCAAGCATGCTGAGAGATGAAATTAACCATCACACCAAGTGCTTCCCCATAAACTCTAGGGGCTGGGACTTGGCCCTTGATGGTACAATACACGAGTACCACATCTCCCAGCCAAGTTGATTTGTTAATGAACACGCCATGTGACCCAAGACATGGCAGCCAGAGGCCTCTCCAGGAATTGTACCAGTACCCTCACGAAAGAAGCATCCAGCACTAAGGAGAGGCCCACGTGAGCCTTAACCACCTGGACGCCAGCTCATTGGTGTTTTCGAACCTTATTAATTATTGAAAGCTACTGGGTGCCCACCCACCAGGGTTGGTACCCACATCACACGGGGGTGTTTTCTACTTTCCAGTGACTGTGGACCAGCTCAGCTCAGCCAGCTCAGCAAACCTCAGCACCCAGAAGGCTTCAGCTGCTCCTTCTCCAAAAAGGTCTGACTCTCAGCCTTGGGGAGGGGCTTGCCCTTCCAAATCCTTCCTCCCCAGGATACTCTCACGTAGCCCCAGGGGACTCTTTAGAGATCAGTTTCTACCCTAATAGTTATTTTGCCCCGTTATAGTTACTGATTGTTGACACTCAACTTTCCCGTTTCAAATTATTGTAAGGTTTCTGTCTCCTGAGTGAGCCCTGATACACCTTGTGTCCTGAAACCTTGCTGCATCCTCTCATTAGTTCTACTGGTTGTTTTGTAAGCCCCGTCACCCTTCCCATCTAAGCAGTATGTCCTCCGCAAGTAGAGTCGCTTTTATCTCCCTCTTGCTCATCTTCATGCCTATTAGTTTTCTGGCCATATGGCAATGGTCAGAATCTCCAATACAATGTGGAATGGAAGAGGTGAGACTGGACACTGTTGTCTTGTTTCTGATTTTATAAGGAGAACGTTTCAATAATTTCCCCATAAAGTATGTTAATTAGCAGACAGAAAGTCCCTTCTTAGTTTGCTTTGATTTTTTAAAAGTCACAAATGGGTTTAAAGTTTTGTCAAAGCCTTATATCCATTTTTAAAACAATGTGGGTGTCTCCTGTATTCTGGAAATAAGATGATTTATATTGCTTTTCAGACGTTAAACCAACCTTGAATTCTTGAAATAAACTTTACTTGGTCAGTGTGTAGTATCCTTTTTCATCTTGCTTTATTTGACTTGCTGATATTTAAGTATTTTCTTTCTTTCTTTCTTTCTTTTTGTTTTTGAGATGGAGTTTCGCTCTTGTTACCCAGGCTGGAGTGCAATGGCGTGATCTCGGCTCACCGCAACCTCCGCCTCCTGGGTTCAGGCAATTCTCCTGCCTCAGCCTCCTGAGTAGCTGGGATTACAGGCATGCGCCACCATGCCCAGCTAATTTTTTGTATTTTTAGTGGAGACGGGGTTTCACCATGTTGACCAGGATGGTCTCGATCTCTCAACCTCGTGATCCACCCGTCTCGGCCTCCCAAAGTGCTGGGATTACAGGCTTGAGCCACCGCACCCGGCCAGTTATTTTCGTATTTATGTTTAGGGGGGACATTGAACCATAGACATCTTTTCTTTACAATATTGTCAGAGTGTGATATTAACTAAGTTGGAAAGGCTCTATTTCTGAAAGAACTTTTTATTTGTTAGAATTCACCAGTGAAGCCATTTGTGCCAAGAGTTTTACAGGTGAGAAGGGTTTTTTCATTTAAAATATTCAGCGTATTTAATATACAGGACTATTCAGATATTCGGTTTCAGCTAAGTTGAATTAATCAAGGAATTTGTCATCTTGCTGTTCATAATATTTCCTTTTTATTTTACTATCTGTAGACTCTAAAGTGATCATTTTTATTCTTAATTTGTGATTTCTTTTGATCTTTCTAGCTACGTGTTCATGAATTCTATTTATCTTTTCAAAGGACTAATTTTCGGCTTTGTTAATTTTCTCTGTTGTCTGTTTTATTGTTGTTGTTGATTTCTGTTTTTTATTATTTCCTTCTATGTATGTGGGCTTACTTTGATATATAAATTTTTTTCTTAAAAATTACTAGTCACAAGGGCCGGGCGCAGTGGCTCACGCCTGTAATCCCAGCACTTTGGGAGGCTGAGGCGGGTGGATCACGAGGTCAAGAGATCGAGACCATCCTGGTCAACATGGTGAAACCCCGTCTCTACTAAAAATACAAAAAATTAGCTGGGCACGGTGGTGCGTGCCTGTAATCCCAGCTACTTGGGAGGCTGAGGCAGGAGAATTGCCTGAACCCGGGAGGCGGAGGTTGCGGTGAGCCGAGATCGCGCCATTGCACTCCAGCCTGGGTAACAAGAGCGAAACTCCGTCTCAAAAAATAAAAAATTGAAAAAAATCAATTCCTTTAAATGTATCGAGGCCTGTACTGTGTTCTGGAATTTGATCAGGACTGCTGGCTGCATCACCTGCACTTGGAGAATAATATGTATTCTTCTGTTGTTGGCTGTAACATTATATAAATGTCAGTCGGGTCAAGGTAGCTGATGGTCGTTCAGATTATCTGTGACTTTACTTTCTGTCCAGCTGATTTTCAGTTGATGAGAAGGAGGTGCGAAAGCCTCCAACTATGATTATGAAATGTCTTTTAAATTCTGCTGTGTTTTCTTTCTTCCTGTAGTTGAAGTTCTATTACTAGGTTCATTTACATTTGATAGTTACATCTTCTGAATAAATTGACCATGTTGTCGCTCTCAGAAGCTCCTCTCTAAATGGTGATACTTTTTGTCTTGAATTTTGTTTTATCTAAGGCCAGTGTAAACACCCCACACTCCTGGCGCCTACTGTGTGCATATGTATCTTGTGGTATTCATGTAGCTTCAACCTTCTTCGTATTTAAAGTGAATGTCATTAGTTCTTGCTTTTATATCCATTTTACGTCGGCCCCTTAATTTGAGTTTATTCTTAATTTGTGGGATAATATAGGAGGTAATTATCGATGCAGCTGCTCACTTTATATTTGTTTCCTGTTTGTCCCAGTTGGTTTCTTGTTCCACTGTTTATCTTATCTAGCCTTTTTCTGGCTTAAATTTTTTTTTTTTTTTTGAGACGGAGTTTCACTCTTGTCACCCAGGCTGGAGTGCAATGGCGTGATCTCGGCTCACCACAACCTCCGCCTCCTGGGTTCAGGCAATTCTCCTGCCTCAGCCTCCCGAGTAGCTGGGATTACAGGCATGCGCCACCGTGCCCAGCTAATTTTTTTTTTTTTGTATTTTTAGTAGAGATGGGGTTTCACCATGTTGACCAGGATGGTCTCGATCTCTTGACCTCGTGATCCACCTGCCTCGGCCTCCCAAAGTGCTGGGATTACAGGCGTGAGCCACCGTGCCCGGCCCTTAAATTTTTTTTTAATAATTCACTTTTAATTTTTTCGTTAGCTACATCTTTTTTTTTTTTTTTTTTTTGAGATGGAGTTGCTCTCTGTAGCCCAGACTGGAGTGCACTGGTGATCACAGCTCATTGCAGCCTCCACCTCCCGGGTTCAAGTGACTCTCATGCCTCAGCCTCCCAAGTAGCTGGAATTACAGGCACCCACCATCATGCCCAGCTAAGTTTTGTATTTTTGTAGAGACGGGGTTTCACCGTGTTGGCCAGGCTGGTCTCGAACTCCTGACCCATCTCAGCCTCCCGAAGTGTTGGCTTCACAGGTGTGAGCGCCGCACCCGGCCAGCTATATCTTTTTACATTATTTTTGGTAGTTGTTCCAGGCATCAAAATAGATATCCTTACCTTTCATTTTACTTAAGGTTAACATATCGTGAGCCCTAATATTAATTTTTTTAAATTTATAGTTGTAGGTAAAGACCCTCTTATTCCTTTCTTCTATGAAGAGTTTGGTATATCTCCTTCCCATTCACCTTTTAAAAATTCTTCTTTTGGCTGGGGGCGGTGGCTCATGCCTGTAATCCCGGCACTTTGTGGGGACCAAGGCAGGCAGATCACGAGGTCAGGGGATCAAGACCATCCTCACCAACATGGTGAAACCCCGTCTCTGCTAAAAATACAAAAAAGTTAGCTGGGCATGGTGGTGTGTGCCTGTAATCCCAGCTACTCGGGAGGCTGAGGCAGGAGAGTCACTTGAACCAGGGAGTTGGAGGTTGCAGTGAGCCAAGATTGTGCCATCCAGCATGGTGACAGAGCAAGACTCTGTCTCAAAAAAAAAAAAGAAAAAGAAAAATTATTCTTGTGTTTGTGCGTCTGTGTGTATATATGTCATGTGTATAATGCTGTTCAATCCATGAACAACATATGGGACTGCCTCGGTAGCTTAGTAGTTTTACACATGTGCCGCGTGCTCTATGTGGTTTTCTGCAGCGTTTTCCTTCCTAATGTAGTATTTTAGATGTACCTATATGGGTACATACACTTCCATTTTGTTCAGCTTAACTGCAGGACCCTCTTCAACCTTATGACTGTACCCCCCAATTGATTTGTCGTTCTGTCTACTCGTGGATGTGTAGGCTGCATCGAATTCTTGTCTCTGACAGCAGTGCCGCGGCGATGCTGTTTCACCTACTTACCTGGCTGCTGCGTAGACTTAGAATGCTCGAACCTCAGCAGCTTGCTAGATGACTTTCCAAAGTGACTGTACGACCAGCAGTGTAAGAGAGTGCCCACTGCATAGATCTGTCACATTTCAAGTGATTTTTCTTTTCTTGGTGTGTGTGTGTGTGTGTGTGTGTGTGTGTGTGTGTGTGGTTTTTAAGACACTGTCACCCCAGCTGGAGTTCAGTGGCATGATCATGATCTTGGCTCACTGCAGCATCAACCTCCTGGACTCAAGCAGTCCTCCCCCTTCAGCCTCCCAAGGAGCTGGGACACAAGTGCAGAAGCTTGTATACCTATTCTGTCATTTTCCCCGCAGCAGTAAGTAGTTCTTCTTCTTCCTTCTTCCTTCTTCCTCCTTCTCCTTCTTCTCCTTCTTCTCCTTCTTCTCCTTCTTCTCCTTCTTCTTCTTCTCCTTCTTCTCCTCCTTCTCCTCCTTCTTCTCCTTCTTCTCCTTCTTATTCTTTCTTCTTCTTCTCCTTCTTCTTCCTTCTTCTCCTTCTTCTTCTCCTTCTTCTCCTTCTTCTCCTTCTTCTCCTTCTTCTCCTTCTTCTCCTTCTTCTTCTTCTTCTTCTTCTTCTTCTTCTTCTTCTTCTTCTTCTTCTTCTTCTTCTTCTTCTTCTTCTTCTTCTTCTTCTTTTCTCCTCCTCCTCCTCCTCCTTCTCCTTCTCCTTCTCCTTCTCCTTTCTTCTTCTTCTTTTTCTTCTTCTTCTTCTTTTGAGACGGAGTTTCGCTCTTGTTACCCAGGCTGGAGTGCAATGGCACGATCTCGGCTCACCGCAACCTCCGCCTTCTGAGTTCAAGCAATTCTCCTGCCTCAGCCTCCCGAGTAGCTGGGATTACAGGCACGCGCCACCAGGCCCAGCTAATTTTTGTATTTTTAGTAGAGACGGGGTTTCACCATGTTGACCAGGATGGTCTCCATCTCTTGACCTCGTGATCCACCCGCCTCGGCCTCCCAAAGTGCTGGGATTATAGGCGTGAGCCACTGCACCTGGCCAAGTTATTATTCTTCTAACAAAAAAGTAAAGCTTTTTGATATCAAATCAACAGCAGAGAGGCTGGGCACAGTGGCTTATGCCTGTAATCCCAGTACTTTGGGAGGCTGAGTTGGGCAGATCACTTGAGGTTAGGAGTTTGAGACCAGCCTGGCCAATGTGATGAAACCCTGTCTCTACTAAAACTACGAAAATTACTCAGGCGTAGTGGTGTGTGCCTGTAATTCCAGCTAATCGGGAGGCTGAGGCAGGAGAATTGCCTGAACCCAGGAGGCGGAGGTTGCGGTGAGCCGAGATGGTGCCACTGCACTCCAGCCTGGTTGACAGAGTGAGACTCCATCTCAAAAAAAAAAAAAAAATCAGCAGCAGAATCTGCTCTTTCTCTCGTACCTCTGCCATTCCAGGTCTGATCACCCTTACTTGCCCACATATCTCAAGCCAAAAACCAGGAGGTGTTCACGTCTCTCTCGTCTCTTCTCTCTCTCACCCTGCGCCTCCCTATGCCTTGCACATAATGCTTTAGTTCTTTATATATATGAAATAAATGCACAGTATATATATAAAATATATATAAAATAAATGCACGGTAAATATAAATATATATAAAGTAAATGCACGGTAAATATAAATATATATGTTTAAAGTAAATGCACGGTAAATATATATGTTTAAAGTAAATGCACGGTAAATATAAACATACATGTTTAAAGTAAATGCACGGTAAATATAAACATATATGTTTAAAGTAAATGCACGGCAAATATAAACATATGTTTAAAGTAAATGCACGGCAAATATAAACATGTTTAAAGTAAATGCACGGCAAATATAAACATATATGTTTAAATGCACGGCAAATATAAACATATATGTTTAAAGTAAATGCACGGTAAATATAAACATATATAACTGTACTTGAGGCATTTACTTTCATATATTCTCCCCAGCTACTGAGCAAGCCCTTTGAGGGCAGGAAGTGTACTGTATTCTTCTCTGTAATTACAAGACTTGTACTGTCTGGCACGAAGCAGATGCTTGGAGGCACACAGGGAATTGCTGACCATTCCAACATCCACGGTGGATGCCGACCTTCCCCATTACACAAAAGAGAAAAAGCCTTGAGAACTCACACAGGTCATACACTCAACACGTAGGACAGAAATCCAATCTGAGCCTTGTCACTTTCAGCTCCCCTTGCTGGGCTAAAGGACTTGCCAGTGGTCACACAGCTGTGAATGGCACCAGAAGTGGGGTGCCCAGTCTTCCCCCTCCAGTGACAGCAGACTGGCTTTCTTCAGGGTAGAGCGACTCCTTGGTTTACAGACTTTTATGCCTTGACAGAATTCAGTAATTCATTGTGGTGTCAGTTGCAAGTTCTGGGCAGCCTGCCTAATCTCTGGAGTCACTTAAAATGTCTGTCATTACTGCAAAAGTGAATGTTTGGGCAATTTATTCTGTGTGTCCTGTCAATAGAGACACCCTGGAGTCCTCATTTCAGCATCGCATTTCATTGTTTTAAGCTGAAATGCGCTGATAGGCTTCCAACACATTATCTCTGTAATCACTTTCTTTTGCCGTAGAAATGATCAGGAAATTGTGCTTTGATACAAGGGAAGGGTGACGAGGCCACGCAGTGCTAAGCTAGGATTCCACACTACCATTTGTAGAAGGAAACCTGTCAAAAGCCACAGGAGAACATCTTGGGGCCACCTCTTGGAGTCAGGAAATTTGAAACGTGTATTTCACAGACGTGCATTGTTCTGTAAACCTCTGCATAATGCATGAGATTTGATTTAATGTCATTGTTAATTCTGAGGCTCACAGTGGTGGGCTCTTCAGGGAACCATCATTTTTTATTTGTTTTTTTTTTTTTGTTTTTTCTTCCTGGAAGCAGAACTCTGAGGCCATTTTAGGGTTGTTCTGAATCGTGTGAGCACAAGACAGCTTCCTGGGGAGGAGGTGCAGATGCTAGGTTTGGCTTTTCCGGAGGCTGCGGCCAGGGGACAGGTGGCTGATTGCCTCAGGCCCTAAACCGAGCCGCTCTTGGGGATCCCACTCAGGCATGGCCTGGGTGCCTCATGCCTGGATGTGTTCGGTCAGAGCTTAAGGGTTGTTTGTTTGTTTGTTTGTTTGTTTGATTTGAGACAGAGTTTCGCTCTTGTTGCGCAGGCTGGAGTGCAATGGTACCATCTCGGCTCACCGCAACCTCCGCCTCCTGGGTTCAATTGTTTCTCCTGCCTCAGCCTCCTGAGTAGCTGGGATTACAGGCATGCGCCACCATGCCAGGCTAATTTTTCTTTTTTTTTTCCGTAGAGAGGGGGTTTCTCCATGTTGGTCAGGCTGGTCTCAAACTCCACACCTTAGGTGATCTGCCAACCTTGGCCTCTCAAACTGCTGGAATTAACAGGCATGAGCCACCAAGTCCAGTCAAGGGTTGCATTTTTTAAAAAAATGAATAAATGAGTGAATGAAAAGAAAAATGCTTTAGTCTGGGCATTGTGGCTTATGCCTATAATCCCAGCACTTTCGGAGGCCAAGGCAGATGGATCACCTGAGGTCAGGAGTTCGAGACCAGCCTGGCCAACATGGTGAAACCCCATCTCTACTAAACACACACACACACACACACACACACACACACACACACACACACACACACATTAGCCAGGCATGGTGGTGGGTGCTTGTAATCCAGCTATTAGGGAGGCTGAGGCAGAAGAATCACTTGAACCTGGGAGGCGGAGGTTGCAGTAAGCCAAGATTGCACCACTGCACTTCAGCCTGGGCTGACTGAGCAAAACTCGGCCTCAAAAAATAACAAATAAAAAAAAAAAAGGCTTTGTAGCAGAGTAGAAAAGACATGATACAATAATAAGTTTCAAATGCACAAAAGAATCGTTCTGGCCTAGGTTAGCTAGGAGTGAGAGCTGAAAAGAACAGAAAGACAGGTACTGTATGAAGGAGGTGTGGGCGGGAGTGAAAGCATGGATGGAGGGAGGGGAAGGCGTAGTCGGACACTGGGCAAGAGACCAGTGGGGAAGAAGGAGCCAGGAGGGGAAAGGGGAAGGGAAGAGTCCAGAAAGCCCCTCTGAGGCTCACAGGCCCCAGTGGCTCCTCCCAACACTCAGGCTCAGGGCTGGGTCCCTGCAGTCCTGCTCCCTGGACTCCTGGGGCGGTGACGCCATGAGCTGCATCCCTCTGGGTGAGGGCTGGTGTGGGGTGAGCAGGGGCCTGGAGCCTCTCAAAGGACTTCAGTGCAGAGGCTGCCAGGGGCCCCAGCCAGCTGCACACTCTGGGGTGTCTGCAAATCAATTCCCTCTGCGTCGGGCACCTTGCAGCTGTAAGAGGTGAAATCGTGTTTGTACTAAAATTAGGAAAATAAGCCCGGCGTGGTGGTGGGTGCCTGTAATCCCAGCTACTTGGAAGGCTGAGGCTGGAGAATCCCTTGAACCCAGGAGGAGGAGGTTGCAGTGAGACGAGATTGTGCCACAGCACTCCAGCCTGGGGGACAGAGCGAGACTGTCAAAAAACAAAACCCACTGTATAGAAGGGAAGCCCAAGGCCCAGGTGCCTCCCTTTGGCTCCCACAGCTCTGTGGAAGAGCATGGGGTTGCCCTGATTCAAGTCCCAGCTCTGCCACTTGCTAGCTGTGTGACGTTAGGTGTGTTCTCTGTAGGGGGCCTGTGGATTCTCATTTGCACACTGGAGATGAGAATTTCAGAGGGCACACACACCCACTCCAGCATCCTCATGGGAGAAACTCATCAGGTAGGATTAATACTCCTGGCCTCCCCTTCCCCATTCCCACGGGAAGAGGAGAGAATATTCTGACTGGCACTCCCAGAGAGGAAGCCGAGCCTGGTTAGCTGTGCCAATCCTCAGGAGCCAGCTGTCTGCAGGGCCAGTGACCGTGAGTCTGAATCACAGTGACCAGTGAGCAGAGGCCCTCATCCACAGATCAGAGGCAGGCCCCAGGCAGCTTGAGGGAGACTGATTTCCATCCGTGGGACTCCTGAGAGACCACTTTCTCAATTTGTTAGGGCAGGTTCCAGCAGCTACAATTTCTCAATTTGTTACAGTAGCTAGTCAGACCTGAGCAGGGCAGGGGAGGGCTCCTCCGACCCCCACTAGGAGATTCCCGTTGACCATCAGGTGATGTTGTTACACTGTTTCTCTAACATAGTGATGGGCTACAGGGGTGGGGGAGCAGTCTCCTAATAGAAGGAATCACCTGAAGCTGGTGATGAAAGGCTTTCCCTGATAGCGCTCTCAGCGGGCTCAGGTGGCGGTGTTGAACTTGTATTGACACTGCACTGAGAAGGTGAGCCTGCAGACAACCCCAGTAAACACACTGTGTGCGCTCCCCACTCAAATCCTGGCGGGCCACCCCAAAGGAGGAATCAGGGAGAAGGGACACAGACCCCAGAAACCATTTTTTTGTTTGTTTTATGAGCCAGCGTCTCCCTCTTGTCGCCCAGGCTGGAGTGCAGTGGTGGCATCTCGTCTCACCACAACCTCCGCCTCCCAAGTTCAAGCAATTCAGCCTCAGCCTCCGGAGTAGCTAGTGTAAGGTAGACAGAAAGGATGGAGAGGCAGACCCTGGGTCGGGTTTAGCAAGTTTATTTCAACCTGCCAGCCTGGCTGCCTCACTACAGGCAGTGAAGACAGCAGCCTGGCGCACAGACTATGGGGGTCATAAAGGGGGGTTGCAGGTAGCCTGGTGCTATTCTAAGAAAAACCGCATCTTGGTTCTTAGGGGCTGACATTCTTCTTAATCGGGTCGGCATCCCGGGTTCGAGAGCTGAGTGCGACCATATCCTGGAACCCAGGTGCCCTGTTTACAAGGCTTGAGGCTGTTTTAGTTATGAGCTTGGCTTAGCAGGGGAGAATGCGGGCGGGGGTTATGGGTCACTTGCCTTGCTGTGACCCTACCGTTCCAGCCTTTTGTTGTATGTATAAAAGAAAGGGAAAAGGAGCTTCGTGCATTTCTAGCTGCTTGGTGCTGAGCGGGGACACGGGTTGAGGTGAGGCTGGCTTGCAGGTGGTCGTCCTGGAACGCTATCCCGTCTGCTCTTGCGCCTCGGGCAAAAGCTTGTAATTAATTATGCAAAACCTGAGTGAAAAGGCAGAAGAGGCAAGACAGAAGGAAGGCTGAGAGCGGAGGCGGAGAGTCAGCGCAGCGCCCGGGAGCTGAGACCCACCGGCTGGTAGAGTTGTTTATTTTCTGGGTTTGGTTTTTGAGTCTAACGATGGTATTTTGACGCCGATTTGTCGAGCGAGAAGCAGCGTTGTTTATTTAAAAAGAGGCACAGACTTTTTTCTTCCCACAGCAGTGAAGAGGTCCAGGTCTCTCGTTTTTGTAGGGTGACTGCCGTAGAGTCTGCTTGGTTTTGGAGCTGAGCGATAGCGTCTGCTATTTTTTAGCGACAATTGGAAGTTTTGGGAGAGCGACTGGAAACGGGATAATGAGGTTTTTAGGCTTCCCGCTTCTATCTGGACACTAACTGTGACTTTACGGGCCACGAATACGGGAATAAACCGCATTGGGTTTTGTTGGCGGGGACGCAGCAGGTGTGTAGTGTACAGGGACACGGGGTTCTTGGCTTGGAGACAAGGTAAATGTTGGGGGTAAGGTTGACCAGGGTGCAAGTGCCTGTCCAGTTGGCAGGGAGAGAAGTGGGTTGTGGGTCCGCAGGGGAAGAAGATGCCTCGTTAATGCAGACAAGTGGATTGAGAATAGGTGTTGGAGGGTGTAGGTTCCTTGTTTGGAGGGACTTGGTTCAGCTTCAGCAACCCAGAGTGAGGAGGAGAGAGACCCCGTTGAGAACTCCCGTCTGGGGAAGGGGTTTCCGCGTTTCAGAGGCAGGAGGGAGGTAGTGCAGTAGGGCTGGGTAAAGAGGCCGTCTGCTTCAGGGGAAACGGGATCATCATCTCGGAGCGAGGTGTGGGAGGTGGATTGAGTTGAGCCACAGGCGGAGGCGGGGATGGTGCCTACGCGTGTGTGTTTGTGGGAAGAGGTGACGCATAAGGAAGCTTGGCCAAGCTTTGTGGTGTGGAGGTTATGGGACCATGGACGGCCGGTGGGGGAGTTTTCTGCGGTTGTAATTGGCAGTGTATGTGGAGAGAAGCTTGGTAGCTCTGTTGCGAGGGTAGTGGGATAGTTCCCACTGAGGGTGAGGACTCTGTGTACAAAGGCAGAGCCTTTTTGGAAGGGGTATGAAAAGCGAATGGGAATACGGTCCCAGGGCTGAGGAACTGGGATAGCTGAGCAGGCAGCAGAGGAAAGGGGAAAACAGGTCCAGGAACGGGAAGCAAGTGTAGAGCTGGAGCGTAGTAACAAGGAGTGAGTGAAATTGAGAGATTGTTTGAGCCTTGCAGAAGTGAGAAGAAACTTTGAAGGAGCAGAGGCCGTGGGGCTGACTATTAAAAGGGTTAGGAGCTTGAGGAAGAATCGGAGCCTGTATTTGGGGGAAGGGGCTGAGAGGGGCTGTATTGGGAAGCGGCCCCTTTTAGAGGGTTGTTGAGACGGCTGATACAGTCCCGTGGGTAAACTCTCCTTGCAAATGAGCAAGGAGTATGTGAGCTAAGACCTTTTTTGTCCTTGTGGGAATGGGGAGAGAGGACAGGACTTTTAACATTTGGTGTGCTGTGGGGAGAGGCTGTTTCTTTTAGTCGATGTGTAGGGACGGGAGGAGAGCAGAGGCCCCATGAGAGGAAGTGACAGCGCATGACAGTCTGAGGTCATATTTTTTTTGTGGTAAACAGACGGGGGCGGTGGGGGGGAAGAGAAGGAAGGGCGAAGAAGGTACCGGGCGGGGGGTGCTCGGATACAGAAGGATGGTGAGGAGATGTGAGATTTTCCTTGGTTTGTTTCTGAGGAAGGATGAGTTTTTGATTTTTGACTATTCAGTTTCCTTGGAAGGAGGCTTTTGGCAACAATGAAACTTTTTCCATGGGGGAATACTGGGGTTGGATTATGGGGATGATGAGAGAGGCAGGGGCAGAGGAAGGGAGGCTTTTTTTGCTGCCTCGTCGGCTTTTCTGTTCCCCTTTGAGACTTTATCTGAAGCTTGGTGTCCTTGGCAGTGTCTAACTTGCCTTAGCCGGGAGGTGTGCAGCTTGGAGGAGTTGGTAAATAAGAGGACCATTAGCGATGGGGGTTCCTGCCTAGAAGGCGAGGAGGACGTGAGGCATGATAAGGAAAGAGTGTGAGAAATGGTATTCCATAGGGAACAAGTGAGGGGTTTGTTGGCATGGGGGTGCGAGATAAGTCCATTAACCTCCACAACTGAGACCTGTGAGGGATGAGATGGTCCTGAAAATTCAGGGCAAGCCGAGCAGGTGGCTTTCATACGGACTGAAAAAGAGATGGGCAAGCCGGGCGCGGTGGCTCACGCCTGTAATCCCAGCACTTTGGGAGGCCGAGGTGGGTGGATCACGAGGTCAAGAGATCAAGACCATCCTGGTCAACGAGGTGAAACCCCGTCTCTACTAAAAATACAAAAATTAGCTGGGCATGGTGGCGTGCACCTGTAGTCCCAGCTGCTCAGGAGGCTGAGGCAGGAGAATTGCTTGAACCCAGGAGGCGGAGGTTGCAGTGAGCCGAGATCGCACCATTGCACTCCAGCCTGGGTAACAAGAGCAAAACTCCATCTCAAAAAAAAAAAAAAAAAAAAAAAGAGATGGGCTGACCTGCTGCTAACAGAGTTACCCTGGCTCTGATACAGTGATGTGGATGGGGCCAGGGCGCTGGACCCCATCAGTCTCGGCCACTAGGCCGAGGATATGCAGGAGTGCAAGCGATTCCTCACCTTTTCTCTTGGCAAAAGGGTTTCGGGTTGGAGGTACAGGCTTTTCTGTCTGCCTGTTGAGAGGACAGTTAGACTTCCAGTGGCGTGTCTGCTGGCAGATGGGGCAAGGGCTCTTTGGTGCCCATGGATTGGGACACGCCTGCGCCCCATGGCCTTCCTTGCCGCACTTGAGACATGCCCCCACGGGTGCACTGCTATTGGGTTTTTGTGCCCCTGAGTGCCACAGCCAGGCTGTTTGGGTTGGCGAATGGCTGCCGCTAGAAGCTGGTGCCTCGCACAGTCTCTCTGGGCCTTGTCTGTTGTACTTTGCTCATCCCTGTTATTGAAACCTCGGAGGCCGGGTGTAGGAGGCCTCGTTGTGGGGTTTGAGGGCCATTTTCAGCCTTGTAAGTTTATGCTGGATGTCTGTAGCAGACTGGGAGATAAAATGAGTGTTAAGAATGATGGTGCCTTCTTGAGGGCAGGAGAAACATTGCGTGTATTGTTTGAGGGCCTCTGTAAGGTGGGAAACGGGGCAGGGTTTTTTTTTTTGCCTTTTGGGAAATTTGAGTTTTTCAAAATTTACAGCCATATGGGCAGCTTTGTTAAGGCCATGAGGCAAGTAATCACGTGGTTATGAGATGCCCCACCAGGATCTGTAGGCCGATACTCCCAGGCTGATTCCTCTCGGGGGACAGCAGCCGCCCCGCAAGCCACACTCTTTCCTTCTCTTTGGGGAGGAGAGGATAATGTCGAGAGCATGCTAGTTAAGTTCCTAAGAGTGTAAGATATTTAAATTCTTTTTTTTTTATTTAATTTTATTTTATTTGAGACAGAGTTTTGCTACCGTTACCCAGGCTGGAGTGCAATGGCGCAATCTCGGCTCACCGCAACCTCCGCCTCCTGGGTTCAAGCAATTCTCCTGCCCCAGCCTCCCGAGTAGCTGGTACTACAGGTGCGCACCACCGTGCCCAGCTAATTTTTGTATTTTTAGTAGAGACGGGGTTTCACCTCGTTGACCAGGATGGTCTCGATCCACCCGCCTCGGCCTCCCAAAGTGCTAGGATTATAGGCGTGAGCCACCACGCCCGGCCAAGATATTTAAATTCCTTGTAAGTGTCTGGATTGGAGGAGGAGGATCCAGGGTGCTTTTTGATTTGGGAGAGATTAGATAGAAGGTGGCATGAACGTGGACAACGCCTTCCATCCCCGCCTCTTCTCAAAGGGGGACTAACAGAGCTGGCTGTGGGGGATGCAGGGTCCGAGAGTGATTGTGGGGTGGAGATGGAGAGGAGGTAGAGTTGGAAGTGGGGGGACTGGAGAGGGGAGGGGAGAAGGGGAGAGCTGGAGCTGGGCATCAGGTGCGGGTTCAGGAGCTTCCTCCTGGTGGAGGTTTGGGGCTTTGGTGGAGAGGAGGGAAGTCAGCTGGGTTGAAAGAAGGCATCATCTGACAAGGCTGTGGGAGAGATTGAGTTGGGTTTTGAGCGGGCAAGGAGGATTTGGAAGGTGGAGCAGTTCTGGCAGAGAGCGGGGCAGTTGCAGAGGGTAAAGAAAGCCTGAACATAGGGAACCTCAGACCATTTACCTTTGCAGTGGCAGAAATTGTCAAGGTCCCTCCCAGAGAATGTTGAAATTCAAAGTACCATTCTCAGGCTGCTGAGAACCGTTGTCTAATTTATATCGGGGCCAGGCCGTATTGCGAGAGAAAATTAGTTTTTTGGGCCTGATTTCAGACTGAAGGCCAAGGGTGTCTAGATTCCAGGGGAGACCTCCTAAGGGGCTGACTGGCTGAACCCCATGGTCAAAAGCAGGCAGAGGATGAGGCTGCCTGGGAGAAGGAAGACAGGATTGAGCGTCCTCTGCCCTGTTCCTTCACCCAAGACAGTGAATTCAATAGTCACTGTCGAATTAGGCAATCCCAAGACGACAGGACTGAGGCCCCTGGGGCCGGAAGGATGTCCTCGGCCCAGCGGAACCCAGGCAGAGGCAAACCTCTATCCAACTAACTGGCCAGGAGGTGATGACTTGGATGGGGGTAACTGCAGTTGGCAATGGAGGGTCTGGGGTTTCCTTCCTGGCCCTGGAAAGGGGTTCGGGACAGCCACAGGAGCAGGGGTGAGGGGAGAGACCAAGAGACCAGCACCTACTCCCATCCTGGGTTTCCGCATGAAAATGTAAGGCGGACTGAAAGGTTGGAGAGGCAGACCCAGGGTCAGGTTTAGCAAGTTTATTTCAAACTGCCAGGCTGGCTGCCTCGTTAGTGAAGGTAGCAGCCTGGCTTACAGATGCTGGGGGTTCTATAGCTTTGAAGGTAGCTGGGTGCTATTCTAGGAAAAACCATATCTTGGTTCTTAGGGGGTGACATTCTGCTTAGCTGGGTTCGAGAGCTGAGTGCGACCATATCCTGGAACCCAGTGCCCTGTTTACAAGCTTCAGGCTGTTTTAGTTATGAGCTTGGCTTAGCAGGGGAGAACCGGGAGGGGGTCTATGGGCTTGCCTTGCTGTGACCCTAACAGCTAGGACCATAGGTGCCTGCAACCACACCCAGCTAATTTTTATATTTTTAGTAGAGATGGGGTTTCTCCATGTTGGTAAGGCTGGTCCCTAACTCCCAACCTCAGGTGATTTGCCCACGTCGGCCTGCCAAAGTGCTGGGATCACAAGCATGAAGCCACTGTGTCAGCCAAGGATTGCATTAAAAAAGAAATGAATGAATGAGTGAATGAAAGAAAAAAGGCTTTAGGCCAGACATGGTGAGTTATGCTAATAATCTCAGCACTTTGGAAGGCCAGGGGCAGGTGGATCACCTGAGGTCAGGAGTTCAAGACCAACCTGGCCAATTATGGTGAAACCCTGTCTCTACTAAATATACAGGAAAAAAAAATTAGCCGGGCATGGTGGCGGGCACCTGTAATCCCAGCTACTAGGGAAGCTGAGGCAGGAAAATCACATGAGCCTGGGAGGCGGAGGTTGCAGTAAGCCAAGATCGCACCACTGCACTCCTCAGAGGCGGAGAGCATATTCTGACTGGCACTCCCAGAGAGGAGGCCGAGCCTGGTTTGCTGTGCCAGTCCTCGGGAGCCAGCTGTCTGCAGGGCCAGTGACCGGGCCGTGAGTCTGTCTGAATCACAATGACCAGTGAGCAGAGGCCCTCATCCACAGATCAGAGGCAGGCCCCAGGCAGCTTGAGGGAGACTTAGGTTTCCATCCGTGGGACTCCTGAGAGACCACTTTCTCAATTTGTTACAGTAGCTAGTCAGACCTGAGCAGGGCAGGGCAGGGTTCCCCCCCGCACCCACTAATAAATTCCTGGTGACCATCAGGTGATGTTGTTACACCATTTCTCTGAAATAGTAATGGGCTTGTTGTGACACTATTGTCACACTGTTTCTGCAAAATAGTAATTGGCTGGGGTGGGGAGCAGTCTCCTAACAGAATCACCTGAAGCTGGTGATAAGCTCTCAGGCCTTGGGCAAGTGGGCTCAGGTGGCGGTGTTTAACTTGTATTTAACCTCATGGGGACACTTGACTTGTAAGGGGAAAACGCCTCAGTGAGCCTGCAGGCAGGCCCAGTACACACACAGTGTGCACTCCCTGCCCAAAGGGCTGGCGGGCCACTGTGCATGTGGACAGCCCACCCCAAGGGAGGAATCGGGGAGCAGGGACACAGATCCCAGAAATGTGCCAACACATAAAGCACACCCCCTCCCAGCTTTTTTTGTTTGCTTTTTTTTTTTTAAGTTCGGTCTCGGCTTCCCGAGTAGCTGAGAGTACAGGTGCCTGCCACCACCACGGCCTGCTAATTTTTTGAACTTTTAGTAGAGACGGGTTTTCACCATGTTGGCCAGGATGGTCTCAAGCTCTTAACCTCGTGATCTGCCTACCTTGGCCCCAAAGTGCTGGGATTATAGGCGTGAGCCACTGCACCCGGATTGTTGAACTCTTCTGCAGAGTCATGTAAGCCAATCTGTAGGATTTGGTGCCAGTAGCATACCCTGTGACTCAGATAGGTTCTGAGCTTGGGCGGAGAAGAGGGTGTCATTTGAGGACTCCTTCCCCAGCTGGGATGGCACGAGGCTTACCGGGGGTGTGACGGCCACTTTGCAACCCTCCCTGTCCCCGTCCCCATGCCCCTGACCCTGAACCACCCAGGTTCTGAAGGCAGGACCACCTCAGCCCCCACCAGCACCCAGCTGCCACTCAGCCCTCCTCTCCCAGAAGGAAAATGGATTCAGCCAGTGGTTCCCACCAGCCTGGCACCTTGGTGACTCAGCCCCATCTCCTCTGCCCAGAAGGAGCTTCAAGAAACTGTAATAGGATCTGCACGCTTGGTAAAGGAATGGCCAGGCCTCAGGGGCCACAGTGCTACCACCTGAACGCCAGATGGACTCACGAGTTGGAGGCTGGTTGGGAGGAAGCAGACCCCTCTCCGGCTCACAGGCCCAGCTTGGCCTGGAGTGTGAGGTGCCCACCACATACCGATAGGCAATGGGAGGTGGCTCAGCAGCCACACAGGCCCCTCCGTTAAGGACAGCTAGCACTGGCAAGGTGGAAAACACAGTGGCAGACGAGGGCCAGAGAATAATGGGAAGGTCCAAGTGGAGAGGGAGGAGGCCAGGGAGGAGCCTGCACCCTCGTTTCCAGCGCAGAGCCCTGGGCATCCAGGGCTTGGCCTAGGGTGGCCAGTGACCCCCAAGAATCCGAACAGGCACCTGAGGTCCCAGTGCAGCTGAAGTCAACGCCCCATACCGGCATGGAGGGGCTGCCATGGGGGTCTGCAGAGGGGACTTCTGTTTTTTACTCCCCAGAACCTCCCTCACTTGTCCCTGCAACAAGAGCTGGAGAGATGGCGGCCTGGGACTTGTGGGTAATCCCCTGGAGAGGCCCGTCACTCCTCCCCACTGCCAGGTCTGGGTGGGGCTTTATCCCAGCCCCAGGGTGGGCCACAGGACCCAGGCCTAAGCCAATCAGAGCCTTCCCTCACTGCAGCCATGGGTCCAGGGTGAGCATGTGACCTAAGCTTGTTCGATCTCGGTGGATCGGGGCTTTTTCTGCTGGGAAAGTGGAACTAAGACCTTGCATTCTTCATCGTATTTGATGGAAGCACAGGGCCCATCCTGCCAGCTGGAGGAGTCAGCCTGCCTGATACTGCAGAGGCCTGATGCTCCCCGGAGCCGTTGGGCCGCTTGGCTTTATGTCCAGTCCTTCACCCTCCCCGTACCCACCTCCTTTGCAGTGCCCTCCTGCTGTGACCCTGACTTTGGCCAATGGGGTGTGACATTACAGGACACCAACCCAACCGTGAAAACGGCATTCGCGCTTGTGTGTGCACCTGGGCCTGTGCTGGAAGAATGTGCCCTGTTTAACTGTCAGGACGACACCTGGGTATGTCAGCAGTCCCCCCAAACGAGCAAAAGAACCCCCCAGCTGACCCACTGACTCGTGGGCAATAATGAACAGCCCCTGCTTTCAGTGGTGGTGGTTACACAGCTGTGTGGCAGCAGCTGGGCAAGCCCCTAGCCACTCTATTTGTATTTTGAGATGGAGTTTCACTGTTGTTGCCCAGGCTGGAGTGCAAAAGTATGATCTAGGCCCACCACAACCTCCGCCTCCTTCGTTCAAGCGATTTTCCTGCCTCAGCCTCCTGAGTAGTGGGATTACAGGCATGTGCTACCCAGCTAATTTTGTATTTTTAATAGAGATGGTGTTTCTCCATGTTGGCCAGGCGGGTCTTGAACTCCTGACCTCAGGTGATCTGCCCACCTCAGCCTCCCAAAGTGCTGGGATTACAGGCGTGAGCTGCCACGTCCAGTGCCCTTAGCCACTACATTCCCGTTTTCAGCTGAACCACATTGGGTTATCATTAGAAACATTAATCCTAGCCAACACATTATTTTATCAGTCCCTAGCTCAGGCACCACAGAGTCCAAGAAGCATAGAATTTTAATTCAAAGGTTCCGAGTTCATCTAATGCCTCAGATGGCAAGTTTATAAAACATACGAGTTCACAGGTGTGGGAGGTAGCTGGAACTACAGTGGTTGCAACACTAGAGGTGTCTTCTGGCTGCTCTCAGGGGACTTGGAGGTAGGGAAGGCTTGGTGAGGGCCATGGCTTGTGTCTGCAGCACAGCCTCCTGCAAACGGGCTGCCCTGCCCCCCTGCACTTGCGGTGCCAGGCCATGCCCCCCAGGTGCCTCCGGGGCACTGAAGACGTTTTCATAGTACTCGATCAGCAGTTCAGTGAACAGGTTCAGGGGCACGAGGGCACTCAGGGAGGAGGCCCCCTGGGATGGCCAGATCAAATTCAGCCCGAAGACGCAGGCCAGGTTAGAGCTGTTCATTTTGTTGAAAATGCTTTCCTGAGATACCTGGAGGAAATCATGAGAAAAATGGAGTGAACACCAAGGGCCACCCGTGGGGACCGAGAACTCCCTCCTGAGCTTTGGAAGGGGCGGGGGTAGCGAGCGGAGCCAGCAGGCAGTACAGGGGCCCTGTGCAGCCACCTCCTCACTCGGCCTCAGTTTTCCTATCTGACAGGAAGAGTTTGTCCTGGAGGGCCCTCTGGCTTCGACCTTCTGTGACAGTCTCAACACCCCACCCTCTCCTCTTCCACTGCAGCGTCGGGGGAAGACACACTTTTGGGGATGGGCTGTAGCACAGACGGTACGAACTAGGTGACCTCTCTGGCCTCTGTGCCATGGGTGGCGAACTGGGCATGATGGGGACCAGCCAGCATGGAAGGGTCACTGCGAGGGTGGCACCAAGAGTGTAAAGAGCTTGCGTCCCAGAAGGGCTCACGGTCCCTCTCGGCCAGCGCTTGTGCTTACAGCAACCCCGGGAGGTGGGAGTCATTCCTCCCCATCTAACAGATAAGGCATCTGGGACCCGGGGAATACAGGAGACTTGCCCAAGGTCTTGTGACCAGCCAGTGGCTCGGCCTGTGTGGGCCCAGATGAGGGCAGGGCCTGTTCTCTTCTACTTTTCTCTGTACAAGACCCAAGCTGGGGGGAACCTCAGAGTTAGAAACGGGGATTATGAGGCTGGGAGCACAGAACTGGTGGCGGGCGTAGCCAGGTGTCACCCTCAAAGATCTGGTGAGGATGCCTAGACACGCCCAAGCCCTGTTTCTGTGAGATGGCCAGGGGCCGTTGAGGCTGCCCCTGCCTGACAGTCCTCGAAGCCCCTTCCAGGTGTCCACCAGCCAGGCCAACAGCAGGCCACCCCTCCCTAAGCCGAAGCCCCCAGGTACCACTGGGGGGATAACACTCAACACCACGCCCCATCAGGCATCAGTGCTCACGGAGGAGGCAGCTAGAGAGAGAAATCAGTCTCCCCCACTGAAAAAGAAGTAGGGTGGACATGGTGGCTCACACCTGTAATCCCAGCACTCTGGGAGGCCAGTGAATCAACCTGAGGTCAGGAGATTGACACCAGCCCTGCCAACACGGCGCAAATCTGCCTTTACTAAAAATACAAAAATTAGCTGGGTGTGGTGGCTCTCACCTGTCATCCCAGCTTCTCAGGAGGCGGAGGTTGCAGTGAGCTGAGATTGAGCCACTGCACTCCAGCTTGGGCAACAGAACAAGACTGTTTCAAAAAAAAAATAGAAAAATTTTAAGAGGATTAGGAGACTAAATTTCAGGTTTGGGGCCTCTGACAATTATATCAAGTGATAGGGAGGAAAAAAACTGCTGTAAAACCAAGAGGTGGCATCTCTGATGGACTCTGGCATGTGACACCTGTTCCGCCCAGGCCCTCCTCTCCCCCACTGTGGGCACTGCCAGCACCCTGCAGGGCCTGGGGCAAAGGCTTGGGGAGATGGGGAAGATTGGACATACAGGGCCGTGGGTCTGGGGGTTGGGGGTGGACCCATTTGGATGTGTTGAGCCTTCCTCTGTTGACCACACAGGCTTTTGCTCCAAATGCATCCCTGCCCCAGGAGGAGAGAGCAGTACCCAGGCCCAGAGCGGCGAAGGTTTTCTCTGTTCATGTGCTTAGCATGGTGTAGAAGACTGAATGGTGGTCCCTCCAAGATAGGCCACCAGGAATCTGTGACTGTGCCCTCATTTGGAAGGAGGGTTGTTGTAGCCGTCACTAAGTGAAGGATCTCAAGATGAGATCATCCTACATCTTCTGGGTGGGTCCTAAATCCAAGGAGTGGTGGCAGGGGCCCAAGCTTATGAGGGAAAAGGAAGGAGATCTGAGATGTAGAGAGGGAGGCAGAGACTGGAGTGCCCAGGAGCTGGGAGAGGCCGGGAAGGATCCGCCCCAGACCGTCTGGAGGAAGCACAGCCCAGCACACCTGGATTCTGGATGTCTGGCCTCGCAGAAGAGTGACATGGTAAATTTCCATTGTTTTACAGCACCCACTGTGCAGTCACAAGAACCTAATGGGTGTGTCCCCTCCAGAGGAATGGTCAGTTCAGTCCACAGTGAGGGCGGGTCACGCATCAGGCTCTGTGCCTGTGGTGGACAGTTTTCCACCTCTGAGACTCAGCCAAAACAGATGACGTTGGGGGCAAAGGACCCCACTAACGAAGGTCATTAGCAATGGCCGAGGGATGTCAGTACAGGAGCAGGCAGGGCCATGGTGGGCCCGCGTGAGGTCCTTGCCAGGGAGTGGTATTCCAAGGGCCAAGCAGGGTGTGACCCCAGACTCAGGGCAAGCAGGGGCGTGGTCCATGCAGGCACAGCATGGCAAGAGAGGCCACTGGACCTCACTCCATGTGCCCCCACTGCCCACTCACCGCGTGCAGAAAGCCCATGAGGTAGCGGAGGACGACGTAGTTGTGCTCAGGCAGGCTCCGCAGGATCTGGCGGCAGCAGGTGACGCGCAGGCTGCTCTCCACACCTGCAACGGCACGGGCCTCCCTCCTGAGCTCCAGAGGGGCCGGGGGGGGGGGGGGGCAGCCCGGCGTCCTGGCCCAGGAGGAGGATGGACCCCCACTTACTCCCTGGCTGTGTGGCTGTGCTCAGCAAACCCTGTGTGTGCTTGGCCGTTCTTGCATTTGTATGAAGAAATACCTGAGATGGGGTCATTTACAAGAAAAGAGGTTTAATGGGCTCATAGTTCTGCAGGCTGTGAAACATGGCACCGGCCCCAGGAGGCTTCCAATCGTGGCAGAAGGTAAAAGGGAAGGAGGCGTGTCACATGGCAACAACAGGAGCAAGAGACAGTGTGGGGCAGAGGTGCCACACGCTTTAAACCATATCTGGTGAGAACTCACTCAGGAGCGAGGCCAGCACCAACCCGTGAGCGATCCACCCCCAGGATTCGATCGCCTCCCCACCTCCAACGCTGAGGGTTACAACTCAACATGCGCCACGGTGGGGACTTAGATCCAAGCCGTTCCTCTGCTCTCCCACCCAGCAACATCACACTCCAGGACGTTGCTAAAGCTGAATCACTTTATAAATGGGAACGGTCTAGACCAGATCCGGCCCATTGCCTGTTTTTGCCAGTGAAGCTTTCTTAGAACAGCCGCGGCCATTACATACATTGCCTGTGGCTGCTTTTGCCTTAGGGCACAGCCAAGTAGTTGCAACAGAGACTGCAAAGCCTGAGATATTTATTATATATTTACTATGTGGCCCTTTACCGAAAACGTTTGCCACCCTGCTCTAGACTAACTGCCTGCTCATGATTCTCCGCACCGCAAATCTCTCATGCTTTGTTGCTGTTGGGGATGGCAGTGTCCCCCACTCCAGGGGTCTGCTCCAACTGGCCACACTGAGACCCACCCCCACTCTGAGACTCTTATAACCACACCCACCATCTTTTTGGTGGTGGTGGTCTGACAGTGAATGATTTCTCAAGAGATCTGGTTGCTATGGCTTGGCAGAGTGGCTCAGGCCTGTAATCCCAGCACTTTGGGAGGTCTAGGCAGGCAGATCACAAGGTCAGGAGTTCAAGACCAGCCTGGTCAATATGGTGAAACTCCATCTCTACAAAAAATACAAAAATCGAGGCCGGGTGCAGTGGCTCACACCTGTAATCCCAGCACTTTGGGAGGCCGAGGTGGGTGGATCATGAGGTCAAGAGATCGAGACCATCTTGGTCAACATGGTGAAACCCCGTCTCTACTAAAAAAGATACAAAAAATTAGCTGGGCATGGTGGCGCGTGCCTGTAATCCCAGCTACTCAGGAGGCTGAGGCAGGAGAATTGCCTGAACCCAGGAGGCGGAGGCTGCAGTGAGCCGAGATCACGCTATTGCACTCCAGCCTCAGTAACGAGCGAAACTCCATCTCAAAAAAAATAAATAAATACAAAAATCAGCTGGGTGTGGTGGCAGGCACCTATAGTCCAGGCTACTCGGGAAGCTGAGGCAGGAGAATCACTTGAACCTTGCAGGTGGAGATTGCTGTGAGCTGATTGTGCCACTGCACTCCAGCCTAGGTGACAGACTTGTCTCAAAAAAGAGATCTGGTTGCTTACATGTGTGGCATGACCTCACCCCATCTTGCTCCTACTCACACTGCATGAGATGCCTGCTCCTCCTCTGCCCTCTGCCATGTATGTAAGCTTCCTGAGGCCTCCCATGAAGCCAAGCAGATGCCAACATCCTGCTTCCTATAAAGCCTACAGAACCATGAGCCAATGAAACTTCTTTTCTTTATAAATTACCCAACCTCAGGTATTTCTTTATAGCACCACAGACCCAGTGACAACTAACATCCCACCAACCACTACCAGCTCTGTCTTTGGCTATCTGTGGGGGACTCTGAGAACATCTCCTGCCTCCATGGCCACTTACTGGTTTTGAGTCACATGGATTAGATACAACTTTGGTTAAAAACAAGCAAAGCTTGCAAACAAAAAAGCAAGGTTAAAAGGACTATTTGGAAACAAACTGGACAAATAAAAAAATTAGGGCCTTCTATTGAAATAGTGATTAAAAGCTTTCACCCTTAACAGGTAATCTTATTTTTTTTTTGAGACGGAGTTTCACTCTTGTTACCCAGGCTGGAGTACAATGGTGTGATCTCGGCTCACCGCAACCTCCACCTCCTGGTTTCAGGCAATTCTCCTGCCTCAGCCTCCCGAGTAGCTGGGATTACAGGCACACGCCACCATGCCCAGCTAATTTTTTGTATTTTTAGTAGAGATGGGGTTTCACCATGTTGACCAGGATGGTCTCGATCTCTTGACCTCGTGATCCACCCTCCTCGGCCTCCCAAAGTGCTGGGATTACAGGCTTGAGCCACTGTGCCCAGCCAACAGGTAATCTTAACTTGTATGAAACTGTAGGAAAGTTTTAAGATCTGGGTTTCCAGATCACTGCACTCCAGCCTGCATGATGGAAAGAGACCCCATCTTAAAATTTTTTTGTTTGCAGATCTGTATGTTTACGCATGTATGTTATGTATATATGAAGTTTTTCTCCCTCTGATGGTATTACCACGTTAACTTATAAAGCCCCTTAAAGGAGTTCTATTCAATTGGCTTCGAGATACATGAGCATTTGTATAAATTAAATATTTCTAGGCCGGGCATGGTGGCTCAAGCCTGTAATCCCAGCACTTTGGGAGGCCAAGGAGGGTGGATCATGAGGTCAAGAGATCGAGACTATCCTGGTCAACATGGTAAAACACCATCTCTACTAAAAATACAAAAAATTAGCTGGGCATGGTGGCGCGTGCCTGTAATCCCAGCACTTTGGGAGGCCGAGGTGGGTAGATCACGAGGTCAAGAGATCGAGACCATCCTGGTCAACGTGGTGAAACCCCGTCTCTACTAAAACTACAAAAATTAGCTGGGCATGGTGGTGCGTGCCTATAGTCCCAGCTACTTGGGAGGCTGAGGCAAGAGAATTGCTTGAACCCAGGAGGTGGAGGTTGCGGTGAGCCGAGATCGCGCCATTGCACTCCAGCCTGGGTAACAAGAGCAAAACTCTGTCTCAAATAAATAAATAAAATATTTCTAAAGCTCTCAGAAATATAGAAACTAAACCAAATATTCTTTTCAAGTTCATGTGAGTTTGGTAACTCACACCTGTAATCTCAGCACTTTGGCTGACGCAGGCAGATCACCTGAGTTCAAGACCAGCCTGGCCCATATGGTGAAACCCCCCATCTCTACAAAAATACAAAAATTAGCCGAGGATGATGGTCGGTGCCTCATCCCAGCTACTCAGGAGGCTGAGGCAGGAAAATTGCTTGAGGTGGGAGAATCACTTGAACCCAGGAGGTGGAGGTTGCAGTGAGCCGAGATGGCGCCACTGCGCTCCAGCCTCGGTGACAGAGCGAGACTTCTCCTCATAACGAAACCAAAAACAAAACAGCGGCATGCTCTGAGTTATCCACATTAAGTATAATCCAAGCATACATCTTTATGTAGTTGGGTTGACTCATCAAGTAGGGTTAAAAATAGGTAACGGGCTGGGCCAGGTGGCTCATGCCTATAATCCCAGCACTTTGGGAGGCCGAGGTGGGTGGGTCATTTGAGGTCAGGGGTTTGAGAGCAGCCTGGGCAAAATGGTGAAACCCTGTCTCTACTAAAAATACAATTAGCTGGGTGTGGTAGCGCACACCGGTGATCCCAGCTACTGGGGAGCCTGGGAGGCAGAGGCTGTAATGAACCACGACTGGGCCACTGCACTCCAGCCTGGGCAACAAAGCAAGACTATCTCAAAAAAAAAAAAGGGAAATTACTCGAGATGAACCAGCCTTATTCATTGTTATGTAAGCCACTACAGTGAATAAGAAAGGTCACTTCCTGGCAGGCCCAGGAAACTTAAAATAGACTGAGAAGTGTGAGAAGAATCCACTCAAATGTACAGATTCTACAGGCAAAGTCCAATGGCAGTTTTTTTTTTTGACACAGAGTCTTGCTGTTGCCTAGGCTGGAGAACAATGGTGAGATCTCGGCTCACTGCAACCTCCACCTCCTGGGTTTAAGGATTTTCCTGCCTCAGCCTTCCAAGTAGCTGGGATTCCAGGCACTTATAACTTCTGTATTTTAGTAGAGATGGGGTTTCACCATGTTGGCCAGGCTGTTCTTGAACTCCTGACCTCAGGTGATCCGCCCACCCTGGCCTCCCAGAGTGGTGGGGTTACAGGCATGAGCCACTGCACCAGGCCCTGATGGCAAATTGTTGGCTTTCTAGCCTCACGAGTTTTTTAAAAAGTGAATCTGAGATTCCTTATTAAAAGCTCTAGCAAAACACACTTAAAAAGAGCCTACATCGGTCAGTTCCCATTCTTGCTGCACTTAAATAATCAGGCCAGATCTGGTGAGACCAGACGTATTTGTTTTTGTTTTTTTTTGAGACGGAGTTTCGCTCGTTACCCAGGCTGGAGTGCAATGGCGCGATCTCGGCTCACCGCAACCTCCACCCCCTGGGTTCAGGCAATTCTCCTGCCTCAGCCTCCTGAGTAGCTGGGATTACAGGCACGTACCACCATGCCCAGCTAATTTTTTGTATCTTTAGTAGAGACGGGGTTTCACCATGTTGACCAGGATGGTCTCGATCTCGTGATCCACCCGCCTCGGCCTCCGAAAGTGCTGGGATTACAGGCTTGAGCCACCGCTCCCGGCCCTAGAAATGCCCCTTATTAAAGGGCTGACTTAGGTAGTCCCCCTACTCCCACCTCCACCGCTACCTCCTGAAATGAGACACAACTGTTTACCCAGAGTGACCTAGTCACAGCACTGAGAGGATTGAGTGCAACATGAGATAATTACCAAGTGAGTTACTGGACTGTTAAGACGTCTTGGGGAAAGTTTCAGATGGGGGAATGCTGGGGTTCTGAACATTACTCTCAAAAGACGGCTCCCGAGAAACGGCAGGTGCAGGAAGGGCTCTCTAACTCCCCCTACTGGTCTGTAACAGATCATAAAACCTTCTCATGGGAGGGGTCCGCCCTATGCCCAGAGGGAAGGAACACCCTTATCTCTAAAGATAGAGGGATGCCAAAAGAAATTGAACCCCCTTTGTCCATCCCATTTCCCGTAATTTCCACTCTTCAAGCTGGTATCAAAACATTTAGGCTTAACCATGTCTTCAGGTGTTTTCTTTCTCTCTCTCCTCCCTCCTCCCTGCCTTCTCTTTCTTTCCCTCCCTCCCTTTTGGAGACAGGGTCTTGCACTTTTGCCCAGGCTGAAGTACAGTGGTATGAGCATGGCTCACCGTAGCCTCAAACTCCCAGGCTCAAGCCATCACCCACCTCAGCCTCCTGAGTAGCTGGGAGTACAGGCACATGCCACCAAGCCCAGCCAATTTTTAAAATCTTTTGTAGAGATGGGGGTCTCACTGTGTTGCCCAGGGTGGTCTAAAACTCTTGGGCTCAAGTGATCTTTCTGTCTTAGCCTTCCAAACTGCTGGGAATACAGGCATGAGCCAGTGTGCCCAGCCTGGGGCTTTATTTTCAACTCATGACTACGTTTGTACTAGTAAAACTTGTATTAAACAAACTGGCATGGTCTTCTCCTGGGAATCTGTCTTTTGTCAGAATAACAAGTTACAGGGTTCCCGCCAATGAACCTAAGATGGGTAGCAGAAAGGATTTCTTCCTTCCCTACAGAGGATTGCTTAGTATGACTACACTCTCTGGGTTTGTTCATTGGTGCTTACCTGGAGGAGAACAAAGGTGTGTTACCTTCATGACGGGAGGCGTGGCGGAGCTGGGTCCCTCCCCTTCCCAGCGGACTGGGAGCAGCATGCCATTTGAAAAGACCGTGCTTGAGGACTTGGATGAAGACCTGAGTGGTTTTACGGTTCTTTTGAGGCATCGCTTTTCTCAGCACTCGCCAGTATTGTGAGATGCTGTTATGGAGTTGTGTTTGTCACCTGTGCTTAGCCACCCTGAGCATCTGACCGACACAAAGCGCCGGCAGGATCACACCCTGTAACTGCTCAGTTTGTATCATACATACTTGGCTTCCTACAGTGATTTGGGAGAAACACTGAGCGCCCCTTGCTAGATGAGAGAGCTGAGGGTCTCGGGGCTGGGAGTGGGTACAGGCAGGACTTTGACCAGGATGACGTGCCCAAATCTAGAGAGCCCTCCGTTACCCTGCCTCCCGGTCCCCTGCGCCTGAGAGCCTAGCCGGGACAACCCCGACCAAACCCACCTCCTCTGCCCTTGAATAGTGTGGCCTGGCTGTGCCTGCTGGAGCAGCTGCAAGGGCTCCCTCTTTTGCCCTGCAGTGCCAGGTGGCAACAAGATGAGGGTGGGTGCACGCCACCTCAGCCACCCCAGAGCCGACCCTGGGCCAGTAGCTGGGGAACAGCATTTAAAGACCAGGCTCCCCATCCCCGCCCCGAGGCAGCTACTCACAGGTGATCCCAAGAATCTGCTCGTAGGCCTGGAAGGTCAGCAGTGGCTGGGGAAGCTCTCGAAGGAATGTCTTCAGGATCACGGCAGGGATGTGAACGTCCCCATAGTCGTCGAAGTTCACAGGCTTCCCTGCACAGGGAACACAGCACCGCTGAGGTCTGCACCCCAAAGTTCACGGGCTTCCCTGCACACGGAACACAGCGCCGCTGAGATCTGCACCCCCAAAGTTCACGGGCTTCCCTGCACACGGAACACAGCGCCGCTGAGATCTGCACCCCCAAAGTTCACGGGCTTCCCTGCACACGGAACACAGAGCCGCTGAGGTCTGCACCCCCAAAGTTCACGGGCTTCCCTGTACACGGAACACAGCACCGCTGAGGTCTGCACCCCCAAAGTTCACGGGCTTCCCTGCACACGGAACACAGCGCCGCTGGGATCTGCACCCCCAAAGTTCACGGGCTTCCCTGCACACGGAACACAGCGCCGCTGAGGTCTGCACCGCGGCCTGGGCACTGCCGCTGCAGGATGAGCTCTGGGACATGTGGTGTGAGATGTCCAGATGGGAAGCGCCTGATGCTGTCCCCACCTAGAAATGGGGGTGCTCTGGCCCCATCAGTCCTGCCCGCAGGTTACACATGGCAGTTAAGGAAGCCATGCTGAGCCAGTTTGGGGGAGCTGTCAGATAAAATACCAGCTTCCCTGCACTGCAGGGTGTCTCCTGAAAGCACGTGCCCACCTGGTGCAGATGGAGAGAACCTAAAGGCAAAATGGCATCGTGCGGCCACCTTATCCCAGCAGGGGCTGGGGGTCTGGATAAAGGGTCCCCACTCTGGACTACCAGTGGGCTCCTCGGTGGCTCCTGGGCGGCTGCCCCACCCCTAAGCATTTTCTGGGAGTTGGATGGGTTTCAGGGCACAACACTGCCCCTGCTCTGAGGCCTAGGAGCCCTCCGGTCACTGGCCAGGCAGGTGGCTTGGGGCTCAGGCTGCGGGGCACCCTCACCTTGGTTGTAGAGCCTCTGGATCTCACGGACGGTCTGCACGCTGGCGGATCTGCGGAAGAGGCCCTCAGTGCGCAGGCCTGCAGGAGAGGAACTTCCGGGTATCTCAGAGCTTCCGGGATCCCAGCCCATTGGAATTCCAGAACATTCTATGATGCCCCCCTTGCCCGCCGCATCGCCCACCTGTGCTGGTCTCCGGCTTTCCCCTCACTACAGCTTACCCCCACCTTTATTTATTCCTCAGATCTTTTCCATATTCCCCAACCCACCTGGTTTCCCACCTCTGTGGTCCAGGGAAAGTGGAAAGAGACAGATTCTGAACTCGGACAGTCCAGCTCTGCCTACCAGCTGTGTGACCTCAGAGAAGACACTCACCTTCTCTGAGCCTATCTGCCTTGTTTATCTACGGAGTGAGGCCATGAGCTCGTCTCCAAGGGCTACAGAGAAGACTGGACAAGGTGATGCCTGGTACGTGCCTGGCACCCAGGGGCCTCCAGACATGCGGCTTCCCAGGAGGGCGAGGGTGGAGTCGTGCAGCACAGCAGCCACATGGGGATTTAACTTAAAATTAAAAATCCAGTCACTCAATTACACGAGCCTCATGCGAACTGCCCTACTGGGCTACTCCACAGGGGCTGGTGGCTGCTGTTTAGACGGTAGAGATATAGATGGTGTCAAGTTCTACTGGGCAATTCTGAGAGAGAGTTGATTGTGGGCCGTGTACAGTGGCTCACACCTGTAATCCCAGCACCTTGGGAGGCCAACGGGGGCAGATCACTTGAGGTCGGGAATTTGAGACCAGCCTGGCCAACATGGTGAAAACCCATCTCTACTGAAAATACAAAAAATACTAGCTGTGGTGGCAGATGCCTATAATCCCAGCTACGCAGGAGGCTGAGGCAGGAGAACTGCCGGACCCCAGGAGGCAGAGGTTACAGTAAACTGATATCGCGCCACTGCACTCCAGCCTGAGTGAACGAGACTCCATCTCAAAAAAAAAAAAATTTATTTTATCAAAGAAGAAAACTTGTCTCCATTGTCAATTTATACAGAGGGTTTTCAGTGCTTCTAATTGGCTTATGAAGGCAGCAATTCATGTGGCCTCTTGAGGTCTGGGGTGGAGGCAAGGGTTTCCTTTGGCCAGGCCCCTGCTGGCTCCAGAGCCAGGAAGAGAAACAAGCCTGAGCCTGCCCTGGGGAGCCTGCGGTGGGTGGTGGGGGTACCCCGGAACAGCAGCACCTAGGACCTGGTGCAAGCATCTGGAGGTCCAAGTCTTACCACCCTTTCTCCTCCCCACGCGCTCATGCACCCCCATGGCCGAGGACCTCTGCACCTGCTGCTCCTCTCTGGGGCCTTTCTACCACCCAGCATGGGCAGCCTCTCCCCGATCTCAGAGCTTAGCTCCATCGCCAGATGGAAACATGAGAAAGAGCAGCGGCCGAGGGACCACAGGGTGGTGGGGATCGGGGCGGGGGGCAAAACTCTAGCTGGAGAAACCACAGGGTAAAGGCACACAGGCTGGGGAGGAGGAAGACCCAGGAGGGGCCAGGCCAAGCCTCAGGGCTGGGACACCGGATGGGAAAGGGACTCCCGCACTCCCGGAGGCCTGGCCTTGGCCACCTGGGACAGGAAGAAAAGGTGACTACTCACTACAACGTTTACTAAAGGAAACGCTGAGTGTCCTTAATCGGACTTTGCACCTCCTCCCAGTAGGTCTCACTTAGTAGGTCTCAACACATGCCTGTCTACTGCAGGCTGAGGGCGGAGTGGGCCTGCACCTAGTAGGTCTCAACACGTGCCTGTCTGCTGCAGGCTGAGGGTGGAGTGGGCCTGCACCTAGTAGGTCTCAACACGTGCCTGTCCACTGCAGGCTGAGGGCGGAGTGGGCCCGCTCTCGAGGGTGGGTAAGGCGATGGTGTCTGTTGAACAGTTACGATGCTGTCCCTCTCCCCGCCTGCACTCCCTTCTCTCCAGGCAAGCCACTGTCATCTTTCCCCATCCTCAGACCCCTCCCTCAGCCTCTTCTCCTTTCTGAAGCTCAGGAAATGCTGATCTCTGACCAGCCACACCCTGTATCGGGCCCTTCAGTGTCTGCCACCTGTCACAGGATAGAGCTTCACGGGAACGTGCTTTGTGAAACAGAAAAGGAAAGAACAGAAAAAGGACTGCGCTTCCCATAGCTGTCACCAGGGCCTTGCACCATCTGGCTGCCACCTTCTCACTTCACCCACTGCCTCTCCGCTCCCACCGTCCAGGGCCCAGAGGCTCCATGCGCCTTCCTGGCCCAGACGTGGCCGGTCCCTCTCCTTTCTGCTGAGTGACTGCCGTGGGCAGAATTCTTGAGATGGCCCCTGGGGAACACGTACTTGCAATTTCCCAGGTAGTCAGTCAACACTAAGCTAGGTACTACAGCGAAGGGGCTTTGCAGACATAACTCAGGGCCAAGCCAGTTGGCCTTAAGATACGGAGATGATCTTGCACGGGCCTTTTACCCTGTGGCTTCTCCAGCCAGGGGTTTGCCCCCCACCCGAATCCCCACCACCCAGGCAGGGCTGACTCCCCTCCAGCCTCCATCGATGAGTTTTAAAAGGACCCAGGTTCTTTCAGTGACAGAGAATCCAGCCCAGGGAGGGGATTCAGGTGAGCTGTGGTCTGCGGGAAGAGGGGCTGGGCATGGCAGAGAAAGTAGCAGACGGTAGCTGCTGAGCCAGGCCCCGGGGTGACAGGCAAGGAAGTGGGCACCTCACAATGATAACTGCCAAGAACAAGACCAGATCTGAACGAACTTGGATGTGGACGCTTCCCCAGTACCTCCAGCCTCCAGGAGGAAGCCCAGTCCAGCCAGCACATGGAGTTCAGCCTGTAAGACCCTGAGCAGAGAACCCAGCCCCCATGTGCTCAGACTTCTGATCCACAGAGATGGAGATGATAAATTCGTGTTGTGTGGGGCAGGCGTGGTGACTCATGCCTGTAATCCCAGCACAAAGGGAAGCTGAGACAGGCCAATCACCTGAGGTCAGGAGTTCAAGACCAGCCTGGTCAACATGATGAAACCCCATCTCTACTAGAAAATACAAAAATATATCTGGGCTTGGTGGTGCATACCTGTAATCCTAACTACTCGGGAGGCTGAGGCAGGAGAATCGCTTGAACCTGGGAGGTGGGGGATGCAGTGAATGGGGACCACGCCATTGCACTCCAGCCTGGGTGACAGAGTGGTATCTCAAAAATTATAACAAAGGAATTGATACGTTTTTAGAGAGAGGGAGAGAGAGACTCCCTGTTGTAGTTTCTGATTTTCAGTCTTTATGTGCACCTCTCATAAGCAGGACAGAATGGGAAATACTCCAATGACATCTGCTCAAAGCAGATGAGCAGAATGATAGTCCCCCAGCTAGAGCGGTGGTGTCTCACTGAACATTCTGTGATCAGAACACGCCATCTCTGGGGCACACGGGGAACAGACCCCCACGGCCCTGGCAGCAGTGACTCTCACTTGTCCGACAGCCCCGCATCTGCGCTGCAGCACCCAGGCTGGAGAGCACCCGGCCCACCTAGCGCACCTGCACCGGTGGTCCCTGGTGCCTGCTCCTCCATGGGAGCCTCTTTCCCCCAGTTAGGGTAAACGCGGCCTCCACGCACCTTCTCCACGGACCTCAGTTCCAGCCTCAGGAGCTGTGGAGAGCCCACAAGCCTCACCCCACTCCAAGTTCCTGGCTGCACCCACCCCACCGGCAACGTGGTCTGCAAATCAAAGTTGATCCCATCAGAGGAGCCCCTATTTCAAGAGGGCTTCCTACAGACTAGCACCGTCTGAAGTGCCCTACAGGCAACATCTCATTTAGGGGTCACAACAATCCTACGAGTCCCATACTGTTAGTGATTAACCGCACCGGACAGACGAGGGAATGGAGGCCCAGAGAGGGTGAGTAACTGGCCCCAGGTCACACAGCCAGTAAACCGGGGAGACAGGATTCAAACCCAGACCATCTGAAGCCAGAGCCCAGACCTGGAGCCACTGTGCTTCAGTTCCCTCCCTTCCTGGCCTGTGGCGTGCTCAGGATCCAAGACGAACCACCCAGGGAGGTGCACCCAGCAGCTCTCATGTTACCCAGCCGGAGCTGGCCCAGACTCACCTTTCTCTCTCAGGTACGTCACTGTGAATCTCAGCACAGGGGGGATGAGTTCCCCTTGATTTTTGTCTTTGAGGCTGAGAAGAGAGAAAAGAAAGTGACAGTTTTTACATGAGCTTGATGGGTGGTCACAATGACAAGAGCTGCTGGTCCTCTCCACACCCCTTCGAAAACACAGGACCCAAGCACTGTCCACGGAGAGGCAGGCTCAGCCCTCAGGAAGTAGAAGTCTGGGGGCCAATAATAAAACAACAGTGCAGTATTTGAGAACTCCATGAGAGGGATATTTATGATACAGGGAAGACCTGGGGGTTAGGGAGGGGTTCCCCAGGAGGCAACTTCAGAGCTGGGTTTTGAGGGATTAGTAGGAGCCTGCCAGAGGACAAAAGAAAGATGGGCATTCTAGACAGGGAAGACATACCAGGAAGTCCCAGAGGTATGAGATGCTGCTTCAGTTAACAAGCAACACTGACAAAGGCCCAGCATGTCATCTGGGTTATCCTGTCTCTTATTGTGCTATTTTGAGACAGAGATTCACATAAAGACATTTTGGCCTGGTGTGGTGGCTCACACCTGTAATCCCAGCACTTTGGGAGGCCAAGGTGGGCAGATCACTTGAGCCCAGGAGTTCAAGACTAGCCTGGCCAACATGGTAAAACCCTGTCTCAATTAAAAATACAAAAATTAGCTGGGCACGGTGGGATTAATAGATATCCCACATCTATTAATATATTAGATGTGGCCAGGCGCGGTGGTTCACACCTGTAATCCCAGCATTTTGGGAGGCTGAGGCAGGTGGATCACAAGGTCAGGAGTTCGAGACCAGCCTGGACAACATGATGAAACCCCATCTCTACTAAAAATACAAAAATTAGCCAAGTGTGGTGGCACACAACTGTATTCCTAGCTACTCTGCAGGCTGAGGCAGGAGAATTGCTTGAACCGGGAGGCAGAGGTTGCAGTGAGCCGAGATTGAACCACTGCCCTCCAGCCTAGGCAACAGAGCGAGACTTCAACTCAAAAAAAAAAAATACACACACACACACACACTTATATAATACACGTTTTATAAATTTTATATGCATATGTATTTTTATTTGTGGTGACCTTAGTTTTACATATTTAATATAATACAGTCTGTTTTCAATTTTCAGATGATATTATACCACTCTACTTACAGTATAAGTCTCCCATCCCATCCTCTGCCTTGTTTTTGTTTTCTTTTTTTTTTTTTTGGAAACAGGGTCTTGCCCTGTGATCTTGGCTAGCTGCTGCCTTGACCTTCTGGGCTCAAAAAATCCTTTCACCTCAGCCTCCCAAGTAGCTAGGACTACAGGCATGTGCCACCATGCCATGCCAGCTAATTTTTTGAATTTTTTGTAGTGACTCCGTTTTATCATGTTGCCCAGGCTGGTCTTGAACTCCTGAACTGAAGCAGTCCACTGCCTTGGCTTCCCAAAGTGTTGGGATTACAGGCCACTGTGCCCGGCCTGTCGTTTTTTTTTTTTTTTGAGAAGGAGTCGCTTGTTACCCAGGCTGGAGTGCGATGGCACGATCTCGGCTCACCACAACCTCCGCCTCCTGGGTTCAGGCAATTCTCCTGCCTCACCCTCCCGAGTAGCTGGGACTACAGGCACGCACCACCATGCCCAGCTAATTTTTTGTATTTTTTTTAGTAGAGACGGGGTTTCACCATGTTGACCAGGATGGTCTTGATCTCTTGACCTCATGATCCACCCACCTCGGCCTCCCAAAGTGCTGGGATTACAGGCGTGAGCCACCGCGCCCGGCCCTCGTCTTCTTACTATAATACATTATCCAGTGCTCTAACATGTGTTAAGCTTCATACTACTCCATTATTTTTTGTTTAAACAGTTCACTTTCAGAGATATTCTTAAAATGAGAATGTCAATTTATTTCCATGCGCGTATTTGCCATTTGCAATGCACTCTGTTCCTTGTAAGGGCCCCATTTCCACTCGGCATTCTAGCTTCGGTTCTGCAGGGCTGCTCTTCGCATTTTGTACAGTGTAGTTCTGCTGAAATCAATAGCTGTTTCTGTTCATCTGAAACAGCTTCTACCGGGCATTTACTTGTAAAAGTTTTTTGCTGGGTATGCAATTTTACATTGAGAAATTTAGCTTTTTCTTCTTTTTCAGTGTAATAGAGATGTTACTCCGTCGTTTTCCGGCTTCCACCTTTCCAATGAGAAATCAGCTGTAACTTTTTTTTGTTTTTGCGATGGAGTCTCACTTTGTTGCCCCAGGCTCAAGTGCAGTAGAGCGATCTCAGCTCACGGCTACCTCCGCCCCTCAAGGTTCAGCTGAGTCTCCTGCCTCAGCCTCCCAAGTAGCTGGGATTACAGGTGTGCACCACTATACCTGGCTGATTTTTATGTTTTTGATAGAGACGGGGTTTCACCACGTTGGCCAGGCTGGTCTCGAACTCCTGACCTCAGGTGATCTACCTGCCTCGGCCTCCCAAAGTGCCAGGATTACAGGTGTGAGCCACCACACCTGGCCAAGAAAAGCCTTTCAACAAATGGTGCTGTAATAACATGCAAAGAAGCAAATCAGACCCTGCCTTACAACATATATAAAAATCTCCTCCAAATATATCAAAGATCCAAATCTAACAGCTCAATTTAAAACTCCTGGGGAAAAAACATAGGCATGTCATAACCTTGGATTTGGTCACGGTTTCTTAGATAAAACACCAAAAGCACAAGTGACAAAAGAAAAAAATAGATACGGTGGCTCACGCCTGTAATCCCAGCGTTTTGGGAGGCTGAGACAGTGAATCACAAGGTCAGGAGTTTGAGACCAGCCTGGCCAACATGGTGAAACCCTGTCTACTCAAAATAAAAAAAATTAGCTGGGCCTAGTGGCAGACACCTGTAATCCCAGCTACTCCACAGGCTGAAGCGGGAGAATTGTTTGAACCTGGAAGGCAGAGGTTGCAGTGAGCCAAGATCATGTCATTGCACTCCAGCCTGGGCAACAGAGCAAGACTTTGTCTCAAAATAAAAATAAAAAACAGGGCCGGTCGAGGTGGTTCACGCCTGTAATCCCAGCACTTTGGGAGGCCGAGGTGGGTGGATCACAAGATCAGGAGTTTGGGACCAGCCTGGCCAATATGGTGAAACCCCGTCTCTACTAAAAATACAAAAATTAGCCAGGCATGGTGGCGCGTGCCTGTAGTCTCAGCTACTTAGGAGACTGAGGCAGAAGAATCACTTGAACCTGGGAGGTGGAGGTTGCAGTGAGCGAAGATCGTGCCATTGCACTCCAGCCTGGGCGACAGAGTAAGACTCCATCTTAAAAAAGAAAACCTACATAAATAAGTAACACTAACAGCTGGGCGTGATGGCTCACACCTGTAATCCCAACACATTGGGAGGCCGAGGCAGGCGATCACCTGAGGCCAGGAGTTTGAGACCAGCCTGACCAACATGGAAAAACCCTGTTTCTACAAAGATACAAAATTAGCCAGGCATGGTAGGCATGCCTGTAACCCCAGCTACTCAGGAAGCTGAAACAGGAGAATCGCTGGAAACCTGGGAGGCGGAGGTGGCAGTGAGCCTGGAAACAAAGTGAAACTCTGTTTCAAAAAAAAAAAAAAAAAAAAAAAAAGAAAAGAAGAAAAGAAACAATGACAAAATAACAAGTATTGGTGACTGTGGAGAAATGGGAACCATGATACCTTGCTGAGGAGAATGTAAAACGGTGCAAAGACTTTGGAAAACAGTTTGGCATTCTCTAAAACTTCAACCTAGAGTTACCACGGAACCCAGCAATTCCACTTCTAGACACAAACCCAAGAGAACAGAAAACATTTGTTCACACAAAATCTAGCATGTGCGTTTTCAGAGCAGCGTTACCCATGATGGCCATACGGTAGAAACAACCCAGATACTCATTCTCAACAAAGGGTTAAATGAAATCTGGCCATCGCTGCAATCTTATGATCAACGGCATCACGGGTGGACCTTGAAAACACGCTAAACAAAAGATCCACAAAAGGCCACATACTGTGTGATTACACTTTATGAAATGTCCTAAATAGGCAAAATTTATAGATATTAAAAGTACTTGCCAGGGCCTGTAGGAGGGAGGAAAAGGGAGAGGCTGCTAATGGGTGCAGGGTTTCTTTTTGGAGTGAGGAAAACATTCTAGAATTAGGTAACGGTGATGAGGAGCAGCTTTGTGCATATGCGAAAAACCACTGAATGGAGTCATCAGAGAAGGCCTCCTGGAGGAAGCGGTGATGAAGGAGGAAGAAGAGCAGGGAAAGTACCAGCAACAGAAACCAGCTCATGTGGTCTGCACACCCGCTTTGTTAGGCCCCTGTGGTCCTGGTGGGTGAGGAGGGCAGGGTTTCACCTCCAGTAATGGCAAGAAATTGGGACAAGTTAAGAAAAGCCCAACACTGTGAGAATGTGCAGGTAAGAATCACTCTTCAGCTCCCACCACCCCTTAGGGGCCGCCCAGGAAGGCAAGGCTGGGCAGGCACCTGCAGTGAACTTGGGCCCCTCTGGGGGGCACCGGTGAGAACTCAGCCCTCCAGGACCAGGCCCAGCCAGCAGGCCAGGATTTTCAAGCTATCAAGTGATGGGAAATGCCAGAGCTTGCAGAGTGCGGTAGCTCATGCCTGTAACCCTAGCACTTTGGGAAGCTGAAGCGGATGGAACACCTGATGTTAGGAGTTTGGGGACAGCCCGACCAACGTGGTGAAACCCCGTCTCTACCAAAAATACAAAACTTAGCCAAGCATGGTGGTGGGCATCTGTAGTCCCAGCTACTGGGGAGGCTGAGACCGGAGAATTGCTTGAACCCGGAAGGCGGAGGTTGCAGTGAGCTGAGATAGCGCCACTGCACTCCAGCCTGGACGACAGAGCAAGACTCCAATTCAAAAGAAAAGAGAAAATAAAAAAGAAAAGAAAGAAAATGCCGAGGCCAGGCACGGTGGCTCACACAGGTAACCCCAGCACTTTGGGAGGCTGAGGCAGGTGAATCACAAGGTCAGGAGATCAAGACCATCCTGGTCAACATGGTGAAACCCCGTCTCTACTAAAAATACAAAAATTAGCTGGGCATGGTGGCGCGTGCCTGTAGTCCCAGCTACTCGGGAGGCTGAGGCGGGAGAATCACTTGAAGCAGAGAGTCAGAGGTTGCAGGGAGCTGAGAAGGCTGGAGCTCGGCCATGTCCTGCCCCACCCAGCCCTAAGGACACATCGATCTCTTCCCTGTACCCGCCCCGCCTCCAGCGGGCCACAGGGCCCTCCTGTTTCCATTTCTCCTCTTCAGGGATGGCAAGCAAAGGCCCGGAATCGTTGCCTTCCCTTTACTATATTAACCTAATTAGCTCATTGTAAGGTGATGGCTTTCTGCTGTGTGCCTTTGAAGGTAACTCAGCAAATTAACATTTCCGAATAGGATTCAGTTATGAATTTTAATGACTTTCATTCACAGTCCAAACAGATTACATATCTAGTGCTTCCTTTAAAATATTTATTGCCATTTTCTTACAATCATTGGCAATGAAACAACATAAAATATTAATTTAAAGAGCCAACTGCATGGATTCTCTCCGCAAGCAGCGCGTGCAGAGGATTGTTCAAAGGTGGTCCGGTGTGGCCCACTGTCCCGAAAGCAGCCGCGGACTGGACTTTCACAGTTACAACTGGCCCTGCATAGGGATGGACTGTGGCAAGGTGACAGAGCCAACAGCCCTGCGTCAGCATGTTCTGAAAGGTACCTGCTTGGAATGCAGGGCTAATGGCGTCCCTGATGGCTGTTTAGGAGCCGAGAGGCCTACACCCCTGGCTAGCAATTTGCCCACACTTCACTCAGATGGCTTTTGAAGTCTGTGAGCTGTGCTTTTTTTTCGAGACAGAGTTTCCCCCTTGTTGCCCAGGCTGGAGTGCAATGGCGCGATCTCAGCTCACTGAGCCTCCCGCCTCCTGGGTTCAAGCAATTGTCCTGCCTCAGCCTCCCGACAAAACTTAGCAGGGTGAGGTGGCATGTGCCTGTAATTTCAGCTACTCAGGCAGGAGACTGAGGCAGGAGAATTGCTTGAACCCGGAAGGCGGGGAGGTTGCGGTGAGCCGAGATGATGCCATTGCAGTCCAGCCTGGGCGACAGAGACTCCAACTCAATTAAAAAAAAAAAAAATTCTGGCCTGCTGGCTGAGCCTGGTCAAGGAGTGAGTTCTCACCAGTGCCCCCAAGAGGGGCCCAAGGTCACCTTCCTGGGCAGCCCTAAGGGGTGGTGGGAGGCGGGAGAGTGGTTTGCGGCTGCACATTCTCGCAGTGTTTGAAAAAGGAAACTTGGTATTAAAATGTGAGTTCCAGACGTACTTGGGGTACACATTCTATTTCAACAAACTACTTTCTCTTGCTCATTCCCTGTGCTTACAAAGTATTTCTCCAAATGACAACCCCTTGTGCGCGCGGCTAGCTGGGGAAGGCGAGGGGTGAAACAGCTGTGCGGTGCAGTCCAACAGCCCAGTCACACGTGACGATTCTAATTTACATTAGTTAAAATGAAATAAAGTCAGAAATTCAGCATTTGCACTAGCCAGACGAGAGCACTGCCTACCATACCGGGCCGTGCGGACTTCATCCATCCTGACAGTTCCATCAAACAGTGCTGATCCGGGGACCCACGCTGGGGCGCCAATGGTCCTCTTTAGCTGGGATACACCCGAGATGCCCACCCAACTTCACAATGCACTCCAGGCACGGCCCTCTCCCGGGCTCAAGCACCCTGGAGCCTCCCTTGCTGGCTCTGGGAACGAGATTAGACACAGCCCCCCGCCCCCCACAGTCGCATCTGCCCACCACTCACACCACCTGCTTCATTTCCATTAAGAGCCTTCATGGGGCCCCAGTAACTAATTACCATGAACTTGGTAGCTTAAAACAACACAAATGGGCCAGGCACAGTGGCTCATGCCAGTACTTTGGGAGGCCGAGACGGGCAGATCACCTGAGGTCAGGAGCTTGAGACCAGCCTGGCTAACATGGTGAAACCCCGTCTCTACTAAAAATACAAAACTTACCTGGGTGTGGTGGTGCGTGCCTGTAATCCCAGCTACTCAGGAGGCTGAGGCAGGACTGCTTGAAACTGAGGGCAGAGGTTGCAGAGAGCTGAGCTCACATCACTGCACTCCAGCCTGGGTGACAGAGTGACACTCTGTCTCAAACAACAAAAAAGCAAAACAAAACAAAAAACAAAAAACAAAAACCACGAAAACAGAAAAAACCCACCCAAACGTATTATCTTACATCCGGAGGTGTCAGGAGTCGAAAAGGGGGGGACCCGACTGTGTTCCACCTGGAGGCTCCGGGGAGAATCCATCCTTGCCTTTTTCAGTTTCTAGGGGTGTCTGCTTACCTTGGCTTCTGGCCCTGCACCCCTCCAGCCTCTGCTTCCGCTGCCACATCTCCTGTCTGACTCTGACCCGCCTGCCTCCCTCTCGTAAAGACGCTGGCGATTGCTTTGGGTCCACCAGAGAACCCAGGATAATCCCCCATCCCAAGATCCTTCGCTTCATTTCTGCAAAGTCCCTTCTGCTGTGCAAGGTGACCTAATTACAGGTTCTGAGAATGAGGGCCTGGAGTTCACTGGGGGCCGTGATTCTGCCTCCCACCCTGCCCTCCCTGAGCTCCACCACTCCTGGCCAAGAGAGAAACAGGCAGGTCCCCAGGGCCGAATCCACCTCCCTGTAACCCTAGGAATGGCTTTGCCCACATGGCTCAGGAAGGACGGGTAAACAGTGTACCTGCTCCCCTGGCCCAGATGCTGCCAGAGCCGCCTCAGTTCTCAAAACCTTTCAAAATGTTTCAAAATCTACCCTGAATGGCCGAAGTGGGCAGATCATTTGAGGTCAGGATTTCGAGACAAGCCTGGCCAACATGGTGAAACCCCATCTCTACTGAAAATACAAAAATTAGCTGGGCGTCATGCTGGGCACCTGTAATCCAAGCTAATTGGGAGGCTGAGGCAGGAGAACTGCTTGAACCTGGGAGGGAGAGGTTGTAGTGAGCTGAGATCTTACCACTGCACTCCAGCCTGGGCCTTAAGAATCATCGGACTTTAAAGAAACCAAATCACAGGCCGGGCACGGTGGCTCACGCCTGTAATCCCAACACTTTGGGAAGCCAAGGAAAATGGATTACCTGAGGTCAGGACTTCGAAACCAGCCTGGCCAACAAGGTGAAACCCTATCTCTACCAAAAACACAAAAATTAGCTGAGCGTGATGGTGGGTGCCTGTAATCCCAGCTAATTGGGACGCTGAGGCAGGAGAATAACTTGAACCTGGGAGGGGGAGGTTGTAGTGAGCCAAGATCGCACCACTGCAGCCTTAGATCCCTCCACCACCAGGTGGGCCTTAAGAATCATCAGACTTCAGGCCGGGCGCAGAGGCTCGCACTGTGATCCCAGCACTTTTGGAGGCCGAGGTGGGCAGATCACGAGGTCAGGAGATTGAGACCATCCTGGCCAACATGGTGAAACCCCATCTCTACTAAAATAAAAAAAATTAGCTGGGTGTGGTGGAATGCACTTGTAGTCCCAGGTTCTCGGGAAACTGAGGCAGGAGAACCACTTGGATCCAGGAGGCAGAGGTTGCAGTGAGCCTAGATCGTGCCATTGCACTCCAGCCTGGCAACAGAGCAAGTCTCCGTCTCAAAAAGTTAAAAAAAAAAAAAATCATCAGACTTTAAAGAAACCAAATCACATGGGAGTTTCTAACGAGAAATGACTGATGAACGCACATGGAAGTGAGTGCCTTGCTTTCCAGGACCTGGGACCATATCTCTGGGCCTGGTTTCCCTGAACTTCGTATACTTCCAACCCAGTGGCTGTAGGAGGGAACGTCTCCCCACTGCCATCATTCCTGGTGGCTCGCTGCCTGGCCAGTCACCAGAGTAGGGGACTCCAGGAGGGACAGGGAGCTCACCAGCAACTGGGGGAGCGGTCAGAGAAACTCACAGTGGGAATCTGCTCAGAACAGAGTTGCCATGGGGGAGAACTGTGTGTGAGTCCAGAGCATCAGGGAAGGCTTCTCAGAAGAGGAGGTACTACTGAGATGAGTCATAAAATGTGGATGAAGCTGCCTGATAAAACGGGGGAAGGACGGGGGCGCAGAATGATTTACAAGGAATTTTAAAAGACTGCATAACAGGCGGGGCATGGTGGCTCGTGCCTGTGACCCCAGGTCTTTGGGAGGCTGAGGTGGGAGGATTGCTTGAGGTCAGGAGTCTGAGACCAGCCGGGCAACATGGCCAAACCCTGTCTCTACTGAAAATACAAAAAAATTAGCCCAGCATGGTGGTGTGCCTGTAGACCCAGCTACTTGGGAGGCTGAGGCAGGAGAATAGCTTGAACCCAGGAAGCAGAGGTTGCAGTGAGCTGAGATGGGGCTACTGTACTCCAGCCTGGGCAGCAGAGCAAGATCCTGTCCCCGCCACCCCCCGCCAAAAACACTGTATAACAGAAATAAGGAAACAAGCTGAGAGAAGAGGTGAGTTCAAGGTTGTGGGAAGTAGAAATGTTCCTTTTTTTTTTTTTTTTGAGTTGGAGTTTTGCTCGTTACCCAGGCTGGAGTGCAATGGCGTGATCTCGGGTCACCGCAACCTCCACCTCCTGGGTTCAAGCAATTCTCCTGCCTCAGCCTCCTGAGTAGCTGGGATTACAGGCACGCGCCACCATGCCCAGCTAATTTTTTTTTGTATTTTTAGTAGAGACGGGGTTTCACCATGTTGACCAGGATGGTCTCAATCTCCTGACCTCGTGATCCACCCGCCTCGGCCTCCCAAAGTGCTGGGATTACAGGCTTGAGCCACCGCACCCGGCAGAAATGTTCCTTTTTAAAGTTTCCTTTCTTGTTAAAGAATAAGTGTGCTAATAACTCTGTGAAGCCCCATCCTCTGTAGCTGTGAGACACGCCATGCTTACAGGCACGTAGCACATTCTATGTCCTTGTACTTTAACCAAGATATCTGTACTGGACATGCTCACGGGAATGTCCCAGCTCTGCACTGCTTTTACCTGTTTAGAAAAGTTTTAAGTTGTCAGGCAATCGGGTTTTAGTTTAGATTGTGAGGTCTGGCTCCAGCCAACGGAGATCAGACACAGCGGTAAGGACGACCCCAGATGCGTAAGGAATAAAATTACGTTTTCATTTGTTCACTGTACTCTCGTGGCAAGATGGCTAGTGAGGGTCCCCTTCCTGCGGCCCAGGAAGTAAAAATTGCATTTCTGAAAGATCCTTTGTCTCAGTGCTGATTTTTCTTTGTGGCACCGAACATCTATTTCCAACAAAGGTCATGTGGCTGATAAAGGACAGGTTATGCCGTGGTGACAATGACCCTATATCTCAGCGGCTGGGCCCAGCACAAGCCTGTCTTCACTATGCCTGTGTCCAGCCTGGGTGTTAGCAGAGTGCACAGTGATGCGGGGATCAGGGACGCAGAGTGACGAGGCACCGTCTCCACCTGACCCGGGCCTGTCCATCACCACCAGAGGCCGCTGCCCACTGGCTCGGGAAGATTTGTCCCAGCACGACACGCCCCACACCCACACCCACACCCAAGCACATCCCACGACCATGCCCTCCCTGAAGGTGGTGGGAGGTGCCCCACTGTGTACCTGGAGCACAGAGAGCAGCAGTGACGGAAGCTGGGGTGGGAACCTCAGGGATCCCCATCCGCTACCCACTCCCGGTCGTCCCCACCAGGCACAGAGCAGCGAGCATGCGGCCTCAGTTGCAAGCTCAGGCTCTATCTTTCACACAGGGTTAAGCTTGGCTGCTGGAAGCAAAGGTCTGGGAAAAAGATCTCTAGACCCCAAAGCGCCCATAGTTCCCAGGGCCTCCCGGCATAGGAGCAAACACATCCCCGGCTCACTTACTATTGCAGACTGACGCCAAACTGCTGGGTGGGCAGCGGGGGCCGCGGCGGCGGTGTCTTGGTGGAAGGTGGCGGCCGGCCCTCGTGCAGGCTCTGGAGCTTCTCATCGTACCTGCAGACACAACAGAGGCTAGGCTCTCACCTGGCAGGGACAGCTGGCAGCCATGGAGGTGCTGGGTGGGGCTCTGGATGCCCCACAAACATCTGCAGGACACCTGGGCGTTACATCCCTCTAGGCACACATGCCACACCACCAGCTCGCTCACACACACACACGTGCACACAGTCACCATCCCCCATTGCTGTGGTCATTCTCACAGACACAGTAGCCCAACCCCCAGCAAATGCCCAGTCTCTCCTTCAACCCCTGGCCAGCAGCCCTACCCCAACCAGCAGAGCAGCCTCACCTGCTTGCCAGGCGGTCAGTCCTAAGGTGGGCGTGACCACCCTCAGCTCTCCAGAATGTCTGAATTTAAGACAAGAGCTGGCTTATAATGCTAATGGGACCCCTTTTGTTAATCACTTTATCCCCAGTGCTGCATATTAGATGCTCAATTTAAATATTTATTGAATGCCCAAACAAACCCATGAATGAACACATGGACTCTGAAGGAGGTGGTTAAAGCCTTCAGGTGAAAAGAGCCTCTGTGCTGGGCGCGGTGGCTCACGCCTGTTATCCTACCACTTTGGGAGGCCAAGACAAGTAGATCACTTGAGGTCAGGAGTTCGAGATCAGCCTAGAGACATGGTAAAATCCTGTCTCTACCCAAAATACAAAAATTAGCTGGGTGTGGTGGTGGTGCACGCCTGTAATCCCAGCTACTTGGGAGGCTGAGGTGGGAGAATCACTGGAACCCGGGAGGCTGAGGTTGCGGTGAGCCAAGATCTCGCCACTGCACTTCGGTCTGGACAACAGAGGCTCCATCTCAAAAAAAAAAAAAAAGCCACAGGTAACAGTCCTTCCTTAACACAGGCAACTATGTATTGAGATCCTACTATGTGCTGGGCACTGTGCATACAGCAGTGACTCCGCCACAGGATGGGGAGTACACGAGCCTTAGCCAGCAGCTTGGGAGTCAACACGGTGCAGGCACATGACCCAGAGGCACCCAACACATCAGACGGGCGAACCGAGTCAGGGAAGGTCTGTGGAGACGGCAGTGTGCTGGGCTGAGCCTGGCCAGCCAAGCAGGTGTGAGCCACTCCCACGGACAGCTGTTCTTTGTGAGTTCATCACAGTGCTCTGTGCCCAGGTGGCTCCCGAGAGATGTCTCCGTCCCTCACGAAGAGCCTACCGTGGAGAGGTTATTTTGTCTACTTTACAGATTGGGAAACTGAGGCTTGTCCAGGTCTGGTGACATGCCCTAGGTCACAAGCTGGGACAACAGCCAGGATTCAGGACCCCAAGGCCCTGCCCTGCTGCTAAGAAAATGGGTCTCAGCTTCCGGTCCTCACAGCACCACCAGGGAGTGTGTGGGGGTGGATAAAATCCAGACTTAGACCCCCCGCCCCAGGCTAGTAAATGCTCCATTAAAAGCGTCAGGCTTGGACACATCCTCTGGGGGTCTGCGGCATGGCTATGGAACAGGGTGCTGGCTGCCCAGTGAGTAAATTCAGGAGCTCCCAGGGCCCAAGCCCACACCCCTCTCCCACTGTTCCCCTCTGCCTCACAGGACCCTGCACCCTCAGTGCTGCACATTCCAGAGGCCCTAGACTGCACCCAGCAGCCCCTGAGAAGCCAGAGCTGGGCATTTCAGATGCCATCCGTTTGTCCCCAAATTGCTCTCCCTTGCAGGGGGATGTGAAGTTACCCTTTGTCACAGACAAATCACTTCCACCGCAGAGCTGCTCACAATACATCTTCTGAGCCGTGTCCATGGACTCCCCCAGGTCACTCTAGTGAGGTCTGGGAGTCGGGTCTTGCCAAGGCCCGTGGCAGAGCAGGGATTCCCATCATCCTCCCATGAGCTCCGGCTCCAGTTCATTCTCCTCTGCTTGGCACCAAGGACTCCCAGCCCACCAACTCCAGCTTGATCATGTGGGTCTTCCGGCTGCCTCCAAATATCCCAGTATTTCACCCACACGTTTGCAGAAGGGCTTCCCTCTGCTGGAAATAGGCTTCCCGGCCCCTTGAGCTACCCAACTGTCCCTCTGAAACTCTAACAGCCACTTCTGAGCTGGGCGTGGTGGCTCACGCCTGTAATCCCAGCACATTGGGAGGCCAAGGCGGGTAGATTACCTGAGCTCAGGAGTTCGAGATCAGCCTGGGCAACACAATGAAAACCCATCTCTACTAAAATACAAAAAATTCAGCCGGGCGTAGCAGTGTGCACCTGTAGTCCCAGCTACTTGGGAGGCTGAGGCAGGAGAGCTGCTAGAACCTGGGAGGTGGAGGTTGTGGTGAGCCAAGATTGCGCCACTGCACTCTAGTCTGGGCAACAGAGCAAGACTCTGTCTCTGGGGAGAGAAAGAAAAAAAAAGCCACCTCTGGGTCAGGCTCTTGCCTGTAATCCCAGCACTTTTAAGAGGCCAAGGTGGGAGGATCACCTGAGGTTGGGAGTTTGAGACCAGCCTGGCCAACATGGAGAAACCCTGTCTCTACTCAAAATACAAAAATTAGCCAGGCATGGTGGCATATGCCTGTAGTCCCAGCTAATCAGGAGGCTGAGGCAGGAGAATCGCTTGAACCTGGGAGGCAGAGGTAGCGGTAAGCCAAGATTGTATTACTGCACCCCAGCCTGGGCAACAAGAGCAAAACTCCGTCTCAAAAAAAAAAAGTCACCTCCTCCTGAAAGTCTTCCTGGATTCCCCCTCACACACACCAGTCCCTTCCCCAGCTGGGTTCAGTGCCTCCTCTGGCCCTTGTCATGACTTATTTGTGGTCCTTATTAGCTTGAGAATGTCATGAGAGCAGGGACCACACCTCCTAAACATCTCTACATCCCAGTACCTGGCATGTGACTTGGCTTTTATCTCCACTACCCCTGCAAGGCAACCAGCTTCACCTGCATGCACTCTGGCAAGGGGCCTACTCCTTCAAAGGAGCTCCTCAGAGAGGGAGACTTAAGGGGCAGAGGGAACCCAGGCTGGGGGTCCAGAGACCCGGGCTGGATCTGGCCCCGTGCTGCACTGGTAGGGTGGCACGCACCTTCCTGGGCAGCCTCTACTCATCTGGTCCGACATTTAAGCCTCGTAGCAGACAAACCAATTAAGCTTCTAGCATCCAGCAGACAGGTCCCTTTCCAGCGCACCTGTCACGTCCCTGAGAACATTTTATTCTGTACCCAGCGTTATTCACACGCCTGGGAAATTCCCCTAATTTTCTGCTCAAAAGCAAAACACGGTAAACACCAAGGCAACAAACAGCAGCTGCCACACCGGGGCTTATTTTTTAAGTCAATCTTGCAGCGGTGGGCGAGGAGAAACACCCCTTCCTGTGTACGGCCTCTCCAGTTTCATTTCTCTGAGTCAGCAGTTAGCACCTTGGCCGAGTATCTCTGCCGACGCCGCAGATTTCCGAGCCAAGTCTAGCCAAGCACGCGTTTGGAAATGAAGCCCTCGACGTCCGTGGGATCGAACCAAGACCTTTGGAAGCACAAAGATGTATTTCTGTGGCCTCTGGGGGCTAACGGGCACTCACCGCAGAACCTCGGGCGGGACGATCAGCTGATCGTATTTCAGGTGTTCACGGAGCTCACTCAGGTTGTTGAAATAGGTGACTTTTTTCCCAAACTTGTGGCTAAGAAAGCAGAAGCAAGAGAATAAAAACGATCAGGCGCCAGCAGAGAGGCCGGGTGCTGCAGGGAGGCAGCGGAACTTGGCAGCAGAACAAGGCTGGCATTTTTCATATTAAGAAAATGTAAACGCTGACACCACTTAAAACCCGAACATAACAGGAGCAGCGCACGCCGGGAGATGCTTTGCTTTCATGAGATCGCCACTGCACTCAACACTCTGGAGAGGCTCATCTGCATAAAAATAAATATCTGCCTCCAATTTAAATCTGCCCTGAATTTGCAGACATAGCAGATAGCGTGGAAGCGCCAAGGAGCCCTTTTGGGGGACGCAGGCTGGGCGGGGGCAGGAAGCCACTGGCATAGAGAGAAGTTCTCAGGGTGGAGCCTGCCTCAGGGTAGCCCCAGCCACTGGTGGTTTTGGGGTCAGTGGAAGCCTCACATTCAGCCACCTCTTCTAAGGACAGGGACCAACAAGGGTCTCCAGGATAGGGTCTCTGAGACCCCAGGGAACAGCGCAGCCACAAGGCCTGGCCACGTGCAGCCACTCCATCGTCTCCCTCCCCTTGTGCCCCAGGAGAATTCACTCCTTCTCAGGGCCTGGATCTGAAAGCGGGGGTTCTCCCACCGAAGCGAGGGCGGAAGATAATGCAAGACTACATGCACGTCTGGTCCACTGCCCAACACCCGGTGGACACGCTCGCTGTGATGATTCCTATCGGCAACAAGGCTCAGCATGAATTGCAGCGAGGATCACTGACAGGAAGTGAGCACACCTTTAAACAGGAGCCTGCAATCCTCATGCTATGACAGTCTAGGTGTGGTTTTTGCCATAAATATATGATTCATGTTTTAGTTTGTAGGACAGTATTATTTCCTTACTGTATATCTTTAAGAGATACAACTTTTTTTTCCCCCGAGATGGAGTCTCACTCTGTTGCTTAGGCTAGAGTAGAGTGGCACGATCTTGGCTCACTGCATCCTCTGCCTCCCAGGTTTAAGTGATTCTCCTGCCTCAGCCTCCCAAGTAGCTGGGATTATAGGCGCACACCACCACACCCAGCTAAATTCTGAATTTTTAGTAGAGACGAGGTTTTGCCATGTTGGCCAGGCTGGTCTTGAACTCTTGACCTTGTGATCCGCCACCGCACCCAGCCAAGATATACAACTATCAATGTGGGTAAAGAATCGTATCGTTACCAGAAAAGGGAAGTTACGTATTCTGCCAAACCGAAGATATTTTGTCATTTTTATGACAATTTGAAAGCCTTGAAGTAAGTTTTCACATATTTTCAATGTTGTTTAGTCTGTGAAATAAAAATAATTCAAGTCACCGTTGCAAAAACAAAAAATACAGAGATCATGGGCTGGAGGTGGTGGCTCACTGTAATCCCAGCACTTTGGGAGGCTGAGGTGGAAGGATCACGAGGTCAGGAGTTCCAGACCAGCCTGGCCAACACGGCGAAACTCCATCTCTACTAAAAATACAAAAATTAGCTGGGCGTGGTGGCGCACGCCTGTAATCCCAGCTACTCAGGAGGCTGAGGTAGGAGAATCGCTTGAACCCGTGAGGCAGAAGTTGCAGTGGACCAAGATCACACCACTGCACTCCAGCCTGGGCAACAGAGCGACTCTGTCTCAAAAAACACAACCAGGGGCCAGGCGCGGTGGCTCACGCCTGTAATCCTAGCATTTTGGGAGGCCGAGGTGGGTGGATCACCTGAGGTCAGGAGTTCAAGACCAGCCTGGCCATCATGGTGAAACCCCATCTTTAGAAAAAAAACAAAAAAACAACCAAACAAAAAAAACCCGGAGATCACGGCAGGTTGGAGGGACAGCCGCAGCCCAGCGCTCAGCCCAGCCCCAACGCCAGGTGGCTCCTAAAGGGAGACCCAAGGGAGGCTAAACTGTGCACACTGGCTCCCCCTAGTGGACGAGGGAGAATCGAACCCAGGTGCCGGTACCCCTCAGCCACCTGTGGGGCGTTGGGGGGACTTTTGCCAGGTTTCTGCGTTTAAGGACGCAAGGAACCCGAGCTAAAGGCTGGGGCTGCAGAATAGCCACCAATGTGCAGTGTGCCCTTCACCCCAAGGACGAGGAGAGGGAGGAAGTGGGGCCTGCCTTCGTCCCTGCATCCCAGACTCTGTGGAGTGTCCTCGCTGACTGCCCACTTAGACTCCACAGGACTGGGGTACAGTCTGACACTCTGTCCGAAGGATGCTGGAGGGTCTCCGCAGGGCTGTGAAGTGCTTTCAATGGCCTTCGTGATAGATGGGAGGAACCCACTAAGGGCAAAGTGAGTCTTGCCCCTCTGCAGGAACTGTTCGTGGGATATTCACGGTGACAGAGGTGCCAGCTTCAGAGCTGCAGGGAGGCCTCCTGTGCCCAGCCCCTCACCTTGCTCCCTGCGGCCTCCCTGACCCCTCCTGCAGGTCAGGCTCTGCCAAATGTGGACTCTGGGGGCAGGCGCAGACAGGACCCTGCCACTTGCCTCTCGCTCCGGGAAAGGATCCCCAGGACAGCTCAGCCAGGTGCTCCCAATACAGCGTGCGTGCGGTGGAATCACTGGGGTGCTTGTTAGAGCTGCAGCCGCAGGTACCACCTGCAGGGGTCTGCGTCAGGAGCGCTGGGTAAGACCCAGGGCTCTCCTGTGTGTGGGCGTTTGAGAGCCTTGGAGCTCCTCCAAATGAGGTCTTGGGGCACAGAGAGGTTATGTGGCTTCCCCAGACCTCACAGGCAGCAGGCAGCGGAGTCCAATCCTGGCTCCAGAGCCCCAGTCCGGTTCCTGTGGTCCTCTCCCGGCAGGAATGAGGCAGGATGACGGGTAGAACCACACACAGGCTCAGGCTGGAGGATCCCAGCCACGCCCCTCCTCCGCGGGCGATCTCAGGTGTAACCTCTCTGAGCATCAACCATTTCGACCCTCTTTGAAATGGGGAAAATGTGGCTGACTTCACAGTGCAGTTTTGCGATGTCTGGCACATAAGCATACATGAGGTGCATACGATATTGTAATCAGATTAATCACAAAAGGGGAGTTTAAAAAGATTTTTTTTTTTTGAGGCAGAATTTTGCTCTTGTCGCCAGGCTGGAATGCAATGGCGCCATCTCGGCTCACTGCAACGTCTGCCTCCCAGGTTCAAGCGATTCTCCTGCCTCAGCCTCTCAAGTAGCTGGGACTACAGGTGTCAGCCTCTCAAGTAGCTGGGACTACAGGTGCACACCACCACACTCAGCTAATTTTTTGTATTTTTAGTAGAAACGGGGTTTTGCCAGGCTGGTCTTCAACTCCTGACCTCAGGTGATCCGCCCACCTCAGCCTCCCAAAGTGCTGGGGTTTCAGGCATGGGCCAACGTGCCTGGCCAGTTTAGAAAGATTTTAAAACAGGGGCCGGCGTGGTGGCTCACGCCGGTAATCCCAGCACTTTGGGAGGCCGAAGCTGGAGGATTGCTTGGGCTTAGGAACTGGAGACGAGCTTGGGTAACATAGCGAAACCCTGTCTCTACTAAAAATACAAAATGTAGCTGGGCACAGTGGCGTGCCTGTAGTCCCAGCTGCTCAGAAGGCTGAGGTGGGAGGATCAGCTGAGCCCAAGAAGTCGAGGCTGCAGTGAGCCGTGGTCGCACCACTGCACTCCAGCCTGGGTGATGGAGCAAGACCCTGTGAAGAAAAGAAAAAGAAAAGGACAAAAGGAAGACAAACACTTTACGGTGTCAAGTCAGTGAATTATTGTGACAATGGAATGACTTAAGTAGCCTTGTCAGCCACATGGGGAAACTGAGGCAGCAAGGGGTTGCCTCTCTTGCTGAGAGTAATGGATGGCGAGGGCAGAGGAGTCGAGGCCAGGCAGCCTGGCGCCATCACCACCACACTATCCAGCTGCCACATGGAAACAGGAGGAGCAGGCGAACTTTTTTTTTTTCTTTTGAGACAGAGTCCTGCTCTTGTTGCCCAGGCTGGAGTGCAATGGTGCAATCTTGTCTCACTGCAACCTCTGCCTCCTGGATTCAAGCGATTCTCCTGCCTCAGCCCCCCAAGTTGGGATTACAGGCGCCTGACACCACACCTGGCTAATTTTCCTATTTTTAGTAGAGATGAGGTTTCACCACGTTGGTCAGGCTGGTCTCGAACTCATGAACTCAAGTGATCCCCTCATCTTGGCCTCCCAAAGTGCTGGGATTACAGGCATGAGCCACCGCACGTGGTCAATCAGGTGAACTTTTTTTCCAAGAACTTGAGAGGTTTCTAGAACTCTAAGAACAACAAAATCTCACTCTGTCACCCAGGCTGGAGTGCAGTGGCACCATCTCAGCTCACTGCAATCTCTGCCTCTTGAACTCAAGCAATCCTCCCGCCTCAGCCTCCCGAGTAGCTGGGACTAAAGTGTGCGCCACCACGCCTGGTTGGTTCTCATATGTTTTGTAGAGATGGGGTTCTGCCATGTTACCTAGGCAGGTCTCAAACTCCTGGGCTCCAGTGATCCACCTGCCTCGGCCTCCCAAAGTGTTGGGAAGACAGGAGACAGCCACCATGCCTGGCCCTCTGAGGACTTTTCTAAGGTAAGTGACTGGACTAGCTTCTTTGCTATGTCAAATATGTCACATGTCACATAGGGCGCAAGGATGCTGGGCCTGGTTAAACAGAAGCAAGGCTGGGCGCGGTGGCTCACGCCTGTAATCCCAGTACTTTGGGAGGCCGAGGCAGGTGGTCAGGATCATGAGGTCAGAGTTCGAGACCAGCCTGTCCAATATGATGAAACCCCATTTCTACTAAAAAATACAAAAGTTAGATGGGCATGATGGCGCATGCCTGTAGTCCCAGCTACTCAGGAGGCTGAGGCAGGAGAATCGCTTGAACTTGGAAGGGAGAGGCTGCAGTGAGCTGAGATGGCGCCATTGCACTCCAGCCTGGGCAACAGAGTGACATTCTGTCTAAAACAAACTAACACAAACAAAATCTCACCTTCCAGTAGGGGAATATGTGCAGCACAGGCAGTAGATGAGAAAAACTGACAGGAAATTCTAGTGACATAACAGGAGCTCTCTGACCACAAACTCTCCCTATATAACCAGGAGCTGACTGGAGTCTGCTGCTCTGGGAATTCTCCCAGTGTGTCTCAGGGCCACACCGTTGAGTCCCTGGAATGACAGTGTGGGCAGCTGGAAAGAAAAGAAAGGCTCCAAGCTGCCTGGCAGAGCAGCTCTCTCTTTTTGTTTTGAGACAGGGTCTTGCTCCATTGCCCAGGCTGAAACGCAATGGCACAAACACGGTTCACTGCAGCCTTGAACTCCTGGGCCCAAGCAATCCTCCTGCTTCAGTCTCCCATGTAGCCGGAACCACAGGCACATGCTACCACATCTGGCTAATTTTTAAATTTTTTTTGAGACAGAGTTTCGCTCTTGTTGCCCAGGCTGGAGTGCAATGGCGCGATCTCAGCTCACTGCAACCTCCACCTCCCAGGTTCAAGCAATTCTCCTGCCTCAGCCTCCCGAGTAGCTGGGATTACAGGCACGCGCCACCATGCCCAGCTAATTTTTTGTATTTTTAGTAGAGACGGGGTTTCACCATGTTGACCAGGATGGTCTCGATCTCTTGACCTCGTGATCCACCCGCCTCGGCCTCCCAAAGTGCTGGGATTACAGGCGTGAGCCACTGCGCCCGGCCTAAATTTTTTTTTTTTTTTTTGAGACTTAGTCTCACACTGTTGCCAGGCTGGAGTGCAGTGGCGTGACCTCAGCTCACTGCAACCTCCACCTCCCGGGTTCAAGCAATTCTCCTGCCTCAGCCTCCTGAGTAGCTGGGATTACAGGTGTGCACCACCATGGCCAGATAATTATTATATTTTTAGTAGAGACGGAGTTTCACCATGTTGGCCAGGCTGGTCTTGAACTCCTGACCTCATGATCCACCCCCGCCCCCCCCAGCCTCCCAGAATGCTGGAATTACAGGTGTAAGCCACTGCACCTGGCCTGTTTTAAATTTTTTATAGAGATGGGGCTCACTCTCTTGCCCAGGTCAAACCCCTGGGCTCAAGTGATCCTCCTGCCTTGGCCCCTCCAAGCGTCAGGATTACTGGCACGGGCTACTACGCCAGGCATGGTAAGGGACAAAGGGACACTGGACGAGAGTGGGATGGGGCAGAGTAGCCTTGGGGCGGCAGCTGGCTGGTGGGGAGACAGGCAGGTGCCTTAGAGCCCGAGCTGTCCATGCTCCTGGGGGACTGAAATGCTTCTCAGGGATCGATGGGGAAATGGGAAGGAGACAGTGTGGACTCCGAGGTCCCAGCTGGCATTCCAGCTCTGTCCGAGTCCTTGCTGTACAGGGAGCAGCACGCCCACGTGCACAGAGGCTGTGGGATAAGGAAGAGACCCTTGCCAGCAGTAGCCTCAGAGCCACGTGGGTGGGCTTCAGCAGGTGGAAGGAGCTGAGGGGGGAGATGGCAAAGGCTTGTGAGACGGGAACATCAGGCCGGGCACAGTGGGTCACACCTGTAATCCCAGCACTTTGGGAGGCTGAGGGGGGTGGATCACAAGGTCAGGAATTCGAGACCAGCCTGGCCAACATGGTGAAACACCGTCTCTACTAGAAGTACAAAAAAAATTAGTTGGGCATGGTGGCACGCGCCTGTAGTCCCAGCTACTCGGGAGGCTGAGGCAGAAGAATTGCTTGAACCCGGGAGGTGGAGGTTGCGGTGAGCTGAGGTCATGTCACTGCACTCCAGCCTGGGCGGCAGAGTGAGATCCCGTCCCAAAAAAACAAAAAAGAGATTGGAAAATCTGGGGAAGAATGAAGATCCCTCCAGGGATGTGCCTCCCTGTGCTCACATGCTACCACATCTGGCTACTTTTTAAATTTTCTTTTTGAGACTTAGTCTCACACTGTCGCCCAGGCTGGGGTGCAATGGCACGATCGGCTCACCGTAACCTCCGCCTCCTGGGTTCAAGCAATTCTCCTGCCTCAGCCTCCCGAGGCGCTGGGACTACAGGCGCGCACCACCATGGCCAGCTAATTTTTACATTTTTAGTAGAGACGGGGTTTCACCATGTTGGCCAGGCTGGTCTCCAACTCCTGGCCTTGTGATCCATCCACCAAATGCTTCTTCCTAGGGAGGCCCTCCAGGAGTCCTCCCACCCCTCTCACAGAGGCAACGACCTCACCTGAGTATCCCGACCCACCTCATGCACACCTGGGTCCCCCTGCACTGAGCCCCTCCCTCACCTGCAGAACTCACCCAGGCGGGGCCGGGGCCGGGGCCGGGGCCGGGGCCGGGGCCGGGGCCGGGGCCAGCACACAGGAACGATGTCTGTCAGTCTCTTCCCCATCCCACCCCCGTCATAGGGCTCTGTGCACACAGTTTGTGCCTGATGTATACAGCAAAAATGGAAGAAAGTAGAAGATGCCCACATGAGCCAGGCAGAGCCTCCCAGGCCTCACCAGCCGCTTGAGCTCTTGCTTCCCAATACTGAGGCAGAAATCATTCAGCCGGAATGAGTCTCAATATGGGAGAAGCTGACGGACATCGCCGCATGTATAGGCTGCGGCTGCCTCTCTCGGCTGCTCATTAGGGGTGCTATGCACTAAAGGCTTAATTCAGCAGGCTTGGGGTGTCCAAGCCCTGCACGCTCCAAAGAGAAGCCTGGCCGTGGGCGACCTGCTCTTGGATGGAAAGCTCTCAGCCCCTGGAAGTGTCTAGGTCTTCACACACCCGTGGCCTCGGGCCAACACCACAGAGCTTGCACCAACAATGTGATTGGGGTGGAGGCCTTGGGCTGTGTTCGTCTCATCTCAGGAGGGGCTGGAGACCCAGTGACTGAGTCAGTCAGGTGGATGCTCCGTGCCTACATGACGGACGCATAATAAAAACCCGGGCACCAAGGCTGGGCGAGCTGCCCAGGCCAGCCAGGCTCCCTCCTCCATTACACACTCTTGCTGGGACAATCTCGTGTTGTCTGTATGACTCTGTATGCATCTGCCCAGAGAGGGCAGCCGGGAGCTGGGGCTTGGTCCTCCTGGACTCAGCCCCGTGTGGCTCTCACCTTTGCGGACTTAAATCTCTGCACAGACCACAGGAGTGAAGATAACAGAGTCCCTCTAGAAAATCACTGAACCTGACCAGACGCAGTGGCTCACGCCTGTAATCCCAGCACCTTGGGAGGCTGAAGCAGGTGGATTGTGAAGTCAGGATTTCGAGGCCAGCCTAGCCAAGATGATGAAACCCTGTTTCTACAAAAAACAAAAATTAGCCAGGCGTGGTGGCGGGTGCCTGTAGTCCCAGCTACTTGGGAGGCTGAGGCAGAAGAATCGCTTCAACCTGGGAGGCGGAGGCTGCAGTGAGCCGAGATCTAGCCATTGCACTCCAACCTGGACAACAAGAGTCTGTCTCAAAAAAAAAAAAAAAAAAGAACTCACTGAACCTGAGGGTGGTTCCACAGTGTGGGGGCTCAGGCCAAGGGGGGACTTGAAACACCAGGTGCAAACCCCACAGGTGTCACAGGCCAGAACTCCTGTCCATGACCGGGGCCGGCCTTGTGACCCACTGCAGACCCCCGGGCACCCTGGAGACGGGTCCTCTGTGGTGCATGGATAGGGAAGGCCACCTCATGGACACTGAGGCGGGAAACCGCCAACCCTAGCGGGGTCCTCTCCCAGAGCAACGCGTACCTGATGAGGGGCTTGAAGAGGTTCCACAGGACCTTGATGAAGCTGGTGGGGTGCACCACGTAGAGGGCCTTCAGGTTCTTCTTGTATCTGAGGAGGGAAATGGGGATGACTTCAGGCTGCCAGGCTCCGAGAGACACCCCAAGCCCAATAACCACAAAGCAGTGGCCTCCGCTGTGAGTCTCAGCATGTGACTTCTCTCAACAGGATGGACTTAGGGACATCCAACAGAGGAGGAAATAAACTTGGGGGAAATCAGGACCCACTGCCCCCACCAGGCATGCCTGCAGCACTGCCCAGTTTGCAGAGGCACGTGGGCAGGTCGGAGCCCTGTTTACAGGTGGGGTGGGGGTCTGGAGCACAACCTAGGGGCAATTTGGCAACAGCTCTCAGAATTAAAACGACACAGAGCCTGCCTCTCAGCCCATGCCTCCCCGGAAGCTGACCCGGGCTAGAAGGAGCTCACCATGTTGGTTATGATGGCAGAAAACCCAGCAATAGCCTAAACATGAGCCGGAGGCTGGTTCAATGAAACACAGCCTCACACACAACGGAACGCCAGGTTAGCTTCCCGCTCCCTCTTCCCAGTCTCCACGCTTCTTTCTTCAATCTTTCAGTCCAAAGCCATCAGGTTGGGCAAGAAAGGTCGGCAGCAGGTGGGGCGGGGACAGGGGCAGCTGACATGCCGGGACTCCAGAGGGCAAGTGGGAGATGGTGTGTCCTGCTGGTGAGACACAGCCCAGGAGGGAGGGAAGGGGCATCCACACGGCCGTGTGGGGTCAGCTGCAGGCCACCGAAGCCAGCTCTTACCCCCAGGCATGGGCTGATTGTCAAAATGTCAGGAATTTTTGGAAGCCAGTTGTGTAGAAGAGCCGTTGTTAATATGAAGTACTGTAAACTTACAATGAACACAAAGTTAATAAAAACTCAAAACTACAATTTCTCAATTCTGCTAGCCCTGTGACCCTGTACACCGAGGTTCTTCTCTTCTGTACCCGCATGGTAGACAATGGTGGTGACCACCCATCTCTTCCCAACTCTGTTCACATTGGTAGCATGAAACCGGCTAGGATGGCAGGATTTACGCCATGGAAACATGAAGATGATACTAGCCACCCTGCTAGGTGTGTGTAGTACCCTGTGGTGTGGGTATTGGTGTGAATGCATGACTCCCAACTGTGCAGATGGATATAAACATAAATCCTGATGGTGAGGTATGTGTGTGTGTGTGTTTATGTAGGTGTATGTAGATGTGTGTATGCATATGTGGGTGTAAGTGTACGTGTGTAGGGGTGTGTGTATATACATGTGTATGTGTATGACAGTGTGTGTAGGTGTATAAGTATGTGGTGTATGTAGGTGTGTGTAGGCATGTATAAGTGTATGTATGTGTAAGTATATGTAGATGTGTGTAGGTGTATGTGTGGTGTGTGTAGGTGTACGTAGGTGTGTGAAGGTGTAAGTGTAGGTGTATGTGTTCATAGGTGTATGTAGGTGTGTAGGTGTATGTGGTGTGTGTAGGTGTACGTAGGTGTGTGGAGGTGTAAGTGTAGGTATATGTGTTCATAAGTGTATGTAGGTGTGTAGGTGTGTAGGTGTATGTGGTGTATGTAGGTGTACGTAGGTGTATATAGGTGTAAGTGTAGGTGTAGGTATGTAGGTGTATGTGTGTGCAGGTGTATGTAGGCAAGTATAAGTGTATGTAGGTGTGCATGTGTGTAGGTGTATGTGTGTGGTATATGTAGGTGTGTGTGGTGTATGTAGGTGTGGAGGTGTAAGTGTAGGTGTATGTGTTCATAGGTGTGTGTATGTGTGTAGGTGTATGTGGTGTATGTAGGTGTACATAGGTGTATATACACGTGTATGTGTATGACAGTGTGTAGGTGTATAAGTATGTAGGTGTGTGTAGGCATGTATAAGTGTATGTATGTGTAAGTATATGTAGATGTGTGTAGGTATATGTGTGGTGTGTGTGGGTGTACGTAGGTGTGTGGAGGTGTAGGTGTAGGTGTATGTGTATGTGTTCATAGGTGGGTGTAGGTGTGTAGGTGTATGTGTGTAGGTGTATGTGGTGTATGTAGGTGTACGTAGGTATATATAGGTGTGTGAAGGTGTAAGTGTAGGTGTATGTGTTCATAGGTGTATGTGTGTAGGTGTATGTGGTGTATGTAGGTGTACGTAGGTGTATATAGGTGTGTGAAGGTGTAAGTGTAGGTGTATGTGTTCATAGGTGTATGTAGGTGTGTAGGTGTATGTGGTGTATGTAGGTGTACATAGGTGTATATAGGTGTGTGAAGGTGTAAGTGTAGGTGTAGGTATGTAGGTGTATGTGTGTGCAGGTGTATGTAGGTGTGTGTAGGCAAGTATAAGTGTATGTAGGTGTAAGTATATGTAGGTGTGCATGTGTGTAGGTGTATGTGTGTGGTATATGTAGGTGTGTGTGGGTGTGTGTGGTGTATGTAGGTGTGGAGGTGTGTGTAGGTGTACATAGGTGTGTGAAGGTGTATGTAGGTGTGTGTAGGTGTACATAGGTGTGTGGAGGTGTAAGTGTAGGTGTATGTATGTGTATGTTCCTGGGTGTGTGTAGGTGTATGTAGGTGTGTAGGTGTATGTGAATGTGTTTGTAGGTGTAGGTGTATGTGAATGTGTTCATAGGTGTGTGGAGGTGTAAGGTGTAGGTATGTGTAGGTGTATGTAGGTGTGTGTACGTGTATGTGTGTAGGCATATGTAAGTGTGGAGGTGTACGTAGGTGTGTGGAGGTGTAAGTGTAGGTGTATGTGTTCGTAGGTGTGTGTAGCTGTGTGTAGGTGTATGTAGGTGTGTGTGTGTGTTTGTAGGTGTACATAGGTGTGTAGGTGTACATAGGTGTTTAGGTGTGTGGAGGTATCAGTGTAGGTGTATGTATGTGTGTGTGTGTTCCTGGGTGTGTGTAGGTGTATGTAGGTGTGTAGATGTATGTGAATGTGTTCATAGGTGTGTGGAGGTGTAAGGTGTAGGTATGTGTAGGTGTATGTAGGTGTGTGTAGGTGTATGTGTGTAGGCATATGTAAGTGTGGAGGTGTACGTACGTGTGTGGAGGTGTAAGTGTAGGTGTATGTGTTCGTAGGTGTGTGTAGCTGTGTGTGTAGGTGTACATAGGTGTGGAGGTGTGTGTAGGTTTAAGTGTAGATGTATGTGTGTGTGTGTTCCTGGGTGTGTGTAGGTGTATGTAGGTGTGTAGATGTATGTGAATGTGTTCATAGGTGTGTGGAGGTGTAAGGTGTAGGTATGTGTAGGTGTATGTAGGTGTGTGTAGGTGTATGTGTGTAGGCATATGTAAGTGTGGAGGTGTACGTAGGTGTGTGGAGGTGTAAGTGTAGGTGTATGTGTTCATAGGTGTGTGTAGCTGTGTGTGTAGGTGTACATAGGTGTGTGGTGTAAATGTAGGTGTATGTGTATGTGTTCGTAGGTGTGTGGTGTATGTGTGTAGGTGTATGTAGGCATGTATAAGTGTGTGTAGGTATACGTAGGTGTGTGTAGGTGTAAGTGTAGGTGTATGTATATGTGTTCATAGGTGTGTAGGTCTGTGTATGTAGGTGTACATAGGTGTGTGGAGGTATAAGTGTAGGTGTATGTATGGTGTATGTAAGTGTGTGCAGGTGTACAGGTGTGTGTAGGCATGTATGTGTATGTAGGTGTAAGTATATGTAGGTGTGTAGGTGTATGGGTGGTACATGTAGGTTTGTGTGTGTGGTGGATGTAGGTGTAGGTGGATGTGTGTGGAGTGTAAGTGGTGTATGTATGTGTATGTGTTCGTAGGTGTGTGTAGGTGTACATAGGTGTGTGGAGGTGTAAGTGTAGGTGTATGGATGTGTTCGTAGGTGTGTGTACTTGTATGTAGGTGTACGTAGGTGTGTGTAGGCATGTATAAGTGTATGTAGGTGTACGTAGGTGTGTGGAGGTGTAAGGGTAGGTGTATGTATGTGTTCATAGGTGTGAAGGTGTGTGTACTTGTATGTAGGTGTACGTAGGTGTGTGGAGGTGTAAGTGTAGGTGTATGGATGTGTTCGTAGGTGTGTGTACTTGTATGTAGGTGTACGTAGGTGTGTGTAGGCATGTATAAGTGTGTTAGGTGTACGTAGGTGTGTGGAGGTGTAAGTGTAGGTGTATGTATGTGTTCATAGGTGTGTGTACTTGTATGTAGGTGTACGTAGGTGTGTGGAGGTGTAAGTGTAGGTGTATGTATGTGTTCATAGGTGTGTGTACTTGTATGTAGGTGTACGTAGGTGTGTGGAGGTGTAAGAGTAGGTGTATGTGTTCGTAGGTGTGTGTAGCTGTGTGTAGGTGTATGTAGGTGTGTGTGTGTTTGTAGGTGTACATAGGTGTGGAGGTGTGTGGAGGTGTAAGTGTAGGTGTATGGATGTGTTCATAGGTGTGAAGGTGTGTGTACTTGTATGTAGGTGTACGTAGGTGTGTGGAGGTGTAAGTGTAGGTGTATGTATGTGTTCATAGGTGTGTAGGTGTGTGTACTTGTACGTAGGTGTGTGGAGGTGTAAGTGTAGGTGTATGTGTATGTTTGTAGCTGTGTGGTGTATGTAGGTGTGTAGGTGTATGGAAGTGTGTGCAGGTGTATGTAGGTGTTTTCCTAGGTGTGTAGGTGTATGTATGTGTAGGTGTATGTAAGCGCCATGTGTATGCATGTGTATGTGTATGTAAGTGTATGTAGGTGTATTTGTATGTATGTATGTAGGTGTAAGTGGTATGTGTGTGCATGTGTGTGTGCAGGTATATGTGTATGTAGGTTGTTTGCATGTGTGTGTATGTAGGGGTGTCTAAGTGTAGATGTAGGGGTGTGTGTGTAGGTCTAAGTGTATGTACGTGTCAGTGTACATAAGTGTATGTATGTGTACGTATACACACACATACCCCAACTCTCCACTGAAAGGGGCTGGGAGCCATAACACCCCAAAAGCAACAAGCACTCCTCTCGTCCAGATCGTGGCCTCTAAATAGCCTTCTCCACTACAGGGAGCCAGGGCTTCTGTGCTCCTTGGAGAGTGGCAGATTCCTCAGCAGGAGCAAGAAAAAACACACCCTGTGCCAGAAAGAAAAGAAAGTGTTCAAAAAGTGACAGGGAGTGCCAGAAGGAGCCAGGAGAGCTTAAAGGGGCACCTACACGGCAAATCTGGGACAGTTTCATCATTAAAATGATGATAGTAATGGATTGTAACCCACTGAATAAAACAGGAAATTGTACACATGTCCATACTGAGATAAAGAAGCAAGGGGAAGAAAAAGCTCCTCCCTTGGTCAGATGCTGACTGGTCCTCAGACACCACTGGCTGCCACTGTAGACACAATTAAGCCAAGAAGCAGCAATGAAGGTAAAAACTATTTTGACAAGGGGCAGGATATTTATACAGTCTTAAAGCATCTCTCCAAGAAATGCTAATTTACTAATTTGTTTAAAACTCTGACAGGAGGGGCATGGGAGCGGTCACAGCAGCTTCCAGAGTCTCCAGGAGCCCCGAGGGCAGCGGCGGCAAAGTCCACCCTCAGACTGAGCGTCCAGTGGCTTTCATTAGCTGCCAACCGCGGCAGGAGCCCTTTGGTGAGGCAAGCACTCTCAGAAGGGAGGCCATGAACACTTGTGTGCAAATGCATTCACTCTTAAAAGGGATGACCTGGCAGGACAATCTGGAGGGTGAGAAGCCAGTGGCAGAAGGAACAGAAAAGAATTCGGGAAACCTGATGGGGTGTGGTGATGCAGACTGAAAACCCTCGCTGTAGAAATCTCAGCTGTTTTTTTTTGTTTTTTTTTTTTTTTTGAGACAGTTTCACTCTGTTGCCCAGGATGGAGTGCAGTGGCATGATCTCAGCTCACTGCAACCTCCACCTCTCAGGTTCAAGGGATTCTCAGGTCTCAGCTACTCAAGTAGCTGGGATTACAGGCATGCACCATCACACCCAGCTAATTTTTTGTATTTTTAGTAGAGACGGGGTTTCACCATGTTGGCCAGGCTGGTCTTGAACTCCTGACCTCAAGTGATTTACCTGACTCGGCCTCCCAAAGTGCTGGGATTATAGGCAATCTTATCTGATTATATTTGGAGCACCACTTGCATACCTCTAGTGATAGGGAACTCACCACCCCTCAGGTGTCTGCTCAGGGACAGTGAGGCTGCAGGGGAGGGGCTATTGATTCTCCTAGGACAACCCAGGAAGGCTTCCTGGAGGAAGACATGAGCTTGGACTTGGTCATCTCCAGTTCATACAAGTGCCCAATAAATGACTGCAAAATGCAGCAACAATCCTTTCCCTAAGACACGGGCCAGGGAACCAAGAAGTCCTTCCAAAGGTCCTGCTGATAATGACAGCAGGACACAAAAGGCAACTGGAGGGAGGACTTCTGGGATATTCCGGCACTTTCTCCCACCGTCCCGCTGACTCAGACATCTGTGAAGCAGATTTCTGTGACAAGTTTAAAAGGACTTTGAAGAAGGAAAACCCAGAGGAATCTAGGACATCCACATCAATGCCCACCACCGCAGTCTATGAGCCAGACATACTGCTAAGCCGATCCCAAGGACATCCCTTGGGAAAACCCTACCAGCTCCAGGCCATGGGTGAGTGGTCGGTAGTGTGGGGTGGAAGAGGGAGGCAGGGGCCTGGGGTGGGTGAGTGACCACGGGTAAGTCACTTGCTCTCTGGGGCCTGTGTCCTCATCTGTAAAATGAGGCTGCCCATCTCACCAACAAGAGCCATCAGAACGCCCCTTATCAACTATGAAAGGCTGTGCAAGCAGGAAGAGGCTTTAGTGAACAAAGAGTCATGCAGTTGTCTCTCTGCCAGTAATTCACGGGACCAGGGGTGGACGAACGGGCACACAGGACGAATGGGCACACACGACGAACGGGCACACAGGACAAACAGGCACACAGGACGAACGGGCACACAGGACAAACAGGCACACAGGATGGGCACACAGGACGAACGGGCACAGAGGACGAACGGGCACACAGGACAAACGGGCACACAGGACAAATGGGCACACAGGACGAACCCAGTCTGCTTCCTGCTTTGGTACAGCCTGCAAGCTAAAAATGGCTTTTGTGTTTTTAAGTGGTTGGAAAAAAATACAAAAGACGACGGCCGGGCGTGGTGGCTCATGACGTCAAGAGATCAAGACCATCCTGGTCAACATGGTGAAGCCCCGTCTCTACTAAAAATACAAAAAATTAGCCGGACATGGTGGCGCGTGCCTGTAATCCCAGCTACTCAGGAGGCTGAGGCAGGAGAATTGCCTGAACCCAGGAGGCGGACTTTGCGATGAGCCGAGATCGTGCCATCGCACTCCAGCCTGGGTAACAAGAGCGAAACTCCGTCTCAAAAACAAAAAAAAAAAAAAAAAGGGAAGAACAAGAGTGCCAACCCCTGCCCGGGATTCCAGAGCCTGGTCCAGAAGGAAGGTGAACCCCAACTGCCTCACCTTTGCTCACCCTCCACCCTGCCACACCCCTCCCCCACTGCACACTGTGACCCCTTGTGGCCACACCCACGTCCCTGAAGGCTTGCAGGAACTCACTTCCTGTCGAACTCCTTGTACGCGCTCTGGAGCCAGCCCAGGGACGGCTTGTTCCGGCTGTTCAGCCCGTAGTGGAAATAGATAATGGTGTAATCATTCTCCACATACTGGTCCAGCATGTACTTCAAATACCTGGCACGACACGTAAGATGCAGTTATGAAAATCACCTGCTCACTGCTGAAACCAAATGTGCTTTCCCTGTAACAGAAGCTGTGGTCACCCAGTGGGTGCCAGCACCAGGCCATGGGGAGACTCCACACGTCATGGGCCCTGGTCCTCATTTGTCGGATGACACCTGAGGCTCAGAGGGGTTAAGTGACTTACCTGAGGTCACACAGCTAGTAAGTGGATGTGGTAGGCCAAAAGGTGGGCTGTGGAAAGGCATCCATATCAAATCCGCAGAACCTGAGAATATGACCTTATCTAATGTGGGAAGTAGAAAAGTTCCTTTCTAAAGTTGCCTTTCTTGTTAAAGAATAAGTGTGCTAGGCTGGATGCGGTGGCTCAAGCCTGTAATCCCAGCACTTTGGGAGGCCGAGGCGGGTGGATCACGAAGTCAAGAGATCGAGACCATCCTGGTCAACATGGTGAAACCCCGTCTCTACTAAAAATACAAAACATTAGCTGGGCACGGTGGTGCGTGCCTGTAATCCCAGCTACTCGGGAGGCTGAGGCAGGAGAATTGCTTGAACCCAGGAGGCGGAGGTTGCGGTGAGCCGAGATTGGGCCATTGCACTCCAGCCTGGGTAACAAAAGCAAAACTCCGTCTCAAAAAAAAAAGAATAAATGTGCTAATAACCCTGTGAAGCCCTATCCCATGTAGCTGTGAGACACGCCGTGCTTACAGGCACTTAGTACACTCTGTCCTCACACTTTACCCAAGATATCTGAGCTGGACGTGCTCACAGGTGTGTCCCAGCTCTCCACTGCTTTTACCTGTTTAGAAAAGTTGTAAGTTGTTAGCCAACCGGGTTTTAGCTTAGATTGTGAGGTCTGGCTCCAGCCAACGGAGATCAGACTCAGCAGTGAGGACGACCCCAAATGCGTAAGGAGTAAATTTGTGTGTTTCCCTTTGTTCTCTGTACTCTTGTGGCATGATGGCTACTGGGAGTACCCTTCCCGCAGTCCAGGAAGTAAAAACTGCGTTGCTGAAGGATCCTTTGTCTCGGTGCTGATTTTTCTGTGCGGCACCGAGCATCTACTTCCAACATCTGGGAAAAAGGTCTTTGCAGGTGCAATCAAATACAGGACCTTGAGAGGAGGAGCTCATCCTGGACTACCCAGGTGGACCTTCAGTGCAACCACAGGTGTCCTTATAAAGCGGACACGAAGATGAGTAGCCAGAAGGGAGAAGGTCACGGGAAGACGGAGGCAGAGCAGAGCGTGACGCAGCCACCAGCCATGGAAGGCCGAGGCCCACCAACAGCCTTTACAGGCTGGACACGCAAGGAACGGCTCCTCCCCTGCAGGGAGCGTGGCACTGCCCACATCTTGATTTTGAACTTCTGGCCTCCAGAACTGTGAGAGAATACATTTCTGGTTTTACGCCACCACATTTGTGGTCGTGGTTATGGCAGCCCCAGGAAACTCACAGGGATGATGAACCGGGATTCGAACCCAGGAATGCTTGACTGCTCAGCCCTTGCGGTTAACCCCAACACCACAGGCCCTTCCACCAGATGCCCTGCTGTTTGCTGCATTTCTAAGACAAGCAATTCCTTCTTTCCAGACGAGCTTCCGAACGTTTTGCTTTTCACTATAGAGGCAGAGTCTTGATGCTGCGCTGTCTGTCAGCTGCCACCCCCTGTGGTGTGGGCTTACCCATTTCCCATGGGCCACTTTCCATCCTGCCCCCAACACCCAGGAAGCACTGTCTTAATGTCACCCAAGGGAAAGGACTTGCCTTGCCATCTGCAGGAGGAAGGGCTGCAGAAGGACCCCTAACCTCCCCATCAGCACTCTGCAGTGCCTGACATGGAGCTGGTCAGGTGATGATCCCTCAGCTCAGGTTGTCCAGGTTCTCACCTGGAGCACATCTTGTAATGAGTCCACCCAGGTGGCCCCGCTCTCTGAGCCTGTGGGAGGGGTGTTCTGCAGACAGATGCTCCCAGAACCGCCTTGAGAGAAAGCCCCAGCAGCCCGTGCCCATCTGCAAGATGGTTGGCTGGTCTTGCACTGCCTAGAACCCTGGAGACCAAGGACGTCAGCTTCTCCTTTGTGCGTTTCATTTCTAAGCAACGTCAGAGTGCCCTCTGTCAAAAGCCCAAACCATCTGAACCGCAGGCCTTCTACACATTTCATTTCCCCAATGACCCTATGAGGCAGGTACTATTCTCTCCACCTCATAGACAAGACAACTGAGGCTCACAGAGGTGAATCGGCAGGGGGCAGAGCTGGGCTTCAAGCCAAGCCGCCTGGCTCTGCCGGCGTCTACACTGCCTTGTCTCTGAGAGCCGTGAGCTGCCATCCACGCCTGCTCCCGTCCCGTCGTCTGCTTTGATGTCGGGAAATGACACACGTCGGACCTCACACATGCCTGACTCCAGCTCACCCGCTGTGGAAGTAACTTTGACGCTCCTTCTGCAGCATGTCGTCTCGAGCGCCACGTGGGCTAAGCCACTGGGGCAACACTTCACCGAGGTCACCCTTCATTGACTCGCTCTCTCAGAAGAACCCAGGTCGAGACTTCCACCCGAACGCAGAAGGGTGGAGGGTCCTTGAACCATGGAGAACTCCTCGTCGCTTCTCAGGAGAGCCACGTCTGCATTTCGCAAATGACTCTTTTTCAAGAAAGGGAAACTGAGGCCAGTGTCTTTGCACGGCTTATCTTCCCACGCCGGACACCTCCTCGTAAAAGCAGGCACCTTTCCTCTGGCCCTAGCGCTGGGCCCCCCTGGGGTGGCTTCTGTTTGACGCACTGAAATCCTCCGGGTGTCAAAGCATCTGTCCGCGTGCTCAGCACGGGAAGTCATTAACTAAATTACTAGTCGGGCTTCAAAGGCATGGACTTGTTTCTTCACCCACTTCAAAAATAGGAGCACGCATCTGGCCACAGGAAAGCCATCCAGTTGGAATGGATAGGGAGGATAACGCACGGGGTGTTTATTTTTTTCATTAAGGCCGCGGGGAAGGCTAGGCCTCATAGCTCTTCTTATCAAGGCCGAGAAGCCCACAGAGCACCGGTGCTCTCAAGAGCACAGCTCTTCCTGGATCTGGCATCCGTCTCTCCCTGTGTGCCTGGTAAACACCAAGGCGGGCTGCAGGCTGGCATCTGCTCCTCACTGGGGTGAGCAGCCCCGGGGAAGGCCAGCCTCATTGTCTGGGGTACCTGCACCAGGATCCCAGGTCACCCCATGAACCCTGCTGGTCTCACCGTGCAGCAGCAGCCCTGGTGGACGTCGCTCCTAGCACCTGCTCCCCACGAGGTCTCTGCCTTTGCCACGGCAGTTTCAGCTGTGGTCGGAAGATTCCTGAACAGACCAGATGGAATGCTCAGATGGGGGGAAATCTCAAGAAATAACCAGCCCAAAGTCTTCCGGGTGCGTCTATGATCTGGTCGTGCCTTTGGGGATCTTGAGTTGGGGGTTCCAGGTCACAGCCTACTCCCCGCATCCCTTGGCTTTAACAGTTAGATGCTGGCATCTGGAAGTGGCAGCAGGCACAGCCTCCCCACCAGTGTCATGTCCCGAGCTGTCCCCAGCAGTGAGGGAGTCCTCGGCAGGCCAGGTCCCATCTCATAAGGGCACATCAACATTTCCAGGGACACCCAGAGATCGGCCAGGACTTGGCCTCAGGAATGAAGCTCAACAGGTTCACTGTCGGGGAGCAAATGCCAAGGCCCTCAGAACCTAACTTCCCTTCCCTAAGACGGAGCTTCTCCCCGGGCCTGGGGGACTCTCACTAACCTGGACAGGGATTCCGGTAGAGGTGCTGCTCTTCCCATTTCTCCAACTCTCCCCCAGCAGCAGCTCGCTTGGGCCCAGGGGTTTCACCAGGAGGAAGGCTCAGTGGCTGCCTTATGAAGGCAATGTGGCCAGCACAGCAGACGCCAGCAACAAGGGACAGTCGAAAGAGGGTGCAGGGTGCCCAAGGCCATACACAGGTGAGGGTTGGGTGCGTCCTACCAAACAATGGAAAGTCAGTGCAGAAGGCACAGGCAGGAGGCTCACGCGGCTTTGAGGAAGGTGATGGAGGGAGGGAAGGAAGTAGGCAGACCTAAGAGGGCCCGAGGCCCGGGCCAGAGCTTAAGACTGTGGACCCAAAGCCACCCTGGGCTGGAGAAGGCTCAGTCCTGCAGCTGGGTCTGGTGGCCTGGGGGTCACGTGACAGCCATCTGAGGCGCCATGAGTCAATCTACTTCAGGTCAGCCTTTCACCCTGAACACCCAGTCCGTGCCGAGCGTGCAACTTAGTGATGGAGAAGTGTGTGCACCAGAGAGGGGTGTGTGCACAGGAGTGTGTGCATGGGAGGGGGTGCGTGCACGGGAGGGAGTGGGAGTGTATGCACAAGAGGGGGCATGTGCATGAGAGGAGTGTGTGCACAGGAGTGTGTGCATGGGAGGGGGTGTGTGCACAGAAGGGAGTGTATGCACGGGAGGGGGGTGTGTGCACAGGAGTGTGTGCATGGGAGGGGATGTGTGCACAGAAGGGAGTGGGAGTGTATGCACAAGAGGGGGCATGTGCACGAGAGGAGTGTGCATGGGAGGGGGTGTGTGCACAGAAGGTGGTGTATGCACGGGAGGGGGTGTGTGCACAGGAGGTGTGTGCACGGGAGGGGGTGTGTCCATAGGATGAGGGGGGTATGTGCACAGGCGGGGGTCCATGCACAAGAGAGGGGGCGCATGCATGGGAGGGGTGTGTGCACAGGATGGAGGTGCGTGCACGGGAGAGGGTGTGTGCAAGGGATGGGGGTGTGTACACAGAAGGGGGTGTGTGCATAGGAGAGGGTGTATGCCCAAGGGGAGGTGTGTGCACGGGAGGGGCTGTGTGCATGAGAGGAGGTGTGTACATGGGACGGGCTGTGTGCATGGGAGGAGGTGTGTACATGGGAGGGGCTGTGTACATGGGAGGGGCTGTGTGCATGGGAGGAGGTGTGTACATGGGAGGGGCTGTGTGCATGGGAGGAGGTGTGTACATGGGAGGGACTGTGTGCATGGGAGGAGGTGTGTACATGGTAGGGGCTCTGTGCATGGGATGAGGTGTATACATGGTACGGGCTGTCTGCATGGGAGGTGGTGTGTACATGGGAGGTACTGTGTGCATGGGAGAAGACATGTACATGGTAGAGGCTGTGTGCATGGGAGGAGGTGTGTGCATGGGAGGAGGTGCGAACATGTGAGGGGCTATGTGCATGGGAGGGGCTGTGTGCATGGGAGGAGGTGTGGACACGGCAGGGGCTGTGTGTGTGGGAGATGTGAACATGGTAGGGGCTGTGTACATGGGAGGGGCTGTGTGCATGGGAGGAGGTGTGGACATGGTAGGGGCTGTGTGCGTGGGAGGAGGTGTGGACATAGTAGGAGCTGTGTGCATGGGAGGAGGTGTGGACATGGGAGGGGCTGTGCATAGTGGTGGGGGGTGGAGGGAGGACAGCCACAGTAGGGGACTGGCAGAGGAACGGTCTGAGCACACGAGTGGACATGTGCAAGGGAGGATGTGTTTTGGGGTGCTGCATACAAAGGCTGGGTGTACAGAGGTGCAGGCCCAGGAGGGGTCATGGACAGGGAGAGGCCACAGGCAGCCTTGGTGGCTTTGAGGGCCCCTGTGCTCATCCCTTCGAAGGGCTCCGCTCAATGTGGCAAACGGTTCCTTGGCCAAGTTCGTCTGGGAGCTGCTGGAGACCCCCCCTTTCAATGCTCTTGACGCTTCTTGATGTGGCAAACCAACAACCTTGATTTTCTACAGTCCCCATTCCGTCCCAGCTGTGGAGCCCAGGCGCACCTCGGGAGCGTTGGGTATACACAAGGTACAGGGGTCCAGGTGCCCCTCACTCGGCACCTTCCATGTCCCGCCACCTTCTGATGCAGAGCCATTTCCTGGCCTTGCTTCTCACACCCCAAACCACAGACTGAGGGATGATTTCCTCAGTTCACATGTGGGCTCTGAGACAGTGACTACCCAATGCCTCACATACAGTGGTGCTCAATAGATGTCTGTTGAGCCAATGATGGCGGCGGCGGCAGCAGGCCCTTGCCTTCGGTGCTGGGTCTGAATGCCACCCCGCAAAGTTCCACCCAGAACTTCAGATGTGACCTTACTCAGAAACAGGGTCTTTGCTGGTGCAGTCAGTTCAGATGAGGTATGATGGGATTAGGGTGGGCCTAGTCCAGCGGCTGGTGTCCTTATGAGGGAGGGAAATGGCCATGTGGAGATGCAGGCAAGGACAGGAATGACATGGCCACAAATCACCTGGGGACCCCTGGAGCTGGAAGAGGCCAGAAGCCCCCCTGCAGCCTCCAGGGGGAGTGCAGCCCTGCCGCTGCCCTGACCGTGGGGACTGGTGCCCCCAGAAGCGGGGAGGACCCGCTCAGAGCATTTTAAGCTGCCGGACTTGTGGCCATTTGGTACAGCAGCCATAGGAAACTCACACAGCTCTGAGGATGTTCCCAGAGAGAGGCCCAGGAGGTCTCAAAGGGAAATTGCGTGGGGGAGGCCTGGCGCTCTGCAGCCATCTCATCTGCAAGGTTGGCCGACACACAGGACCAGGGGACTGTCCCCAGCTCCAGAGGGAGGCACCCACAGCTCAGGTGGCTGAAAGGAAATCAAACGCGGCTCCCACTGTGCTAATGAATGGGGCAGGGAAGCCAGGGACCGGGGTGGCCACAGCTGGCCCTCGGGCAGGCTCATGAGCACGGGGCTCTGCACACCAGTAAGTCACAAAGGAGGCCCCAGAACAGAGCAGGTGACTCAGAGGGAGGTGGGGTGAAGGGATGGGGACAAGTGCCATGGAGAGACACAGGTGGAAAGGGAGGACACTCACTCCAGCAGCCGCTGGTGGTCCAGCTCGTGGGAAGGCGGCATCCGGCAGCAGCTGAACGTGATGACGCGTCGTCCAAAGCGGTCGTCCCCTGGAGAAGCAGACACAGGTGAGCCTCTGTGCACCCTCAGGCACTTAGCAAAAAGCAGCCTCCTGGGCCAGCCCAGCCCGAGATGGGAGGCACAGGCAGCAGCTCAGTGAGCAGCCACCGCCCGTGGCTTTGTGCACGTGGCCCAAGTTCACCTTCCTGACCAGCCATACGCTGGAAATAATCCCCCCACTCTACAGATAGAAAACCAGGGCCCAGCAGCGTTAAGTCACCAGTGCAAAGCCAGCCAGCAGGCAGCACCAAGGGCTTAAATTGAGGCACAGCTGACCTCAAAGCCAGGGTGTGACCACCCTACCACCTCCTCCAACCCCCTACCCAGGACTCTGGGCCATGGTGGAGGCCAGCGTGGCCTGGGGGGCAGTGGCTGCTGGGCATGACCCCATGTCAGGTACAGGAGCCCTCTCAGGAACGCAGATGCTCAGTCCTGCCCTCCATCACGACCCGGGTCACCCTGTACTGCGATGGTCTCTTGACACGTCTGCGCCCACCCTACATAGACAGCTGCAGGGAGGGGTCCCCCCTGAGAGCTGGGACTGGGTCTGCTCATCTCTGTCCCCAGAACCCAGGCTCCAGGCCAGGCGCTTAGTGAGATTAAAAAGACAGAACAGACTCCTGAAGGAGAGGGCCCTGCAGACCACCCTCCCTGCCTGCAGACACTGCTGCCCCTCCTCTCCCAGCCCCCCACCCCACCCTGCCCCCCCACGAGTGGCCAGAAGGCTGGAGACCCCATGGTTCATACCTTCCCCCTGTCTCTGCCCATGGCCCTGAGACAGAGGGGCCCCTGCATGCAGGACACCCTGTAAAAAGCTCCAGCAGCGACTCAGGCACAGTCTGATGTCACCGCCCATGTCCCCCGCTCCCTCCACTCCGGATTCTCAGCACTTTCCCATTCCACAGCCACAGCTCGGAGACAGAGAACAGAAGGGCTGCCCCGATTCCCAGCACCCACGGCTTCATTACAATTAAACACACCAAGACACAGGTAAGAACAGCCTGCACACGACACCTGCCAAGGGTAAAACTGGGGCACAAAGGGGTGCAGGCAGTGCGGGGGGAGCCCAGCTCCACATCAGGTTGTCATGAGGAGTGGGGAACATAGAGATCTCTCCACTGCTGGTCCAAGAGGCCCCCCAGATCTGCCCCCACCGGCCTCCTCCCTGCCCCCAGGGACCTGGCGCAGCTTCCTTCCTTCAATTCTTCAAGAGCACCCTCCTGCCTGGGCTTTCAGCTAGAATGTCCCCTGGCCTCCTTCCTGACTCTACACCCCTTCTAGCTACACCCCACCTCTGCAGGAAGGCTATTTCCCCCCACCCCATCCACAGCGCCCCCAGGCGATGTGCACATGCGAGCAGCTCCTCTGGCCATGGGCTCATTCCAAGGACACACTCTGAGAAGAGTTGCAAAGACTTTTTTTCCTTGAGAGGGTCTTGTGATGTCACCAAGCTGGAATGCAGTGGCATGATCACAGCTCACTGCAGCCTGGACCTTCAGGCTCAAGTCATCCTCCCACCTCAGGCTCTTGAGTCGCTGGGATTAGAGGCTCATGCCACCACATCATGAACTTCAATCGCCATGGTGCAGGCCCAGGAGGGGTAATGGACAGGGAGAGACCACATGCAGCCTTGATGGCGCCGAGGACCCCTGGGCTCATCCCTTCAAAGGGCTCTGCTCAGTGCAGGAAAGGTTCCTCGGCCCATGTTCCATGGCCGGCGCAGGTGCTGGGTGCTATGCTGTGACCGAGGCCTGGGCTTCTGTGAGGCTCATCTCCCAGGGGACCCCAGTGTGCCCAGGGTGGGGGGTTCAGATGGGAAGCCCGGAGGGTACAGACCCTCCTCCTAGCACTTGCTGCTCCCTCTTCCTTTCCTCAGACAGAAGGGGGAAGACCAAGCCTGTGTCTTCCAGGACGAGAGCATTCCCATTTTAAGAAGTCCAGCCCCTCAGTGGCACCTGTTCCAGGTGTCCAGCAGTCATACATGGTGAGGGGCTGCCCTGGACAAGGTAGGGATGGTGTGTGTCCAGTCCACAGAACATTCCACTGGGCAGCACTGACCTTGAGGGGCAGGTTAGGGTGTGGACCTCAGGGAAGGGGCCACAGGGCTGCTGAGTCTGCCTCTAACCCTGTGTAGTGTGGGAAGAGAAACCCAGCCCTCCCTAAAAGAAAATGCAAGTCCTCCTGAACCCTCAGAATGTGACACTGGAAACAGGGTTGCTGCAGATCTAATTAGCTAAAGATCAAGAGAAGATTATCCTGGATTTAGGATACGCTTCGAATCCAATGGCTGGGAGGATGCGGCGGCTCACGCCTGCAATCCCAGCACTGTGGGAGGCCAAGGTGAGAGGATCACTTGAGCCCAGTAGCTCAAAATCAGCCTGGAAAACGTAATGAGATCTTCTTCGTCTCTAAAAAATATTTTTTTAAATTAGCCAGGTGTGGTGGCAGGTAGCTCTAGTCCCAGCTACTCAGGAGGCTGTGGTGGGAGGATGGCTTGAGGCTGGGAGGGCAAGGCTGCAGTGAGCTGTGATCGCGCCACTGCACTCCAGCCTGGGTGACATCACGAGACCCTGTCTCAGGAAAACAGTCTTTACAACTGTTCTCAGAGCATGTCCTTGGAATGAGAAGGGACGGCGGCACAGCTTTCTCAGCCCTCAGCTCTGCAAGGTCACGAATCAAGATGCCACATGTGGCCCATGCCTGTAATCCCAGCGCTTTGGGAGGCTGAGGCGGAGGGCTCACTTGAGCTCAGGAATTGGAGGCTACAGTGAGCTAGGATCACGCCACTACACCAGCGTGGGCAACAGAGACTGACCCTGTCTCCTGAAAAAAATAGTACAATTCTGGAGCCGGGCACGGTGGCTCACACCTATAATCCCAGCACTTTGGGAGGCCGAGGAGGGTGGATCACGAGGTCAAGAGATCGAGACCATCCTGGTCAACATGGTGAAAACCCGTCTCTACTAAAAATACAAAAAATTAGCTGGGCATGGTGGTGCGCGCCTGTAATCCCAGCTACTCGGGAGGCTGAGGCAGGAGAACTGCCTGAACCCAGGAGGCGGAGGTTGCGGTGAGCCGAGATCACACCATCGCACTCCAGCCTGGGTAACAAGAACAAAACTCCGTCGTAAAAAAAAAAAAAAAATGTACAATTCTGTGTGCACACATATACCCACATGTACACTGGCATGAGTGTACACACACACACGCACAGTGTGTGAACTCTGATGTCCCCGCCCTCGCTGCCTGGCTGGGGGCTGTTTTTTATTTAGGTCACGAATCTGATTCTTCCCGGCAGCCTGGAAGCTACTCTGAGGTTTGGAATCCTGGAGCAATTTCACAGCTTCGGAATGCAGTATCCCCTTCATTTCACAGTTCCTTAAGAATTCTGGGCACGCTTTCCATGTGTTTAGAAAGCCTCTGTTTTAAAGGGCTGCACTGCAAGCCACACTTTTCTTTGCTTCCCTTGCCAACTGGGAGTGTTCAGGCACAGAATCTCCAATGGCTATGCCTGAAAGTAGAGTGTTTTCCAGGGGCTGTGTCTACCACCTCGGAGGCCAGGTTCCAGGGGAACCTGTGCCCTCCTCCTGTAGGACAAAAGGGGAAATAACAACTTTGCTCCTCACCTTATGAATCATTTATACGGTGACTAAGAAACAAGGAGTCAAATCAATGCCTAACTTTTGGGTTGAAAGTTAACACCAGCATCAAAAATTTTTTAAAAAGGCTGGGCACAGTGGACCCAGCAAATTATCAAACATGAGGGGGTCATGGGAACCCCTATGTTTGTAGCCAGATGCATGGGTGGCATTCTCTTGGGGGTGCCCTCACCATGTGAAGGGCGGTTTAACCCCAGATAAAAGCCGGTGCAGACTTAAATGATGTGTGTGGCTTGCAGGGCTGGGCATAGACCTCCCACTTCTCCCGGACTCGGGCCTGGCAGGGGCTCTGCCTCATCTTTTCTATCCAGAGCTGAGGGCACAGTGGGCCCTCTACAATGCTGGCTGAGTTGATCTTCCATTGGTCAAATTACCTACCACGTGTGAAGTTGCTAACACCTGCAGAAGTGGAAGGAGAGCCGAAGTCCCCTTTAGGTCTGCATGCTGTGGGAAGCCAAGCCAGCAATGGAACGGGCTGCTCCTCACGAGCCTCCTGCTTGCATCCAGTGCTGACTCATCCATTCAGTGAGCACTTACGGAGCACCCACTGTTTGCAGCGCTCACAACCTTGCAGGATACTGAGCTCTGAAAGTGAAGTGCCACTGAAGGCTTTTTACTCCCTCCAAAACCAGAAGGGCGACTAATTCAGCATTTCATTTTCATACCAACACATTTCTTCTTGTTTTTCTTTCTGTAGAGACAGATTTTGGCTGTTGTCACCCAGGCTGGAGTGCAGCGGCATGGTCACAGCTCACTGCAGCCTTGACCTCCTGGGCTCAAACCATCCTCCTGCCTCAGCCTCCCAAGTAGCTGGGATTACAGGCACGAACCACAGCACCTGGATCGTATCAACAGACGTCTAAACGTCCTTCCAAGCAAACATCGCAGCACTATGCAGATCTGACAAACGCATGAAGCTTACAGCAGGTGCCACAGTGAAGCTGGGTTCCGTATACTATTATTTCTACATTTGAAGCATTTGAAAATTTCCAAAATAAAGTTTATTTACTTATTTTCTCTGAGACAAAGTCCTGCTCTGTCGCCCAGGCTGGAGTGCAGTGGCGCGATCTCAGCTCACTGCAACCTCCATCTCCTGGGTTCAAGCAATTCTCCTGCATCAGCCTCCCCAGTAGCTGGGACTAACAGGTGCACACCACCACACCTGGTTACTTTTTCGTATTTTTAGTAGAGACGAGGTTTCGCCATGTTGGCCAGACTGGTCTCAAACTCGTGACCTCGTGATCCACCTGCCTCGGCCTCCCAAAGTACTGAGATTACAGGCGTGATCCACCATGCTCAGCCAGTAAAAACTTTAAAAAGAGGGAGAGAAGAAAACGCCAAGGGCTGTATGTATTCAGCTTGCCAGGGTAGAATCTCTTCCTCCGCCCAATCCCTGGCTGGGCAGGGCTGGCACCTCTTTGGTCATCTGCAATATGGAAATAATGATGAAACTGACTAGGAGGGGTTACAGGAAGCATTAAATCAATAACCTGCATGAAGTCCTGGCATAGCCCCAGAATCAGGTGCCCTGTAAGCTGTTACCATGGACCAGGTAAGATGCTGGGTGCTTCCAGGAGCGCCGCGTCCCATCTCCTCATTTACAGGTGAGAAAACTGAGGCTCAGAGGCCAAGTGAGAGTCAAGTGGGTTGGCACGGGCAGCTGGCCAACGCTGACTCCTAGCCAAGCCTCCGCAGCCTCCTCTGCCCTGGGCCTGCCCGACACTGAGGCCGGCCCTCCTTGCTCCCTCGGTCTCCCCAGCGGCCGAGAGGAATCCCTGGAACCTTCAACCTTCCCACGTATTAAGCCGTCAACGCCGCATCTGTGTCGACGCCGCCCGTCACTATGAGTGAATACCCTTCCCTGTTCTCCGGGCACACAGGCCAGCGCATCCAAACCAGACTTCAATATGATATAATATGGAAGGAAATGAAAACTATCAATGAAATGCAAATTCTGCAAGGCGTCGGACGAATTCACGACCCGTTTCTCCCCTCGCTGTTTACAACCCCACATCCCTCACTGTCTCTGCAATGGGAGAAGCCCGGTTTATGAATAAAGAAATGATTCCCAGAGCCGTTACCCACAGGACACACAGGGCGATTCATCATTTCTCCCAGCGGAGGGCGATTACACCGCATCGTAAAGCCAGCAGCGATCGATCTATCGGGAGGGAGTCGCAAGTTTGTTTCGGTTTTTGTTTGAAGTTGCCAACCACATCTGCAAAAGTGGAAGGAGCGCTGAAGTCCCCTGTAGGTCGCCTGCTGCGGGAAAGCCGAGACGGCATCGGAACGGGTTGCGGGCCGAAACACCTGAACTGAGGGCTGTGGACACGTGTTGTCCTACAGGGCCAGACCCGCCATGGACGTCTCCTTCTCTCCCCTGCCCCTCACCACCCTCCACGTCTCTGAGCTTCTACCTCCGCCTCTTCTGGACCTCAGACCTGGAACTGCTGCCGGGTTTTGGGGTGCAGGGGAGCACTTCTGTAAGAGGATGTTTTTCTAGGCTCTTGGTCTCTCACTCACCCAAGAATGGGACAGGGGACCACGCCAGGGGCGGCACACTTGTAAATACTGGACCCCATAAAGTTTTTACAGAAAGTGATTTATTTAGGCAGAGAAAGAAAAAGAGGAGAGAGAAAAAACCTTCCACGAAGAGTGTGGAAGGGGACCCAAGTACGGAATCCAAAGGGATGTGGAAGAAGGGGACCTTTAACCCGGGAGGAACTCCCTCCCTCTCAAAGTCCCCTGGCCAATGAAAGGAATTCCTTTAAACTTCCACTAGAGTGACTGACTTCTGATTCCTTCTGAGCCCTCAAAGATTAAAACAGAAACTGTTAAACCTCTGGGATGGAGAGGCATGGGAGTGGGCAGGTGCATGGCGCTGAGAAGTTCTTGTCCCTTGTGGACCCAGAAAGAAAAGAGAACCTTCCATTTCCATCCCCACTTCACATCACCTGATGGAGCTCCACTCGGAGCTCACAGCCTCAGCCCCAGACCAGAGCTTCAGACCCCAAAACGCAGGCTTAGCCCCACAATGACTGCATCCTAAAATACCGGAGTCAACTCTATTTACAAAACACTATTCTAACCAGATGCAGTGGCCCGTGCCTACAATCCCAGCACTTTGGGAGGCCGAGGTGGGAGGATCACTTGAGGTCAGGAGTTGGAGACCAGCCTGTCCAACATGGTGAAATCTCGTCTCTACTAAAAATGCAAAAAGGAGCCGGGCATGGTGGTGGGCACCTATAATCCCAGCTACTTGGGAGGGTGAGGCAGGAGAATTGCTTGAACCTGGGAGGCGGAGGTTTCGGTGAGCTGAGATCGCACCACTGCACTCCAACCTGGGCAACAGAAGATTCCAGGCTGGGCAACAGAGTAAGACCTCGTCTCAAAAAACAAAACAAAAAACTCCACTACTGAGACTGGACAGGGAAAACGTGGCACATATACACTATGGAATACTATGCAGCCATCAAAAACGATGAGTTCATGTCCTTTGTAGGGACATGAATGAACCTGGAAACCATCATTCACAGCAAACTGACACAAGAGCAGAAAATCAAACACCGCATGTTCTCACTCATAGGCGGGTGTTGAACAATGAGAACACATGGACACAGGGAGGGGAGCACTACACACTGGGGTCTGTCGGGGGGAAATAGGGAGGGACAGTGGGGGGTGGGGAGTTGGGGAGAGACAGCATGGGGAGAAATGCCAGATATAGGTGATGGGGAGGAAGGCAGCAAATCACACTGCCACGTGTGTACCTATGCAACAATCTTGCATGTTCTTCACATGTACCCCAAAACATAAAATGCAATTAAAAAAAAAAAAACCCACTACTGTTAGTGTCGAAATACAACAAAGCTTCCATTTGGCTAAGTATATATATAGTCACTCAAGTACAGAGAGATCATTCAAAATTCCTTTTGACAAGAGTCTGGTTTCTGGCTGTGGTTCTAAACGTTGGTCATGGGGAAAGCAGCATCTGGGACAGAAAAATTCAGAAACACGTTGGTGGGAGGGACATCTGGACACACCCTAAGGCCGAAGAAGTCCTGGAGTGGTCCATGCCACATCCTGGAGAAGCAGGAGGGAAGAGGGTTCCTGGTCCTGAACTGTCCCCCTGGGCGCACTGGAAACTCGGGTGCATGAACTGCAGTTAGGGGGCAAGGGAACGAAGCTGATGCCAAGGGGAGGCCCAGGAGGAGGAAGGGGAGAGGCCCCTTTTCTGCCAAGAACATTCCTTAGTGAGGGACCATCATGGCGGGGTAGTCTCTGCTGGTTGTCCCAGTTGAAAAAGCCACTGGCAATTAGAAGTTTTGCTCTAACAATTTTCTCTGTGTCCATGAATGCGTCGCATGCATGAATGTGGCAAGCAATTCTCCTGCCTCAGCCTCCAGCAGCTGGGACTACAAGTGCGCACCACCCCTGGTTAATTGTTTGTATTTTTAGTAGAGACGGGGTTTCACCAGGTTAGCCAGGCTGGTCTTGAACTTCTGACCTCGTGATCCGTCCTCCTTGGCCTCCCAAAGTGCTGGGATGCATCTGCAGTGGAATGTTTCCATTTGTCTGGCTTTGGCCCCTCATATACTCTCTTGATGTGGTTAAATTTCTCAAGAAGCTGGGGGGGTTCTGTTTGTTTGTTTTTTGTTTGATTTTTGAGATGGAGTTTTGCTCTTGTTGCCGAGGCTGGCATGCAGTGGCACAATCTCGGCTCACTGCAACCTCGGCCTCCTGGGTTCAAGCCATTCTCTTGCCTCAGCCTCCGGAGTAGCTGGGACTACAGGTGCTCACCACTATGCCTGGCTAATTTTTGGTTTTGATTTTTTGTTTTTTGAGATGGAGTCTCACTCTGTCGCCCAGGCTGGGGTGCAGTGGCGCGATCTCGGCTCACTGCAACCTCTACCTCCCACGTTCAAGCAATTCTCCTGCCTCAGCCTCCTGAGTAGCTGGGACTACAGGCACCCACTACCATGCCCAGCTAATTTTTGTATGTTTAGTGGAGACAGGGTTTCACCATGTTGCTAGGGCTGGTCTCGAACTCCTGACCTCTTGATCCTCCCACCTCAGCCTCCCAAAGTGCTGGGATTACAGGCGTGAGCCACTGTGCCCAGCATGAGTGAAAACTCTGCTCCAACACAACAGAACTATCTAGAAGCTGAAGACTGCTGCCTGTACCATCATCTCCCACGGAAGTCTGCAGCATCGAGGCCCTGGCTCAACTGTCAACTCTGACAACTTCATATACTCCCCGGAGGGGCACACAACCCCAGCACAGCCCACAGGCCCCTAATGGCACAGAAGGACCCACAGTACACCTCACCCACTCCCTACAACATCCCTCCAGGGTTAACCATGGCAGGTCCTCTCGTTCCAGTTACTTTCCTTTTTGCTGGGAGAAGGATGGATAATCTAGAAGGTTCCCAGCCCCTTGGGTACCCACTGTGGGAGCAGGTGGATGGAGGCATGTTGAAGAGACCAAGTTACTTCCCTGGGCTCCCCCTTCTCCCTTTTAGAGACAGAGTTTCGCTCTTGTTGCCGAGGCTCGAGTGCAATGGTGCGATCTTGGCTCCCCGCAACCTCCATCTCCTGGGTTCAAGCAATTCTCCTGCCCCAGCCTCCCGAGTAGCTTGGACTACAGGTGTGTACCACCACGCCCGGCTAACTTCTTTATTTTTAGTAGAGATGGGGTTTTGCCACACTGGCCAGCCTGTTCTTGAACTCCTGACCTCAGGTGATCTGCCCATCTCAGCCTCCCAAAGTGTTGGGATTACAGGCATGAGCCACGGACTGTCCATGGCCCAGCCACCTGTTCTCGTAAACTCTTCGTTTCACACCCCAGGACACCTCATCCCATGTGATAACCCCCACCACCCCCAGTTTTTGGTTTCATTAGGCCACCAGCTCAACATTTTTAAAAGCATCTCGCAAATGCATGCCCTCCTCTGCATCCCATTCACTCAAACCTCTACTCTTCCTCTTCTTGGCCTCCCTGACTCCAGTACCTGCTGTCAGTATTCTCCACCCCCCACCGCAAGAAAGAGACCTCTAAATTATACATCTGATGACAGCAGTCCTGCTCACTGTGCCCCAGAGCCACCATGACCACGTGCAAACGCCTCTGCTGGCCCTCCAAGGCTCTGACAGTATGATTTCTGCTATGTGGCCATCCTGCGATTAAAGTGAAAAGGTCCCATGATAAGCTGTTTACAACAGATGCACTCTCTGTGCAGAGACTCAGAGAGATTGAAAATCAATGGATGGAAGAGACACATCCTACCAACACCAGTGATAAGAGAGCTGGTGCAGCTGTCGTGGTTACGGGAGTATCAGAAAAATCCAACTTTGTCAGGGTGAGGTGGCTCATGCCTGCAATCCCAGCACTTTGGGAGGCCGAGGCGGGTGGATCACAAGGTCAAGAGATCGAGACCATCCTGATCAACATGGTGAAACCCCGTCTCTACTAAAAATACAAAAAAATTAGCTGGGCATGGTGGCGCGTGCCTGTAATCCCAGCTACTTGGGAGGCTGAGGCAGGAGACTCACTTGGAGGCAGGAGGCGGAGGTTGCGGTGAGCCGAGATCGCAGCACTGCACTCCAGCCTGAGCAACAGTAAGACTCAAAAATCAAAACGAGCCAGGCATGGTGGCTCACGCCTGTAATCCCAGCACTTTGGGAGGCCAAGGCAGGCGGATCACGAGGTCAAAAGATCAAGACCATCCTGGTCAACATGGTGAAACCCCGTCTCTACTAAAAATACAAAAATTAGCTGGGCGTGGTGGCGCGTGCCTGTAATCCCAGCTACTCGGGAGGCTGAGGCAGGAGAATTGCCTGAACCCGGGAGGCGGAGGTTGCGGTGAGCCGAGATCGCGCCATTGCACTCCAGCCTGGGTAACAAGAGCGAAACTCCGTCTCAAAAAAAATATGAAACGAAACACAAAGCCAGGCGAGGTGCCGTCCCCTCACCAACTCTGGGCACGGAGCGGCTTCCTGTCTACGTCTTTGCAGATGTTTGTTGCTCTGGATGAGTTTACAATTCATTAAATTGCAACCTCTGCTCTTTACAGACTAGGAGGACGCTGCCCGTGGGCTTCTGGGAGCACCTGGACAACGCCTTGACAAGTGCGTAATTTATTTCTCAAAACACTAGCAGGCCCTCCTGTTCCAATTTTTTTTTTTTTTTTTTTGAGATGGAGTTTCGCTCTTGTTGCCCAGGCTGGAGTGCAATGGCGCGATCTCGGCTCACCACAACCTCCGCCTCCTGGGTTCAGGCAATTCTCCTGCCTCAGGCTCCCGAGTAGCTGGGACTACAGGTGCGCACCACCATGCCCAGCTAATTTTTTGTATTTTTAGTAGAGACAGGGTTTCACCACGTTGACCAGGATGGTCTCGATCTCATGACCTCGTGATCCACCCGCCTCGGCCTCCCAATTTTTTTTTTTGCATGTTTTTTGGGGTTTTTTTTTTTTTTTGAGACCGGTTCTCACTCTGTCACCCAGGCTGGAGTGCAGTGGTGTGATCTTGGCTCACTGAAACCTCTGCCGCCTGAGCTGAAGCAATCTTCCCACGTCAGCTTCCCAAGGAGCTGGAACTACAGGCATGCACCACCAACCATGCCTGGCTTGATTCTTACACCTTTTTGTAGAGATGTTGCCCAGGCTGGTCTCGAACTCCTGGGCTGAAGCAATCTGACCCCTTTGGACTCCCAAAGGGCTGGGATTACATGTGCCACCGCACCTGGCTCCAGTTAGTTGTCAATCTTGCCAAGCCGCAGTGAGGCAGCCCCTGAGGAGCACACTTCAACCCAAAGTTGCCGAGAAGGCTGGCACTGCCCATGGTCCTGGGGACTGCCCTGCTGGGGCCCTACCTGCCACCTGTAGAATGCCATGTCTGGCCACATCGTAGAACGGGTGACTCGTGCTCAGCGTGGGGTCCTGGCCAGCCATGGGCACCACCGAGGGCCTCCTCCTCCCGGCAGCCAGCACAGAAGCCACTGCCTCGTCTCTGCAGCTCTGCGGCAGACAAGAAACATGAAAGGAAGTCAGTGCATTCTCCAGTAAGGAGGGGAGGGAGGGAGCCTCCCGATGCCCTTTCACAAGGAAGCCGCCCACCTCTGCTGCACACGCATCATAGCTGTACCTCAGCCACACAGCCACTATGCGCTCTACCTCAGCCGCGCACCCACTATGCGTCCCCTCCGCGGCGCACCCACTATGCGTCCCCTCCGCCGCGCACCCACTGTGTCCCCTCAGCTGCGCACCCACTATGTACTCTACCTCAGCTGTGCACCCACTAAGCATTCTCTCTCGATTGTGTACCCACTATGTGCCCATCCAGTATCCTGCACCATGGAGGGAGGAAAAAAAGATCTAAGGGTCGGATACTGTCCAGTGATAGGAGTGGCAACTAAGGCTCAGACAGGGAGAGTGACTTGCTAAGTGACAGCAGGGTGCGGACTAAACCTTGAACCTGCAGTTCCAAATCCCAACCCAGGCCCTCCATGAAAGACCCTGACACTGGCAGCCAGCGGGAAGCCAGCGCTGCCCAAAGCACCAGGGTGGGCAGGGGTCGAGGGCAGGCACCGGGGTCACTGCCATGAGGAAGAAAGAAAAGGGGCCGGGCACGGTGGCTCACGCCTGTAATCCCAGCACTTTGGGAGGCTGAGGTGGGTGGATCATGAGATCAAGAGATTGAGAACATCCTGGTCAACATGGTGAAACCCCGTCTCTACTAAAAAAATACAAAAATTATCTGGGCATGGTGGTGCGCGCCTGTAATCCCAGCTACTCGGGAGGCTGAGGCAGGAGAATTGCCTGAACCCAGGAGGCGGAGGTTGCGGTGAGCTGAGATCGCACCATTGCACTCCAGCCTGGGTAACAACAGTCCGTCTCAAAAACAAAAAAAAAAAAGAAAAGGCTGCCTTCAGTAGAATCTTAGCAGGGAAGGTTCTTATACAGAACAAATCAGGGTTTTTAAGAGAAATGTTTTCAGCTACAAAAATGAATGGGAATTTTGAGTTTTGAGGTTAGACACAGGACCCCCAGATGTGGGGAGGCTGAAGAATATCCCTCCAAATATTCCTCTTGGAGCTCAGAATGTGACCTTATTTGGAAATTGGCAGGTCTTTAGAGATGTAATTAGTTAAGATGAGGTCAACTGGATCAGGGTGGGCACCGAATCCAACGACTCAGGAGACAAGGAGAGGGCGTGAGAGGATGGAGGCAGAGACTGGCGGGATGCGGCTGCAAGCCAAGGACACCAGGAACCACCAGAAGACACAGAAGGGGCCCTCCCCTGGAGTCTTCAGGGAAGTGCAGCTCAGTAGACACCTTGACTTTGGACTTGTGGCCTCCAGAACTGAGAAAGTGACCTGCTGTCTTAAGCCACCGGGTTGTAGCACTTGGCTGGTGGCCGAAGAAGATGGGTAGAATCAGGTCCTATGGAGTTAGGAGGCCCAGGGCATGATGGGGCCGGTGAGGGTGCCCAGGAGGAAGCACTGGCTTTTCTAAATATTTCTGAAGGTGACTTTGATGCAAAGCCAGGTTTGAGAGTCGCTCATCCAGACGAACACCCCATTGAGAAGGGAGTGTGAGGCGGGGCCCGAGGGCTGCCCCACGTGGTCTGGAAGCTGCGCCTCCTTACCCACCCAGTCCCGGTCCTTGGGGTATTTACCTGGTATTTACTCAGCACTACTCTGCGGGCATGGGGTGGGGGATAGGGCCAAGAACCCTGCTCATCAACAGGTGTGAGTGTCCCTGTGTGGGGTGAGTAGGGGGTGCCACAGAACGCCCCTCCTCCTTCCAGTCAACAAATATGCATTGAGTACCTACTATGTGCCAAGAACACTTTCAGACAGTGAGGACCTGAAAGCAACAGAGGCAAAGCCCCTGTGTGGGGCAGAACAGAGGCCTCCCAGCGACGTCCACATCCTACTCCTGGGAACCCGTGCATGTGACCGTCGGTGGCGAAAGGGATTCTGCGGGTGTGATTAAGGATCTTGAGGCCAGGCGCGGCGGCTCACGCCTGTAATCCCAGCACTTTGGGAGGCTGAGGCAAGCAAATTGTGATGTCGGGAGTTCAAGACCATCCTGGCCAATATGGTGAAACCCCGTCCCTAATAAAAATACAAAAATTAGCCAGGTATGGTGGCATGTGCCTGTAGTCCCAGCTACTCTCAAGGGTGAGGCAGAATAGCTTGAACCCTGGAGTGGAGGTTGCAATGATTTGAGATGGCACCATTGCACTCAAGCCTGGGTGACAGAGCAAGAATGTGTCTCAAAAAAAAAAAGGAATCTTGAGATAAGTGGATTGTCACGGATTCCAGTTGGGCCCAAAGTACAGTTGTCTCTCAGTATTCTGGAGGGACTGGTTCCAGGACCCCCCTCAGGGATACCAACATCTTTGGATGCTCTACTCTCTAATAGAAAATGGCATGGTGTTTGCACAGAACCTACACACATTTCCCGTATTCAAATCACCTCTAGATTACCGATAATACCAAATACAATGTAAATGCTATGTAAACAATTTTTATACTGTTTTTTTTTTTTTTTTTTTTTTTTTGAGACCGAGTCTCACTCTGTTGCCCAGGCCGGAGTGCAATGGCATGATCCTGGCTCACTGCAATCTCCATCCCTCAGGTTCAAGCGATACTCCTGCCTCAGCCTCCTGAGTAGCTGGGACCACAGGCACGCACCACCATGCCAAACTAATTTTTTTATATTTTCAGTAGAGATGGCCAGGCTGGTCTCGAACCCCTGACCTCAAGTGATTTCCCCACTCAGCCTCCCAAAGTGCTGGGATTACAGGCATGAACCACCACACCCAGCCTGAAAGTAGCTAATTTAACATTACATGAATTTCACTCCTATTAAAAAAAGAAGGGCCAGACGCGGTGCTGTGCACCTGTAATCCCAGCTACTCAGGAGGCTGAGGTGCGAGGATCGACTGAGCCCAGGAGGTCGGGGCTGCAGTGAGTCAATTTCACATCACCGCATTCCAGCCGAGGCAACACGGCAAGATCCTGTCTCTAAAAATAAAATAAATACACAATTTTAAAATGAAAAAAAAAAAAAAAAAAGCTACAGTACATGGGAAACACACAATGGTAAGGAAACAGGATGAGGCAGGTCGAGGGGCCCCACCTATCTAAACGCAGCCCACACTTGAACCTCATGCTGCAATCCCCTGGATCTGCATTACTATCACGCTGCCACAGCAACCCAAGCGAGAAACGGGTTCCTGTCGCCGCCCGCCTTCAGCACTAAGGAGAGTTAACCAGAAGGCAAGATCATGAGAGCCTGGAGGCAAAGCAACCAGCGTGTGTAAAACTCCGCCAAGACTTCCCGCATCTGGGTGCGACATGCCGACGCTAGACGCAGAACGGAAAATGATTTATCCCAGAGCCACGGGTCTGCATGCAGGAGGTTCTTAAGATCTCCTCTGGTTATTTCAAACCCAGAAGAGAAGGCCGGGTGTGTTGGCTCATGCCTGTAATCCCAGCACTCTGGGAGGCCGAGGCGGGTGGATCACCTGAGGTCAGGAGATGGAGACCAGCCTGACCAACACGGTGAAACCCCATCTCTGCTAAAAATACAAGAATTAGCCAGGTGTGGTGGTGCGTGCCTGTAATTCTGGCTACTTCATAGGCTGAGGCAGGCAGGGGAATCTCTTGAAACCAGGAGGCGGAGAGTGCAGTGAGTGGAGATCACAGCACTGCACTCCAGCCCCAGCAACAGAGCGAGACTCCATCTCAAACAGACAGACAACCCAGAAGAGAAATCGGCCGGTGGCCCCTAGCAGTGCACGTGATAGTGACAGGCACTACCCTTCACTTGGACACACGTGCACGGGAGTCCCTGGAGCCCAGCACATATCCGGAAGTGAGGCTCTCCTCCTAGCTTGGCCCTTGTCAACCGGTTCCCTGCAGCATTCTCTTCAGTACCTCTGAGCCTCAGTTTATTTTTCTGTAAAATGGGACACAGAACCTAGCACCTTATAGGGCAGCTCTACCGTGAATCAGGGTGTTGTCTCAATAAAGCCTCACGACCAGGGAGAATGACCCTCATCCCCAGGGCTTTATTTAAATCTGCATAAAAAGATAAAGTGGTGACTAATGGCAGTGGCCAGTGGTGGGAGTGAGGACAGGGCCTGAGGATGCGTGGAAGGATTTCACTGACTACCTTCTCTTTTTTTTTTGTATTTTTATTTTATTTTATTTGAGATGAAGTCTCGCTCTGTCGCCCAGGCTAGAGTGCAGTGAAGTGATTGGAGCTCACTGCAAACTCCGCCTCCCAGGTTCAAGCAATTCTCCTGCCTCAGCCTCCTGAGTAACCAGGATTACAGGTGCCTGCCACCATGCCCGGCTAATTTTTTGTATTTTCTTTTTTTTTTTTTTTTTTTTTTTTTGAGACGGAGTTTCGCTCTTGTTACCCAGGCTGGAGTGCAATGGCGCGATCTCGGCTCACCGCAACCTCCGCCTCCTGGGTTCAGGCAATTCTCCTGCCTCAGCCTCCTGCAGCTGGGATTACAGGCACGCACCACCGTGCCCAGCTAATTTTTTGTATTTTTAGTAGAGACAGGATTTCACCACGTTGGTCAGGCTGGTCTCAAACTCCTGACCTTAGGTGATCCACCCGCCTCGGCCTCCCACAGTGCCGAGATTACAGGTGTGAGCCATCGAGCCCAACCTCATGACTATACATTAATGAGGGTTACAGAAGCCTCTAGAAGTAACTTGTACTTTTGACATCTTCAGGGGATGGGAAATTCCTTGAAGTTTTAGACTACAACTCGGTGGCTGGGACCTGAAATCTGGAGGTGACCCACCTGTTTCTGACTTACTCACCTGGGAGCAGGACTCACTCCATGAGCCAGAACCAGGCAGGCTACTGGTTTCTGGAGAGGCAAAGCCAGAATTGAAACATGGTGACCGAAGGAGTCCTTTTATTCCCAAGGAAGCTACGTTTCCCAAAATGCAAAGAGGCTACATAATATAGATAAACTGAGTAAAAATGAGATATGATTTCTAATAAAAACAGAACTCAGGTACTAAAAATTTCCCTTAAAGAGTTATGAACGGCCAGGCACGGTGGCTCACGCCTGTAATCCCAGCACTTTTGGAGGCCAAGGAAAGTCTGCAAAGATAAAATGGTGACTAATGGCAGTGGCCAGTGGTGGGAGTGAGGATAAGGCCTGAGGATGCGTGGAAGGATTTCACTGAGTGCCTTCTCTTTTTTTTTTGTGGATCACCTGAGGTCAGGAGTTCGAGAGCAGCCTGGCCAACAGGGCAAACCCCGTCTCTACTAAAAATACAAAAAATTAGCCGGGCGTAGTGGCAAGCACCTGTGGGCCCAGCTAATCGGGAGGCTGAGGGAGGCTTGAACCCAGGAGGCAGAGGTTGCAGTGAGCCAAGACTGCACCATTGTACTCCAGCCTGGACAACAAGGCTGAAACTCCAACTCAAAAAATTTAAAAAATCCCCCAAAGTAATATCCATAAACAAGAACACAGTCAAATGTCATGCAGTCTCTGCCACTATAACGATACTGCATTAAGATAAAGGCGTGCTGTTGTCGCTAGCTGGATAAATTGCACTCAGATGACAACGTCTATCACTGCAAAAGTGTCAGGCTCGGGCCACACACACTTGCAGTGACAGGACACTCACTGCCTCCTCAGGAAGTTCACTCTCTCCTGGCTCAGGAGTGACTGCTAACACGTTCCTCCCCTCACCAAGACTAAAATCCACGTCTATCAACAGTGTCCATCCTTAGCTTTAACCCCGTGACAGCTGAAAAACAGCCTGGTGTGGAAGGAAAGGCGTAAGAGTTAGAAAGGCACAAATTTAAGTCCCCGGAGCAGAACGTGTGTGCATCCTGCAGCCAGACTACCCGGAGAGCCTTTGGCACCTGTCTCCACCCTGGTGTCTCCCCTCCTTAGCTTATAAAATATGGACAACAGCAGCACCTTCCTCATAGAGAGGATGTAAGGATTTAGTGAGATAATACAGTCAATTGCCCAGTATGGAACCTGGCATGTGACTGGTAAGCAGTAAATGTCCACAACCGTCATCATTACCGTATAAAGAGCATGTTAAAAATTCTACCTTTTGCTGGGTGTGGTGGGTCATGCCTACAATCCCAGCACTTTGGGAGGCCAAGGCAGGCGGATCACTTGAAGCCAGGAGTTCAAGACCAGCCTGGGCAACATGGCAAAACCCCATTTCTACTAAAACAAAAAAAATCAGCTGGGTGTGGTGGTATGCACCTTTAGGGCCAGCTACTCAGGAGATTGAGGCAGGAGAGTCACTTGGGTCTGGGAGGTGGAGGATGCAGTGAGCCAAGATCATGCCATTGCACCCCAGGCTGGGCAACAGGAGTGAAACTCTGTCTCAAGAAAAAAGAAAGAGAAGAAAGAAAAATTCTTCATTTCACATAGTTTTGCAAATCCCATATCATCCTGGTGTCATAAAACATCTGTCCTGGCTGGGCGCGGTGGCTCACGCCTGTAATCCCAGCACTTTGGGAGGTTGAGGCAGGTGGATCACGAGGTCAAGAGATCGAGACCATCCTGGTCAACATGGTGAAACCCCGTCTCTACTAAAAATACAAAAAATTAGCTGGGCATGGTGGCGTGTGCCTGTAATCCCAGCTACTCAGGAGGCTGAGGGAGGAGAACTGCCTGAACCCAGGAGGCGGAGGTTGCGGTGAGCCGAGATCGCGCCATTGCACTCCAGCCTGGGTAACAAGAGCGAAACTCCATGTCAAAAAAATAAATAAATAAAATAAAATTTTAAAAAAATTAAAATAAAAATAAAAAAATAAATGGATAATGAGGGATATTAAAAATGCCCTTAAGTCAAGACATTCAACAATCTAGATAAAACTGATACACTTCCTGAAAGACACAAGCTACCAAAGGTCACTCAGGAAGAAACTGATAACCTGAATAGCTCACTATCTAGTACCTAAGTCAGATTTGTTAAGAAAAGCTTCCTGGCCAGGTTTGGTGGCTCACAGCTATAATCCCAGCACTTTGAGAAGCCAAGGCAGGAGGACTGCCTAAGCCCAGAGGTTTGAGACTAGCCTGGGCAACATATGAGATGTCGTATCTACGAAAAATAAAGATTAGCTGGGCATGGGAGTGCACATCTGTACTTCTAGCTACCTGGGAGGCTGAAGTGGGAGGATTCCTTGAACCCAGGAGGTCGGGGCTGCAATGAGACATGATTGCACCACTGCACAATCACGGGAGACATGGGAAACAGGAGGAGATTCTGTCTCAAAAAAAAGAAAAAAAGAAAAGAGAAAAGAAATTCAAAGAAAACTCTGGTGCTACGTGCGAATTCCACATTTTCTAGTGTCCTGTGCTTGCATCCTCAACCAATCAACAGCACCGATTCCCTAGCCCCTGCCTGCCAAAACGTCCTCGAGAAACCCTCGCCTCTGAATTTTCAAGGAGACTGATCCGAGTAATAACTCCACCTCTCCTGTGTGGCCTCAAATCCATCAAACTGTTTCTTTACTGCAATCCCACGGTCTCAGTGAATTGGTTTTTCTGTGTAGCGTAGAACCCGTCAGACAATTACAATAGTACCAGTAATGACAAAATACTGAAGGACAGAACAAAAGAGGGGCCTAACCTTTACACAGAAAACTACAAAGCATTCTTGAAAAAAAGTAAAGGGACCTAAGTATACAGGGAAATATATCCCACTCCTGCATTAAAAGACACAACATTGTTACAATGTCAAATTCTTCTCCAATCAATCTATAGATTGAAACAGGATCCCAAACAAAATCCCAGCAGGCCTTTTCACAGAAATTAACAAACTGATTCTAAAATTTATTTGAAACAGAAAAGGGCCCATAACGGTAAAAACAATTTTGAAAAAGAAGAAAGTTGGAAGACTGTCTGATCTCAAGACCTGTTATAAAGTTACACTAATCAGGACAGTGTCGGCTTGGCATAGAGAGACATACAGGTCAGTGGAACGGAATAGAAAGTCCCAAACAAGCCGGGCGTGGTGACTCAAGCCTGTAACCCCAGCACTTTGGGAGGCCAAGGTGAGCAGATCACCTGAGGTCAGGAGTTTGAGACCAGCCTGGCCCACATGGTGAACCCCCCCGTCTCTACTAAAAATACAAAAACTAGCCAGGCGTGGTGGTGCATGCCTGTAATCCCAGCCACTCAGGAGGCTGAGGCGGGAGGATCACTTGAACCCGGAGAAGTAGACTGCAGTGAGCCGAGATCGCGCCACTGTGCTCCAGCAACAGAGACTGTCTCGGAAAAAAGAAAGAAAGAAAGAAAAACACAGCTGTTCGACAGGGACTCTGGCAGCCATCACCTCAGCCAAAGAGCATACCTAGCGTCCTGACAGTAAGGCAACCTGATGTTACACCTTCCTGCAACAGGAAGGACACACAGCTCTGAGGAACTCTGCCCAAAAGCTTTCATCTGAATCTAATTAAGCCTTCAGTGCTGATGTTCAGTTTACAGGAAATACCCCTAGGTCCAAGAACAGGAGAAAGGACATCAAGGCCAGGTGCAGTGACTCATGCCTATAATCCCAGTGCTTTGGGAGGCTGAGGCAGGAGAACTGCTTGAGCCCAGGAGTTAGAGACCAGCCTGGGTAATGCAGCAAGACCCCTGTCTCTGCAAGAAGACGAAAAAAAAAAAAATTAGCCAGGTGTGGTGGTGTGCACCTGTAGTCAGTCTCAGGTACTCAGGAGGCTGAGGTGGGAGGATCACTTGAGCCCAGGAGGTTGAGGCTGCAGTGAGCCATGATCCCACCACTGCCCTCCAGCCTGGGCAAAAGACTGAGACGCTGGAGAAAGAAATGACATCATGGTGGGGAGGAAATGTCACAAATCTAGGAGAGACATTCTACAGGACAACTGGCCTGGTCGCTTTAAATGTTGATGTCTTTTTTTTTTCACCCCTGAGAGGTAGTCTTGCTCTGTTGCCCAGGCTAGAGTGCTGTGGTACAATCTCAGCTCACTGCACCTTGAACTCTGAGTCCCGGGTTCAAGCCATCCTCCTGCCTCAGCCTCCTGAGTAGCTGGGATTAAAGGCGCACACCACCATGCCCAGCTAACTTTTGTATTTTTAGTAGAGACGGGGTCTCACTTTGTTGGCCAGGCTGGTCTTGAACTCCTGACTTTGTGGTCCACCCACTTTGGCCTCCCAAAGTGCTGGGATTACAGGCATGAGCCACCACACCTGGCCTGATATTATTTTTAAATTTATTTTTATTTATTTATTTTTGAGACAGGGTCTCACTTTGTTGCCCAGGTTGGAGTGCAATGGCACGGTCTCCGCTCACTGCAACCTCCGCCTCCCAGGTTCAAACGATTCTCCTGCCTCAGCCTCCTCCCTAGCTGGGATTACAGGCACGTGCCTCCATGCCCAGTTAATTTTTGTATTTTTAGTAGAGACAAGGTTTCACCATGCTGGCCAGGGAGAGGAAGGAGAAAGGGCGGCAAAGACCCCCAGAGAGAGCCCTTGGGAAGACCGGCAGGGGAGGTCCCGGGCATCCTCTGCATACGATCTACATATTCACACACGGACACACATGCACACACAGACACACATATGCACAAAGACACATGCACAGACACACATGTGCCCACACCAGTCCTGTCACCTCCGCACCTGCAATTCCTCGTGGACACTCCTTCCTCCCTCCTACTCCAGTGTAGGTGACCGATTCCACAGCACCCTCCCAGGACACACAACCTCTCACACCAGGGACAGGACCTGCTGCCAGCCCCGCAGCCTCCCTGGGCTTCGGTCCTCTGTGTTTTTCCACAATCACCTGATCTGGGGGACCACACCACGGCTTCTGAGGGAATGAGGCGGATGGGTGGAGGTGGTGGAGCCAGCTGGCAGGGCTCCTGGTGCAGACCCAGGATCAGGCTGGCATCCCTGGCAGGGTGTAGGGCCTGGGGTGCCAGGCGGCCTGGCATGTCCCAGCTGAAGCCCACGAGCCTGCCTTCTCTGGGAGGAGCCCCGGTGCCTCTTTCCAGTCCACCCCAGGCCAGGGGGCAGCTTCCTAGGGGCTGGGGAGAAGCACAGGAGCAAGACCTAGGCTGTGACCCTGTGCTCACGCCCTTCAGGGACTGCCCCTTCCCTGCTGTGAAGTGAGAAAGGAAACTCAATTGTTTACACCACAGCTCTGGCCAAACCACAGGCAGCTGGTCAGAAAGGGCTGCCGGGCAAGGTGAGAACTTGGGGCATACCAGTCACCTGTCTCCCGGCCGCCCAGCAAGCCCTGGCTGCCCGGCACAGAGGTGACAAGGGCTACTCCTGCCCTTAGCCCAGGGGGACTCCCTGCCACCCTGTCATGCCACTCTAACTTCATGGCAGGCATGGGGGGGGCTCCTGATGTTTGATCATGGGAGGAGGGCAGGTTCCAGCAGGGAACAGACCCGCCCTGTCCCCATTCCCACTGCTTGGACCTCACTGCAGCGCAGGCTCCAGCCCACTCCAACTTTGTCCCACCCCTTCCCAGGGCCCCCACGCACACCCCCCTTGTGGGCTAGCCTGGAAACCTGGCCCTCCCTAGTGACACAGCCTCTGTGACAAACCTGTAACAAGCCAAGCAAACAGCTGAGAAGCAAACTTCTGAGGGCACCAGGTCCCGCCTGGACACATCCCCCTCCCTGGCAATGCAGGGGCACCTCCTCAGGTACCCGCCCCTCCCAGGGCACAGGCACACAGCTACAGCATTGCTTCAAAGCCTTGCAGGAGACACTGACAGCAGATGGAGCAGCCAAAACAGCCCGGCGCGTCTCCTGTCCTTGGGGAGCAGACCTCCCTGCCACATGCAAACCCCACAGGAAGCCCCGGGCCAGCTTCGGCCCCAGGGCCACACACAGCCACAGGGCTAGGAGCCTGCCCAGATCCCAGCGCCTCTGAAGCCAAGAAGCCTTTGATTTTCCCTCCAGCCTGTTTCATCCAAACAAGGACAAAGCCTTTTGCCCCCTCCCCTATCTCAAAAAGCACAGACTGGATGATCTGTTTTGAAGTTTGCTCTCTCAGTGTGAGCGCCACATAATCCAGGCCTTGTGCAGCAACACTGGGAAGGGGGGTATGCCAGGGTGAGCCCCGGGAGCCCCTCACCCCTCCCGCAGCCCTAGAGCTGACAGCTCTCTCAGCTCTCTCCAGCAGGGCTGTGTGAAACACACACACACACACACACACACACACACACACACACACACACCCCTGCCTGGAGAGCCGTGACTGACTCAGGCCTTTTCCCTACACTCAGGTTCCTCCTTCCCATGAACTGCCCGAATCCCAGACAGTGGCGCCAGGACCACCACAGTGAGCATCTCGTGCCATCAACTGACACTGTAAAGCAGGAAAACAGAGACCCAGAGAGGGTGAGGGCTTGCCCAAAGGCACACAGCAAGTTGGTAGAGGACTTGTGTCTGCAGCCGAGGTCTCCTGGCTCCAGCCGAAAGACTGAATGACTCAGAACACGCAGGAAATGTGGAACACACGAAGGAACGCAAACAGGAAGAAACAGCGTCGCGCGCCACTGCCCTGGCCCACTACAGCAGGCGCTTTCCCGCTCTGCCAGGAGTCTCGCTCTTGTCTCCCAGGCTGGAGTGCAATGGCACAATCTTGGCTCACTGCAACCTCCGCCTCTCGGGCTCAAGCGATTCTCCTTCTTCAGCCTCCCAAGTAGCTGGGATTACAGGGACGCACCACCACGCCTGGCTAGTTTTGTACTTTTAGTAGAGATGGGGTTTTCCCATGTTGGTCAGGCCGGTCTCAAACTCCCAACCTCAGGTGATCCGCCAGCCTCAGTCTCTCAAAGTGCTGGGATCACAGGCGTGAGTCACCGCACCCGGCTTTCCCGCCTTTCCTTTGAGGGGCTGCTCTGTGTGGCACCAGGACGGGGCTGTCACTCTCAGGCCTGTCTTGGCCATGGACAGCTCCCCCTTCCTCATCAGTTGCCTTGAACTATTTTTTTAGATCTCATGCCACCAATCCATTTTTCCAGCATTTGCTACCAGCCCCTGAAGGGGCCTGTCACTGCAGCGACAGATGTGTGCCTCGGTGGCATGTGCCTGCATCACGATGACCAGAGAACACTCCTCCAGGTTCTCCGAGTCTGACTCTTGGGGAGTTATTTTACAGCTCTGCAAGCTGTAGGTACTTAGAGCTGTGCAATATGATGCCGGTCCATAAACACACAGACTCCGTCCTGGCTGGCAGAAGCGCACTTGCCTTCTCTCCCTTCCTCCCCTTTTCCTGCCACAACACCCCAAATCTGCCTCCATTTGCACTTCCATTTCTTTTTCGTTTGTTTTGTGTTTTGAGAGGGAGTTTCAGTTTCGCTATTCTTACCCAGGCTGGAGTGCAATGGCGCGATCTCGGCTCACCGCAACCTCCGCCTCCTGGGTTCAGGCAATTCTCCTGCCTCAGCCTCCCGAGTAGGTGGGATTACAGGCACGCGCCACCGTGCCCAGCTAATTTTTTGTATTTTTAGTAGAGACGGGGGTTTCACCATGTTGACCAGGATGGTCTCGATCTCTTGACCTCGTGGTCCACCCGCCTCAGCCTCCCAAAGTGCTGGGATTACAGGCTTGAGCCACCACGCCCGGCCTGCACTTCCATTTCGATACGCCCCATCCATAAATGCCTCTGCCCTTCAGATTCCCTTTGCAGTCACTGGCAACATCTGCCTGGTTCTCTCCTGAGCTAAATAAAATCGTTAATGTGTTCACTTTTACATCCATATGACAGTTACGATTTTGCCCTTTTCTAAAAAGTATCTTTTTTTTTTTTTCGGGACAGTCTTGGTCTATCTCCCAGGCTGGAATGCAGTGGTGTGATCGTGGCTCACTGCAACCTCCACCTCCCGAGTTCAATTGATTCTCCTGCCTCAGCCTCCCTGGTAGCTGTGATTACAGGCGCGCACCACCAAGCCCAGCTAATTTTCGTATTTTTAGTGATGGGGTTTCACCATGCTGGCCAGGCTGGTCTCCAACCCCTGACCGCAGGTGATCCGCCCACCTCGGCCTCCTAAAGTGCTGGGATTACAGCTGTGAGCCACCATGCCTGGCCTGAAGGTTATCTTTTGCTCTAAGTTTGCTCTGGGCACCTAGCCTGTTGAATGAGCAGGCACTGAACGAAAGAAAGGTGTTTTTCTCCCCACCTTAGCAACCAGCAAGAAAACAGGCTCTCAGCCTCGCTGTTTCACAATTTTTACCCAAGTTTGGTTATGTAGCATGACTGGATACATCAGTGGCCACTGGTGATCCAAGCTCCAGTCTCTCTCCCCTCCCCAAAGGTTGTCAGGGACTGACTGACAGCTCCAAACCTCAATCACATGGCGGGGTCCTCTGAAACAGCCCCCATCCTGAAGCCATCTAGGCCCTGCCCTGAGTCATCTTATAGTGTAAATTCAGCTACGGCCAAGAGAGCTCCGGCCGGGCGCAGTGGCTCATGCCTGCAATCCCAGAACTTTGGGAGGCCGAGGCGGGTGGATCATGAGGTCAGGAGTTTAAGACCAGCCTGGTCGCCGGGCGCGGTGGCTCATACCTGCAATCCCAGAACTTTGGGAGGCCGAGGCGGGTGGATCATGAGGTCAGGAGTTTAAGACCAGCCTGGCCAACATGAGGAAATCCCATCTCTAATAAAAATACAAAAATAGGCTGGACATGGTGGCTCATGCTTATAATCCCAGCACTTTGGGAGGCCAAGATGGGCAGATTACCTGCGGTCTGGAGTTCAAGACCAGCCTGACCAACATAGAGAAACCCTGTATCTACTAAAAAAAAAAAAAAGAAAGAAATTATCTGGGCATGGTGGCGCACGCCTACAATCCCAGCTACTTGGGAGGCTGAGGTAGGAAAACTGCTTGAAGCCGGGAGGTGGAGGTTGCAGTGAGCTGAGATCGAACCATTGTACTCTGGGCAACAAGAGTGAAACTCCATCTCGAAATAAACAAATAATTAATTAAAATAAAATAAAATACAAAAAATTAACCGGACATGGTGGTGGGTACCTGTAAGCCCAGCTACTCGGCAAGCTAAGGCAGAGAATTGCTTAAACCCAGGAGGTGGAGGTTGCAGTGAGCTGAGATTGTGCCACTGCACTCCAGCCTGGGCAACAGAGTGAGACTCTGCCTCAAAAAAAAAAAAAAAAAAAAAAAAGCTGGGCTTGGTGGTGGGTGCCTGGAATCCCAGCTACTCAGAAGGCTGAGATACAAGAATCACTTGAACCCGGGAGGTGGAGGCTGCCGTGAGCTGAGACCATGACTGCATTCCAGCCTGGGTGACAGAGCAAGACTCCGTCTCAAAAAAAAAAAAAAAAAAAAAAAGTTCGTAATGAGTAAGAAAAGATGCTCTTCTACAGGCGTGGTGGCTCAGGCCTGTAATCCAAGCACTTTGGAGGCCAAGGCGGGCAGATCACCTGAGGTCGGGAGTTCAACACCAGCCTGACCAACACGGTGAAACCCTGTCTTTAAAAAAAACAGAAAAGATGCTCTTCCAAAGGTTTGAGGGGCTCTGCCAGGAACCAGCGACAAAGACCCAGTGAAGGCCTTTTGCTTTTAGAGATGGGGTCTCATGCTGCTGTGCCAGTTGCCGTGAGTGGTACGATCATAGCTCACTACAGCCTTGAACTCCTGGCCTCAAGCAATCCTGCTGCCTCAGCCTCCCGAGTAGTTGACACTACATGGGCACACCACTGCGCCTGGCTTTTTTTTTTTGAGACGGAGTTTCGCTCTTGTTGCCCAGGCTGGAGTGCAATGGCCCGATCTCGGCTCACCGCAACCTCCGCCTCCTGGGTTCAGGCAATTCTCCTGCCTCAGCCTCCCGAGTAGCTGGGATTACAGGCACGCGCCACCATGCCCAGCTAATTTTTTGTATTTTTAGTAGAGACGAGGTTTCACCATGTTGACCAGGATGGTCTCGATCTCTTGACCTCGTGATCCACCCGCCTCAGCCTCCCAAAGTGCTGGGATGACAGGCTTGAACCACCCCACCCAGTCTGTGCCTGGCTTTTTTATGTATTTCATAGAGACTGGGTCTCACTATATTGCCCAAACTGGTCTCAAACTCTTGGCCTCAAGCGATCCTCCCACCTCAGCCTTACTGGCGTGAACCACAGCACTCAGCTAAGATTCATGACACCACAGCCCCCACCTGTAGTCAGCTCCTGTCTGCCCTTCTGACCTCTGTTAAAACAATTCTCTGATATGGCTTGGCTGTGTCCCCACCCAAATCTCATCTTGAATTGTAGCTCCCATAAATCCCACGCGTTGTGGGAGGGAGTTGGTGGGAGATAATTGAATCATGGGGCAAGCTCCCCATACTCTTCTTAAGGTAGTGAATCAGTATCAAGAGCGCTGATGGCTTTATAAGGGGAATCCCCTTTCACTTGGTTCTCATTCTTTTTCCCAGCCGCCACATAAGATGTCCCTCTGCCCTTCCTTCACTTCCACCATGATTGTAAGGCCTCCCCGGCCAGCTGGAACTGTAAGTCAATTAAACCTCTTTCGTTTATAAATCACCCAGTCCTGGGTGTGTCTTTATCAGCAGCACCAACATGGACTCATATATTCTCTCCTTCCAAACAGGGCATGTCAGGCCCCTGTCCACATGCTCTTAACTCCCTGTATGCATCACTTATAGCGCTCAACCGGGTGCGAGTTTACAGATGTCCCTTGGTGTCCATGGGGCATTCGTTTCAGGACTCCTGGCAGATACCAAAATCCGCAGGTGCTCAAGTCCCCGCTGGAATATGGTGTCGTATTTGCATATAACCTATGCACACCCTCCTGTATGCTTTAAATCACCTCTAGATTGCCTGCAATACTTAACACAATGTAAATGCCTATAAATAGTTGTGACACTGTGTTGTTTAGGGAAGAATAACAATGAGAAAAGTCGCCGGGCGCGGTGGCTCACGCCTGTAATCCCAGCACTTTGGGAGGCCGAGGCGGGTGGATCACGAGGTCAAGAGATCGAGACCATCCTGGTCAACATGGTGAAACCCCGTCTCTACTAAAAATACAAAAAACTTAGCTGGGCATGGTGGCGCGTGCCTGTAATCCCAGCTACTCGGGAGGCTGAGGCAGGAGAATTGCCTGAACCCAGGAGGCGGAGGTTGCGGTGAGCTGAGATCGCGCCATTGCACTCCAGCCTGGGTAACAAGAGCGAAACTCCGTCTCAATTAAAAAAAAAAAAACGAGAAAAGTCTATATAAGTTCCACTTATTTTCTTTTCCCAATACATCAAATTCATGGTTGGCTGAATCCACAGATGAGGACACAGTTAGAGAATCCATGGATGCAGAGCCCACAGATATAGAGGCCACGGATGCAGAGCCCACAGTTACAGAGGCCATGGGTATGGAGACCGTGAATACAGAGGCCACGGATATGGAAGGCTGACCACTCTTATTTCTGTCATCCTTTTGCTAATGTTACCATGGGCTTCCCTTAGCAGATTAAAGTTTCATGAGGACCGAGCCCAGCCCGGACTTGCTCAAACAGTTATCTGCGGTGCCTAGTTCAGGGCCTAACACGTGCACGTCCCTCAGAATCATCAAAATGAAGGGAAAATAAGCCACACATTACAAGTGGGACCTTTCTCCTGGGCAGTAGGCTTCAGAGCAGAAGCTCCATCCCCCCAAGCCTGCCTCGCCCTACATGTGAGTCCATACACGCCTCAACTCCCTTTCCACCCTCCCTGTCAGGCCCTTTCCCTCAGAGCCTCCACCAGGGTGGGGGACAAGGGCACAGAGAAACCATCAGCATCTGTGGGGCTGGGCCGGCTGCAGCCCTTCAGTAGACACGTGGACCGGAACAGGTGTGCCTGCAGGGTGGATGCGATGCAGAGATTTCAAATCACCCAACTGTTCTGCTCATAATTCATAGCAAAACGGTTTGTTGCTGTAAAAATATATTTGCACGTTACATAAACAAACCCTCACAGCAATTACCTTAATGCTGTAGCTACAAATTAACACCTACTTAGCTCGGGCAAATTAGCACCAAATTGAATCTGAGTGGCACGTCCAATGTGCAAGGCATAGAGGAAGAGCTCGCGGTGGTATCTGCACAATGCAGGCTCTCGTTTCAGAACTGGGTGTTCGGATAAAGGGCTCCTGGGAGAAGGCGCCTTCCAGGTCTAAGCTTCCAAGACCCAGAGACAAAGAAGTTGCACACAGTCATACCTGAGACAGACGCTGACCAGCGATGCCCAGGGAAGTCCGGGAATGATGGGGGGAGGAGCTCTTGCTCACGGCTGAATGGGGGTCACTACTGAGCCGGGATCCCAGTGGCATCCCATAAAAAGTAACTTCCAGCTGGGTGTGGTGGCTCACGCCTGTAATTCCAACACTTTGGGACGCTGAGGCAGGCAGATTACTTGAGGTCAGGAGTTTGAGACCAGCCTGGCCAACATGGCAAAACCCCACCTCTACTAAATATACAAAAATTAGCCGGATGTAGTGGCAGGCACCTGTAATCCCAGCCACTCTGGAGGCTGAGGGGGGAGAATCGCTTAAACCCAGGAGGCGGAGGTTGCAGTGAGCTGAGATTGTGCCGCTGCCCTCCAGCCTGGGTGACAGAGTGAAACTTCGTCTTGAAAAAAAAAAAAAGGTAACTTTCACTTTTTTTTTTTTTTTTTTTAATATGATGGAGTCTTATTCTTGTCCCACAGGCTGGAGTGCTGGGGCACTGTCTTGGCTCAGTGCCACCTCCAACTCCCAGGTTCAAGCAATTCTGCTGCCTCAGCCTCCTGAGCAGCTGGGACTACAGGCATGCGCCACCATACCTGTGTAAGCAGAGACGGGGTTTCACCATATTGGTCAGGTGAGTCTTCAACTCTTAACCTCGTGATCCACCTGCCTCAGCCTCCCAAAATGCTGGGATCACAGGTGTGGGCCACTCTGCCCAACCAAAACTTCCACTCCTTTGTCTCAGCTACGCATGAATTTAATACAGAACCTCACTGCCCAGTCTTCATCAGAGCCACCACCGGGTCCCCAGCACTGGCAAGACAGCATGTGCAAGGCCATGTGTCCAAGCAGCAGACAAATGAGACCCCCAAAGGTGGCAGCAGTGAAGTCCAAACAGGCTGCCTATGACCTGCATCAGGACCTTGTCAGAGGCCTGCCCACAAACCCCAGAAGACCTTCAGCACCGTGAAAAGGGCAAGGAGGTCTCTAAAGAGCTGCTGAGGCCACCCCCTCTCCTGTGGGTCAAGACTCAGGGCTCCCCCAACGGCCTGTAGGGAACACCAAGCATCTCTGCTGCCTGCGCAAGGGTACCTAGGTGAGCATCCAGGTGCACAGCTCCATCTGCACACCCTCCAGCTGCAAGAGGTGAGTCTGTCCTACCTCCCTGGGCCCACCCAATTAGGCTAAGAGTAATCGTATCTCCTTTTTTTTTTTTGAGACGAAGTTTCGCTGTTATTACCCAGACTGGAGTGCAATGGCACGATCTCAGCTCACTGCATCCTCCGCCTCCTGGGTTCAAGCAATTCTCCTGCCTCAGCCTCCCGAGTAGCTGGGATTACAGGCACGCACCACCATGCTAATTTTTGTATTTTTAGTAGAGACGGGGTTTCACTTTGTTGACCAAGATGGTCTCAATCTCTTAACCTCGTGATCCACCTGCCTCGGCCTCCCAAAGTGCTGGGATTGTACGCTTGAGCCACCGCGCCCGGCCTGTATCTCCCTTTTCAAAGCTTAATTCAGGAACGCAAGAGGTAATCAGCACAAGGCCATCCCCCGACCACAGGAATTTAGCCAGTCATGATAATGGAAGCCGTCTGTGGATCACTTACTTCGTGCAGGGCTATGTGGGCCGGAGCGGGGAGGTGGGGGAACCTGGCGTGTGCAAAGGCCCTGAGGTGGCAGTGGGGGCTATGCTGAGGGGCAGCCGGGAGGCCTGTGTGCCAGGGCAGAGGAAATTGGGTGCGGATGAAGGACAGAGCTCTGGAGGGCAGCAGATCCAAACCACACTCTTTCAGGCTTGTGCAGGGGTTCCTTTGGGTCCCTGTGGCTCCGGGAAGTTCCCCAGGTGCTTCTGAGACAAAAGATCCTATTTCTCAAGAGAGAACCACTGCGGGAGTCTCTCCAGGAAGCTGTGTAGGCAGATGAGACCTGGAGGGCTGCGGCCAACTTGCCGCCCCTCTGAAGACCCAGGAGCCCACAGAGAAGCCAGGGAATAGCCAACCCCTGATTGAGCCATACCTGATCTCCATCCTATCCCCAGACCTTTTCAGCTACATGGGCCAATGCATCCCTATTGACTTTGGGCCAGTTCAGAGTTCTGTTTTCTGTTAATTACAGCCAAAACTGTCCTGATGCTCCAGGTGCCCTGCCTACCCCAGATTGGAGGAGGGGCTTCCTGTGGGCTCTGGCAGCCCTTAGGTCCATCATAGCCCTCATCAGTCTGCACCATGTATCTGTATGCTCTTCCTGACCCAGTACTGTGTGTGCCCTGACAACAGGGATATATGACTCATGTCTGAGTCCCACACTCAGCCAGCCTGGGGTTGGAGACATGAGCAAGCACTTGGGAGGTCTGTTGAATAAGAGAACAAGCAGAGGGTATAAGGCAGAGTCCAGGATCCAAGGCCCAGCTTGGCCTGGTTCCACCCACACTCCAAGGTCTCTCCCACCATCCACCTCGTTCACTCCCTTCTCTGCAATGCATCCCAGGCTGTCCCTGAAGTGGACGCAGCTGGGCCTCTGTCATAAGGCCTACGATCCACATTTGGGCATGTTGGGGTGACCCTGGGCTCTCTCTTCTCCCTAAAAAATGGTAAATCCGGCCAGGTGCAGTGGCTCATGCCTGTAATCCCAGGACTTTGGGAGGCTGAGGTGGGTGGATCACCTGAGGTCGGGAGTTTGAGACTAGCCTAATCAGCATGGAGATACCCCAACTCTACTAAAAATACAAGATTAGCCAGGCGTGGTGACGCCCATGATCCCACCTACTCGGGAGGCTGAGGCAGGAGAATTGCTTGAACCCAGGAGGCAGAGGTTGCAGCGAGCCGAGATCACACCACAGCACTCCAGCCTGGGCAACAAGAGCAAAACTACATCTCAAAAAAAAAAAAGGGAGGGTGGTAAATCCGTGTCCTCCACTCCCAAACCTGGATCTCAGGCCCGACCTCTCCCCCAGCTCCGCCTTGAATATCCCAAGTGCCCAGTCAACCTTCCATGAGAACCCTCTGTATGTCGAGGCCTTCCTCTCCCTCGGCCCTGGGACACAGGCCTCCCCGCTGCCCTTCAAACTCGCCCCCCACTGCCACCGCAGGGCCTCTGCACACGCCACGTTCCCTCACCCCACCCCCCTCCGAATGCACAGTCCTGCACGAAGTGATCGACAGACGGTTTTAGCCAATTTTCATCATCATTGGCTAAAGTTCACTTCAGTGACTGTCTCAATTAAAATCTACCTTCTGGGACCAAGGATCCAAGATGGCCAATCGCTAACAACCCGGGATTGCAGCTCTCGGGGAAGGCGCGGAGAACTAGAGGACGCCACACTTTCAAAGTCTGGTCGCTCACGGAGCAGAAGATCCCCCCAGTGGTGGAAACACAGGAGTCGCCAGCGTGACTCTCGTGGTCGGCGCAGCAGTTCCGCCGGCACCTCCGCGCGGCAGCTTTTGGCGCAGAGTAAACGGGACCGGTTCCCCTTCTGACCGAGGTTTGGAGCCCCGGGAAGGCAGAGTCGCCCATTACGGACACAAGAAGGAAGCCAGACAGGAGAATCCTGGGCAGAAAAGCACCATCAGTCTTAACGCCGCCGTTCTGGCCCTGGGAACTAACAACTTGGACGTCCACTCAAGAGACCTAATCTGAAAGTTGGTGATTTCAAAGACGACAGGAGGATAAATTTACAATGATGGGAAGAAACCAGCGCAAAAAGGCTGAGAATACTCAAAATCAGAACGCCTCTCCCTCTAAAGATGATCACAGTTCCACATCAACAATGGAACAAGGATGAGGGAGAACGAGCGCATCCCAATGACAGAATCACGCTTCAGGGAATGGATAATAAGAAACTTCTGTGAGTTAAAAGAACATGTTGTAGCCCAACGTAAAGAAACTAGGAACTTTGAAAAAAGCTTTGATGAAATCCTATTGAGAATGGACAACTTAGAGAGGAATATAAGTGAAATAATGGAACTGAAGAATACAATACAGGAACTCCGAGAAGTATGCACAGGTTTAAACACTCGAATTGTTCAAGCAGAAGAAGGGATATCAGAGGTCAAAGTCCAACTTAATGAAATAAAACGTGAAGAAAAGATTAGAGAAAAAAGGATAAAAAGGAATGAGCAAAGTCTCCAAGAAATGTGGGACTATGTGAAAAGACCAAATTTACGTTTGGTAGGTGTACCTGAATGTGATGGAGAGAATGAATCCAAGCTGGAAAATACCCTTCAGGATATTATTCAGGAAAATTTTCCTAAACTAGCAAAGCAGGTCAACATTCAACCCCAGGTAATACAGAGACCACAAAGATATTCCTCAAAAAGAGCAACCCCAAGGAACATAATCGTTAGATTCACCAGGGTTGAAACGAAGGAGAAAATACTAAGAGCAGCCAGAGAGAAAGGTCAGGTTACCCACAAAGGCAAGCCTATCCGACTTACAGCAGATCTCTCAGCAGAAACTCTACAAGCCAGAAGAGAGTGGGGGCCAATATTCAACATCCTCAAAGAACAGAACCTTCAGCCCAGAATTTCATATCCAGCCAAACTAAGCTTCACAACTGAAGGAAAAATAAAATCTTTTATAAAACAAGCAAGAACTCAGAGATTTTATTACCACCAGGCCTGCTTTACAAGAGCTTCTGAAAGAAGCATTACACACAGAAACAAACAACCAGTATTAGCCTTTCTAAAAATACACCAAAAAGTAAAGAGCACCAACATAAAGAAGAATTTACACCAACAAGTGGATAAAACAGCCAGTCAACATCAAATGGCAGTAACCCTAAATTTAAATTGACTGAATTCCCAATCAAAAGACACAGCCAAAACCCAACGGCATGTTACATCCAGACCTGTTTCACATGCAAGGATACACAAAGACTCAAAACAAAGGGATGGAGAAAGATGTACCAACCAAATGGAGAGCAAAAATAAATAATAAATAAATAAAAAGCAGGAGTTGCAATTCTCGTAGCGGATAAAATAGATTTTAAAGCAACAAAGATATAGTGGTAAAAGGATCAATGCAACAACAAGAGCTAACGATCCTAACACCCAGATACGAGACTTAGATTCAATGAGACAGAAAATTAATAAGGATATCAAGGACTCGAACTCAGATCCAGAACAAGTAAACTTAATAAATATTTATAGAGCTCTCCACTTCAAATACACAAAATATACATTCTTGTCAATACCATATCACACCTACCCATTAGTTTAAATGAAACATTGATTGGCCATTATTAATACCCAATTTTTTTCAAAATAAAGCAATATTTCCATTTACTCTCCCTCTTTCTCTTCCTCTTTCTTCCTCTCCTTTACTTATTATTTTTTTTTCTTTCCTTCTCTCAAAAAAAAAGAAATCAACTTGTAAACCCCTAGATCCAGGTCGGCAATGTCTCTTTCACTGCTTGATTTCCTTCCTTCCCTTCCTTCCCTCCCTCCCCGCTTCCTCCCTTCCTTCCTCCCTTCCTCCCTACCGTCCTTATTCCCTTCCTTCCTGCCTTCCTCCCCCCCCAAAAAAAAAACTACCTTCTGGGAAATTAAAGTGGGATTCATGGAGCCCCCATATACCCAGCCTTGGCCTTCAGATGCCTCTTGACAGAAAGATGCTTTAGCCAGCCCAAAGAGACCTGCCCTCCCAGACAGGAAACTGCCACAGGTACCCGGAGAAGTTCAGGGGGCCTTGTACCTCCCACCTGTTCCCACTCCCTCTGTACCTGAGGTGGAGGCCACTGGCACCCATGAAAAAGCAGCACAGGCTGGGGGCAGTATGGCTCATGTCTGTAATCCCTGCACTTTGGGAGGCCAAGGTGGGCAGATCAGTTGAGCTCAGGAGTTCGAAACCAGCTTGGCCAACATGGTGAACCCCCATCTCTACTAAAAATATGAGAAAAAAAAATTAGCCAGGCGTAGTGGCGGGCACCTATAATCCCAGTTTCTCAGGAGGCTGAGGCAGGAGGATAGCTTGAACCTGGGAGGCAAAGGCTGCACTGAGCCGAGATTGCACCACTGCGCTCCAGCCTGGGCGATAGAGGGAGACTCCATTCCAAAAAAAAACATTAACCAGGCAGGCTGGTGTGCACCTGTAGTTTGAGCTACTAAGGATGCTGAGGTGGGAGGATCCCGTAAGCCCAGGAATTTGAGGCTGCAGTGAGCTATAATTGCCCAGCCTGAGCAACAGAGGAAGACCCTGTCCCGAAAACAGGAAAAAATAAAAACATTGTTGCTAAGTGGTTTTTTTTTTTTTTTTTTTGAGACGGAGTTTCGCTCTTGTTACCCAGGCTGGAGTGCAATGGCTGGATCTCGGCTCACCACAACCTCCGCCTCCTGGGTTCAGGCAATTCTCCTGCCTCAGCCTCCTGAGTAGCTGGGATTACAGGCACGCACCACCCTGCCCAGCTAATTTTTGTATTTTTAGTAGAGACGGGGTTTCACCATGTTGACCAGGATGGTCTCGATCTCTTGACCTCGTGATCCACCTGCCTTGGCCTCCCAAAGTGCTGGGATTACAGGCTTGAGCCACCGCGCCCGGCCTTGGAAGAGTTTTTTGAGACAGAGGTTCACTCTTGTTGCCCAGGCTGGATGGAGTACAATGGCATGATCTTGGCTCACCACAACCTCCACCACCTGGGTTCAAGCGATTCTCCTGCTTCAACCTCCCGAGTAGCTGGGACTCAAGGCGCCTTTGCGTCACCACGCCTGGCTAATTTGTATTTTTAGTAGAGACGGGTTTCTCTATGTTAGTCAGGCTGGTCTCGAACTCCCAACCTTAGATGATCCACCCGCCTCGGCCTCCCAAAGTGCTGGGATTACAGGGGTGAGTCACTATGCCCAGCCGAGGTAATTTTTTTTTTAAAAAAGGGATTCACCTTGCAGTATTTAGGAAGTATGAGGTTGAGGAGCGGCTCTAAAATACTATGGGGAATAGGGAGGGGAGATTAGGGTGAGAGGGTGGAGGGGAGTCGGGGAGGAGGCTGGGGTAGGGGTGAGGGTGGAGAGGACGACCGAAGCCAACCTGGGCTGCTGGGCGGCCATGACAGACGGGAGATGGAGGCTCACTGAACATCCTTTGAGTGTCTATAGCTCTCCACAGATAAAAAGAACTTAAACGAAAAAATAAACCCTAATATAAAACGCAAGGAATTATAACAGCCTGGGACCTGCTCCGGAGTCAGGTGGGAGCCCCAGCTACAGGGGCCTCAGGGGCACCTCCAGGAAGCCCCACCCGAGTGCCACAGGGGGCCAACCTTTCCGGTAGACAGCAGATCCGCAGCAGAGACAAACCCCTGCCCCTTCCCAGTTTCCTTCGCTTGTTTTCATTTTACAGCCAGGTGGCGGAAGGGAGGGGGAGCGACCCAGGAGTCTCTGGAATCCAGACCTGCTCGACCAGTTCCTTCTGGACAGTCGCCGCTCCACTCTCCCCCCTCCCCACCGGAAAGCCACTGCTCCGTCCAGGGCACGGAGGAAAGAACTTCTTGGCCTTGGCCTTCGGCGTGGAAAGCACAGGCTCTAAACAAAGTGCATTCTTCTCTCACCTCCCCCGAGGTCAGGAGACAGAACCGATACCAGTGAATGGGAACCTGCACTTCGCAAGCACCAACTCATTTCATTCTCCCAGTGGCCCCATGAGTAAATAATGACATTGCCCCTCTTCCACAGACAGGAAACCCAGGCGAAGTGGCCAGCAGCTTACTCCAGGTCAAGGGAGAGGAAGTCAGGCCCCATCCCGGTTTCTGGATTTTTCTTTTTTGTTTTTGAGACGGAGCTTTGCTCTTGTTGCCCAGGCTGGAGTGCAATGGCGCGATCTCGGCTCACTGCAACCTCCGCCTCCTGGGTTCAAGTGATTCTTCTGCTTCAGCCTCCTGAGAGTAGCTGGGATTACAGGCATGCGCCACCATGCCCGGCTAATTTTGTATTTTTAGTAGACACGGTGTTTCTCCATGTTGGTCAGGCTGGTCTCGAACTCCTGACCTCAGGTGATCCACCTGCCTCGGCCTCCATCCCCGGCCTCCATCCCCCATCCCGGATAAGCACTGCAGTGGCTGCCTCTCCCAAGCCCTGAGGTTGTCCCCACCCTCTACTTCCCCAGCCTCAAGACACCCATTTGAGAGGTGAGAAAATAGAGGCCCAAAGACCTGACATGGAGAAAGAGTCACTTAGCCAGTTCCTCTCTGCCTTCCAGGGACACAGAAATCTGGACACAACGCTCCAGGGACACTCCCTGTGAAGGCAGCTGGGGCAGGACTCTGGAGCAGCGCACTCCCCTGCAGCTGAGATATCCTCACCCACGGAGCCGGGCCCAGAGGGGCTCCCTCAAATGCACCTCAGGGAGCCCTTGGGGAGCATCTGGATACACGCCGTGCATCTTCCTTGAGCATCAGTTTTAATCAAAGGACCAAGGGGGAAAAGTTAAATAATCTGGAAAGAAATGGAAAATATCTATTTCCTTTTTCTTTTTTTTACATGAGATGGATTCTCGCACTGTCCCCCAGGCTGCAGGGCAATAGCACAGTCTCGGCTCACTGTAACCTCCACCTCACCGGTTCAAGCAAGTCCTATGCCTCAGCCTCCCAAGTAGCTGGGATTACAGGTGCTCACCACCACGCCCGGCTAATTTTTTGTATCTTTAGGTAGCGAAGGGGTTTCACCATCTTCACCAGGCTGGTCTGGAACTCCTGACCTCATGATCTGCCCGCCTCTGCCTTCCAAAGTGCTGGAATCACAGGCGGGAGCCACCTCGCAGGTCAGAAGACATCTATTTTCTATCCCCATGCTAATTTCACATAGATTTGAAGGGTAGTCACTGGCAGGCTTCAAATGGCTCCAATTTATACCAACCGCCAGCTCCCACGTGGGAGGCACACCTCGGTGCCCTGGGAGGTGGCTCAGCACAGTGGGTGTGGGAGGGTGGGGACTCGGGGGACAATGCAGCTGTAGCACAGCTGGCTTCGAAGCCCCGCTCTCCAATCACTAGCCATGAGACCTTAACCCTCGTTGTCTGCTTCCTCTTCTGTGAGAGGGGCAGTAATATGAGTCCCTGCCTCACGAAGTGAGAGAAGTCAGGCAGCTAAACGTGCAGGGAGGGCTTCAAGGCCGTGTGGTGACCACCATCGCCATGGGGAAGAACCCCCAATGACCCCTTTTGCAAATGAGGAGACCGAGTGCCCCAGAGGGAGAGTGACCTGCCCAAAAACCAGGTCTTCTGACTCCTTCACCCTCTCTTGCTCACTCTCATGTGGCCTGTGCCTCAGTTTCCCTATCAGTGAAATGAAGGTAAAATCAGGGAATGGGATGGGTTTTTTTCTTTTTACTTATTTTTTAAGAGATGGGGTTTCTTCATGTTGGCCAGACTGGTCTCAAACTCCTGACCTCAGGTGATCTGCCCACCTCGGCCTCCCAAAGTGCTGGGATTACAGACAGGAGCCACCACGCCCGGCCTGGGATGGGATTTTTTAAATGAGGTGAAAGAGCCTGCCTACAGGACCTGAGTTCCCTGCTCTCCTCTCTTTAACTGAAGCCGCCTTTATTTAAGCCCATCACCTACGGTGTGCCCATGAGTGGCTTCAGCCTGGAACTGGCTTATTAGGCAGATGGCAGGATGTGCCAGGCATGTTTAAGTCATGTAAGTGTCAATGACTCCGCTGGGCTTGGTGGCTCACGTCTGTAATCCCAGCACTTTGGGAGGCCGAGGTGGGTGGATCACCGGAGGTCAGGAGTTCAAGACCAGCCTGGCCAACATTGTGAAACCCCATCTCTACGAATACAAAAATTAGCTGAATGTGGTGGCAGGAGCCTGTAATCCCAGCTACTAGGGAGGCTGAGACACAAGAATCGCTTGAACCTGGGAGGCAGAGGTTGCAGTGAGCCGAGATCGTGCCCTTGCACTCCAGCCTGGGTGACAAGAGCTGAAACTGTTTTAAAAAAAAAAAGTTTCAGCCGGGCGCGGTGGCTCATGCCTGTAATCCCAGCACTTTGGGAGGCCAAGGCGGGTGGATCACGAGGTCAAGAGATCGAGACCATCCTGGTCAACGTGGTGAAACCCCGTCTCTACTAAAAATACAAAAATTAGCTGGGCATGGTGGCGAGCGCCTGTAATCCCAGCTACTCGGGAGGCTGAGGCAGGAGAATTGCCTGAACCCAGGAGGCGGAGGTTGCGGTGAGCCGAGATCGCGCCATTGCACTCCAGCCTGGACAACAAGAGCGAGACTCGTCTCAAAAAAAAAAAAAAAAAAAAGTTTCAATGACCCAAAGAAGTTATCCAAGTAAACTGCCACCACCTGCGTCAGGTACTCCATGGACGTTTCCTCCTGTAACTCACAAGCAAAGTACCCCTAGCCAGTGGGTTCCAGACCCTTCCCCGTCCACCTCCCATCCACCTTTCAGCTCAATGGCCACCTCCTCCAGGAAGCCCTCCCTAAGCTCCCACAAGTCCTTCTCTCCATCACACAGAAGCAGATTCTGAGACCCTGAGGACTGTCCACAGAATTAGCTGGGCTCGGGCCCACATCCCATATCCCTGTTTGCCCTACCGCCCTCACCTGTGTTGGTTTGCGGAATGGTTAGTCTGCGAATCAAAGCAGGACCCCACACTACAGCTGCCAACGGAGAGGCCAATCAAAGGACGTGGACTTCTGAACCCACGCAGGCATTAAGTGTTGAGTTCTCAGCTGGATAAATGTCAACACCGCATTTCACAGGCCAGCGAGGGACGGCACAGAGCTCTCTGGAATCCACACGGCCTCTTCCACAAAACCCCTAAGTCGGGGGCCAAGGCGCTGTCCCCACCCCGACAAATTATCCCACCTTCCTGCCCCCGGGCGGACTGTGTGGTTCCTTCTGAGGCCTTCACACTCTCCTCCCAAGGCAGCGGAGAAATTTCCAGGCTAGGGTGTGGCAGAGCCCTCAAGGATTCTCAGGAAGCCCCCCCAGGATTAAGGGACAGGGAAAGGCAGGGCCTCCCCGTCTCGCTGGCGACCTCCGATGCTGCTAGTGGCTCGGTTTAAAGTTTGTACTTTTAACTCCTGGGGTTTCCACTCCGTGTGTCGAACAGCCCGGCCCCCCAGGCCCTGAGTCTGAATCAGCAGAGCACCTGCCCCGGCCTCTGTTTTCTCATTTGTGAAACCAGAATGACTCCACCTACCTCTTAGGTTTGGTGTGAGGGAGCTTGCGGGGGTGGGGGGGGGTGGGGGGTGGGGGGTGGGGGGGGGGTGTCCCAGGCACTGACCCGGCCCAGCCTGAGACCCCAAGGGAACATTTGAGCTGACACAGTCAGCTTCGCCCCCCCAAAAAACTAGCCCCCACTATGGAAAGCGCACAGCCCTGGGTGTGACCACCTCCGTCAGGCCTCTCAGTAGCAACAGAGCTTCATGTCATAGGATTTCCCTCCCCGCTCCCCGCCCCGTCCGATCCCCTCTCACCCAGCGCGCCTCCCCATTAAACGAAATCCCCCATTACAGGCGTCTCCAATATACCAGGTTTGTACTCAGCCACAATTCACCGCTCTACCCCCACCCAGGCCGGGAATCTGGCTTCGCCTCTACTAGACCTAATTAGACTGGAAAAGTCTACACCAAAGACCATTTCACAAACCCAAATTTCAGCCTCCATTACCGCAGCTGCTCAAAAAGGCCTAATTAAACTCGACTCCTTTTTATTCCATCCATTCTAACCCTGCTATTAATTATCTAATCTATTACCCTGAGTAATTTCAATTGCAGCATAAATACTAACAAATAATGACCAGACCAGAGCAAAACCCAGGCAGAGAGAGGCGAGGGCGCGGGGGAGGCGCGCTGGGTGAGAGGGGACCGGACGGGGCGGGGAGCGGGGAGGGAAATCCAGAGGCGGGGAAGAAACGAGGCGGAGAGGGAGTCTGGAATCCGCCGGGGACCTGGAGGCTGCGCGCCGGCCAGAGCCCTCCCCAGGGCTGCACGTGGCGTCGCGCCCGCCTGGGCGTCCCCAACTCCGCCAAGGGCCCCTCGTCCCCGCGCACGCCCCGGGAGCTCCCGTGGCGCCCCCACCCGGGTCACAGCTCCCTCCCGCGGGCGCCCGCCTTACCCGGCCACGGACGCCGCCGGCCCCACCTGCGTGCCGGGTCCTCTGCTTGCCTGGCCCCTCCCCGGACGTGGCTCCCGGGCAGGCCCCGCCCCGCCGCCCGGGCTACCTGGTGGGAACGCAATCCCAGATGCTAGAGCTGACCCTGGGTCCACCTGGGTGTGTGGGGGGGGGTAACAGGGCGGCCTCCGGCGGGGCACGCGCGCTCAGGAGCCCCTCGCACGGCTGGGAGCCCCGATTCCCGCCTGGGCTGCGTCCCCCTCCCACAAGGCACCCTTCTATGGGGCGGGCATTTTCTTGTTGGTCCATGTCCCCATTTTTTATTTTTTATATTTATTTTATTTATTTATTTGTTTATTTATTTTGAAACGGAGTTTCGCTCTTGTTGCCCAGGCTGGAGGGCAATGGTGCGATCTCGGCTCACCGCAACCTCCGCCTCCTGGGTTCAGGCAATTCTCCTGCCTCAGCCTCCTGAGTAGCTGGGATTACAGGCACGCGCCACCGTGCCCAGCTAATTTTTTGTATTTTTAGTAGACACAGGGTTTCACCATGTTGACCAGGATGGTCTCGATCTGTTGACCTCGCGATCCACTTGCCTCGGCCTCCCAAAGTGTTGGGATTACAGGCGTGAGCCACCGCGCCCGGCATTATTTTATTTTATTATTTTAAAGATGGGGTTTCACCATGATGGCCAGGCTGGTCTTGAACTCCTGATCTCAGGTGATCCACCCACCTCAGCCTCCCAAAGAGCTAGGATTACAGGCAGGCGTGAGCCACCACGCCTGGCTTTTATTTTTTATTTTTATTTTATTTATTTTTTTTTTGAGACGGTGTTCCTCTCTTGTTGCCCAGGTGGAAGTGTAATGGCACCTCGGCTCACTGCAACATCCATCTCCCAGTTCAAGTGATCCTCCCGCCTCAGCCTCCCGGGGAGCTGGGATTACAGGCATGTGCCATCACTGCTGGCTAATTTTGTATATTTAGTAGAGATGGGGTTTCTCCAAGTTGGTCAGGCTGGTCTCAAACCCCTGACCTCAAGTGATCCTCCCACCTCGGCCCCACAAAATGCTGGTATTACAGGCGTGCACCACCAAGCCTGGCAGAATGCTTTTCTTTTGGGTGTATATACCCACTACTGTGATTGCTGGGTTGAATGGTAGTTCTATTTTAAATTGTTTGAGAAATCTCCAAACTGCTTTTCACAGTGGCTGAACTGATTTACAGTCCCACCAACAGTGTGTAAGTATTCCGCTTTCTCTGCAGCCTCACCAGTGTCTATTTTTTGACTTTTTAATAACACACATTCTGTCCAAAATCAAGAAGCTGGCAGAGAGGCTGGGCGTGGTGGTTCAAGCCTGTAATCCCAGCACTTTGGGAGGCCGAGGCGGGTGGATCACAAGGTCAGGAGATCAAGATCATCCTGTCTCTACTAAAATACAAAAAAATTAGCCTGGCATGGTGGCATGTACCTGTAGTCCCAGCTACTGAGGAGGCTGAAGCAGAGGAATTGCTTAAACCCGGGCAGCAGAGGTTGCAGTGAGCTGAGACCCCACCACTGCACTTGAGCTTGGTGACAGAGCAAGACTCTGTCTCAAAAAAAAAAAAAAAAAAAAAAGAGGCCGGGCGCGGTGGCTCAAGCCTGTAATCCCAGCACTTTGGGAGGCCGAGGCGGGTGGATCACGAGGTCAAGAGATCAAGACCATCCTGGTCAACATGGTGAAACCCCGTCTCTACTAAAAATAAAAATTAGCTGGGCATGGTGGCGCGTGCCTGTGATCCCAGGTACTCGGGAGGCTGAGGCAGGAGAATTGCCTGAACCCAGGAGGCGGAGGTTGCGGTGAGCCGAGATCGCGCCATTGCACTCCAGCCTGGGTAACAAGAGTGAAACTCCGTCTCAATCAATCAATCAATCAATACATACATACATACATACATAAAAAACAGACATACCCAGGACTGGGTAATTTATAAAGGAAAGAGGTTTAATGAACTCACAGCTCCACATGGCTGGGGAGGTCTCATAATCATGGCAGTAGATGAAGGAAAAGCAAATGGACATCTTACATGGTGGGCGGCAAAGAGACAATGAGAACCAAGTAAAAAGGGCTTAAAAAACCATCAGATCGGGCGGGGGCCGCAGTGGCTCCGGCCAGATGTCCCGGCGCTTGAGGAGGCGAGGCCATGAGTTCAAGGCCAACCTGAGCAACGTTACAAGCTCTCATTGATTAACAACAACAAAATATTAAATTAAAAAAAAAAACACATCAGGTCGTGCAGGGCATAGGCCTGTAGTCCCAGCACTTTGGGAGACCGAGGCAGGTGGATCACCTGAGGTCAGGTGTTTGAGACCAGCCTGGCCAACATGATGAAACCCTGTCTCTACTAAGAGGTAAAAGCCTGTAATCCCAGCTACTGGGAAGGCTGAGGCAGGAGAATCCCAGCTACAGGTAAGTCTGAGGCAGGCACAAGGGGTGGATTATCTATGAGTTTTCCGGGAAATGGGTGGGCGATTCCTGGAACAGAGGAGTCCACCCCTTTTTGACCATATAGGGTAACTTCCTGATGTTGCTATGGCATTTGTTTTTTTTGTTTTGTTTTGTTTTGTTTTGAGACGGAGTTTCACTCTTGTTACCCAGGCTAGAGTGCAATGGCGCGATCTCGGCTCACCGCAACCTCCGCCTCCTGGGTTCAGGCAATTCTCCTGCCTCAGCCTCCCGAGTAGGTGGATTACAGGCACGGGCCACCGTGCCCAGCTAATTTTTATTTTTTTTTAGTGGAGACGGGGTTTCACCATGTTGACCAGGATGGTCTCGATCTCTTGACCTCGTGATCCACCCGCCTCGGCCTCCCAAAGTGCTGGGATTACAGGCGTGAGCCACCGCTCCGGCCAACTGTTCTTATGATAATGTGAATACCTCTCACCCATCCTGCCATCTGCACTGCTCTTCGGCTTCACCCCGACCCGCCGCCGTTGTAACTGAACTTGTGGTCATGTACACTCCTTGCCCTACCTCACACCACTGTAACCGATCTTACCCTACAACACCCCCGCCCCCTGCAAAAAAAACTACCCCACGGCCAGGCGTGGTGGCTCACACCTGTAATCCAAGCACTTTGGAGGCCAAGGCTGGTGGATCACCTGAGGTTGGGAGTTCAAGACCAGCCTGACCAACATGGTGAAACCCCGTGTTTAAAAAAGAAACAAACGACCACCACCTATGAAGCCAATTCCCACCTCACCCCCTTTGCCTGTGCTTTCTCGGATTTGGCTTGCTTGCACCCAAGTGAGGAATAAAACGGCCGCCTTGCCCACGCAAAGCCGGTTTGGAAGATCTCTTTATTAATGCATGTAGTATTCAGTACTACTGGCCGCGAATAACATCAAACACTTCACTGCTTCCAAAACAAGACCAGGAAGTCACAGTGTCTTATTCCAGCACACACACCCGACGGCTTTCGTCCGGCGCTGGGTGCAGGGTTCTCTTTTCCTCTTGTGGAATGTAACCCCCTTGTGAATTACCAGTGTCAGATCGGGCCCTCGTGAAAGAGGGACAATGTGCAGGGTTTCTGTTTTAAAAAGCGACTTTGGACTGGAGTAAGGGAAAACAGCCCCCAGTGGGTCTACGGCTGGCAGAACAATTGCACAGTATTAAGAGATGTCGGGGTGGAATATGCCACCCTCCTTGCATTTGTGTTTTGTGAAAATCTCATACAAATCTCACAACCATAGCTTAGCGATATTAAAATACATACAATAAAGCAACAATACTGGATGATTGTGTGGCAAAGAATGCAGGTGTGTTCTTCCATTCATAATCAAAGGAGAAAGAAACACAAAAGCACTCTACGACAGGGCCGGCTCCCTTTCCACATCCTTTCTTCGCTTTTCCCCCAAGCGCTGTTTAATCAGTAATCAACCAGTTAGCCATTTGCTTTTGTTGCTGTCACAATAACTCCTTGCATTTCAAATGCCTCGCAATAGAAAAGAAAGAATCATCATGCAAAATAAAGGAATTACATCTGAATGCTATTATTCTCAGCTTTATTAAATTTGCTCTTACAAATGTTTATGAAGTCGGAGAGTTGGTTCTTACCCAAGCAGCAAATTCCACATTAATAAGCGCTTGGGGATGGAGAATTTCAAGGAGGAGGGAATAAAAGATCTGGGTCCAAGGTTTTGGGCTTCACATTTGTTTTCTCCCAAATTAACTCAGCCTGCCAGCTGCTCGAGCTAAGACTCGGCCTGCTTTTAACCTTATTAAAACCATGAAGCCAACATTACCCCCCACCCACCCACCCCCTCCCCCCGTATCTGGGGGTATGACTGCCTGGTTAGGGCAAAAGGGACATAGAAGATTATCTTCCAACCCTCTCCCTTTATGGGCCAGGATCCTGGGGGCCAGTCGATTACGGGGCTTGCTTTCTCCCTGTGTATCCAGGCCCAGAACTCCAGGCAGGTTCCCTGATGCAAAGTCCTTTGAACTGACTGCACCATGGGCTACACCATAGTTAAGCCATGGTGAGCCCTGTGACCTGCATGTACACCTCCAGATGGTCTCCTGGAGCCAGAAAGTCTGAGGTAACAGGAAAACCACAAAAGAAGAATAGCTAGCACCTGCAGCACCTGATTAACCAACCCTGTGACAATCTGCCATTGTTCCTGCCTCGACTGATAAGCCAACCTTGTGACATTGGCCCTTATGACAACCCCCCCAGCTTGCAAAAACCACCCTGAACTGTAACTTTCCACTGCCTACCCTGAACCTATAAAACCAGCTCCTATCCCACCACCCTCACTGACTCTCTTTTCAGACTCAGCCTGCTCGCACCCGAGTGAATCAACAGCCTTGATGCCCACACAAAGCCTGTTTAGGTGGTCTCTTCATTCGGAACACACTTAACGCCAGACCCCTGCAGGTCTACCCTGTGCTCTGGTCCTGTGTCAGAGCAAACGCAATGTGTGGTTAGTACCACCTGCAAACTGGAGATGCCTGCATTCTCCACTGCGTTTTCCGGGATCTTTGGGTCTAATAACGAAAACCTCTCTGATTTGCCACTGAGGAGGCCATGCTACTGCTCCTCTGGTTGACAGCAGGGTGGGCGCCAATCTTGTGCACCGACCTCCCCACCCCTCAAGTGCCTTTGCCATATTGGCACTCTCGACCTTACAGACATCTCACAGCCCCAAGGTGGCCTGACAACAGGTTTACCCGGCTCCTTTGCCACCAGGGCCCAGACAGTGCAGGCTGCACCACTGTGATGTCCACCCTAAGACAGAAGGCTGCCCTAGAATTCATAACCCTAGAGAGGGTGGCTCCAGCAACTCCCGGCCTGGGTGGCGAGGGAGGACACTGGCTACAAAGTGAAGTGACTGGGACGTAGTGGGCATCGGTGCTGGTGGCAGTTGGGTTCGGTCCAGTGTAACTGGGGCATCTCTGTGTTGGGGGGAGCTGCTGTGCAGTGGGGACATCCTTGTGTGATGGAACAGCTGTGCCGTGGGAGCAGCTATGCCGTGGGATCATCCCCATATGATGAAGCCTCTCTGTGTGGTGGGAGCATCCCTATGTGATGGGAGCCTCTCAGTGTGCGGGGAGCAGCCGTGCAGCAGGAGCTTCCCCGTATGATGGGTACCTGTGTGTGTGTGGTAGGAGCATCCGTGGAGTGGGAGTATCTGTGTAGCAGAATCATCCCTATATGATGGGCACCTGCATGTGGGGAGCATCTGTGCATCAGGAGTCTCCCCATATTATGGACGCTTCTCTGTGTGTGGGGAGCCTCTGTGCATCAGAATTATCCCCATATGATGGGAGACTCTCAGTGCATGGGGAGCACCTGTGCAGCGGGAGCATTCCCAAATGATGGGCACCTGTGTGCGGAGCATCTGTGCAATGGGAGCATCCTCGTATGATGGGTGCTTCTCTGTATGGTGGGAGCACCTGTGCGGTAGGAGCATCCCCATAGGATAGGGCCTCGCTGTGCGGTGGGAGCACCTGTGCGGTGGGAGCATCCCCATAGGATAGGGCCTCGCTGTGCGGTGTGAGCACCTGTGCGGTGGGAGCATCCCCATAGGATAGGGCCTCGCTGTGCGGTGGGAGCATCCCCATAGGATAGGGCCTCGCTGTGCGGTGGGAGCATCCCATAGGATAGGGCCTCGCTGTGCGGTGGGAGCATCCCCATAGGATAGGGCCTCGCTGTGCGGTGGGAGCATCCCCATAGGATAGGGCCTCACTGTGCAGTGGGAGCACCTGTGCGGTGGGAGCATCCCCATAGGATAGGGCCTCACTGTGCGGTGGGAGCACCTGTGCGGTGGGAGCATCCCCATAGGATAGGGCCTCACTGTGCGGTGGGAGCACCTGTGCGGTGGGAGCATCCCCATAGGATAGGGCCTCGCTGTGCGGTGGGAGTATCTGTGCGGTGGGAGCATCCCCATAGGATGGAGCCCTTGCTGTGCGGTGGGAGTATCTGTGCGGTGGGAGCATCCCCATAGGATGGAGCACTTGCTGTGCGGTGGGAGCATCCCCATAGGCTGGGGCCTCGCTGTGCGGTGTGAGCACCTGTGCGGTGGGAGCATCCCCATAGGATGGGGCCTCGCTGTGCGGTGGGAGCACCTGTGCGGTGGGAGCATCCCCATAGGATGGGCCCTCGCTGTGCGGTGGGAGCACCTGTGCGGTGGGAGCATCCCCATAGGATGGAGCCCTCGCTGTGCGGTGGGAGCACCTGTGCGGTGGGAGCATCCCCATAGGATAGGGCCTCGCTGTGCGGTGTGAGCACCTGTGCGGTGGGAGCATCCCCATAGGATAGGGCCTCGCTGTGCGGTGGGAGTATCTGTGCGGTGGGAGCATCCCCATAGGATGGAGCCCTCGCTGTGCGGTGGGAGCCTTCCCTGTGCAGTGACGCAGTGCTGGTTTTCCCATCAGGCCCACTGTCGCGCAAGGTGATTTGGGACACCGTTCCTGGAAGTGGGCCTGGCTCTCCCACCTCCTGACAGCCCTAGGAGCTGGCGACATTCTGTAGTAACCTCCTTCTCTGCATAATCATCCGCGTCTGCCTCGGCTGCCTGCAAGTAAGAGCCCACCTGATTCTGTGTCCTGGTATTTTACACCCCCTGGTCTCCTCCCTGCCAAACCCAGGCTAACGTGAATCCCCGCAGTGAGAAGAGAAATGTCAGCCTGAGCAATTCCTCTGGCAGATGCTGTCGACGACAGTTTACATTTTTATAGCTTTTTACAGCCTGTGAGAGCAGTTCTGAGCTCTCTGCAAACACATCAGTCAACGAGGAGAAGGGTCTGGGGGTAAAACCATCCGATTATTATTAAGCCATTATCACCTTCAGGTCAAAAACCATTAAGCACCGTCTGCCCAATGCTTGTCATGTGCGCAGAGCTCCTCTGTCGGAGATGTCTGGTGTCTGGAGCTTACACTCTTTTTTTTTTTTTTTTTTTTTGAGATGGAGTTTCGCTCTTGTTACCCAGGCTGGAGTGCAGTGGTGTGATCTCGGCTCACCGTAACCTCCGCCTCCTGGGTTCAGGCAATTCTCCTGCCTCAGCCTCCCGAGTAACTGGGACTACAGGCACGTGCCACCATGCCCAGCTAATTTTTATATTTTTAGTAAAGACGGGGTTTCACCATGATGACCAGGATGGTCTCCATCTCTTGACCTCGTGATCCACCTGCCTCGGCCTCCCAAAGTGCTGGGATTATAGGCGTGAGCCACCGTGCCCGGCCTGAGCTTACACTCTTAACAGCCCTGCTCTGCATGTGAATCCACAGGGCACAGACAGGCAAAGAAACAGCATGGGTCACTTCATAGCTGGGAAGATCCTGGCTAGAGACGGGGTGACCTGCCCAGTATCACACAGTGCCCGATTTAGGATCAGACACTGGCAGACCTGGCTTTGCCCATGAAGGTGTATCACATGCATAAATAGCTACAAGGAAACAGCCCATGGTAGACTTCCCCTGGGCTGCATGATTCTAGAACACTGGGACAAAGGAGTGTGGCACCAGCCAAGCCTGGTTGTGCTGAGCAACAAGCATCTCTCAGTTACAGGGCCTTCCACTGCCACCATAGCCACACTTTTTTTTTTTTTTGAGACAGAGTCTTGCTCTGTTGCCCAGGCTGGAGTGCAGGCTCACTGCAACCTCCACCTCCCTGGTTCAAGCAATTCTGCCTCAGCCTCCTGAGTAGGGATAACAGGTGTGTACTTGTTGTATTTTTAGCAGAGACGGGGTTTCACCATGTTGGTCAGGCTGGTCTTGAACTGCTGACCTCGTGATCTGCCCAACTCGGCCTCCCAAAGTGCTGGGATTACAGGTGTGAGCCACTGTACTTCTTATCCATGCTGCAGGTCTGCCTGATGGAGCAGGCTTGCCTGGGACACTGCCAACTGCCGTGGCAGAGCGGGGACAGTCCCTCTGCCGGACTACAAAATGCTCCAGCTCTGAAGTGGCCCGCATCACTTCTGCTTAGGGCTGGTCACATCACCACCCCAATTACATGAGGGCCAGGAAAAGCATCACGATTCTTGGGGGCTCACCTCCAGTCTGTGCCAGCTGCATCCCCGGCAGAGGCTCCTGTACCCCAGCAGCCTTCCCACTCCTCCCGGCATTTCTGAGGCTACTTCCTACTTTACCACTGGACAGTTCTGGAGTTGGGGACCAAGGTCCCCCTGCTGGAGCGCTGTGTCCCTCCACTCGTCTCAGCAGAGGGGCCTAGACCAGCAGTCCATGCTCCCTATGGAAAGCAGCTACAAGGAACTGCCGTGGTGTCAGCTTGGCTCCCTGCCACCTCTGCCTTTTCCTCTCTCTTATCGTTTTCTTTCTCCTTCCCCCCTTCTCCCTCCCTCCCTTCTCTCCCCTTCCCTTTCCTTTCTTCCCTACTTCCCTCTTTTCCTTCCTTATTAAAAAATGTAGCCAGGTGTGGTGGCACATGTCCGTAGTCCCAACTACTCTAGAGGCTCAGATGGGAGGATCACTTGAGTCTGGGAGGTTGAGGGCTGCACTGCAGCCTGCGTAATAGAGCGAGACACTGTCCCTACTGGGAAAAAAAAAAAAGTTGTCCTGTAGTTAAGACTTCTGGATCTATACCCAAAAGAACTGAAGGCAGGATCTCAAAGAGGGATTTTTTTTTTTTTGAGACCGAGTTTCGCTCGTTACCCAGGCTGGAGTGCAATGGCACGATCTCAGCTCACCGCAACCTCCGCCTCCTGGGTTCAGGCAATTCTCCTGCCTCAGCCTCCTGAGTAGCTGGGACTACAGGCACGTGTCACCGTGCCCAGTTAAATTTTTGTATTTTTTGTAGAGATGGGGTTTCACCTCATTGACCAGGATGGTCTCTATCTCTTGACCTCGTGATCCACCTGCCTCGGCCTCCCAAAGTGCTGGGAGCCACCGTGCGGGGCCCAGGCTTGAGCCACCGTGCGGGGCCCAGAAGTCTTAATTATGGACCAACTTTTTTCTTTCGGCGGTGGGGGGAGAGCGGGGGGCAGGGTCTTGTTCTGTTGGCCAGGCTGCAGTGCAGTGGCATGATCATGGCTCACTGTGGCGTCAACCTCCCAGACTCAAGTGATCCCCCGACCTCAGCCTCCACAGTAGTTGGGACTACAGGCATATGCCACCACATCCGGCTAATTTTTAAAATACTGTTTATAGAAAGGGTTTCACCCTGTTGCCCAGGCTGGTTTCCAAGTCCTGAGTTCAAGTGATCCACCCACATTGCCCTCTCAAAGTGCTAGGTTTACAGGTGTAAGTCATCGTGCCTAGCTGTAAGCTACCACTTTTTTTTTTTTTTTTTTGAGACGGAGTCTTCCTCTGTTGCTGAGGCTGGACTGCAGGGGCGTGATCTTAGCTCAATGCCACCTCTGCCTCTCGGGTTCAAGCGATTCTCCTGCCTTAGCCTCCTGAGTAGCTGGGATTACAGGCACAAGCTACCACTCCTGGCTAATTTTTGTAATTTTAGTAGAGATGGAGTTTCACCTTGTTGGTCGGGCTGGTCTTGAACTCCTGACCTAGTGATCCACCTGCCTCGGCCTCTGAAAGTGCTGGGATTACAGGTGTGAACCATAAGCTATTACTTTCATGGTCAAATGGAAAATGACAAATGGGCCCATGGTTTTTGAGGGCACCCCTTTGGCACACCATGCTTCCTAGTCTCTCTCTCCTTCTGGAGGGGCTTTGGCTGTGGGCATCTCCATCTTTAGGCCTCCCCCTCTTCCTCTCCCCAGGCCGGCACATGCAGAGAACACGTTTGCCCCCATCTTATGATTCCTGGGCCACAGCCCACCCAGCAGCACCTCCCTGAAACGGAGCTAGTCCTTCTGGTGATGAATACCATGTGGCGCAAAGTGGGTGCTTGAGAGGGCACCCAGGGTGGGCATCAGCACTGCAATTCATGCGCCTCTGAGATCTCCTGCCAGGGCTTAGCCGCTGTGTCATGTGCATCTGCAAACGCATCCACCCACATCCACACACACACACACACACATCCACAAACACACACATCCACATCCACACACACCCCCCCAAACAAATCCGAGCTCTCAGCTGGGTGCAGTCAGGGTCACTGGGAAGCCTACTGTGACCCACCACCCCTAAGTGCCACCTCCCCCCCAGACCCTGTCACAGTGGGGGTGAGGCTCACAGGTCCCAGCAGGCCCACGGACCCCAAGGCAGGGCTGAAATGCAGATTCAGGGTCAGCAGATGGGGCCTGGCCCAGAGATGGTGCATTTGAGAGGTAAGGGGTAGAGTATTCATGACAATCCTGTGCAGAATTTATAGAAAACACACAAAAGTTGGAAACAATAAAGCAGTTTCTAGAACCCATGGCCCCCCACGTCTCTTCCCTGAGTCACTCTAGTCCTTAAAAGATAAAGAAGGGCCGGGCACAGTGGCTCATGCCTGTAATCTCAGCACTATGGGAGGCTGAAGCTAGTGGATCACCTGAGGTCAGGAGTTTGGGACCAGCCTGGCCAACACGGTAAAACCCCATGTCTTCTAAAAATACAAAAATTAGCTGGGCATGGTGGCACATGCCTGTAGTCCCAGCTACTTGGGAGGCTGAGGCAGGAGAATCGCTTGAACCCAGGAGGCAGAGGTTGAGTGAGGCAAGATTGCACCACTGCACTCCGCCTGGGTGACAGAGTGAGACTCTGTCTCAAAAAAAAGAAAAAGAAAAAAAAGATAAATAAACTGGACTTGGTATAATCCCAGTATTTTGGGAGGCTTTGGGCTCAAGAAAGAGGATCTCTTGAGCCCAGGAGTTTGTGTCCAGCCTGGGCAACATAGGTTCTCAGACCAGGTTCTGGCTTCCCACTGGATGCCCACCTGACCCCTAGGCCCAGCGCCTGAGGCTGCTCTTGCTCCCCTGAGCCTTGCCTGGGGCAGAGTACTGGTTCCCAGAGTAGCTTCAGCGAGCTCCACGGGGTTGGAAGGCACCCATATCACAGACCACAAAACCGAGGCTCAGCAGAGTCAGAAAGCTGGAGCTCCCCCTGCTCCCACCTCTACACACCCCCATCCTGAGCAGAAGCAGGGGTGCCTGGACTGCTTCTCCCACCAGAGGGGAAAACTCCTCCATCCAAAAGGCTTTGCCAGTAGACAGCCTGGGCCAGCTCCAGCTGTGACTCAGGGGTCAGGTGATGTCCCCCTGCCCTGGGCCTGTCCTTCATTTGCTCAGCATTCCTTCTCCACCCCAAGAGAAAATGAATACCACGAGAGGCAGGCATTCGGGAGGGTGAATGGCGTGTGGAAAGGTGACTGCCATTAGAGACCCCCACACCCACTCCACACGGAGCCACACTGACCTGATGCTTTTACAAAGTGGGGTGGCCAGGGAAGCCTGCCCCAGGCTCAGCTCCTCCCTGAAAGTTGGGGCACCTGCGGTGCTGAGCTAGCCTCTGGCTCTCAGAAACACTTGAGTCCCACTGATGGGGGCGGGGACAGGGAGCAGGCCCTGCCTGCTGCGGCTGAGGGGGTACCCTGACCACCTGAGGCTTGGGGAAAGCCTGTCTCAGGTTGTGAGGCTGCAGGGGTGGCAAGAGCAGGTGTTCATTTATCCTTCCCAGGCCAGGTGGCCTCCAGCAGGTCACCCCAACTCCCGCCCCGGCTGCCTGGGCGCTTCTGTAGCACGGGAGGGGCTAGCAGATCCCCCCTCCCTCCTCCCCCAACCCCCAACAGGGGCAAAGTCAGGCCAGCCCCACTCCCTGACATCCCAGCTCTTCCTTCCATAATCTCTCGGGCCTCCCACCGTGTAGCAGAAGGGAGGTCTGGACAACAGGCACAGGTCTGCCCCCTCAGGAACCTGGGCTCCCTAGGAGGGAGCAAAGCCTGAGGGTGAACACCCTGAACGGGTGTCTCCAGGGCAGGCACCGCAGACACTAGCGAGTCACAGGTTTTATTCCGCCCCTTTCCATCCCCATGGTTACCCTAGGCAGGAGAAGACAGGTGTGCTGGAGTCTGGTCACGCCAGGGTCCAGGTTCCCTCGTGGGTAGAGCCCACTGAATTCAGTCTCCATGGGTGGGTGTGGACACCAGAGGGCCAGGGCAGGGGGAGCACAGGAGTGAGGGCTGACCCCATCCCGGACCTGGATTCCCAGGTAACAGTGACTCATGCGCCTGACACAGACCTGGGCCGCGCAAGGGAGGCTGATGGTATTTCCAGTAAAGACAGGAACACAAAGTCACCAAGGCCAGGCTGACAGCGCTGGAGGGGCGGGATAGAGTAAAAAAGTCTCACGCACACACACGCCACATGGACGCCCCACACACGGGGCCATGTCAGTAAAAACTCAAGGCCAGCTGTGAGGCCTCACACGACGCTCTGCCGGCCCCCAGGCCCCCCCAAGCCAGACGTGGCAGACCCCCGGCCTCGGCCAAAGTCAATAAAAATCCCTTCCGAATCCGAGTCTACAGACTCCAGGATCTGGTCTACCAGGTTCTCGGGGCTGGAGCCGGGCAGCGAGCTTCGGGTGGGATCCGGGCCCTGCTCGGGGGGCTGGGTCGTGGGGTGCAGTCTGCTGGGGCAAGGCCCTGAGTGGGGCACCGGGGAGGACCTGCAGGCTCCGGCGGGGCCCTGGCCGGGCAGGTCGGAGAAGCCCTGGGGCTCGGGGCAGGACGTCATCTCGGACACCGAGTGCCTGCGGATGCTGGTGCCGCCGGCCGCCGCGCCCTCTGCCTCGTGCTCCTGCACGGGGTTCAGCAGCGGCGTGTTGTAGCTCTTGGAACGCACCACCGGGTTCTTGGCCAGCACGTCCCCCGAGCGGGAGCGGCGCAGCAGGTGCTTTTCTGGGGAGAGACGTGGGCACCGTCACACACCAGAGGCCACCTGAATGTCCCCGCCTGGCTGAGCACCTGCTGCCTGCTGTGCACTTTGTCCTCCGGCAGGGGCAGCTTCCGGGAAAGTCCGACCCACACTGCTTCCTGGGTGGGGGCCCAGCCCAGCAGGCCACCCGCCGCCAATCACCCTGACACTAACTCAGGTTCCAGTCTCTCTTCTCCATCCAGCCCCAGCCCTGATCACGCAGGATCTCAAGTCAAATGCCTGGGTTTGAACCTGTACCCTGCCAGCGACCTGTGTTTGACCCTGGGTAAGTTATGTAACCCCATGCCTCAGTTTCCCCACTGGTGGAAGTGGACAGACCTTGGCACCTGCGGGACGCCTGCACTTCCCCAGGCTCGCACAGCCCCTGCCCCACTAGAGCTAGTGTCCAAGGGGTTGGGGGAGTCAAAAAGCCCATCATAGGAGAGCCATGCAGCAAGGTCATGGGGCTGTGATGGGGGCAGATGGGGACAGGTCCTCAACAAGGTCAAGATGGGGAATTCCATCCTGGGGATGCAGGGAACCTGTGCCCGGGCAGTAGTAAACAGGCCTCACTGGCTGTGGTATAGAGAGGAATAGACTTCGGGGGACACAGGCAGACATGGGGACCTGGAGAGGAGGCCACTTGGATCATGTGGGCAGGAGGCAGTGGCACTGGTGGCCCAGGCTGGGTCGGGGGTAGGGTTAAGGCTCCCATTCAGGATTCTGCAGTTCCAAGAGTGGCCACCAGGTGGCAGGCGGCACACATGAGCAGCTCAGGGGCCTTTCCCGAACGAGGGCACTGAGTCTGGTGCCTCAGAGTTCTTCAGCGGCCAGGGCACTGTCTGAGCTGAGACATAACTGGTGGGTGGGTTTTACACCAGCAGGTGGGTAGGGGGAGTCCCTCCGGATGAGGGGGCCTAGTCCCAAGTGGGCCTTGCACCAGCTCTGTCCCCTCTGCCTGGGAGGCTACCTTGAGTGTGGAGGGGACTCACTGGTCAGCCTCCCCTCCTGGAGGGGGAGATGTGACCCCAGGCTGGTGCGGAGCAGGTAATGAAGGGACATTGCTGCAGGAACCCAGAGGCCCTGTCAAGGGAGCAACGTGGCCAGCTGTGCTGGAGTGGCAGCCTCTGGATGCGGCCCACAGGGCTCAGCCCACCCACCCCCCAGGCCGAGTCCCCCCCAGCCTGGGTTCCCTAATGCCCACCCCCCAGGCCAAGTCCCCCCCAGCCTGGGTTCCCTAATGCCCACCCCCCAGGCCGAGACCCCCCCAGCCTGGGTTCCCTAATGCCCACCCCCCAGGCGGAGTCCCCCCCAGCCTGGGTTCCCTAATGCCCACCCCCCAGGCCGAGACCCCCCCAGCCTGGGTTCCCTAATGCCCACCCCCCAGGCCGAGACCCCCCCAGCCTGGGTTCCCTAATGCCCACCCCCCAGGCCGAGTCCCCCCCAGCCTGGGTTCCCTAATGCCCACCCCCCAGGCCGAGTCCCCCCCAGCCTGGGTTCCCTAATGCCCACCCCCAGGCCGAGACCCCCCCAGCCTGGGTTCCCTAATGCCCACCCCCAGGCCGAGTCCCCCACAGCCTGGGTTCCCTAATGGAGCCAGGAGTCCTCAGGCACTCTGCCTGGCCGACTTCTGACTTTCAAGTCTGCACACGATGTGGCGTCCTAGGGGATGCAGAGGCCTGGTGGGGCTCTCTGAGGTGTGGTCACATCACCGCCCACTGTCATGGGTCCCCCACACCTAGGCCCACACATGGCAGACTAGGGGCTGCCGCGGCTAAGAACCAGTCTGGAGTGAGACCCTGGTTGCACCGCAGCCCAGCCGTGGGGCTCCAGTCTGTCCATCTGTTCACAATGGAACGGGTCCGTGGTCACCCCCACCCCAGCCCAAGGCCCAGGCGGACCCCTACCCAGGATGCAGGAGTGGGTGAAGGGCCCCTCGCTGGAGTGGAGGCCATAGGTGCCCAGGTATGGCGATACCACCTTCTGGACCAGTGTCTCCAGGCGCAGGTAGTCCTCGGTCACTCCCCTGGACTCGTGCACCCCCTGCAGGAGAGTGGGGTGGGGGGTGATGCACCTGAGCCTGGTGGCCCAGGCTCTCAGCCATACATCCCACCTACCAGACAGCCTGTCCTCTTGACCCCAGCACCCTGCCGAGGGCAGGAGAGAGCTTGCACTCACTAAGAGAGAATAAATGAGTGAATGAGCGAATAAATGAATGAATAAGATGGCAGACCTCAAGAGGCTGTCGGGTGGTTCAGGGACAAGATTCTCCAGGCAGAATTGTTTTTTGAGACAGAGCCTCTGTATGTTGCCAGGCTGGTGTGCAGTGGCACAATATTGGCTCATTGCAAGATTGAGCCAAGGGGTTCAAGCGATTCTCCTGCCTCAGCCTCCCGAGTAGCTGGGAATACAGGTGCGTGCCACCACACCCAGCTAATTTTTTGTACTTTTAATAGAGATGGGGTTTCACCACGTTGGCCAGGATGGTCCTGATCTCTTGACCTCATGATCTGCCCGCCTCAGCCTCCCAGAGTGCTGGGATTACAGGCGTGAGCCACCGCGCCCAGCCACACCCAGGTAGAATTCTAAGTGACAGTCTGGCCAGCCAAAGGTTACTGATATGGGTGCGGGAGGCCACTCCAGGCAGGGAGGGAGGTCAGCAGAGTTGCCTGAACTTCTGGGTTGCACGGCTGGTACAGGCTCCTATGTCCTGGCCTGTGTTTCAATAGCCAGTGGGCGGGACTCCACAGGGGCCCTCAGTAAGGTCACCCACAATAACGCAGGGGACCCCACGTGTCCGTGGAATCGTCTGCCCATAGGAGCAGTGAGTTGGTTGTGAATGACCCTGTCCTCACCTGTCCTGCCAGGGAGAAGGTCTTCCTCTGTCATGCAGACTGGGAAACTGAAGCTGAGATAGCAGTCTCTCAAGGGTTCCCGCTTCAACCCAGCCAGGCCGGGCCTACACTCTTAACTCCCATAGGCAGGCAGGGGGGCTGTTCCGCCTCCCAGGGCAGTCCCCCTGCACAGATCCACATTGGCCACCCCTTCCTTGCTGTGGCTGCCGTGAGTGTCCTGAGTGTACCCACAAACCCTAATTTTAAAAGATCTTCAACGAGGCCAGGTGTGGTGGCTTACACCTGTAATCCCAGCACTTTGGGAGGCTGAGGCGGGCAGATCACCCGAGGTCGGGAGTTGGAGACCAGCCTGACCAACGTGGAGAAATCCCATCTCTGCTAAAAAAAAAAAAAAAAAAATACAAAATTAGCCAGGCACGGTGGCGCATGCCTGTAGTCCCAGCTACTCGGGAGGCTGAGGCAGGAGAATTGCTTGAACCCGGGAGGCAGACATTGCAGTGAGCCGAGATCACGCCACTGCACTCCAGCCTGGGCAACAAGACAAAAAAAAAAGATCTTCACAGGGATGCAGAACAACAAATAGGGCTTTGCATGTGCGAGAGCCAAGCTCCTGCCCTTGTTAGCTCCCAGCAAGCAAGGACTCAGTTCCCCCACCTGTAAAATCGGGTGGCCAGTGGTGCCTGCAGGGTCCTGCGACCGTGAGATGAGCCGGCCAACCGTGAAGCGTGGTGCTGGGGAAGGGCTGTGTGCGGAAACCCCCGGCTTGTGGTGGATGCCACTGGTGACCCCCACTCCCCGATATGGGGCAGGCACCCTCTCTCCACCTGCTGTAAGGGGGGTAACAGCTCTCAGACTGTCTTCTACAGAGCGGAGCCCGCTGATGAATGCCCTCTGGACAGAAACGACAGGGCCACTGTATGTGCATGTGTGTAGTATGTGCCTGTGCATGTGTGTAGTGTCTGCATGTGTGTGTGTGCCTGTGTGCACAATGTGTGCATGTGCAGTGCATGCATGTGTAGTGTGCATGTGCGTGCTTGTGTACAGTGCATGTGTGCACACATGTATGTGTGTACTGTGTGGGTGCTGGGGCGGGCACAGCCCCAGGCTGGTTGACACAGGGTGTAAAGGTTCAGCTTTGTGACCAGGAGGAACAGGTCTGCAGCTTCTGCTCTCCTGAACCCACAGCTCCGACCAGCTGTTCCCATCCCTGGCCCTCACAGGCTTCTCTGATTGGACCCTTCCTTAAGTCTGTGCCCCTCAGTCCTTGTCTCATGCTCTGGCAGTGGGGAGCTGAGCCTGGTCCCCACCCCACAGTCCCCATGCCCAACCCTGTGCCCACCGCACCCACCTGCAGCACCAGCAGCATCTGCACGATGGCAGGGGGCACGCGGGCGTGGGCCCGGGCCAGTGCGTCCTCCAGCTTCACGCTGAGGGTGATGGCATTCCTGAAGTGCAGCAGGGCCAGCTGCCGTACTGACGGCTCCTTGCCCTGTGGACAGAAGGCACCCCACCCCACCCGCTGTGGGGACAGTTGTCCTCATCCCCCCTCTCCCAGCCCTGGGACCCCACAGGGGGAAGAGACCTGCTGGCTCTCAGGCCCCCTGACCCCGTTCTCCCCAGATGACCATGTCCCAAGGACAGTGGGTCGCTTCAGTTTCCTCTGGCAGGGAAGGGGTTACCGTCACAGAGCCCCTGCTCTGTGCCTGGCTGCTGGAGGATTCACAGGGAGGGAGACATCCAAATCTGTAGCTTGTAGAGGTGGAAACAGGCTCTGAGCAACTAGGGTGGCCCACGGAGAGCAGCGCAGGGGAGAGCAGGGCAGAGCAGCGCAGGGCAGAGCAGCTCAGGGCAGAGGAGAGCAGCGCAGGGCAGAGGAGAGCAGCGCAGGGCAGAGGAGAGCAGCGCAGGGCAGAGGAGAGCAGCGCAGGGCAGAGGAGAGCAGCGCAGGGCAGAGCAGCTCAGGGGAGAGCAGCTCAGGGCAGAGCAGCTCAGGGGAGAGCAGCTCAGGGCAGAGCAGCTCAGGGCAGAGCAGCGCAGGGCAGAGCAACTCAGGGCAGAGCAGCGCAGGGCAGAGCAACTCAGGGCAGAGCAGTGCAGGGCAGAGGAGAGCAGGGCATAGGAGAGCAGAGCAGGGCAGTGAAGAGCAGCACGGGAGGGCAGCGGAGAGCAGCGCAGGGCAGAGCAGTGCAGGGCAGAGCAGAGCAGGGGAGAGCAGCTCAGGGGAGAGCTGCACAGGGCAGGGGAGAGCTGCACAGGGCAGAGGAGAGCAGCGCAGGGCAGAGCAGAGGAGAGCAGCGCAGGGCAGAGCAGAGGAGAGCAGCGCAGGGCAGAGCAGAGGAGAGCAGTGCAGGGCAGAGTAGCGCAGGGGAGAACAGTGCAGGGCAGAGCAGCGCAGGGTAGAGCAGCACAGGGCCTAATAGCACAGGGGAGAACAGCGCAGGGCAGAGCAGGTGTGTGCATCCCTGAGCCTGGCAGCCGTCCTCTTAGAGTGAGACCAGGGTGGGCACAGCAGGGGCACTGGGCTCCCTCCCCAGGCTGGGCCGCCCACCTGCACCGGGTAGAAGATGGCCTGCAGCATGGGTAGCACATCACTGAAGAAGAAGTCCCAGGTCTCCGCCAGCGAGTCCAGCAGCTTCTGTCCTGTGGGCATGGGGGCCATCACCACCGGGCCTGAACTGGCTCCGGCAGACGCCTCAACTCACCCAGGATGGGGTGTTAGAGGAAGCAGGAGCAGAGGGCCTGGCTCAGGCCCCTGGAAGCACCTGCCCGAGGTCGACATCCAGCTCCACAGCTCAGCAATTCTGCAGTCCTAAGCCCACTGCTTAACCTGTCTTCCCGTTTATAAAATGGGGAGGTAACGGGGTACCAGAACTGAGGGCATGAAATGAGACTAAGGCACAGAGGCCTTCGCTCGGAGGCTGCTCCTGGCAGTTCCCAGGCCTTTATCACATACCAGATCTGCACAAGTGAGAGCCACACAGGTACACCTGGTTCAGGTGAGACTCCCACAGGGGAGACCCACACAGTTAAGACCCTCACAGGTACACCTGGCAAAGGTGAGATCTGCACAGGTGAGACCCTCACAGTTAAGACCCACATAGGTACACCTGGCCCAGGTGAGACCCACACAGGTAAGACCCTCACAGGTACACCTGGCACAGGTGAGACCTACACAGGCGAGACTCTCACAGGTATGCCCAGCAAAGGCAAGATCCGCACAGGTACCCCCGGCACTGGCGAGACCCGCACAGGTACACCTAGCACAGGTAAGACCCTCACAGGTACACCTGGCACAGGTGAGACCTACACAGGCGAGACTCTCACAGGTATGTCCAGCAAAGGCAAGATCCGCACAGGTATGCCCGGCACGGGCGAGACCCGCACAGGTGCGCCTGGCAGGACATGTCCTAGTCTCATCAGATCCTCCTAACAACCTGGCTAAGCACTGGGTTCACCTATCCACTGGCTGCCTCCTTCCTTCCCCTGCCCTGCCTGTCCCTCCAACAAACATTCACAGAGCACTTACTCTGTGCCAGCCCTGATGCTGGGCACCAGGGACCCAAATGGCTGCCCATTCATCACATGGCAGGGAAGTGGGACATTGAACAGGATCATAAGGGCAGTGGCTAGGAGTGACCGACCCCCACTGAGCAGACAGAGGCTGAGCCTCCGAGAAAAGGGTGCACCACGGTCTGTGGCTGGGAGGACCAGCCCAGCTTAGGCTGGCTGTGGGGAGGTCTGGGGAACCACGGAAACCACTTCCAATAGCAGCACCACGTCCAAGGGAGGAGAGGGTGCAGAGGGTCAGGTTGGGAGGGCTTCCTGCAAGAGGGTCCTGCGTGACCCAAGCTGGCTACAGAGCTGGGCTTGCCAAATTGAATGACGTGGGGACACATTGAGACAGGTGAACCTCTGAAGAAGGTATGTAGGTAGCAGACACTAGCACGAGCTCTGCTGGCCCTGGGAGGAATGGTGCCATCCACTGGGCGAGTGATCCTTGTGGGAGGGGGACAGCTCCTGCGCCGCCTCCAGTGGGAGGGGCAGATGCAGAACCCTTGGCCTTTCTGCCTGGACTGAGCGGAACTGGGATGACGGCTGCTGGGTCCAGGGATGCAGTCCCAGGACATGTCCCCAAGGCCTTTGCTGTTCCCCAGAAGCCAGATGAGCAACTGGCGAGAGAGAGCGCTTGGTGTGGGTACCTCTGAGTCGCCGGCCATCTCTCAGGCTGCACCCCCAGCCAGAACTGCTTTGAGGTTTCCATGGGAACGCAGAAGCTGAACAGGGATCTTTGCCTCTTTTCCTCACTCTTTGGGCCCTGTCCCCACTCCTGAAAGCCCCCAGGTTCATGTAGGTTCCATGGCACTAGGAGCAGGACCCAGCCAGGGGCAGCCCCAGGGGCTAAGGGGGCGAGTTGGACTGGGCCCCATCTTTGGCTCCCAGCCAGGTGGCCAGCCCTCTGCCCTGGGCAGCCCACACCTGGTCCGAGGGCGACGGGGGCCAGCAGGAATGCCAGGGATGGGTGGATGCTCACCGCCCCACTGATCTGTGCTCACACACAGTCCCTTCAGTTACCCTCCACCGCCGCGGCAGGAAGAAAGCCGGCTCAGTCCCCGGGCGGGCCTGGGGGTGGCTCTGGGCACTGGCCAGGCCCGCATTCTGCTGAGTCCAGGCTGTTCTCCAGCCCACGAGGCGGAAATGCTGCGGAAAGCTGATGTTGTAAAACAGAACCTCGGCCCCAGCCGGAGCCACACGGCGACGAGAGGCCAGGAAGGGCAGCCTCGTGGCTGGCGGGGACCATCAGTGAGAACCCCAGGGTGGGAGCAGGTCTCTCTGCCAGGGACCGTCCTATGGGGGCCCCTCTGTGGGGCAGTGGGGTTGGCCAGGGTTAGTTGGAGGCATGGGGCAACCCCAGGAAGTTCCTCCAGGCGGACTCAGTGGCATCCGCTATGAGAGGCGTGATACATGTCCCCATGTGAACAGGCTGAAAGCCGAGATGAAACAGCGCTGGGCGTCTGCTGCCGGCGGGACGGGACAGGGGTGCGTGCGCACCGTGTCTTGGCTCCAGCCTGGCAGTAGCAGGGGCTGATCATGCAGATGAGTGGCCCATCGTAGCCTTGGCTCCGCACTGGCTCCCACCCTGGGGTTCTCACTGTGGACGCAGGCCAGTGTCGGTCTTTCCTTTTTCCTTTTTATTTTTTTTTTTGAGATGGAATCTTGCTCTGTCACCCAGGCTGGAGTGCACTGGCACGATCTTGGCTCACTGCAGCCTCGCCTCCTGGGTTCAAGTGATTCTCCTGCCTCAGCCTCCCGAGTAGCTGGGATTACAGGTACCCGCCACCATGCCTGGCTAATTTTTGTACTTTCTGTAGAGACGGGGTTTCACCATATTGGCCAGGGTGGTCTCGAACTCCTGACCTTGTGATCCACCTGCCTCAGCCTTCCAAACTGCTGGAATTACAGGCATGAGCCACCACGCCTTTCTTTCTATATCCAAGTGCTGAGGGACCTGTGCAGGCCTTGGAAATGAACAAGCCAGTCTCAGCCCGTCGGGAGACCCAGGAACGGTGAGGACCACAGGGCTGTGACAAAAGCCATGAGCTGGGTGGCGCAGGTCAGCGGTGTCTGGTGCGGGGACGGCTGAGGCACAGGCATGGCAAGAATGCAAGGCTGCCGGCAGCACGGCTGGGCCACGTGGCCCACACTGGGTTTGCATTCCCCAGTGGATGAACAAAGGCAGATCCCAGGGCCCGGCGGAGGACCAGGAGCTCCTCCCCAGAGTTGCCGAGTTTCTGGCTGCCAAGGAGTTGCCGTTGGAGGTGATTCCCTTAAGCCGCACACAGGGGCCTTCAAACCACAACCCCAGCCATGGTCCAGCCTTCCTCCCCTTCCTAGGGAGGGAACCCTCTACCTCCAGGCTGCTCTTCCAGGATCTCCATTTCTAGGACCTGCTCTGTCCAGGGGCTGAAGTCCAAGGCTTCACTGGAGGCTAAGAAGGGGCGGGGGGCAAGGTCCTGGGGTTGCCCCATGGGGAGCCATCACCCCCCCGGCAGTCATACGCTCTGCAGGGACAGCTGCAAGGGGCAGGCTCAAGGGGAAGAGCTCCCACTGGAACCCATGCAGGGGCAGGGAGCAGAAAGGGGGAGGCTCCTCAGGCTGCCCATTAGGGAGCGGAGTTGGCTATGTCCTCACTGCATGTGAGCCGAAAGGGACCAGACATCCCCCTGAACAGACCACATTTTGAGGCCCTACTTTCAAGGGCCACTGCCTCCATGCAGCCCTCTCTGACTGCCACGGTGGAATGAACCCTTCCTTCCCCAGGACATTCCTTCACAATGACATTTGTCACACTGGACTGTCACCCTCTGGTCCGTGTCTGTGTCCCTAATTGAGCTGTGAGTCCCTACAGGGCAAGGCCTGGGTCTACTCCACCACTGGGCCCCCAGAGGTCACCTGGGCCTGACATGGAGAGAGCACTGACACGGACGGAGCCTGTTCAACCCCACATTACTATGACAGGGATAGCGAGGCCAGAGAGGAAACCCTGTGTCTGCAGCCACATGGGAACTGCAGGTCAGGGCCTCGGGCTCCCAGCCTAGAGCTCAGTGCCTGTCCCTGAGGCCTGGGGAGGCCAGACAGGGCTGGTAAGGTGGAAAGGGATGCTGGGCTCCTAGGTGGGGCCTCCCAGGGCTGCCCTCTGCCTCTTCTGCTGTGAGGGCTGGCAGACCTGGCTGCCCCTGCGGGAGGGCTGGCAGACCTGGCTGCTCTGGGCAGAGCTCTACTCAAGCCACACAAAGCTCCCTTCTCCAAGAGGCCCGGCTCCCCTGGGCCAGAGCTGGTGGGAAGCCCAGGCATTGCCGGAATGTGCGGTGTCAGGAGAGGGGTGTGGGCGGGCATCTTCCTCAGGTGCCAAAAGCTCACAGCTCTGTCCTGCCAGCCTGGATGCTGCCTCCTCCAGGAAGCCGTCCCAGACCTCCCGTGTCTCCCCAGCTGTCTGATGGTTCTCAGAGCCTTTCTACTGTTCCTGTCTTGGCTGGCCCCACTCAACGGGTACAGTGGAGGTCAGGAAGGACCACGACATGCAGCTCCAGGCTCAGCCAGAACATGAAAGGCCGCTGGGCCCGTGTCCTCCTCTGGACTGGGCTAACAGCCCTTCTTTGGAGGGTCAGAGCGGGGCCTTGAGGAGGAGCCTGGGGCAGCAGAGTGAAGAGTGTGGGTTTGGGAGCCAGTGGCCTGCTTGGCTCTGCCACGGAGCAGCCACGTGTCCCAGGCGGGACACCGTGACTCACCTCCCCCATATTCAGCGGTGCTAACAATGGTGGCTTCTGCATGGGATTGCGGAAATCACATGAGTTAGTAGATGTGAAACCCTCGGGACAGTGCAGCAGAGAGGACGCACATGCCCAGTGTCCAGCGCACAGGTGCTCAACACACGGGCACAGTGCAGGCCTGATCCCAGCACAGGGCCAGGAGCTCGGCACAGCCTGAGCAAAGCAGCCTCCGCGGAGCTGAGCACCCCCCTCGCCGGACCCTGCTCCCAGGACAGCTCCTTCTTGCAAGGACCACACCTGTGCTGCTGCCTGAGGCTCTCGGCCACAGGGAGCCCAAGCAGCACAGTGAGGCTGGCGGGGACCTCAGGGCCTTGAGAAGGCCGAAGCGTGTGTGCCCTAAGGCCAGGCAGACCTGGGCTTGAGTTCCACCTTCACCCCTGACGTGCACTGTAGCCTTGGGCAAATCACCAATCATCGATGCCCTCCCACTTAGGAACAATGACCCCGAAGACCCCAGCTGGTGGTTGTGAGCTCAAAGAGGAAACTCAGCTGAGTCCCCCATGGCCAGGCTCAGCTTGGGGATCCCTCCAGAGCACGGCTCCTGTCCACTCCTCTATGAGCCTCGGTGACCTCAGCCCTAACAAACTTCTCCTCCGACACCCAAAGACCTGAACAGGGGCTCTCCCAGGCCGTGGGGACAGGACTCACTGTGGCCGGAAGGCCCTGTCGGCAGGGAGGGGAAGCAGGGACCTTCTCCCTGACATCTTGCAGCCCTCCTGGGCTCCAGCAAGTTTGAGGGGCAGACTCTCTCCCAGGGTCCCCTCTGGGTAGGGGTCCCAGCCCTGCTGCCCTGAGGCTATCTGTGGCCCTTCCAAGCCCTCCAGACCAGAGAGCCACACCTTGCACCCAGAGCCCCACCATCATGAGGCCCCGCAGTCCGGCAGCCAGCCGACACCCAGCAGGGCCCAGAGCAGCCGCCATGGGGCCGGAACTCACCCTCATAGAAGCGGATCTTGTCCCGAAGGATCACCATGCCTTTGGTCAGCAGCTGGTTCTGAAGGTAAACACAAAGGGGCTGTCACCACCCCTGTGGGTGGGCGCCCTGGGGTGTCCTGGCCGGCAGGGCCCCCAAGAGTCCGTCCATCAGTGAGCAGCTGAGGCTTAAAGTGGGAGGAGACTCAGCGAGTTCCCGCAGCTCACCTGCTGCAGGGCCTGAGTGTCAGCTCACCCAGGGGGCAGCAACTGACCCAACCCAGGGTTGTCATGAGACGGGAGGTGGCCACAGGGACATCCCATGAGGTGGGCAGATCCTAGAGCCCCTTGCGCTGGGCTCAGCTGGGCAGGAGGATGCCTGGCATGTCCCACAGTGAAGAAAGGACTTTACAGCAAAAGAGGACTCTGATTACCTAAGGCTGGGCCCACCAGCTGCCATCCCACCTCAGGGACCCTGTGCACACTGCCTGGGGCGTCTTGGCTGAGAATCATGTGTGTGGTCTCAGCAATCCAAATGTCCAGCAATGAAATAATGGACCACAAAATGCGGCCCATCCACGTCAAAAAAATGAAGCACTGACTTGTGCTCCAACAAGAAAGAACTTGGTGCCAAGTGAAAGAGTCCAGACAAAAGTCCACACGCCGTGTGGTGTCACTGATAGGAAATGTACAGAACTGGCCGGGTGCGGTGGCTCACAATCCCAGCAATTTGGGAGGCCGAGGTGGGCAGATCACCTGAGGCTGCAAGTTTGAGACCAGACCGTGAACAACATGAACAAACCCTGTCTCTACTAAAAACCTAAAATCAGCCGGGTGTGGTGGCACACGCCTGTAATCCCAGTTACCTGGGAGGCTGAGGCAGGAGAACTGCTTGAACTTGGGAGGTGGAGATGGTTGTGGTGGCCGAGATTATACCACTGCACTCCAGCCTGGGTGACAAGAGCAAAACTCCCAGCTCAAAAAAAAAAGAAATGGGCCGGGCACGGTGACTCATGCCTGTAATCCCAGCACTTTGGGAGGCCGAGGCGGGTGGATCACTAGGTCAAGAGATCAAGACCATCCTGGTCAACATGGTGAAACCCCGTCTCTACTAAAAATGCAAAAATTAGCTGGGCACGGTGGCGCGTGCCTGTAATCCCAGCTACTCGGGAGGCTGAGGCAGGAGAATTGCCTGAACCCAGGAGGCGGAGGTTGCGGTGAGCCGAGATCGCGCCATTGCACTCCAGCCTGGGTAACAAGAGCGAAACTCCATCTCAAAAAAAGAAATGTACAGAATTGACAAATCCAGAGACAGACTGTGGATGAGCGGTTGCCTCGTGCTAAGCGGGGGGTAAGGGGAAAGACTACTAATGGGTGCAGGGTTTCTTTTGGCATAATGAAAAAGTCTCAGAATTAGATGGGGTGATGGTTGTACCATTTTGTGAATATATTAGAAACTGGCCGAGTGCAGTGGCTCACGCCTGTAATCCAAGCACTTGAGGCCAAGGCGGGTGGATCACCTGAGGTTGGGAGTTCAAGACCAGCCTGACCAACACGGTGAAACTCCATCTTAAAATTAAAAAAAAAAAAAAAATATATATATATATATATAGAGAGAGAGAGAGAGAGACTAGACTCTAGGCAACAGAGCAAGACCCCACCTCTACAAAAAATGGAAAAATTAGTCGGGGGTGGTAACACGTGCCTGTGGTACTGGTTACTCAGCAGGAGGACCTCTAGAGCCCGGGAGGCGGAGGCGCAGTGAGCCATCATCACACCACTGCCCTACAGCCTGGGCGACAGAGCGAGACCTTGTCTCAAAAGACACAACAACTAAAACCCATTAAATTGTACACTTTAAGGCCAGGCCCCGTGGCTCACACCTGTAATCCCAGCACTTTGGGAGGCTGAAGTGGGCGGATTGCCTTGAGGTTAGGAGTTCGAGATTGGCCTGGCCAACATGGCGAAATCCTGTCTCTACAAAAATACAAAAATTAGCTGGGCATAATGGTGGGTGCCTGTAATCCCAGCACCTGGGGAGGCTGAGACAGGAGAATTGCTTGAACCCCGGAGGCGGAGGTTGCAGTGAACTGAGATCAGGCTGTTGCATTCCAGCCTGGGCAACAGAGCATACCTTATCATTTAACCTCCACAACAATCCATGTGGCTACACAGGGAACCAGGCAGGTCCTTGGAACCACAGGAAGACAGCAGAAGAGCCGGCGTACCACATCCCCGGGGCACAGGCGAACCCCGGTGCTCTCTGGCCGGCTCATGAGGCAGGCCCAGCCTGGCTGGAGCTAGATCCACCTACCTGCAGGTACTCCGTGAAGAAGGACCCCAACTCTGTCTTCAGCAGCTGCCTGTGGGTGGGAGGGGAGACAAGAGTGAGTTTCAGACCCCACGGCACCAGATGGGGGACCCAGGCGACTGGGGTAAGGGCCTCCTGGGCAGCAGGAGACCAGCCTGCTCAGCCCAAAAACATGGGGAGTGGATAAGTCCCACCCATCCAAACCTGCAGGGGCTGGGTCACACATCCTGGGCCTCCACGGGACACAGCCACGGCTCATCAACTAGGTCCCTGCATCCCTTTCACAGCAGAGGAAGCCAAGGGGTCCTTAGAGGGAAAACAGTGGCCTCTGCGTCTCATACCTTCTGGAGAGATACCTGGCGGGGCTGGGCCTGCAACGCTTGGTTTGCTCCCGCCTTCCACCTGCCCAAATCCCCGATGCCAAAGGCTCCTCCTCTCTCCCCCTGCAGAGCTTCTTCCCAAGCGTCTCCTCTTTATTCCAGCCAAGCTCATTCAGTCACCAACCCAGCTGCAGGCATGAACTGGAGCTCCCCTTTTACTTCAGGGGAGGTGAGAGAGGCTCACAGAGGTCAAGAGACCAGACCAGGGCCACATGGGACATGCCAGAGCTGAGATCTGAACCTTGTCCTTTACACTCAGTGCTGACAATTCCTCCTTCCCTCCCTGCACACCTCCAGGGCCTGAGAGAACGGGAGCATCACATTCCACACCAGCCAGGCTGAAAGCACACGGGCACTGTCGGCGAGGAAGCCCTCAACATGACTCCCGACAGTCAATACACCAGAAATCTTACCTCCACCTCCCAGGTTCAAGTGATTCTCCTGCCTCAGCCTCCCGAGTAGCTGGGACTACAGGTGTGCGCCACCGGCATGGCTAATTTTTGTATTTTTTAGTAGAGACGGGGGTTTCACCAAGTTGGCCAGGCTGGTCTGGAACTCCTGACCTCAGGTGATCCACCTGCCTTGGCCTCCCAAAGTACTGGAATTACAGGCGTGAGCCACCGCACCTGGCCCCAGCGTTTAAAATTACAGTGCACTAAATATTCATTTTCTCATACAGTCTTTCGTTTCTCTCTGGTTATAACCCACAGTAAAACAGCTTTCAACATTCTGACAAAAGTTTTGGCCGCTGACAAAACCTTTGTCATTTAATCTGTACTAAATGAATGTGAGCTTGGCTGGCAGATGAGGGCGCGGCTGCTATACAACCCTTTCAGTCAGCGGCCTGGCCTCCTGGTCCACTCTTTCACTGAATACCGGAGCTGGAGTCTGTTACTCATCAGTCACGCAGCTGGGGTCTGCAGGACGGACCCTGGCAGGGCGTCTGACCCACACACCCAAGCGTGCACAAGGAATGAATAACGTACACTGACTCAGATCTCTGGCCTGTCGGTACAGCTACGGGGCTCTACTGTTGGGCCCAGTCTTCATTTGCATAGGAGTATAACTTTATAACTTCACTTCAGCTTCTGATTGGTCACTTTCTGCACCAATCAGACTGACTGCAGGCCACTACTTCATTTACATAGGGTGTATACCAAGCCAGCACTGGGAAACCTCTAGAAGGTATTTAAACCCCAGAAAATTCTGCAACCAGGCCCTTGAGCTGCTTGCTCCGGCTGCTCCTACTCTGTGGAGGGTGCTTTCCTTTTTAAGACATCTCTGCTTTTGCTGCTTAATTATTTTCTTGCTTTTTTTTTTTTTTTTTTTGAGGCGGAGTTTCGCTCTTGCTACCCAGGCTGGAGTGCAATGGCGTGATCTCGGCTCACCGCAACCTCCGCCTCCTGGGTTCAGGCAATTCTCCTGCCTCAGCCTCCCGAGTAGCTGGGATTACAGGCACGCGCCACCATGCCCAGCTAATTTTCGTATTTTTAGTAGAGACGGGGTTTCACCATGTTGACCAGGATGGTCTCGATCTCTTGACCTTGTGATCCACCCGCCTCGGCCTCCCAAAGTGCTGGGATTACAGGCGTGAGCCATTGCGCCCGGCCATTTTCTTGGTTCTTTGTCTGTTTTGTCCAATTCTTTGTTCAAAGTGCCAAGAACCCGGACACCAGCACTTGGAATGCCCTCATTCCTGACCTGTGAGACCCCTTCCAACTCCAGCCACACAAAAGCCCTACAAGATGGGAACCATGTTCATTCCAGAGATGGGGAGACTGAGGCTCTGGGAGAGTACTGATGAAATCAAAGGGTGGACTGGGGAACCCAAGGTTGGAGCCCTAGTCCTGAGCATTAAAAACAGGTATCCTGGCCAGGCGCGGTGGCTCACGCCTGTAATCCCAGCACTTTGGGAGGCCGAGGTGGGTGGAACACAAGGTCAAGAGATCGAGACCAACCTGGTCAACATGGTGAAACCCCGTCTCCACTAAAAATACAAAAAATTAGCTGGGCATGGTGGCGCGTGCCTGTAATCCCAGCTACTCAGGAGGCTGAGGCAGGAGAATTGCCTGAACCCAGGAGGCAGAGGTTGCAGTGAGCCGAGATCGCATCATTGCACTCCAGCCTGGGTAACAAGAGCGAAACTCCGTCTCAAAAAAAAAAAAAAAAGAAAAACAGGTATCTTTCCTATAGGACATGAGGAGAGGGCTTGCCCAGTCCAGCATTGTGGGAAACTTAAAAGTCAAGTAGTTTAAATACAGCACCTCTGCCGTGAACATGAGACGTGCTGCTGACAGGCTGCAGGCATGGCGGCATGGCCTGAGCTGAGCTGAACACAGGCTGGGACTATACCTTAAGGGAAACCCCAAGCCAGCCCAATGCCTGCTGGGAATAAAGAGAACACCATGCCAGGCAGGGAGAAGAGGGGCTGTGGGTGTCCCCAGATCACAGGAGGGGAGCCCAGGGGATGAAGCTGCAGCAGATCCCAGGCCCCAGGGGCTAGCAGGTCACAGAGGGGACAGCCCGGGTGTCACCTGGGATGTCAGCCTCAAGAGAGACAGCTGTGGGGTCAGAAGGCAGAGGCTGGGACGCCCATTCACAGGGTTTGCTGCTTCCTGGGAGCAGCTGAGCCAGCAGGACCTGGTGCTAGGAGCCAGCAGGAGAGGCCTTGTAGGGACCGGAGCAGGTGGCCGAGCTCCTGTGCACGCTTCAGATGCACGCTTCTCATGGTCTAAGGCAGACCAGTATCAGCCACATGGGACGCTGGAAGAGAGGCTGCCCCAATGGACACCCTGGCACAACACAGGTGGCAACAGCAGCCCAGGCCACTGAGCACGGGGGGAACGGCCTTCATAACTGAGCACAACCAGGGTGGCTGGGGCCTCAGATTCCACCTAAGAGGGTGGGTCACATCATGACATTGTTAGGGATAATGTTATCCAAAGCCATCAAGATAAAAAGAGGAGGCTTGTGGGCTGGGCACAGTGGCTCATGCCTATAATCCCAGAACTTTGGGAGGTCCCAGCAGGCAGATCACCTGAGGTCAGGAGTTCAAGACCAACCTGACCAACATGGAAAGACCTTGTCTCTACTAAAAATACAAAATTGGCTGGGCGTGGTGGCCTGTAATCCAAGCACTTTGGAGGCCAAGGTGGGAGGATCACCTGAGGTCGGGAGTTCAAGACCAGCCTGACCAACATGGTGAAACCCTGTCCCCAAAAAAAAAAAAAAATGACATTACCTGGGTGTGGTGGTGCATGCCTGTAATCCCAGCTCCTTGGGAGGCTGAGGCAGGAGAATTGCTTAAACCGAAGAGACGGAGGTTGTGGTGAGCCATGATCGCACCATCGTACTCCAGCCTGGGCAACAAGAGGGAAACTCTGTCTCAGAAAAAAAAAAAAAAAATGCCTGGGTCCTTAAACCAGCAGCCCTCTGGACAGAGAGTGACTTAATCATTAAGATTTTTTTTCTTGTTTTCTCAGCCAGGTGCAGTGGCTCACATCTATAATCCCAACACTGAGGCCGGAGGATCATTTGAGCCCAGGAGTTTGAGACCAGCTTGGGCAATACAGCAAGACCTCAACTCTACAAAAAAATAAAACAAATTAGCTGGGCTTGGTGCTGGGTACCTGCAGTCCCCACTGCTCAGGAGGCTGAGGTAGGAGAATCACTTGAGCCCACCAATTGCGGGCTGCAGTGAGCTATGTTCACGCCACTGCTCTCCAGCCTGGGCAACAGATTGAGAACTAGTCTCTACTAAAAATACAAAAATTAGCTGGGCACGGTGCGCATGCCTGTAATCCCAGCACTCAGGAGGCTGAGGCGGAAGAATTGCCTGAACCCAGGAGGCGGAGGTTGCGGTGAGCCAAGATCGCACCTTTGCACTCCAGCCTGGGTAACAACAGCGAAACTCTGTCTCCAAAAAAAAAAAAAAAAGAAAAAAGACTTCCTTTCTTTTTGGAGGCTGAGGTGGGTAGATCACTTGAGGTTGGGAGTTCAAGAGCAGCCTGGCCAACATGATAAAACCCCGTCTCTACTAAAAATATAAATATTAGCCAGGTGTGGTGGCATAAGAATAATTATGCCACATGTGCCCATTTCTGTACCTTAGAAGAAAGCAGGGTGATTGAAGAAGGGATCTAGGAAATTGCTAGACAATTGGACATTATCCAGATGAAAACCTTTTGTGCTTCAGAGGACGCAGGAAGAAAGTGAAAGGACAACTCAAGGAAAGGAAGGAAAGATTTGCAGACAGTATCTAAGGAGGGTCTAGATCCGGAACCCGGAAAGAGCTCTCCTAGCTCTACAATACAAGACAACCCAACCGAAAAATGGGCAAGGGGTGGGAACAGACAGTTCTCCAAAGGAGATATCTGAATGCCCAATAAACACCCGGAGAGATGCTGTACATCACCAGTCATCAGGAAAACGCAAATCAAAAGCACAAACAGCCGGCGCGGTGGCTCAAGCCTGTAATCCCAGCACTCTGGGAGGCCGAGGCGGGCAGATCACGAGGTCAAGAGATCGAGACCATCCTTGTCAACATGGTGAAACCCCGTCTCTACTAAAAATACAAAAAATTAGCTGGGCATGGTGGCGCGTGCCTGTAATCCCAGCTACTCAGGAGGCTGAGGCAGGAGAGTTGCCTGAACCCAGGAGGCGGAGGTTGCGGTGAGCCGAGATCACGCCATTGCACTCCAGCCTGGGTAACAAGAGCGAAACTCCGTCTCAGAAAAAAAAAAAACAAAAGCACAAACAGATGCCACTTCTCGGAATGAAATTAACAAGTATTGGTGAGAACATGGAGAAACTGAACTCTCACACCCTGCTCAGACTCTGCTAAGTGGGACAGTGAAACAGTGCAGCTGCTGTGGGAAAGGCGAGAGTGACCCAAAAAGACTAACCACAGAATTATCAAGGGAGCTGGCAACTCCACTGCTAGGTATACGAACCTAAGAGAAATGAGGTCGGGTGTGGTGACTCAGCCCTGTAACCCCAGCACTTTGGGAGGCTGAGGCGGATAGATCACTTGAGGTCAAGAGTTCGAGACCAGCCTGGCCAACACGGGGAAGCCCGGTCTCTACTAAAAATATAAAAATTAGCCGGGTGTGGTGATGCATGCCAGTCATCCCAGCTACTGGGGAGACTGAGGCATGAGAATCACTTGAACCCAGGAGATGGAGGTTGCAGTGAGCCGAGATTGCCCCACTGCACTCCAGCCTGGGCCACAGATCAAGACTCAGTTTCTTTTCTTTTTTTGAGACAAAGTTTTGCTCTTGTTGCCCAGGCTGGAGTGCAGTGGGGCAATCTCGGCTCACTGCAACCTCCATCTCCTGGGTTCAAGTGATTCTCATGCCTCAGTCTCCTGAGTGGGATTACAGGGGCCTGCCACCACGCCCAGCTAATTTTTTGTATTTTGGTAGAGACAGGGTTTCACTATGTTGTGCAGGCTGGTCTTGAACTCCTGAATGCAAACAATCCCCCCTGCCACGGCCTCCCAAAGTGCTGGGGTTACAGGGTAAGCCACTACGTGCAAGCTAAAGTCATTTAATTTAATGTGGCCACATTTTTGAGACGAGCCAGGGTAGAGTGGAGGGCTGAAAAACCCAGGGGCCCTGAAGTCAGGGGCCTGATCTCCAGCTCTGTCCACTATTAGCCCTGTGACCTTGATCAATTGCTCTGTGCCTCAGTCTCTTCTCTGTAAAATGGAGGTAACAAGGCGTCCACTCCTCAGTGCTGCATTGAAGAGTGGATGAGTATTTTTTAAATTTATTTTTAAAAAACGTTAATACAGGGCGGGCGCGGTGGCTCATGCCTGTAATCCCAGCACTTTGCGAGGCTGAGGTGGGTGGATCATGAGGTCAGGAGTTCGAGACCAGCCTGACCAACATGTGAAATCCCGTCTCTACTAAAAATACAAAAATCAGCCAGGCATGGTGGTGTGTACCCGTGTAATCTCAGCTACTCAGGAGGCTGAGGCAGGAGAATTGCTGGGAGGTGGAGGTTGCAGTCAGCTGAGATCACGCCATTGCACTCTAGCTTGGCGACAGAGCAAGACTCCGTCTCAAAAAAAATAAGAAAGGTTAATACATATTAATAGAGAAGGGGTCTTGCTGTGTTGCCCAGGCTGGTCTCAAACTCCTGGCCTCTAGCGATCCCCCAACCTAGGCTTCCCAGAGTGCTGAGATCACAGGCATGAACCACTGCATCAGGCCGTGGATGGGTTTGGCGTGGAAACTCCCGATCCAAGGCTAGGACAGGGCAAAGCTTTAGTAAAAACACCTTGCTACTATCAAACATTCCACCACTTAATTCTGAACTGGTTAAAAAGAAGTTGCCCCAAATAACCTAACTGCCCAGCAGCTCAAAGTCTTACACAATACCCGATTTTTACCCATCTCTTAGGTAGAAGCCTGGGGCTGGCGACAGGAGCCTGAGGCCCAGGGCAGCTTCTCTGTGTCCCCACCCCCACATATACTCCTGGGGAGGCCACGTGCTCTGAGTCAGCTCCGTGGAGAGCAGCAGCAAGAATCAGCCAAATACCAATGCTGTTCGCACCAAGGAGGGTCGGGGAGAAGGATGTCCGAAGCTGGGGATGGTGCCTACCGCTGGGTTCGTAAATTTAAAAATAATTCCTTCCCTGGTTGTTTCAACACCCAGCTAGCGGGGATGGTGGCTCACACCTTTAATTCCAATACTCTGAGAGGCCACAGGTCGCCATCCCTGGAGGACCTCCCTCTTTCACTCTCTCTTAGAAGAGCAGGATCAGCAACCCTAGAAGATGGCTTGAGTCCAGGAGTTTGAGACCAGCCAGGCGTACTAGTACATACCTGTAGTCCCCGCTCTTCAGGAGACTGAGGTGGGAGAGTTGCTTCAGCCCAGAAGGCGGAGGTTGCAGTGAGCTGAGATTGCACCACCACACTCCAGCCTGGGCAAGGGTGAGATCCTGTCTCAAAAACCAAACCCAAACCCAAAACCCCCAGCAGATCCTTTAGGCTCCTGTTTCCCAAGCAGAGGCTCATCAGGAAAATGTGTTCCTGGAGCCCTACCCCTGGCTTGGCCAGATGAGCCAGAGAAAAGCAGGATACCCTGAGCGAATGGCATGTATTGGGCCTCAGTTTACCCACATGTAAGGGCCCGTTCAGCTCTGGCACACAGGGTGGAATGGGGCGCCTACGTATGAAAATCTGGCCTGGCCGCTGACTCTCCTCCCAAATAACAAGGGAAAGGGTGACTGCCTATTTTGCCAGCATTCTTTTGACACAGGGACAAGGTAACAGGGTCAGGGCCAAGGGAAACAGCAGAGCTGGGAACCGCCTCCCTGGAGCAGCTGTGTGACCTGGGACGAGTCTCTCGACCTCTCTGGGCTTTGGCCTCCTCCGCTACAAACAGCAACCGTAGACTCCCTTGAAGCTCCCGCCACCTGGCTGGGGGCGGCAGCTCGGTGGGTGTGCATCCAGCCCGCTGCTTCGCAGCCCTCATTTCCCGGCTATTCACAGGAAACGGGCATTTGGCAGGGCTGGAATTGCTTTTCCGGAAATGACACTCCCGTCATTAGGCAGGTGGGTCCTTCCTCTTTAACAGAATAAATATCCTTCATGATGCCCCGCACTGGTGGGGGCCGTGGGTGACATCTCCAGCCGCTGTCCAAGCCCCACCCCACTTCCCCTTCAAGACCTTTCTCTGGAGGGTGGGGGCACAGGCCCACCAGGCCTGAAGTGGGTGGCAGAGGTCACGGCCCATATGGCAGCTCGGGAAACCACGCCCTGGTCCCATGTGGTCACTGCTAACTTCTTGCTCTCCTGTTGACAGATGGCCTCTGGGGGAGGAACCCCAGGTGTGGCCGGTGGGTCAGGGGCCTGGCTGGGGCCTCTGACTCCAGGTCTAGCCCTCTCTACCGCTCAGAAACCCCGGCCCGAGGTGGGACAGGCACTCACCGGACACCCTCGTTGAGGGTGAAGAGCTCCTGGTCGGGCAGCCCCTTGCGCTGGAAGACAGCGATCACCCCGTTGTGGATGCTGTGGGCACAGGGAAGAGAACACTGCAGTCCCGAGGTCTGAGAGCCCCCTGGTTGACCATCAGAACCCCCTTCCTCTTTCCCTCTCTCTTAGAAGAGCAGGATCACCATCCCTGGAGGACCCTGTTCATACCCACTTCAACTCCAAGACTCTGCACCCCCAGCCCAGCCCTGCTGGAGCCCAGTCGGTATCGACAGGTGCCTCCTGGTCACCGCCCCGGGACCTCGCTCCCATTCCCTCTGCACGCACACTACGTGGCCAAACCTCAGCCGGCTCTGCTTCCATTCTGGGTTCTTAAGCCTGCCCCGCCCAGGCCAGAAACCATGAAAACCCCGGCACCTCTCCCATCCCCCAGCACATCCAAGTCCTGTGGGTCCTGTGGATGGCTGCCCCTTCTCCGCCTCCATGGGCACCCGAGTTCAGGAGCATCAGGAGCATGTTGTGTCCCTGGCCAGCTGCGGAGCTCCTGACTCTCTCATGCTTCCTGCCCCTGCCTGTTAAAACTCTGAGCTGGCAAATGGTTTCTGTAGAGGGATAGAAAGCAAATCTTTTGGGCTTCATGGCTCACCAGTCTCTGCTACAGCTGCTCGACCTGATTGTTGTGTTGTGAAGTAACCGGCAGCGGGGGATGGCGGTTTACCCTGTAATCCCAACACTCTGGAGGTCAAGGCAGGAGGACTGCTTGAGGCTGGGAGTTCAAAACCAGCCTGGGCAACATAGCGAGACCCCCATCTCTACAAAAACCAAAAACAGGCTGGGCGTGGTAGCTCACTCCTGTAATTTCAGCACTTTGGGAAGGCAAGACAGGTGGATCACCTGAGGTCAGGAGTTCGACACCAGCCTGTCCAACACGGGAGAACCCTGTCTCTACTAAAAATATAAAAATTAGGCCAGGCATGGTGGCTTACACCTGTAATCCCAGCACTTTGGGAGGCTGAGGTGGGCAAATCACCAGAAGTCAGGAGTTCAAGACCAGCCTGACCAACATGGAGAAGCCTCGTCTCTATTAAAAATACAAAAAGAAAAAAAAAAAAACTGGGCATGGTGGCACATGCCTGTAATCCCAGCTACTCAGGAGGCTGAGGCAGGAGGATCACTTGAACCCAGGAGGTGGAGGTTGCTGTGAGCCGAGATCGCACCATTGTACACTCCAGCCTGAGAAACAAGAGCGAAACTCTGTCTCACACCAAAAAACAAAACCCAAAAATTAGCCGGATGGGGCAGCACACGCCTGTAGGCCCAGCTACTCAGGGAGGCTGACGTGAGCCGAGATGGCCCCAGTACACTCCAGCCTGAGCAACAAAGCGGGACCCCGTCTTGGAAAACAGAACCAAAAACAGAACAAAGAAAAAGCCAAGGCCAGTGCGGTGACTCACACCTGTCATCCCAGCACTTTGGGAGACTGAGGCAGGAGGCTCACTTGAGGCCCTGAGTTGGAGACCGGCCTAGGCAATACGGTGAGAACTGTTACTCTAAAACATTTAAAAAAAAAAACCCATATAGCTGTAGCAAACATACAAAGGCATGTGTGTGGCAGTGTCCCAGTAAAACTTTATTTACAAAAACAAATGGTGGGCTGCATTTGGCCCGGAGGCCAGAGTTTGCTGCTTCCCTGGTCTGAGGCTCACCATGAGCTTCAAAGTGCCCCTGGGCTGGCCCCTCTGCTAAAGCCCCTGGAGCACTCCACACCCTGTGTTACCTGCATCCAGCTGGGCTGGGGGAGCAGCCGCCAGCCACAGGACCTCTGCACGTGCCCTTCCTCTGCTTGGCTCCCCGCCACCTCCGACCTGCATCTCCCTAGTTCCTTCCTTCAAATGAGAAGCCACCATTGGCTTTGTCAGCACTGGTCAGTGGGGAACTCGTATGTATGCGTGGTTAGCTGACCGACTTGTCTGCGCCGTGTGTAAGCCCACGAGTGCAGGCCCTGTGTGCTGAGACTGTGTGGACAGTCCCGGGCTCAGGGCAGAGGCTTGGTGAGCATCCGCTGGAAGTTCATCCTCGCCGCCCTCACCCTCCAAATCCAACCAACCCCGAAGTCTGGCCCATTTACCTCCTAGAGCTCTCCCTGCACCCCTTCCTGGCTTGCCCAGACCTCCGATGACACAAGCCAGCCTGTCACCGCTCCACTGCATCCCGCCTCTGCGGCCAGGCAGCCGCTGCCCTGCAGGCACAGCCTGAGGTCCTCCCTCCCCACACTCCCGGTATCCTGAGCTCTGACCCCACAGAGTGCCGGACCCTCTGGGCAGCGCCACCTTTCCGGGCTTTTTTTACTTCGGAGACCAAGTATCTCGGTCGCCCAGGCTGGAGTGCAGTGGTGCAATCTCGGCTCACTGCAATCTCCGCCTCCCTCGTTCAAGCGATTCTCCTGCTTCAGCCTCCCGAGTAGCTGGGATTACAGACATGCGCCACCATGCCCAGCTGATTTTTTTTTTGTATTTTTACGAAACTTGTCAGTGGGAAACCTCATGTTTATGCGTGGTTAGCTGATTGACTTGTCTCTGGTAATTTTTTAGTAGAGACAGGGTTTCAGTATGTTGGCCAGGATGGTTTCCGACGCCTGACCCTCGTGATCGCCAGGGTCAGCTTTCAAAAGTGCTGGGATTACAGGCGTGACCACCGCACCCGGCCTGTGTCTGGGTCTTACTACGTACTGCCCCTCCTGTCTGGAAGGCCTTCTCCTTCCCGTCTGCAAGTCAAGCTACTACTCCTCTTGACTCAGAGGCCACCACCTCCAAGAAACCCTCTGACTCCCTCCCTTTCTGGTACAGACTCCCCACCAGAACTTTGCTGATTCAGTTTCCTGGTCACGAGTGCCCACTGCTGGCCAGAGGTCCTCAGGGTGAGAACCAGGTCTGGGTGGCGCAGGCACCTCCCATCCAGGATGTGGCTGCAGCTCTAAGGTTCCCATGGCAGACCGGTATCACACTTCTCACCTTGGAGGGGACGGCTGTCCACACCACGCTGCCCACACCACGCTCCCACCGTTTCCATTTGCTTCAACTCCACCCTTCCCTGTGATTGGCCTCCCATTTTGCAGATGAGAAAACCAAGGCCCAAGTGGAGGTCACAGAGCGGCCGGCATCTTGGACCCTGTGCTCCTGTACTCCTTCTCCCGGGCAGCGTCCCCACACGGAGCCGGGCCTAGGCAGGGCTTCCTGTCTCCCTGTCCTCCCGGTCCTCAGGGGTGCAGGGCAGGGTCATGGGCCTCGGAGTCCACATGCTTCCAGCAGCATGGGGGCACGGCTGATGCCTGGCCTGGCCCAGTGGCAGGTTGAGACCCAGGTCTGCCGAGGGCTTCATCAGCTTCTCAGGGGGCACCGGCCGAGATCACGCTGAACACACAACCCTGGCCTGGGGTGCCCGACTGCACTGGAATGCTCCCTAGTCCCGTGTCTTGGGACACAGGCTCTCTACCTCCTGTTTCCTGTCTCTAAATTGGGAATGGTGACAGCGTCACCCCCAGAGAGCTTGAAGGATGAGCCACCGGCCCAGGGGAGAGGTTGCTGGCTGGTCATCCCCTCCTGGCTGGGATGACGCTCCGCTGTGAGAAGCCCTAAGGTGTCCCCAGCCCTACAACTATGTCACATTAGAGCTGCCCGTCCCCCCATTTTCAGACTAAAAAAAGTTGAAACTCTGGAGGGAAGTCCACTAGGAAGCCAGCTGTTCCCCTATGGCAGCCACCCGAGAATTCTCACAGCTGCAGATGCGCTCCCAGCCCCGTGGCAGCTGCTGGGGTGGGTAAGAGGCAGTAGAGACGCCCGGGCCAGCCCCACCCAGCCCTGCATCTGCCAGGAGAGCCTCTGGGGCATGGGGGGTGGCGGGACTCCTGGCCACTATCCCCAGACCCCAGATGGAGGTTCAGGGGCGCCTTCCCAAGTTCTCCCCTGCAGCCCAGGCCTCCCTTAAAGCGGATGGTGGCACCACTGCTGGACCCAAGTCAGGCAGAGGCGACAGCAGTGTAGCCGGGGGCTGCTGGGGCTGCCAGAGCCTCCGAGGCTGGCATTGGCCCTGCTGTCCTCTGTGACCTGCCCTGAGCTGCCTATGTCCTTTCCTGTTCATTAAACCTCCTGGGGGCCTCCAGCCTACTCTGGTCGCCCTGTCTGAGGTGACCCTACACCATGGGGCCTCTGGATCAAGTCTTCCCTCCAAGCTGCCACTGCCTTGGGGTCTGGTGTCACGCACACTACCCTCCCCGCCATCCCTCGAGGCCTCAGGCTGGAGCTGCACTAGCTTCTTCCCGCCCCGGGACCTCCATCCCACTGTTCCCGCTGCCGGAGGCTCTCCCTCCACTGCCCTCCCTCATGGCTGCGCGGGAGATCCAGCTGCTCTGACCACCGTCTTCCCTTTTGGCTAGACCGCCCCATGCCCCGCCTGGGGTCACACTCTGGCTGCACAGAGCAAAGCCCAGTGAGCACCTGTCAGGAAACACCTGCCTTCAAACACCTGGACGCGCCCTTCCGTGCGCAGAGATCTAAGCATCTCTTGGGCTCCTATCCACACTCCCCACCCCTGCCTCCTCCCTCTGCGGACCCCGAACTTCCTCCCATCTGCAGGTTCGTCCAAGGTGCAGGCCTGGGTTTGAATCCCAGCACTATGCTTCCCGGCTGAGTAACTCGGCCAAGTTACCTGGGCAGTCAGTGGCTTAGTGTTCCCAACTGGACAATGGACTTCTCAGTACAGCACCTCCCTCCGGGGATGTTGTAACCTTAGGACGCCCCGCCCCGCCCCGTCTTGCCCCCCCTGCCCTGCACCTTCTCTGTGAAGCTCTAGGGAGGGGCTCAACTCTACACCTTGCCCACACCCGGCTGGGTCCACCTACTCTGTGGCTTCTCAGTGTCTAACCACCAGTCCCTAAGTTATAGGAGCAGACGCAGAGGTACATGTCCAGAGTCACACAGCGTGGTACCTGCAGAGGCCCCACCCCCACCCCCAGGCCGCTCAGGACCTCTGCTCCTCTCCATCCCCACCCAAACCCTCAGGAGAGGGTGGGGTAAGGGTGTTTGGTAAACAAGACTTGCTGCGGGCCACTCAGGGGGAGGAAGGGTGGCCAGGGTAGGAGGCCCTCAGGTGACCCAGCATCTCCCAAAACAGAAGCAAAACCCCAGCTGCCCCTCCTGTCCCAGCAAAGAGGCCCATTGGGGCACGTGTCACCGTCTCCTGGAAACCACAGGGGACTCTGCCATGGCTTCTGGATGCAGCCTCGAGTGGAAATGGCCCATGACCTCCCTTCTCCAGATGTGGACTGCCTCCTCTAGGAAGCCCTCCAGCCCTTGCAGGCAGAGCCCTCCCAGGGCAGGGCTTTCCATCTCAGGAGGGCCAGGCCAAGTCCCAGCAGGGGGGTCAGCACCTCCTGAGCGCTGGGCAGGTGCAGGGGAGGAGAAAAGGGCGGGACCCTTAGGGAGGCTCCAGGCCGGGGCTTGGGCTGAAGAGGAAGAGCTGAGGCCCTAGGGACTGATCTGGGGGCACTTGCCTGTGGTCACCCTGGCTAGGGCCACCGTAGGGCTGTGTGGGGGTATCTAGGCCCAAATGACAAAGCCAGGCTCTGCCCCATCTGCCCTGAACAGAACCTGGAGGGGGACAGTGGTGTGTCCTTGGCCTCCCCTCGCTGCCTGCCCACCCTCAGGTCCCTGTGACTCACATCCCACCTCCACCCTCCCCCTCCCCAGCATGAGGCAGGGTGCGGAGGGGCTGTGGATGGGGGGTCGGAGTGGCATGTCACCACACACACACACACACACACGCACACGCGCACACACACGCACGCGCACACACACACGCGCGCACACACACAAGCGCGCACACGCGCGCGCACACACGCGCGCACACACACACGCGCACACACACGCGCGCACACACACACGCGCACACACACGCGCGCGCGCACACACACACGCACACACATACACACACGCGCGCACACACACACACACACACGCGAGGAAAGGAGAATTGCTCAGGTGTAGGTTTCCGTGACCACCGAACGAATTACCCCAACTCAGTGGCTGACAGCAACTCAAATTCATTCCCTCACGGTTCTGAGGTGGAAGTTCTTTTTTCTGTTTGCTTTCTTGAGATGGCATCTCACTCTGTCACCCAGGCTGGAGTGGCACAATCTCGGCTCACTGAAACCTCCGCCTCCCAGGTTCAAGCGACTCTCTTGCCTCAGCCTCCCGGGTAGCTGGGATTACAGACGTGCACCACCACGTCTGGCTAATTTTTGTATTTTTAGTAGAGACGGAGTTTCACCACGTTGGCCAGGCTGGTCTTGAACTCCTGACCTCAGGTGATTTGCCTGCATCGGCCTCCCAAAGTACTGGCATTACAGGCATGAGCCACTGCTCCTGGCCTGGAAGTTCTAAATCAGTTTCCCTGGGCTAAAGTCAGGGTGTTGGTGGGGCTGTTCCTTCTGGAGGCTCAGGCAGGGGGAGAAATACCTGTCCTGCCTTTTCCAGCTCCCAGAGGTGCCCACATTCTTTAGCTTGGGGCCCCTTCCTCCATCTTCACCGCCAGCAGCGTGACACCTTCCAAACTCTCTGCCCTCGTCAGTGCCTCTCTGTCTCTTCATCCCCACCTCTCCCTCACGCAGCCCCTTGTGATTATGAAGTCCTTTTCAACACATAAAGCTTCACATTGACAGGTTCTGGTAGGGCAAGAGATAGGCCCATCACACCCAGGCTGCTTCTGAGGGTCAGGGAGCTCAGGACCCAGAGCAAGCAGGCAGGGGTGGTGGGCAGCCGAGCTCAGGCCCCTCACTGTCCCAGACCCCCATCCAGCCTGAGGCTTCAGCCGACATCCTCTGGCCTTCAGAGGCCCCGAGAGCAGGTGCTTCCAGCAAGACCTAGGTTGAGTCCCAGCTTCCGCCCCAGCTCACCTGGGCAGTCCCTGCACCGTTTTTTTTTTTTTTTTTTTGAGACAGAGTCTCACTCTGTCACCCAGGCTGGAGTGCAATGGCGAGATCTCTGCTTACTGCAACCTCTGCTTCCCCGGCTCAAGTGATTCTCCTGCCTCAGCCTCCCGACTAGCTGGGACTATAGGCGCGCGCCACCACGTCCGGCTAATTTTTGTAATTTTAGTAGAGATGGGTTTCACCATCTTGGCCAGGCTGGTCTTGAACTCCTGACCTCAGGAGATTTATGGCCTCGGCCTCCCAAAGTGCTGGGGTTACAGGTGTGAGCCACCGCGCCCAGCTGCCCTGTTCTGAGCCGCAGTTCTGAACCTTAGTTTGCTCATCTGAAAAATGGGAGTACTGCGCTCACCTTAAAGGTTGCTGTGGGGATGAAAGGTCATCCACAGGACCCAGCACAGACCGGGGTATAGGTGGTACCCTTGCTGTGAATGTGGAGCGGTGTTGCTGGGGGAGACACACGTGCAGGGTTGGGGCGGGTGCCTGGAGTGGTCATGGCCTCAGCTGGCTCCTGTCCAGGACCAGTGGGGTGCAGACAAGGGTCCTTTAGGGCCCCGCCCCATGCTCCGACCTCAGCTATGGAAGCCAGCTCTTGCCACCAACACCTACCTCACCCTGGCCCCAGTCAGGATGTGCACCCTCCTGTGTCCCTGTGTCTTGGCCCCATATCAGACCTGGGTTCAGACCCCAGACCCTGACATTAGCGGGGGATCCTTTCCTCCTCTGGCATTGGTTTCCCTATTTGTAAGCTGAAGACAGTCACCCTAGCCTGGAGGTGGATTCGTGTGGAGCGAGAAGTGAAACGTCGCCTGCCCTGTGTCAAGCTGGCATCTTGAGGCCAGGCACCGCTCCTGCCTGCCTGCGCCTATACTTCAAGGGGGAGGTGGACCCAGCTCTCTAAAGCCTCAAGCTTTTGGGAGACAGAGGCCTGGCATGAAGGAAGTGTCCCATCACGGTTGAGGCCTTCCAGCCCAAACACACAGAGGGGCTTGTGTTGGGATGGACTGTAGGGTTGGGGCTGGGGGAGCTTCTCCCACCCCCAGCGGGGGTGCCCAGCAGTGGTTGGCCCTGCTGGGGATCCCAGAGGTGAGGGCACCTGGTGGGGCACTGGCTCAGAGGGCTTGGGCACCCCCATGTGCCCTCATGGCATTTTGGGGCCCGCTCTGGATCTGGGGCATCTTTTGGGAGTTTCACTAGAGCCTCTGGGGCTGGGGGAGGCAGGAAGGAATGACAAGATGCATCCCCTGAACTCCTAAATTCGGGTGCCAGGAAACACAGGCTGGGGCCAGGCCTAGGGCACAAGCACAGAGCCCACGGAGGGTATGCTGACAGCTAGGGCCTGGGGGGTCACTGGGCCGCCTGTTCCCGCCGGAGCCTCCAAGCTGGGCACCCTCATGCCCTAGCTCCTGAGGCTGGCGCAGGCCCTCCTCCACACAGGCCCTCCCCCAGGGCTACTTCATCTCTGCCTGCAGGGCACGCCCCCGAGGCCACTCATGTCCAACCTCGTCCTCCAGCGGGAAGATGTGAAAGCACAGCCTGCTTGGCCCCACAGCCCAAGAGCACGGCCTTCATGGCTGGAGGCCCCACAGGGGCGCAGGGGCCAGACCCAGTGAGGAGCAACCTGGAGCTGGCAGGGAACAGGGACAAGGGGCCTTGAGGAGGGAGGAAGGAAGGGGATTAGGATGGGGGCCCAGGGAGTGGCAGATCAGCCTTTGCGTCTTCATCTGTCACCCCACCAGCCTGGGAGGGCCCAATGGGGACATGTCTCTGCAGCCTTGGCACTGGGTGGCAGACCTGTCACAGGCTGGGGGCAAAACCTCACCAAGAGATGAGGAGTGGGCACTCAGGAAACAAGCTCTGGGGTCCTAGTTTAGGTTCTGTTAGGGAAGCCTGCCTGGCATCCACACTTCCCTTACAAGCATTTCCTGGGCTGAGTGCAGTAGCTCATGCATGGAATCCCAGCACTTCGGGAGGCTGAGGTGGATGGATTGCTTGAGCTCAGGAGTTCGAGATCAGCCTGGGCAACATGGCAAAACCCTACCTCTACCAAAAAAAAGGAAAATTAGCCGGGAGTGGTGGCACACACCTGCAGCTACTTGGGAGGCTGAGGTAGGAGGATCGCTGGAGCCTGGGAAGTCGAGGCTGCTGTGAGGCATGATTGTGCCTCTGTACTCCAGCCCAGGTGTCAGAACCCTGTCTCAAAAGAAAAAAAAAAAAAAAAAAAAAAGCATTTCCTGCCTACAGAATCAACATCCGTGGAGGAAAGAGTGGAAGGTGGACCCCAGCAAAACTCTCAGCACTCCAGTGCCCCAGCTTGCCTTCTTCCCACACCTCCAGTTACTTGCCCCCTTGTGTATTTACCCAAGCCTCCCTCTGGGAACTCTAAGCTCCAGGAGGCCGTCCTCTGCTGAATCTATGCCCTGGGCAGCCAGTGCCAGCAGTCAATGAATGAATGAATGAATGAATGAATGAATTGATCAATGACTTAGATTGAATTCTCATGACAGAGCAAGCCTTACACCTGACCTGGAAATAGGGTCTTTGCAGGGGTAATTCTAATTAAGGATCTGGAGATGAACTCATCCTGGACTTAGGGTGGGCCCTAAATGCTATAACTAGTGTTTTTACAAGAGAAAGGAGAGGGAGCTGGGTGTGGGGGGTCTCACCTGTAATGCCAGCACTTCGGGAGGCCGAGGTGGGCAGATCGCCTGCGGTCAGGAGATAGAGACCAGCCTGACCAACAAGGTGAAACTAAACTAGTCTCTCTAAAAAATACAAAAATTAGCTGGGCATGGTGGTGGGCGCCTGTAATCCCAGCTACTCGGGAGGCTGAGGCAGGAGAATCGTTTGAACCTGTGGGGATGGAGGATACAGTGAGCCAAGATCATGCCACTGCACTCCAGCCTGGGTGACAAAGCAAGATTCTGTCTCAAACAAAAAAACAAAAACAGGTGCGATGGCTCACGCCTGTAATCCCAGCACTCTGGGAGGCCGAGGTAGGCAGATCGCAAGGTCAGGAGATCAAGACCATCCTGGCTAACATGGTGAAACCCCATCTCTACTAAAAATACAAAAAATTAGCCGGGTGTGGTGGCGGGTGCCTGTAATCCCAGCTACTCAGGAGGCTGAGGCAGGATAATCACTTGAACCTGGGAGGCAGACGTTGCAGTGAGCCAAGATCGTGTCACTGCACTCCAGCCTGGGTGACACAGTGGGACTCCATCTCAAAAAAAAAAAGAGAAAGGAGAGGCAGACTTGGATATGCAAATGAAGAGGAGGCACAGATTGGTGGCACGCAGCCACAAGCCAAGGAGCCACCAGAAGCTGCGAGAAGCAGGGAAGGCTCCTCCCCTAGAGCCTCTGATGGGACGCAGCCCTGTGACACCTGGACTTCAGAGTCTGGCTCCAGAACTGTGAGGGAACACATTTCTGCTGTTTTAGACCAAGTTTGTGATCCTTTGTTACAGCAGCTCTGGGAAGCTAATACAGTCACATAGATAGAATGGGGTGTCTCCTGGACTCACAATGAGCCCACAGCTTAGAAAGCTAGGCCCCACAGAAGGACAGCTGCCCCCAACCCAGCACAGACCTGTTGTCCTGGGGGGCCTTGCTAGGCAGGGAGCACTGCTAGGAGTGGAAGCAGGCAGACAGGTACCAGAAGGGGTGCCCTGGCCCCTACAGTTTCTACGCAGGGACTGAGCTGGGGAAGGCACTTTGTCTTCTTTTGTCTCCGTCTCCCACACCTGCTGGGGAGGACAACCAGGGCTCAAGGCTCTGCTGCTTCCTGTGCAGGTGATGGGTGAGCTGGGCAGGTCTCCTGGGTGCTCTCTGCCCTTCTGCACCTCTCAGTGGGGGGTGCTGGGAATACCTCCCCCACTGGGCTACAAGAGTGGCCAAGTCAGTTAAGGGCGGTGAACAGGGCTGGCCTAGGACCTAGCACGTAAGAGGAATGCGGGAGGCTGGGCGAGGTGGTGCACGCCTGTAATCCCAGCACTTTGGGAGGCCAAGGTGGGCAGACTGATTGAGGTCAGGAGTTCGAGACCAGCCTGCCCAACATGGCGAAATCCCATCTCTACTAAAAATACAAAAATTCGCGGGGGAAAAAAAAGATAAAGAAATAAAAGAAAAATAAAGAGAGAAAGAAATTTGCTGGGTGTGGTGGCAGGTACCTGTAATCCCAGCTACTCCAGACGCTGAGACAGGTGAATCGCTTGAACCCGGGAGACGGAGACTGTGGTGAGCTGAGATAGGGCCATTGCACTCCAGCCTGGGCAACAAGAGTGAAACTCCGTCTCACCCCCCCCCCACAGTACAATAAATGGCTGTGCTGGTGCGCCTGGAGGTGACACGGTCCTAAGGGCTGGGAGACCCAGAGAGACCCAGACCCAGAGCCCAGGAGGTACCGGGGGAGGGGCTGGCATTTCTCTGCACTCTGCCAGGCTGCTGAGTGAAATCTGATGGGGGGCCCCAGCAGACTCTCTCTGCAAGGCCTCCCTGAGCTGTGAGAAGACACTTGAGACTCAGAGCCCACTCCAGGGTCACAAAAGGTGGGGTGAGGGCAGTGTGTAAGCCCTCAGAGCCAGCACCCAGCCAGTGCCCCCACCTATCTGGGGACCCAAAGCAGGATGTGCCAGCTTGGGGGTGGGAGGGAGCTCACCAAGTGGCTGTGGGTGGGTGCTTAGGCACTGGCTGACTCCTGTAGAGCCCTCCAAATGCCATCCCTACAGGGACACCCTGACACGGGTCTCCTGCGTGAGTCTGGGCTTGAGCTGTGAGGTAGAGGACCTACTGTGTGCTAAGTACTGTGCTGAGGGCTTGACGTTGCGTGTCCAGATTTCATCCCTACAGCAGCTCTGTGAGGTGGGCACTGTTATCAACCCGTTTTATGGATAAGGAAATTGAGGAGCACAGAGGTGAAGTGACTTGTTAAGACCACGGAGTAGGGAAGAGGCAGAGTTGGGATTTGGAATAAGTCTGTTCAGCTCTTTCCTCTAAATCACAGCAGAGAATAGGGAGAGAGGTGACTTTTATGTCAATACTGGAGGACCAGAGCAGGACTCTTTTTTTTTTTTGAGATAGGGACTTGCTCTGTCTCCCAGGCTGGAGTGCAGTAGCACCACCAGGCTCATGGCAGCCTCGATCTACCCGGCTCAACTAATCCTCCCGCTTTGGCCTCCCAAAGTGCTAGGATTACAGGTGTGAGCCGCCGTGCCAGGCGGAGAACACAACTCTGTGCAGTCGCTGGCCCAACAGGAGTCCTTCCTTCACTGTTCCCACCCCAGCCCTCCCCATAGGGAGGAAGGCGAATATCCACTGATGGAGAGGGAAACAGGCGGGCACAGCCAGCCCTCGAGCAGTTTGTGACTCAGAGAGAAGAGACCATGTTTGCAGAGGGTCTCGCTGGCAGCCCTGCACCCACCATGACGCTCACAATGCATTCAATGAACTGAAAAAAACGTGTCTCCAAGTGACAGCCGGGTTCCTGGTGGCCAAGACCACAGCCGGGGGAGCATCTGGCAAGATTTCACTGCCAGGTGTGGGGCGAGGGGGCAGGGTCTGCAGCCTCCGGTAACAGCCTGCCTCACTTTCCCCCGGCCTCCATTTTCCTAGGGAGCAGAAACGCTGGGGAGTTCCACTAAATTAGCCTCCTCTTTTCCGGATCCCAGCCTCGCTCCTCAAACACAGCTGGGGGAGGGGGCTTCCCAGGTTCCTCCTTGTCTGGGAATCACCCCCAGAGGAGGGTCCTCCACGGACCGCCGCGCAGCGCCGCACCCCTGCTGACAGCTGGAGGACAGGAGGCCTATCCAGGGAAAGCGTAAGGAACCTTAAAGAGACACAGGAAGCCTGAGCGACCCACCCACTGCGCCCCGAGGCTCCCGTGCTCAACTGCAAAATGGGAAAAATACTTGCTGCTCCGTTAACCTCCCGGGTTGTCACGAGCACCGGAGTGGAGACGTGGAAAGACCCCAGGTGGGAGGAGGGCACGCGAGTTCCAGGCCCACCCCGCCGCCCACCGCGCCGGCGGGCCTCGCTCCGGTCCCCGTGTTCTGGAACCACGCGGCACTCAACTTTGCTCCAGGCCCGCACCACTCCAGAGGAGCAAGTTCTCTGCAAACTGTGAAGCGCCGCGCCGCCTTCGGCACGGTTCCCGGCTCGGCTCGGGGCGGCCCGTCGTCCGCGGACAGGCTCTGGGGGGTCCCCTCCCCCGGCTCCGGGACCCCGGGCGGGCCGGGAGGGCGCGGCCTTACCTGTTCCAGGTGGCGTTGGCGCAGGCCCGGCGCTGCTGCGTGCCCCGCTCGTCCGCCGCGGCGGCCGGCTCTCTCTTGCCCAGGTCACTGAGGCTGGGCGAACTCATGAACTTCAACCTGCGGAGAGTCCTCATGGTGACCCGGGCGCCTCGCGCCGCGCCCTGCGCCACGCCGCGCCGAGGGCCCCGGGCCGGCGCTGCGCCCTCTACGCGGAAACTCGGGCGAGAGCAGGAAGCCGAGCGGCCCCGCGGGGTCCCGCCGCGGCCCCGCGCCTCCGCCTCGGGTCCCGCGCCGGCCGCCCCGCCGGGTTAATCATTGCACGGAGCCGCTCAGCGTGGAGCGCCAGGCGCGCGGCCAGCACCGACCCGGAGCAAACGGAGACCGGGGGCGGGCCCGGGGGCGGGGGCGGGTCGCGGCGCCCCGGGTGGGCGGGGCATCGCGGGTGGGCGGGGCCTCTGGCGAGGGGGCGTGCACAAGAGGCGGGGCCGGCGTCTCCGCGGCCACAGCTGCCAAGACGCTGCGCTGGGTCTGCTCTCTGGGGTCGTGCTCACCCTCCTCCCCTCTTCCGAGGGCCCCACGTGCCCACAGGAAACCAACACGCAAGCCCAAGCGCCGCCCCCCGCCCAGCACTGCGGTCGCACCCCACGATGTCCAGCGACCCCGGTGGTCTCTCCCTCCACATCCCTCCCCGCAAAGGCTGTGCCACAGAGGTGCCTAGGTACCCCTCACCTGAACACAGGCTGCCCCCCACCCCCCAGTTCTCATGAGGACTTTGGGTAGAGGCCTTCAGTCCTCTCCCGGCACCTCGGCTCAAGAACCCACCCTACCCGGGCTCAGCCTAGACCCCCTCGGACAGGACTTCAGCATTGCCTGGCTGCCTGGAGGATTTGCTGGAGTGGCGGGTTGAAGAAGTAGAGGGTTTGCTACTTATCCCCCACCCCAGGTCTCTTGGATGGCAAAACCAAGCCGTCTCCCAAGTCCCTGTGGTGGGAGCAGAGTGCGCCCAGTGAAGGAGGGCACAGCTGGCACTTCCTGCCTGCTTTGCAGAGCACTTTTAGATGGTGGATCTCACATGAACTACTTCCGTCAGGCAGAGGTTCTTCTTCTCCCCATTTTCCAGCTGAGGACATTGAGGCTCACAGGGTGAAATACCTTGCCCAACATTGTGCCATCAACAAATGGCAAACTTGAGCCTCACCACACGGAGAGTCCAGCCCTTTGCACAGGGCCCTCCTCAGTCCCCAGCTTCTGAGATTCCCACAAGGCTTGCCAGACCCTTCCATCAGATAGGGGGCGACAGTGGTAGCTCCAGGAACTGGGAGAGCCCCATATAAAATGTAAGAGAGCCAGGCGAGTGGCTCACGCCTGTAATCCCAGCACTTTGAGAGGCCTAGGTGGGCAGATCACCTGAGGTCCGGAGTTCAGGCTGACCAATGTGGAGAAACCCCATCTCTACTAAAAATACAAAATTAGCCAGGCGTGGTGGGTGGCGGGTGCCTGTAATCCTAGCTACTCGGGAGGCTGAGGCAGGAGAATTGCTTGAATTTGGGAGGCGGAGGTTGTAGTGACAGGGATTGTGCCACTGCACTCCAGCCTGGGCAACAACAGGGAAACTCAGTCTCAAAAATAATAATAATGAAAATAAAATATAAATAAATAAATAAATACATACATAAAATAAGATGAGAGAGAGCCTTGTGAAGAGTCTTTGTCTAGTGCAATTCAACCAGTGTCTCCCGAGCACTTCCTGTGTTCCAGACACACATGCCATCATCTTCGGGAGACAGAGCCGTAAACAGACAAACTCGCTCATCGGTAAAGCAGATGGATGGGTCGGTCCATCCCACAGGCAGCAACAGCTGCTTTATACACTGTCAAGTGCTGGACACGTTTTCTTTTTCTTTTTGAGACAGAGTCTCACTCTGCAGTCCAGGTTGAATGCAGTGGCACCATCACAGTCTCTGCAGCCTCAACCTCCTGGGTTCAGGCAACACTCCCACCTTAGCCTCCTGAGCAGCTGGGACTACAAGGTGGGTGCCATTATGCCTGGCTAATTTTCTTTTTCTTTTATGATGAAGTTTTGCTCTTGTTGCCCAGGCTGGAGTGCAATGGCGCAATCTTGGCTCACTGCAAATTTCCACCTCCCGGGTTCAAGCGATTCTCCTGCCTCAACCTCCCGAGTAGCTGAGATTACAGGCACCCACCACCATGCCAGGCTATTTTTCTGTTTTTTTTGTATTTTTAGTAGAGACGGGGTTTCACCATGTTAGCCAAGCTGGTCTCGAACTCCTGACCTCAGGTGATCCTCCCACCTCGACCTCCCAAAGTGCTGGGATTACAGGCGTGAACCACTGCGCCCAGCCCCCTGGTTAATTTTTTAAATAGAGATAGGGTCTTGCTATGTTGCCCAGGCTGGTCTCGAACTACTGGACTCAAGCAGTCCTCCCGCTTAGGCCACTCATAGTGTTGGGATTACAGACATGAGCTACTGCACCCAGCCCATGCTCTCAAACTACAGGAACACGGTATCTTAGATCCCAAACCAAACTTCCTAGCCTAGACAAGGATTCCCTACCTTATCGGTATAAAATGAAACCTAAAAGATTACTAAAGCGTGTACTGCATTGTCTCTGAAAAGAATTAAATCGGAGGATAAGCCCAGATCTGTGACTCCTTGGAGGGGCCTTTGAGACCTGCTTGCTCTCTGGCTGCAGGTCCCTCCCCCGCCCCAGAAGGTCTTTCAGAGAACTTGGAGAAGTTAGAAGTCCCTGTCTCTGACCGCCTTCACTCTTGGTTAGGCTCAGGGGTTGTCCAGATGACTTTCTTTCCATCCCATGCCATAAACCAGGAGTGCAAGAACCATGACTTGTGCGCTGCTAGTCACTGTGCCTAGTACAGAATGGGTGCTTCACAGACACCTGATTTAATGGAAGGATGAACATTTATCTCATAAGACTGAAGGGATTAGGCCAAGCGCGGTGGCTCAAGCCTGTAATCCCAGCACTTTGGGAGGCCGAGGTGGGTGGATCACGAGGTCAAGAGATCGAGACCATCCTGGTCAACATGGTGAAACCCCGTCTCTACTAAAAATACAAAAACAATTAGCTGGGCATGGTGGCGCGTGCCTGTAATCCCAGCTACTCAGGAGGCTGAGGCAGGAGAATTGCCTGAACCCAGGAGGCGGAGGTTGCGGTGAGCCGAGATCGCGCCATTGCACTCCAGCCTGGGTAACAAGAGCGAAACTCCGTCTCTAAAAAAAAAAAAAAAAACAGTAAAGGGATTACACTGGACCACATTGGTGAAAATGCCTCACAAAAGTGCCTAGGCTAGGCTGGATGTGGTGGCTCACATCTGTAATCTCAGCACTTTGGGAGGCCGAGGCAGGCGGATCTCGAGGTCAGGAGATCAAGACCATCCTGGCTAACATTGTGAAACCCTGTCTCTACTAAAAATTCAAAAAATTAGCTGGGTGTGGTGGTGCGTGCCAGTAGCCCCAGCTACTCAGGAGGCTGAGGCAGTAGAATCGCTTGAACCTGGGAGGCAGAGGTTGCAGTGAGCTGAGATTGCACCACTGCACTCCTGCCTGGGCGCCTGGGCGACAGAGTGAGACTCTGTTTCGAAAAGAAAAAAAAAATGTCCAAAGCAGCAAAGCAGAGCCGCTGGGATCCGGAGGGGATGAAATGTTTCCCATGCTAGAGGCGGGCTCTCGGGAAGGGGCTGGCTTTGTGGGCTCAGCCAAGCCTTGTGGGAAGAACTTGCTGGCCAAGGGCAGGGCAGGGCTGGTGGGGGGGGGCGGCTCCAGAAGTGGGGGAGGCCTGACTGCCCGGGGTAAGAAATCAGAGAGAAATGGGCGGCTGGAGGTGGGAGGCCGGAGGAGGGAAGCGGATGGGCAGTTGGGGGGCTGGAATGCCGCAGGCATCTGGGAGAAGTGACCACCCAGAAATTCCAGAGGTGGGGATGGCTGAGGAATTTTAAAGATATCTTTCAAAAAAGGCACCTCTAGTCAGCGTTAAGGAATTAGCTGTAACCTCTCGCCGGCCCCAGCCACAGATGTGTAAAATCGTCTACGCCCAGGAGCCCAGCGCCAGGAGGGCAGTGGGGGCTCCCGCAGAGGTGCTGCCGCCCAGGGTTTGGGCTGTGACGGGCAGAGAGGGCACAGCTGTGGGGCTGTACAGCCCAGCTCCCCATGCCAGAAAGCCCAGGCAGAGGCCAGGAGGGGACATAGCTGTCATAAACCCTCAGAGCAGGGGACAATCAGGGGATGAAGGGCAGAGTCCAGCCCCTAAGTGTGTTCTGTGTGTTCTTCAGTGTTGGAGGGGAAAAGAATCCCAAAAAACCAAACTGCATGTGGCCAACATTTTACAGCAGAGATTGACACAAAAACCCGGATTCTGGCTGCCCTGGAAGCATCAGATGACAGGCCTGCGGGGCCTGGGTCCTACGTGACAGCAGGCCCCAGGGCTCCGGGTGCCCACACAGACCTCCTCTCACTTATGGGGCTTTCCGGGTCTAATGAGGGGTCTGGGGAACCCGGAAATTGTATTGCAGAGGGGTCCCCTGGGCAGGGCTCATTTGTGTCTGAGACACAGAGACAAATGGACACATTCATATGTCCCCAAAGCCACCAGAGTGACCCCCACTCCAGACTCATTCACATATCCCCAAAGCCACCAGAGTCTTCACAGACTTATTCACATACCCCCAAAGCCACCAGAGTAACCCCCACTCCGGACTCACTGACACACCCCCAAAGCCACCAGAGTGACCCCTGCTCCAAACTCATTCACACATCCCCAAAGCCACCAGAGTCTTCACAGACTTATTCACACACACCCCAAAGCCACCAGAGCAACCCCCACTCCAGACTCACACATCCCCAAAGCCACCAGAGCAACCCCCACTCCGGACTCACACACCCCCAAAGCCACCAGAGTGACCCCTGCTCCAAACTCATTCACACATCCCCAAAGCCACCAGAGCAACCCCCACTCCAGACTCACGCATCCCCAAAGCCACCAGAGCAACCCCCACTCCGGACTCACACACCCCCAAAGCCACCAGAGTGATCCCTGCCCCAGGAAGGTGCCAGGCCCGATGGCATCAACCATGTCCTCTCATCCCTGGTACCCAAACTCATTCCAAACTCCCCTGGCCAGTGGGGTATAGTGAGCCGGTAGAGGACCCTAGTCACCAAGGGGGACCCTGATGTCCTCAGAACTACCCTTCTGAAGGGCCGAAACCCCTAAGCCTGGCTCAGTCCCTCACTCACAGACTAACCACTGGACAGCCAGGGACCAGAACGGACTGGTAAGTCAGGACAGTTCATGACCCCAGAAGGCTGAGCTCTAGTGCACCAGCAATACAAGTGACATCGTGATCTCTGGGACACCAGCAATACAAGTGACATCGTGATCTCTGGGACACCAGCCAACCGAAGGGAGGAGACAGTGTACCCCTGAAGGGGCCAGTTCGGGGTCCAGGGAGGGACACTAGAGGCAGGGTACAGGCGGCCCCTAAACCTACTGCCCCGTGTTGTCCCCACAAGGCTGTCCAGTAGGAGACCAGTCCCATTTTACAGACAGAACCAGAGGCTCAGGGAAGCCAAGGCTCCTGTCCAAGGTCCGAGTCAGCAAGTGGCAGAGCTGAGGCTGGAGCCCAACCGGCCGAGCAGGAGAGAGAGACAGCCTCCAGCTCGCCCATTCTCCTGGGGGCGCTGCCATCCGTCGGGTGCTGATCTCAGCTGTCCGTGCCCTGCCCGCGTCCTGGGCACTGCCTGCTCTGGAGGGGCACTTCTGCCCCCTGGTGGCAAAGCCTGGTGTTCCCTCAAAGCCGACCCGAGAGAGTCCCTCTTGCACCGTTGAGGAGCAGCCTGGTCAGTCCTAGACAACTGGGGAGAGGCCTGGAGATTGCCTGGCGTTGTCCCCACAGTCTCTGCGATCCAGGCACATCCCATCCCTTCCCTGGGGTGGGCGAGGAGGGTGACACCACTGCCCTACGAGGGCACAGAAAACATTCATGCATAGTCACTGGGCACACCAAGGGCTTGGTGACCACTGCTGGGGTGGTGGCGTGGCAGGAGATTCCTGAGTCAGGGCTGCTATGCTCCGGGAGCCCCGGGTACCCGCGGTGACTGAAGTGCCAAATGGGCAAGGCTCCTCTCTGTGTACCGATTCTCAGTGACCATCCTGAGGCCTCATGGCCAGTCAGCGCCCACGGCAGGACGGGTGTGAGGCCTGTCAGAAGCAACACCTATTGTGTTTCACCAATGGGAGAATCCAGTAGAGACTCCCTTGTGCCAGGTTTGGGGTGGGTGGGCCGACAGTAAAGCTGGGTGGGCTCCTCCTCTCTCAAGATGGAGAACATTTCCTACAGAGGAAATGTTCCCCTCTGGTGGCCCTCCAGCCAGGATCAACTGTTACTATTTCCATTTCATGGATAGGGAAACTGAGGCTGTGTGGGGAATACAGCAAGGGACAAGAAAGACACAGTCCCTGCCACCATGAGGTGAGCCCACCATCCCATCCTGGCTCTGTCATCTAATCTGTTCATATCCTGGCCACGCGCAGTGGCTTATGCTTGTAATCCCAGCACTTTGTGAGCCGAAGACAGTGGATCACTTGAGGTCAGGAGTTCAAGACTACCCTAGCCAACACTGTGAAGCCCCGTCTCTACAAAAATACAAAAAATTAGCCAGGTGTGGTGACACCTGCCTGTGGTCCCAGCTACTTGAGAGGGTGAAGTAGGAGAATTGCTTGAGCCCCAGAGGTGGCAGTTACAGTGAGCCAAGATCTGGCCATTGTACTCCAGCCTGGGTGACAGGGCGGGACTCCATCTCAAAATCAATCAATCTGCTCATGTCCGCCGTGAGGTTTGAGGATGGACCATCTTCCCTTACGTCTTCTCTTGACCATCTGAGCTACCAGGACTCCATCTGGCCCCTTCTCCACCCTGGTGGTCTGGTCCTGTGTACTCGTGACACGTGCCCTCCTTTTGCTCTGGATCCCCGTTCTAGGGGCCAGTTCTAGGAGCGGGCTCTGGCCAGTAGGTCCCTAGTCTTAATACACCAGACGTCACACATGCACCTGCATGAGAATCTCTCTCCACGCCACCTTCCCACCTGTCAGCCAGGTCTTGAACGTCAATCCGTTTCCAAAGTCTCTTTCGGGGCAGGTGTTTTGTAACCAGATCCTGGTCTCTCAATACGTGCCTCTGTGGTACAAGGACGTGGCTGTCCAAGCTCGAGCACGGCACTGCAGAGAGAGCCAGGTTTCAGAATCTCCCAAACCGGGTCTGCCCCCAGCTCCGCCACCTCCTTTGTGTCCAAGTTGTCAGAATCAGCCTGATGCAGTGGCTCATGCCTGTAATCCCAGCACTTTGGGAGGCCGAGTTGGACAGATCACCTGAGGTCAGGAGTTCAGAACCAGCCTGGCCAACATGGTGAAACCCTGTCTCTACTAAAAATACAAAAAATAGCCAGGCGGGGTGGTGTGTGCCTGTAATCCCAGCAACTAGGGAGGCTGAGGCAGGAAAATCGCTTAAACCCGGGAGGCGGAGGCTGCAGTGAGCTGAGATCATGCTGCCGCACTCCAGCTTGGGTGAGAGAGCTGGACACCATTTAAAAAAAAAAAAAAAGTTGTCAGAATCAAAATGGAGTCACTTGTGTTTTAAAAACCCTGACAGGCTGGGCACACTTTGGGAAGCCAGGGCAGGTGGATCACCTGAGGTGGGGAGTTTGAGACCAACCTGACCAACACGGAGAAACCCTGTACAGAAACCACAGCCTTGCACGAAGGCCACGGCAAGCATAACCACAACACCCCTGCAAGGACGTCTGCTCAGCAACCGTCTGTCCGACGTCGGGCCGGGGCCACCCTCGTGACTGATCTTCACGGCAGGGATAGTAATCTCAACACAATTGTGTCATCCTCCTCTTCTTTCCCTTAACAACCTCTGTCTTCCTCAGATCCCTGAACACACACAGGGTCCACTGTGCACGTGTTCCCATCGCAATGCCCGATTCCTGAAGAAAGGCCGTCTTCTTGCAGGCAGCTCTTCTCTGCTTGTTATTTTATTGTTATTTTTTGAGACAGTCTCACTCTGTCGCCCAGGCTGGAGTGCAGTGGCAAGATCTTGGCTCACCGCAACCTCCACCTCCTGGGTTCAAGCAATTCTCCTGCCTCAGCCTCCCAAGTAGCTGGGATTACAGGCACGCACCACTGCACCCAGCTAATATGTGTATTTTTAGTAAAGGCAGGTTTCACCATGTTGTCCAGGCTGGTTCTGAACTCCTGACCTCAGGTGATCCACCCGCCTCAGTCTCCTAAAGTGCTGGGATTATAGGCGTGAGCCATAGCGCCTGGCCTCTGCTTGTTATTTAGGTTGATATCTGCAATTCCTTCTCTGTCAAGCTTCGGTCTTTGTCCTTGGAGTGGGGAGATAAGACCACATACCTCCTGGTGTTAGTGAGCACTTCTTATGGGCCAGTGAGGGGCATCCACCCTTGCATTCCAGAGCGCTCCAAGGCAGGCAGCTACTCCTATCATCCCACTTTACAGGTGGGTAGTTGGGGCTCTGAACGGTTAGGTGATTTATTCTAGCTCTCACAGCTGGGCCAGGATTCAAACTCAGGTGCGTAGGCGGGCGTCAGTGTCCTCCCTACACTAACGAGGACCATGGGTGTCTGGCAGTGACCCAGCACAGAGCATTTGTGCAGGCATAGCAGTTGCCTTTCCCTTTTTTTGGGGGATGAAGTCTTGCTCTGTCACCCAGGCTACAGGGCAGTGGTGCAATCTCAGCTCACTGCAAACTCCAGCTCCCAGGATCAAGCGATTCTCCTGTCTCAGCCTCCTGAGTAGCTGGGATTACAGGTGCCTGCCACCACACCTGGCTAATTTTTGTATTTTTAGTAGAGGCGGGGTTTCACCATGTTGGCCAGGCTGGTCTCGAACTCCTGACCTCAAGTGATCCACTTGCCTCAGCCTCTCAAAGTGCTGGGATTACAAACATAAGCCACCATGCCAGGCCAGCAGCCACCTTTTCTCTTTTTTTTTTGAGACGGAGTCTCACCTTGTCACCAGGCTGGAGTGCAGTGGCGTGATCTCGGCTCACTGCAACCTCTGCCTCCTGGGTTCAAGCGATTCTCCTGCCTCAGCCTCCCCAAGTAGCTGGGATGACAGACACCTGCCGCCATGCCTGGCTAATTTTTGTATTTTTAGTAGAGATAGGGTTTCACCATGTTGGCCAGGCTGGTCTCGAACTCCCGACCTCAGGTGGCCTGCCTGCCTCAGCCTCCCAAAGTGCTGGGATGACAGATGTGAGCCACCACGCCTGGCCTTTTTTTGAGACAGGGTCTTACTCTGTCACCCAGGCTGAAGTGCAATGGTGTGATCATGGCTCACTGCAGCCTTGACCTCCTGGGCTCAGGTGATCCTCCCACCTCAGCCTCCCTGGTAGCTGGGACTACAGGCACACGCCACCACACGTGACTAGTTTATATTTTTGGTAGAGACAGGGTCTTGCTATGTTGCCAAGGCTGGTCTTGAACTCCTGGGATCAAGCAACCCAACCAACTCGGTCTTGGGCTCCCAACACACCCCGATTTCAGACTTTCAGCCTCCAGAACTGTGAGCGGATGAAATTCTGTTTTAAGCCACCTGGCCTATGGTCACTGGTTATGGCAGTCCCAGGACACAAACATGTTGCCTTTCCCCAAACAGAGCCTGTGTGTGCCCTGTCAGGTTCTGGCTTTGACCTCCAGGAAACCCCATGTCCAGACAGGGAGAGGTCCTACCTCAACACTGCAACTTCCGCCTCCTGGGTTCAAGCGATTCTCCTGCCTCAGCCTCCCGAGTAGCTGGGACGACAGGCGCCCGCTGCCACACCTGGGTAATTTTTATATTTTTAGTAGAGACGGGGTTTCACCATATTAGCCAGGCTGGTCTGGAACTCCTGATCTCAAGTGATCTGCCACCTCAGCGGAGTGGAGACAACTTTGTTCCCTCTACCCCTGGTTTCTCCGGGCAAAAAACATAAACTCCAGGACACAGGAGGGGTTATTAAACCATGACAGCAGCCAGGCGATCAGGCACAGAGCAAGCAGGATGCTGAGAGGCGAAACCGAATTCTCCATAGGACGCCAGAGGGCTTGAGGGGTGGCAACCTTTTTTTTTTTGAGACAGAGTTTTGCTCTGTAGCTGAGGCTGGAGTGCGATCATGTGCTCTTGGCTCACCGCAACCTCCGCCTCTGGGGTTCAAGCAATTCTCCTGCTTCAGCCTCCCAAGTAGCTGGGATTACAGGTGCGCACCACCACGCCTGGCTAAAGGGGTTGCAACCTTAATAAAATGCAGCCTAGAAAAAAATCTACCCACTGACAATAAGAGATGACAAGAAAACTTGTCTGAGTCCTGAGTTTGAGGTAGGAAAAAGTGTGCCATTCTCCCGAGAACCTCTAGCCATGCGTCAGCCCTCGCCTAGGATTAGGTTTGAAATTTATAAAGCTTAAACCGAAGAATGCGAAAGTGGCGCCAGGCCCGTGACAGCCCTAGGCTGCTGGGAGAGCAATTATAAGAATGCTCTGGATTGTTAATTGTCATCAACAATAATTTATTGTATATTTCAAAGTCGCTAGAAGAATTGTAAGGTTCCAAACGCAAAGAGGGGTCGGGTGCAGTGGCTCACGCCTGTCATCCCAGCACGTTGGGAAGCTGAGGCGGGTGGATCATCTGAGGCTGGGAGTTTGAGACCAGCCTGGCCAACATGGCGAAACCCCGTCTCTACTAAAATACAAAATTAGTGTCACATGCCTGTAATCCCAGCTGCTTGGGAGGCTGAGGCAGGAGAATGGCTTGAACCTGGGAGGCGGAGGTTGTAGTGAGTCCAGACCCTGCCATTGTACTCCAGCCTGGGCTACGAGATCAAAACTCTGTCAAAAAAAAAAAAAAAAAAAAAATAGCAAAGAAAAGATAAATGTTTGAAGTGATGGCTTTCCCAGTTACCTGGATTGAATCAATAAACATTATGTGCAGAGGTCGAAATATCACACATGCCCCAAAAGCATGTACGAGTGTTCTACATCAGCATCAATCAACATGCTCCGGGGGGCGTGGCTGCGAGCTGCGATTCCCACAGATGAAGTCTTGCTGGAGATAACCTGATGATCCCAAATTACACAACACACAGAAACAGAGGGACAGAGCAAACGCCACACGCACCAGGAGGAAATTCCCGAGACGTGATTGGAAAGAGGGTTAAATTGGCCTCACATAATTAAAGACGTAAAAGAAGGAATCAAAAATACAGCACTTTGGGAGGCCGAGGCGGGTGGATCACCTGAGGTCAGGAGTTCAAAACCAGCCTGGCCAACGTGGCAAAACACCGTCTCTACTGAAAGTACAAAATTCAGCAGGGCGTGGTGGCGTGCGTCTCTAATTCAGCTACCCGGGAGGCTGAGGCAGGAGAATCTCCTGAACCTGGGAGTTCACGCCACTGCACCCCAGCCTGGGCGACAGAGCGAGACCCTGTCTCAAAACAAACAAAAAACCAAAAAAACACAAGAATAGAACAAGATGTTGTAAAAGCCGGGTGCACAATAGGAGAAATTTTCTTCCTTTTTTTTTTGAAACGGTCTCACACTCAGGCTGGAGTGCAGTGCCCTCCAGTGAGATCTCGGCTCACTGCAACCTCTGTCTCCAGGGTTCAAGGATTCTTGTGCCTCAGCCTCCAAGTAGCTGGGATTACAGGTGTGTATCAGCACACCCGGCTAATTTTTGTATTTTTAATAGAGACGGAGTTTCACCATGTTGGCCAGCCTACTCTCGAACTCCTGACCTCAAGTGATCTGCCTGCCTTGGCCTCCCAGAGTGAGGGGATTACAGGCATGAGTCACCACACCTGGCCCTAATAGGGGAACTTCTGATGTGTGGCATCATTACGGTGCTCCCCCAGGGAGAAAGGATGGTACCAGGGAAGCCAGGGCCCTGGGCACAGGGTCTGCAAGCGGAACCGTCTTTCCGGGCACTATCTGGGTTAGAAGGGGACAAAGCTAGGCAGAAGGAGCATCCTGTAGTCTCAGCTTTGATTCCTGGTCCCTCCCTTGGTGCTCGGTATTCTTTGTAGAAGTTCTGGGTCCAGGCGAGGTGCCCCATGCCTGTTATCCCAGCATTTGGAAGGCTGAGGCTGGCGGATCACTTGAGATCAGGAGTTCGAGACCAGCCTGACCAACATGGGGAAATCCTGTCTCTACTAAAAAAAAAAAAAAAAATAGAAAATTAGCCTGGTGAGGTGGTGCACACCTGTAATCTCAGCTACTGGGGAGGCCTGAGGCAGGAGAATTGCTTGAACCCAGGAGGCAGAGGTCACGGTGAGCCAAGATCATACCATTGCACTCCAGCCTGGGCAACAAGAGTGAAACTCTGTCTCAAAAAAAAAAAAAAAAAAAAAAGCTCTGAGCAACTCCAGCTTGTGGTGCCTGGGCATGTCTGAGAGGGTGTCAGGCACCGCAGGCCACGCCTGGCAGAGTCGCAGTGGCTGTGAGTGTGCCTTTCACTGGGGAGAGGGGTGTGGCTTTCACTGCCTTCCCTGAAAGGGCAGGGATCCCACCTTAAGGAAAAGATGAGGGAGAAGCTGTGGAACATCCACAGACTTTGGGTGGGGAGGAAAACATTATTTTTGTGGTTAAATACACATAGTTCTATTCCAGACAGAGGAGAAATCCTTTTTTTTTTTTTTTTTTTAAAGACGGGGTTTCACCACGTTGGTCAGGCTGGTCTTGAACTCCCGACCTCAAGTGATCCGCCCGCCTTGGCCTCCAAAGTGGTTGGATTACAGGTGTGAGCCACCATGCCCAGCCTGAGAAATCCTCTTGTTTGTTTTATGATAGGGTCTGGCTCTGTACATTCGGTCTCTGCTGCCCATTTTACAGATGGCGAGACTGAGGTATTGCACAGAGGTGGGACGTGTAAGGTTCAGAGAGGAGAACATCTCAAAAGAGGGGAGGAGAGAGAAAACAGCACAGATTTAAGTCAGTAGTCAGCCCAGACGCTGACCCACCAGCCTGCCGGCAGCAGGGCCAGGGACTAAGAACGAATCCCCTCTCTGTAACTGGTATCAATGTTATCTTCCAGCCCTGAAAACATTGCAAATGTTTTCCTTACTGCCCTAGGACCTTCCCTGAGTCCGAACGCCCCGCCAGACCTCCCCCAGACCTCCCCGGCTTTGGGTGCCTGTGTCACTAAGTGATTTACTGCCTTTGTTCAACTTCTGTTACTCTTCCCCTCCCATGTAAATCGGCAAATCAACGAAAGCCAAAGACTGTAGGGTCAGACGTCCAGCCAATGGGCCATGACACGGTTTTTCCTCTGCTCCCCCTTGGGTTGTGTGTCTTTAAAAAGAAAAACAGGCTGGGCAAGGTGGCTCACGCCTGTAATCCCAGCACTTTGGGAGGCCAAGCCAGCTGGATCACCTGAGGTCAGGAGTTCAGGACCAGCCTGACCAATATGATGAAACCCTGTCTCTACTACAATACAAAAACTAGCTGAGAATTGCTTGAACCTGTGAGGCAGAGGCTGCGGTGAGCTGAGATCATGCCACTGCACTCCAGCCTGGGTGACAGAGAGACTCTGTCTTAAAAATAAAGAAAGCCAGTTGAATAAAGTCTCCTCCTTCCTCACTCCAGCGTCTGAGGGGTTCTGCCAGCTGCTTATCCTGCAACAAGGTCACCGGCAGAGCAGGACGGTCCCAGAGCACGGGGTAAAAGACACACGTGCAGGGTGGCCCTACTGGGTGCTGGCACTGCAAACCCCTCTACCCTCTGCCCCGGGGCAGATCTCCAGGCCAGAATTTCCACCCACATTTTTCCGAAGAGGAACCGGAGGCTCTGAGGGCAAGCTGACCTGCCGGGTTGCAGGGAGCATGGAAGGGCTGAGACTGGAGCCCAGCTGGGACTGCAGAGCCACAGGCTTCCCACAGTGACCCTGCCCTGCACCGCACAAGTCCTTAGTAACCCCGGCAGCCTCCACTCCAGGAGCACCTGCTTCGTGCTAGGGCCTGAGTCCCACAGCTACCACTTCCTTTCCCCAGAGAGCCACAGGAGGGCAGGTAAGGGAGGCCTTGAGAGGGAGGAGGCCTGAGCCTCCAGAGGTGACATTTTACCCGGGCCTGCAAGGAGGACTTCACCCAGCAAGGCCAAGTGGAGCCAGAGCAGAGCGACAGGAAGGGGCTGCCCCTCTTGCTGTGGATGATGACAGCAGCCGGCCCTGTGCTCTGCACCCACACCCACTGTCTGCCCCTCACCTCACAACGGTGCCCTGGGCAGAGGGCTGGGGGCGGGTGCACACTGGGTGACGCCAGGTGGCACAAGCAGTTGGAGTACAGGCGGGAGGTGACCTCGGGCCTCCTGACTGCACCCCCGCAGTGCTCTTTGCCCTTCCCCATCATCACCAGCACATTTTCTGTCTCTAGTTTTCTTTCTTTCTTTCTTTCTTTTTTTTTTTTTTTTGAGACTGAGTCTTGCTCTGTAGCCCAGGATGGAGTGGCAAGATCTCGGCTCACTGCAACCTCTGCCTCCGGGGTTCAAGTGATTCTCCTGCCTCGGCCTCCCGATTAGCTGGGACTACAGGCACCCACCACCACGCCTGGCTAATTTTTGTATTTTTTTGGTAGAGACAGGGTTTCACCATGTTGGCCAGGCTGGTCTTGAACTCCTGACTTCAGGTGATTCACCCCCCACTCGGCCTCCCAAAGTGCTAGGATTATAGGCATGAGCCACTGTGCCTGGCCATAACCAGCACATTTTCTGCCTCTCTTGAAGCTCAGTCAGCCTGGCTTCAGTTCCTGGCCCCACTGGGCTCACAGCTCGGGCTCTGTGGTTGGGGTGGTCATGGCGGCTTTTTTTTCTTTTTTTTTGAGATGGAGTTTTGCTCATTGCCCAGGCTGGAGTGCAGTGACACGATTTCCGCTCACTGCAACCTCCACCTCCCAGGTTCAAGCAATTCTCCTGCCTCAGCCTCCTGAGTAGCTTGGATTACAGGTGTGTACCACCACACCCAGCTAATTTTTTGTATTTTTAGTAGAGATGGGGTTTCATCATGTTGGCCAGGCTGGTCTTGAACTCCTCACCTCAGGTGACCCACCCACCTCAGCCTCACAAAGCACAGGGATTACAGGCGTGAGCCACCATGCCCAGCCCAGGTGGCTTGTTTAACTGAAAAGCCCCAGGCCCCTCCTCAGCCTGCCCCTCTGGCCTGGGCCCTCCTGGACCCTCAATCGATTCAGGAGGCCCTGGTTTTGCCGACCCAACCCAGTCCAGGGGACACACCCCACCTGTCACTGCAGTCAGAGCCAATGAAACCAAGCCCCGTGAGGGGCCCAGCGGCTGTCCTTGAGCTAGGGCTTCTGACAAAGGATGGGGATGGCCCTCTTCAGCGATCCATGAAGCCTATCAAGGTCGGGGTAGACACAGTTGCTCATCTGTAGAAGCTGCTTCCATCCCCTGGTTGGCTCAGGAATAGGTTTCCCATCTTACTGATGGGGAAACTGAGGCTCAGGATGCAGCTAAAGAGCCACGGGGAGGGGAGAGGGGTGACTCTGCAGCCAGGGGGCTTGGGACCCCAGAGGGACTGCATCTGAGGCCGGCTAGGGGACCTGCCTTCAGGGCTCCCCAAGGGTCCATGAGGTGCCCTTTGTGGGACATGAGGCAGGGTGGGCTGGGAGGGTGAACACGGCCTCTTGGCTCCCCCCCTGCCCTCCTCTGGGGCGCTGGGCGTGGGAGGACGGCTTTGCCCAGCCACATGGCCCTGTTCCCCAAGGGGGTTCTTCATTCAGACCTTCTCGGCAGTTTCTGGTTCTCAGTAACCGAGGTCTGGGCCCTCTGTCTTGTGGTTCTGGGCGTGGGTGGCAGATGAGGTGGGGGCCAAGGCAAGAGGCCTCTTCCTCAGGAGCAGGGGCTGCCAGGTGGCCCTCCAGGGGGGTGACTATCTCCATTACAAACTCTGTCGCTCCCCAAGCACTGGCTTGGCCCGTGGGGATTTCCCCAGACTCAAGAGGCAGATGACTGGAAGGGACTCTCCAGCGCTTCATGCAGGGATAAGGCAAGAGGGTGGCCATGTGGTTAGAAGCTCCCAGCTTCTTGTAGGGAGCCTGAGAATCAGCTGCCACCGTGTCTGAGAGGAGAGGCAGGGGACCCAGGGGCCTCCTGAAGCCTCTTGAGTGAATGAAGGCAGAGGCCGGCTTCCATGTGGAAGCCTCTGTCCTTAGAGGGCAGGCTCAGGTCACGCCCACATGCTCACCCTTCACTTAGTCTGGGATGATCTTCCCTTAAGCCTGGTCTGGTTGGCCAACTTCTATTCATCCTGCAAAACCCTTCCTGGGGTGACCTAATCCACCAAAGTCTTCTCCATAGCCCTGCCCCCCGACATCTGTGTTTGGAGGACAGTACTGTCCAGGCCACCCGCTACAGTGGGCACATTCCCTAGGGGGCTCTGAGAGTCCTCAGGAGGCCCTGCAGAAAGAGCCGACAAGTTCCTTAGGTGGCTCCTGTAATCATAACGTAGCAGCTACTTAGCTCCCAACACATACCAGGTACCGTGCTTGTCTCTGCGACATTCCCGGGTCAGGAGAGCCACCTGCAGCCTTCTTTGAACTCAAGTATTTCTTCAGAACCTCATATGCGCCAGCCCTGAACTAAGTGCTGTATTCAAATCTAACCTTGGCCAAATCAGTCACCCTGTGCCAGCCTCCGTGTCTTTACTGGGCCTTCATAATCGCTCTGTGAGAAGGCAGAGTGTGTGTGGGGGGTTGGGGGGTCTTCATTTCACCTGTGGGCACAGAGAGACCACGGGGCGGGGGGCACATGGTGGAATCCAGGGCCCAGAGCCGGAGGCTATGTCCAGGCACCTTAGCTGAAAGCCCATGGGGCATGGGGTCCTCGACAAGGAAGGAGGCTGAAGAGCTCGCTCTGGCTGGGGCCTGGGTGGGCCTCCTCCCTGTCCTCCTCTTCCTCCCCTCATTCCCTCCACCCTCTGCCTGTGGCGTCCCTGTATTAGCATATACATAAGGAGGAAATTCACCTGAGCTCAGTGACTGAGACTGCCCTCCCATCATCTGCCTGGCCCTGTGGCCAGAGGCCTCCCTGGAGGGTCCTCTCAGCTTTGGGACCGGCAGAGCAAAGCAGTGTGGCTAACCTTGACCCATAACCTGCAGGTCTCTCTGCCTCGCTGGACTGCCTCCTCCCCTGAGCACATCTCAGCTCCATGGCCACACTCAATGTGATTCAGTGGGTTAGTGGTGAGGCAGGTCCTCCATGGCCACATGGTGTAGGTCCCCTCTGTGCTGTCTCTCGGGGCCCCATCCTCTGCCAGCCCCTCCCTCCAGCCACTGCTGTCTCAGGCCATGGCTCTGGCCACAGCATCCCCTCCACACTGGCCTCCCTATGGCTGGGCTTCCTCCTCCTGGCTGCCTTCCAGGCTGTGGCCATGGGACCTCTGAACAGCGCCCTGCTCCCTCTCACCACTGCACGCGAGGCTCTGGGGACCAGCACTTCCCTTCAGAACACTGAGCATTTTAGGTAAAACTTCCACCTTAAAACCAGCTGGTCCACGGTCAGGCGCAGTGGCTCACATCTGTAATCCCAGCACTTTGGGAGGCAGAGGTGGGCAGGAGATCGAGACCATTCTGACCAACATGGTGTAACCCCGTCTCTACTAAAAATACAAAAATTAGCTGGACGTGGTGGCACATGCCTGTAATCCCAGCTACTCGGGAGGCTGAGACAGAAGAATTGCTTGAACCTGGGAACCAGAGGTTGCGGTGAGCCGAGCTTGCGCCACTGCACTCCAGCCTGGTGATGGAGCGAGACTCCATTTCAAAAACAAACAAACAAAAAACCCAGCCGGTACACAAGGCCCCCAGCGCCAGCTCCCAGTTATCTCCTGGATGAGCCCATGTGAAGCCTGCCAGGGCCTCTTTGGAAACTGAAGCCGGTGCACAGTCTGATCCATGCCCGGCAGGCTCTGGTGGATGTGAGGCCGTGATAAAGAATAAGGACACAGGTGTGACCCTCGCTTGCTCACAGAGAGAAAGCCACGTTTATCCTGAATTCACAAATCAGAGACTGAGGCTCAGAGAGGTGAAGCAACCTATCCGAGGTCACACAGCATGTGGGCAGGCCCGGGCTCTGAGCCCAGCCCTCTGACTCCCCTCACCGAGGCACAAGCTCCCCTCACCGTGCCCCTGTGTGACTCAGTGGGCTGGTGATGAGGCAGGTCCATGGACCAGGGCAAGTCCATCTGACACATCCCCCACTGGTCCCTGGAGCCCCGAGCGCTGGCCTGTGGCCAGTGCACCCAGAATACTTTTTATGAATGAGTGAACAAAAGGACCTGGAGCCCTGCTCCTCCTCCCTCCCCACGCGGCAGAAGGAAGAGGCCATCTGCTGCTGCTGTTTGTTTTAGCTGCTACTCTGAAAATCAAAAGCACGAACCCAAAGTCACAGCCCGGTGTCACGTCAGGGCGGACAGACACGCGGTCCAGGGCTGACACGGAGTGGGGTTCCTCCAGGGCAGGGCCTTGGCGTGGGTCAGACCAGAGCCAAGTCTCCACTCAGCCGCTAAGGGCTGTGAGACCCGACACACGGTGCCCCCCTCCGCACCTAGGCGTCCCCACCGCTAAGCCCAGACAAAAAGAGGACCTACCTTGCTGGGCGCTGAGAGGACTCAGGAGGAGGGACGCTGCCAGGGTGGGCACAGGTGGAATCCCGGCCCACCGTCCCCCTCCGCCCTTCGACCCTGGCTGAGGTCCACACCCTCCTGGGGATGAGCTCTGAAGCCCTTCTCAGCACTACGCTCAATGGACTCCCGAATGCCTTACACATTAGGAGGCGTTCACATGGCCAAAGGGCAGAGAGGGCCCAGGAGCTACAGGGCAGGTGGCTTGCTGGGCTCCCCCGTGACTCAGCAGAACTCAGGCTGCAGGCTCGGTGGGAGCTGCCCCTGTCTGCATCCCGTGCGGGGAAGTCCAGCTGCTGGCTGATGAATATTTTATCAGGGCTCACAGACAGTCCCCTGGAAGGTGCCTGCAGCCTCCAAGCCCACAGAGCACCCCTTCCTACCCAGACAGATGGAAATGGCCGGGGCCTAGGTGCAGGGTGAGGTCAGAGCCCACACAGCTCATTCCAGCCCTGATGACTTCAGGTCAGCTCAGCACACGCCCCTGAGCCCCACCCACACTCTGCTCCGCCCTGTGCTGGGTGCTGGGCTCAGACTGCTAGGCCCTTTGGACAGCTCCCCTCCTCCTCTGCACCCCCATAGAACACCAGTCTTCTGCCCATTGGCCTAGTCAACACGCCCCCCACCCGACCATCCTGCTGGCCCAGGGCCATTGCCACCTCCTTTAGGAAGCATTCCTCATCCCCCCTTTCTGCTGTGTGACTGTCTGTTCTCTCTCTCTCACTTTCTTTCTTTCCTTCTTTCTCTTTCTTTCCCCTTCCCCTCCCCTCTCCTCTCCTTCACACCTCTTTCAGGAAGCTTTCCTGGATCCCCCTTTCTGCTTTATGACTGTCTGTCCTTCCTTCCTTCCTTCCTCTTACTTCCCTCTTTCTTTCTGTTTATTTCTCTCTTTCTTTTTCTCTGTCTCTCTTTCTCTTTCTTTCTCTCCCTCCCTCCCTCCTTCCTTTCTTCTTCTTTTTGTTTCTGAGACAGGGTCTCACTCAGTTGTCTAGGCTGCAAAGCAGTGGCGCAATCACAGCTCACTGCAGCCTTGACCTCCCGGGCTCAGGTGATCCTCCCACCTCATCCTCCCGAGTAGCTAAGACCACAAGTGCGTGCCACCATGCCCGGCTAATTTTTTGTACTTTTAGCAGAGACTGGGTCTCACTATGTTGCCCAGGCTGGGCTTAAACTCCTGGGCTCAAGTGATCTGCCCGCCTTAGCCTCCCAAAGTACTGGGATGACAGGCGTGAGCCCCGCACCCGGCCGCCACCACACTTTAAGCCCCGCCACGTGCTGGACGCTTCACATCCCATCTCCTTGCTTACTCCTCCCAGAACCCCTGGGATGTGGGTTGCTTCTTGCTCCTCTCATTTGATAGTGGAGCAGGAAACTGAGATGCACAGAGGGTGAGAGCCCTGCCTGGGGACACACAGCTTTTCACATCATCGTGCACATCCACTGAAAGCTGGCTCCCCCCTGAAAGAGGCCCCACTGAAAATCCATGTGAGAGACACTGAGCAGCCACTAAAAACTCATTGTGACGGCTCACAAGCTCCTGGGCTGCTTACGGACAAGGGAGACGCTCACAATACTACATTACACGAAAAAGCAGGATAGGCTGAACGTGGTGGGTCACGCCTGTAATTCCAGCATGTTGGGAGGCCAAGGCAGGAGGATAGTTTGAGCCTAGGAGTTCAAAACCAGCCTGGTCAACAAGGCAAAACCCCATTTTTTTTTTTTATTTGAGATGGAGTCTTGCTCTGTCGCCCAGGCTGGAGCGCAGTGGTGCGATCTAGGCTCACTGCAAAATCTGCCTCCAAGATTCAAGTGATTCTCCTGACTCAGCCTCCCAAGTAGCTGGGATTATAGGCACACACCACCATGTCTCGCTAATTTTTGCTTTTTTTTTTGAGACGGAGTTTCGCTCTTGTTACCCAGGCTGGAGTGCAATGGCGCGATCTCGGCTCACCGCAACCTCCGCCTCCTGGGTTCAGGCAATTCTCCTGCCTCAGCATCCCGAGTAGCTGGGATTACAGACGCATGCCACCATGCCCAGCTAATTTTTTTGTATTTTTAGTAGAGAAGGGGTTTCACTATATTGACCGGGATGGTGTCCATCTCTTGTGATCCACCCGCCTCGGCCTCCAACAGTGCTGGGATTAAAGGTGTGAGCCACCGCGCCAGGCCCAATTTTTGCATTTTTTAATAGAGACGGGGTTTCACCAAGTTGTCCAGGCTGGTCTCAAACTCCTGACCTCAGGCGATCTGCCCCCCTCGGCCCCCCAAAATGCTGGGATTACAGGGGTGAGCCACCGCGCCCGGCCCAATTTTTGCATTTTTTAATAGAGACGGGGTTTCACCAAGTTGTCCAGGCTGGTCTCAAACTCCTGACCTCAGGCGATCTGCCCCCCTCGGCCTCCCAAAATGCTGGGATTACAGGGGTGAGCCACCGCGCCCGGCCCAATTTTTGCATTTTTTAATAGAGACGGGGTTTCACCAAGTTGTCCAGGCTGGTCTCAAACTCCTGACCTCAGGCGATCTGCCCCCCTCGGCCTCCCAAAGTGCTGGGATTACAGGGGTGAGCCACCGCGCCCGGCCCAATTTTTGCATTTTTTAATAGAGTTGGGGTTTCACCAAGTTGTCCAGGCTGGTCTCAAACTCCTGACCTCAGGCGATCTGCCCCCCTCAGCCTCCCAAAGTGCTGGGATTACAGGGGTGAGCCACCGCGCCCGGCCCAATTTTTGCATTTTTTAATAGAGACGGGGTTTCACCAAGTTGTCCAGGCTGGTCTCAAACTCCTGACCTCAGGCGATCTGCCCCCTCGGCCTCCCAAAGTGCTGGGATTACAGAGGTGAGCCACCGCGCCCGGCCCAATTTTTGCATTTTTTAATAGAGACGGGGTTTCACCAAGTTGTCCAGGCTGGTCTCAAACTCCTGACCTCAGGCGATCTGCCCCCCTCGGCCTCCCAAAGTGCTGGGATTACAGGGGTGAGCCACCGCGCCCGGCCCAATTTTTGCATTTTTTAATAGAGACGGGGTTTCACCAAGTTGTCCAAGCTGGTCTCAAACTCCTGACCTCAGGCGATCTGCCCCCCTCGGCCCCCCAAAATGCTGGGATTACAGGGGTGAGCCACCGTGCCCGGCCCAATTTTTGCATTTTTTAATAGAGACGGGGTTTCACCAAGTTGTCCAGGCTGGTCTCAAACTCCTGACCTCAGGCGATCTGCCCCCCTCGGCCCCCCAAAATGCTGGGATTACAGGGGTGAGCCACCGCGCCCGGCCCAATTTTTGCATTTTTTAATAGAGACGGGGTTTCACCAAGTTGTCCAGGCTGGTCTCAAACTCCTGACCTCAGGCAATCTGCCCCCCTTGGCCTCCCAAAATGCTGGGATTACAGGGGTGAGCCACTGTGCCTGGCTGCAAAACCCCATTTCTACTAAAAAAAACCCAAAAAACAAAAAACAAATAAAAAAATTTGCAGGCTGTGGTGGTGCGTGCCCATGGTCCCAGCTACCAGGAAGCAGTGATCGTGCCACTGCACTCCGGCCTGGGCAAAAGAGCAAGACACTGTCAAAAAAAAACAAAAAGGGAAGAAAGAAAAGGAAAAGGTAAAAAGCTGGATACAGAACCGGAGAACGGCAGGGCGGCGCTGCAATGCGCTGTGCAGCAGGACCTCTGCCACAGAACAAGCTGAGCGGCAGAATCAGAGCCCGTTCTCCACTTTGTCCCACATGGCGATGTCGGTTTCACGCTTAAAGTTTCCCTTAGAAATAGGGTTTGTCCACCCTAAGGCTTTCTGAGAAGCTGCTGTCGGCCCTCTTGGTTGAGCATTTTTCTCCTCTCGCAGCCTCAGGTTTGGCCTGTGGAAGGCATGAAGCGGACCGTGGGCCCCCCCCTCCCAGGCATAGGAAGATCTCCCGGCCCCTCCAATGCAGCAAGGCCAAAGCCACGCTCAGGATGGTCTCCCCGTCTTCCCTTTCCACATGGGGTCTCTTCACCAGGGACCATCACCACCACCTACCCGAGTCCTAAACTAACAGTCATAGAGGCTTAGAGGGTAGTGAGTTCCCCGTTACCGAGAATAATCAAGCAGGGAGCCCTGTATCTATCTACCAAGAAGCGGCCACAACGGATGGCTTTCTGTTCATCTAAATCAGACCCAAATGCCTTAGCAGCGGGTGACCTTGGACACGACACTGATATCCTTGTGTCTCTCCTTCCTCGTCTGGACAGTGGGATCACAATAGGACAGTGATGCCAGGGGGCCTTCAGAGGGTTAAATGAGGGCAAATAGGTAAACTTTTCTTTTTCTTGAGACAGAGTCTCACTCTGTTGCCCAGGCTGGATTGCTGTGCTGCAGTCTCAGCTCACTGCAAACTCGGCCTCCTCTTGGATTCAAGAGATTTTCCTGCCTCAGCCTCCCAAGTAGTTGGAATTACAGGCACCAGCCCCCAGGCCTGACTATTGTTTTTGTATTTTTAGTAGAGATTCACCATGTTAGTCAGGCTGGTCTTGAACTCGTGATCTGCCCGCCTCGGCCTCCCGAAGTGTTGGGATTACAGGTGTGAGCCATCGTGCCTGGCCATCTTGACATCTTTTAAACAGGGACCTGGCCCTGCCCTATCCCCAGCTGCCCCAGCATATGGCTATGGCTGTAACACAATAGCAAACTCTATCTCTGTCCCTATTCCTCTGGGGCAGGGGACAGAGGGGCACAGGTATCAGCTGAGGGCTTCCTTGTGCTGGGCCCAGAATGAGCACTGTATTCATTCACCTCACTGCCTGTGCTCTTAGGGCCACCCCAACCTTAACATTAATACTAATACCAATTGTAACACCACGGCCGATGCCAAGGCAGCCTTATTACAGGATCACGATGCTACAATACCACAGCGCCAGAAGACTATGCACCTCCCAGCACTTTGAGAGGCCGATGCAGGTGGATCACGAGGTCAGGAGTTCAAGACCAGTCTGGCCAACATGGTGAAGCCCTGTCTCTACTAAAAATATAAAAATTAGCCGGACGTGGTGGTACGCACCTGTAGTCCCAGCTGCTCGGGAGGCTGAGGTAGAAGAATCTTTTGGACCCGGGAGGCCGAAGTTGCAGTGAGCTGAGATGGTGCCACTGCACTCCAGCCTGGGCAACAGAGCTAGACTCCGTCTCGAAAAAAAAAAAAAAACCCATAAAAAATAATATGCACCACAAGATCATGTCACTAGAAGAGCACACACCACTAGAGCAAGGCCACGTGGCTCAGGGAACCCTTCTAACTGGGACTGTTCCAAGCGTCTGACATGAAGTCCCTTCACTCTCAGAGCAAGCTACAGCCTTGGGGCTCCAGTAATCACTACTTCATCGATGAAGAAATGGAGGCAGACAGAGGGTAAGTAACTTACAAAGACCTCCTGAGAGGTGGGGCTGGATTCCAACCCAGGCAGCTGGCTCCAGAAGCCACCGCGTCGGTCACCTAAGCTGTTTATTCCAATGCGTACCTTGCAACAAGGGAACTAAAGCTCAGAGGGTGGAGGCAGTCTTCCCAGGGCAGGTGGCACTGACTCTGGCATCCCCAGCCTTTCCCTTCTCTCTGGCTCCCGAAGGCTCCTGGTGCTGGGACACCAGAAGCTCCTGATGCCATGTGAATGCGGAGATCCTGAGGTTCTGCAGCCAGGCCGCTGGGCAGCAAGAGCACCAGGGCTGCGCTCAGAGACGGAGGCTGGCCTGCCTGCCTGCCTTCCTTCCTTCCTTCCTTCCTTCCTTCCTGCCTTCCTTCCTGCCTTCCTTCCTTCCTGCCTTCCTTCCTGCCTTCCTTCCTGCCTGCCTTCCTTCCTGCCTTCCTTCCTGCCTTCCTTCCTTCCTTCCTGCCTTCCTTCCTTCCTGCCTTCCTTCCTTCCTGCCTGCCTTCCTTCCTTCCTTCCTTCCTGCCTTCCTTCCTTCCTTCCTGCTTTCCTTCCTTCCTTCCTTCCTTCCTGCCTGCCTTCCTTCCTTCCTCCCTGCCTTCCTTCCTTCCTCCCTGCCTTCCTTCCTTCCTGCCTTCCTGCCTTCCTTCCTTCCTTCCTGCCTTCCTTCCTTCCTTCCTTCCTGCCTTCTTCCTTCCTTCCTTCCTGCCTTCCTTCCTGCCTTCCTTCCTTCCTTCCTGCCTTCCTTCCTTCCTTCCTGCCTTCCTTCCTTCCTTCCCTTCCTTCCTTCCTTCTTTCCTTCCTTGTTTCCTCCCTCCCTCCCTCCTTCCTCTTTCCTTTTATTTTCCTTCCCTCCTTCCCTCCCTCTCTCTCCTCTCTTTCTTTCTTTCCTTTCCCTTTCTTTTCTTTTCTTCTTTGTTTTTTTGAGACAGAGTTTCACTCTTGTTGCTCAGGCTGGAGTGCAATAATATGATCTTGGCTCACTACAACCTCCATCTCCCGGGTTCAAGAGATACTCCTGCCTCAGCCTCCCAAGTAGCTGGGATTACAGGCATGTGCCACCAGGCCCAGCTAATTTCGTTTTTTAATAGAGATGGGGTTTTTCCATGTTGGTCAGGTTGTTCTCAAACTCCTGACCTCAGGTGGTCCACCCGCGTCAGCCTCCCAGAGTGTTGGGATTACAGGTGTGAGCCCCCTCACCTGGCTGAGACTGAGGGTTTCTGAGGTCACCAAGAAATACGCTCACCAGACTTCCAAGCCCCTATGCCACTAGGCGGTTCCCAGCAAGATTCAATTTTAAGACACAAGGAAAAAGAGAGATGTGGTTAAAAGAAAAAAAAAAATAAGGGCTGTCTTGTCACCAAGTCACCTCTTTGTTCAGCTAACCCATGTCTCCATAATAGCCCATGATTCTGATTCACATTTCTTGCCTCTAATCCAAGAGACGGCTGGGCCTATTCAGCGCTGGCCCCCTGTGGCTCCTCCTGGGGTTAAGGATGAGCATCTTGAAGCAGGACACCCTGACCCTGCTGTCTGAGCCTGTGGGTGACCCACACTGCCATCTGACCTGGATAGCACCACATTCACACGGCACCAGTATCCTGTCCATTTCTGTGTGGGTCTTTCTGTCTTGAGGAGCCCTCCTTGCCATCTGCTGGGCCTGGAGAAGGTCTTCATGAATGAAAGGATGAGTCTCCTACTCTGTGGGAGTCTCATGAGAGCTCTATTCTTCTCACAGATGTCCCAGAAGATGGTTTTGTTCATGTCCACAAATGTCCACAACTAGGGGTACCCAGAGAGGGCCTGGCATTCCTCCTTCCTTCTCGTCACCCACCCTTCCTGGTGTCTGCGCCCCTGGCTTGCTGGGTGTGAGAAGGAAAGCTGGCACCACCCCACGCTGCCTGCCTCTGCCAGGCGGTTCTGCGTTACCGTCCCAAGGCCTTTTGAGCCATCCGTTAGAAACAAAAACCCCATCAGCTCACAAACGTTTCTGTACAGGCTGCTTTCCCTGCTGACGAGGAATTAAGTCTACACGAGCGTCCCCACCACCACCCAGTTAAAACAGCCAAGACACAGACGTGCCAGCCATTCCCATGGCTGATCTGCTCACGCCGTGGTGTGCTTGTGATGCGGGGCATCGCACTTCTTTGGACCTCCCTGACTGCCTCTGTGAGTGAGTGGATGGATGGGGGTAAGACCACACTTCCCAGTTTTCAGCTGAGTAACCCAAGGACCAGAGAAGCACCCCGGCTGGTCCAGGACCACGCAGCCAGCCAGTGCTGGAGCCGGGTCCTCACCCAGGCCTGCCTGACTTCACAGCAGTCCCCGCTCCACAGTTTAAACAAAGGGCTCTGAATCCCAGACCTTGTAGTAGGAAAATCCCCTGGGGAGGCCATACCTCCTCTGACTGCTGGGGGACTTGGGCTCCAAGAGGGGGCAGATGGCCCAGGGACACAGCAAAGCTCTAGACCCCAGGCTGGGCCCTTCTTGTTCCTCTTCGCTGTCCGCCTGCCGGAGGGAGGTACATGACCTTGTCCCCCCATCCAGTGTTCCCACCCAGCGGTGCTCACACCTGAATGCACATCAGAATGAGGATGGAGGACTTACAAGATGCAGATGCCTGGTGCCCCCTTAGCAGCTCAGGATGGGGCCAAGGAATTGGCATTTTATCAAGTACTGTCATCAAGAGGATGATCTGGGGGTCCAGGACCTCACTTGGAGAGCCCCAGCTTTTCCCCAGGATTCTCCAGATTGTGCCCAGTGCAGAGGGCCTGAGGGGCCACAGGGAGGCGCCCTCCCGCCTCCAGATCCAGTCCAGGGAACGGGACTCACCTCACCACCCTCCAAGAGCATCACTAATCACCATGCAGGGAGGCCACACGACATGGTCCTCAGGGCCTCTGTCCACAGATGTCACTCCCACCCCTGCCACTGGTAGGGAAGTGGAGGCCACTTGGAGGAAGTGACCCATTCGCTGGGACCACATCCTGTGACCTTCGGACCCACGACCCTCCCCCAGCCTTCTATCTTGGCTCTAATGGAAAAAAAAACATCTTAGACAGTGCCAGCCTCTGCTCAGGAGAACAGGGTCCAGAAATCCATCTGACTGGGTCAGAGGTGCAGGCCCGTGGCCAGGCGGACCTGCCCAGTGTCCCCACCTGCCAAGGGATGGTGAGGGTGTCTCCCCAGGGTCTGACCTTACAGACCCCTAAGCCTCCAGCCGTGGACCCTCTGCCCTGGGGTCTGCCTGTTGCCTCCACCTGCCTCCACCCACTCTGCAGGGCCAGCTACCAGCCAGGAAGTGGCTGGAGGCCCAGGCCAGAGGCCAGAGGAGTGGGGGCCACAGGCTGACCCAGGACAGGGCTCTGAAAGGAAGGGTCCCCCACCCTCGACCATCTTTGTTTGCTAAGGGAATGTCGAAGGAGGGGTGAGCTCTCCTGGGGAGAGAGCAGTGTTGGGGAAGAAGATGGGGACACAGGGCGGAAGGACAGAGACCCCCCATAGAGACGAGGACAAACTCAGAGATAGAGAGAAGGGGGCGGGGCGGGGGGCGCGCGTGAGAGGCTGGGAGAGAAGAGCTCGGGAGGTCCCGGGAGCTGGGGGTGGGAGAGGTTGGAGCCCCATCAACGGGGCCGCCCCTGCCCCGCAGCTCCCATCCGACCCCTACCCCACCCCAGGGCCCCGCAGTCGGCTCCGCGCGCGCGCGCGCACACACGCGCACACACACATGCGCGCACCGCGCCGCCGGCACCGCCCCTAGGCCCCCCTTCCGCAGGGGCGCGCGTGCCGCCCCCCAACCCCAGCCACCCGGTGCCCTCTCCGGCCGGGCCTCCCGTCGCCGCTGCTCACCTCGGTCCCCGCGCCGCCGCCGCCGCCGCCGCCGCCACAGCGCAGAGCCGGAGCCGGAGCCGGAGCCGGAGCCCAGGGCCGGGGGAGGGGACCGCGGAGGCCCCGCCCCGCCCCGCCAGCCCTCGCCGGGGCGCCCGCAGCAGCCGCAGCCCTCTGGGACTCGCCCGAGTGCTGCTAGCGGGGCCGGGGGCACGCCCACTCGAGCCCACTCGAGCCCACCCGAGCCCACCCGAGCCCACCCGAGCTGGGGGCTGGCGCTTGCCCCCCTCCAGGACCCCGCCCCTGGGCACTGCGCAGGCTGTGGGCGATGCCCGCCGGGGCAGGGGGCGTCCCGGGCCACCGCCCTCATCCCACCCCTCCGTGGGCCGCAAACATCCAGTGAGCGCCCCCTCCCCAAACCTCGACCTGAGCTGGGCGCCAGAAGCCGGGAGGACAAATCAGACGGTCATACTCAGTCTCCGTCCCCGGGATCGGGGTCCAGCAGCGGGCGGAGCGAGGAGGAAGGGGCAGGCGAAGGGACTCGGCACCAACAACAGCCCAGGGCGGCGGTTCTCAAAGCGTGGCCTCCGCCGGTGCAGAGTCCCTAGCCTCACCCGGGACCTACAGAAGCAAAACTCGGCGTTGGGCCCAATATTTCAATAAGCCCTCTGGGTGGTTCCAAAGTTCTGTGAAGTTTGAGAAGAACTGCCCTAGTGGAGACATCCGACACCCCACATCCTGCACCCCACCCCCCACATCCCGCACCCCAGTGTCTTGAAGAGAGTTTCTTTTCACTCTTCGCTTAGGCAGCCTCACCCTGTTTAAGTACCTCTCCGTTGATATGTGGCTGTGGTGGGGGGCAGTGGTGTGTGTACCGGGAATCCCTGGCAGGACTGACACTCGGTGCCGGGTGGAAGCCAAGAGGTCCCGTACCAGGACCAGGCTGTGGGCATTCCGGTGCTGATGGTTATGCTTATTGTCTATGGGTGTAGTGATTGTTTTAATGTTTTCGGATGCAATTGTAGGCTGGGTGCAATGGCTCACACCTGTAATTCCAGCACGTGGGGAGGCTGAGGCAGGTGGATCACAAGGTCAGGGGTTTGAGACCAGCCTGACCAACATGGTGAAACCCAGTCTCTACTAAAAATACAAAAATTAGCCGGGCGTGGTGGCGCACACCTGTAATCCCACCAACTCAAGTAGGCTGAGGCAGGAAAATCGCTTGAACCCAGTAGGTGCAGGTTGCAGTGAGCCAAGATTGTGCCACTGCACCCCAGCCCAGGTGACAGAGCAAGACTCCATCTCAAAAAAAAAAGCAATTGTGCAAATATTTGTGTCCATCTTCAGTTGTCAAGCCTGTTTGTCCCTTCCATCATCGTGCTTGTTTGAAGCTCAGCCCCTCAATCCCCAGAAACGGTGTTGACATGAGACAGGTCAGGTGGCCAGCCTTTCTGGTGACCAGATTCCAGGATGGCAAGTGGCCAGCCAGGCCCCAGGTGCTCTAACGGGGTCCATAGGGCCCTGGGAGTGAGCTCTGCCTGGATGGCAGGATGGGGCATCCCAGAGGGAGGAGAGGGCATCTGGACAGAGGGGCCTAAAGTGTCTGGATGGCGTCCAGACGGACAGTGCCTGGATCCGGAACTGGGGAAGGGCTGGAAACAGGAACCAGAGGTGCCTGTTTGTCTATGGAGATGGAGGTCTTCTGAGCCCTGTGTTGCTGTGAGGGATGTCCTGGCTTTGGAGGGACTTTGAGGTGGCCTAATGCAGCCTCTTGCTATGTGACCACTAGGACCCCCTTCCTCCCTTCCTCCCTCTTCTACTTAAACTGTTTTTTTTTTTTTTGAGATGGAGTCTTGCTCTGTTGCCCAGGCTGGAGTGCAGTGGTGAAATCATGGCTCATTGCAACCTCTGCCTCTCAGGTTCAAGCGATTCTCCTGCCTCAGCCTCCCGAGTAGCTGACAATACAGTCGCCTGCCACTACGCCCAACGAATTTTTGTATTTTTAGTAGAGACGGGGTTTCTTTTTTTTTTTTTTTTTTTTTGAGACGGAGTTTCGCTGTTGTTACCCAGACTGTAGTGAAATGGCGCGATCTTGGCTCACTGCAACCTCCGCCTTCTGGGTTCAAGCAATTCTCCTGCCTCAGCCTCCCGAGTAGCTGGGACTACAGGCACAGGCCACCATGCCCAGCTAATTTTTGTATTTTTAGTAGAGACGGGGTTTCACCTCGTTGACCAGGATGGTCTCGATCTCTTGACCTCGTGATCCACCCGCCTCGGCCTCCCAAAGTGCTGGGATTATAGGCATGAGCCACCGCGCCCGGCCTAAGAGACGGGGTTTCACTGTGTTGGCCAGGCTGGTCTCGAACTCCTTACCTCAGGTAATCTGCCTGTCCCGGCCTCCCAAAGTGTGGGGAGTACAGGTTTGAGCCACCATGCCCGACCTGAACTTTCTTATTTTGAGATAATTGTAGATTCACATGCAGTTATAAGAAATAATACAGGCCTGGTGCAGTGGCTCATGCCTGTAATCCCAGCACTCTGGGAGGCCGGGGCGGGAGGATCACCTGAGGAGTTCAAGACCAGCCTGGTCCAACATGATGAAACTTTGTCTCTACTAAAAATACAAAAATTAGCCAGGCATGGTGGCAGGTGCCTTTAATTCCAGCTACTTGGGAGGCTGAGGCAGGAGAATCCCTTGAACCCAGGAGTTGGAGGTTGCAATGAGCCGAGATTGAGCCACTGCCCTCCAGCCTGGGTGACAGAGCGAGACTCCGGAAAGAGAGAGAGAGAGGGAGGGAAGGAGGGAAGGAGGGACGGAGGGAGGGAAGAAAGGAAAGAAAGGAAAGACAGATGTCTTGGATCCAGTTTTCTCCACGGGTAAAATCTGGCAAAATTATACTACAATATCACAACCAGGATATCGACATAGATGCCTTCAAGAGACAGAAGAGTCCCTCGGCAAAGGACGTCTCCTGTGGATTCTTTATGAGCTCATCTCCCTCCCTCCTCCCTCCTGGCAAGCACTTATCTGTTCTCCATTTGTGCAATTTTATCGTTTCAAGAATGTCGTATAAATGCAATCATACGGTGTGTTACCTTTTGAGATTGCCTTTTTCACTCAGCATCGTTCCCTGGAGATTCTCCCAAGTTGCTTGGAGTTTCCGGAGTTCGCTCCTCGTCACCGTGGATGGCAGCTGCTCCACGGTATGGGCGCGTCGGAGTTTGTTTAGTCATTCACTTGTTGAAGGCTGTCTGGGTTCATTCCCAGTTTGCGGCTATTACCAGTACAGCTGCCGTAAACATTTGTGTACAGGTTTCTGTGTGAACAAAAGTTTTCATTCGTCTGGGAAAAGTGCCCAGGAGTGTAATTGCTGGGTCGTATGAGAGTCGCATGTTTACATTTTTAAGAAACGGCCAGTTTTCCAGAGTGACTGTACGCCTTCCCAGCAGCAAAGCTTGAGATCCAGTTTCATCTTGCCCCTGTGTTTGATTTTTGCCATGCTGATAGGTGTGTAGTGAGATCTCATGGTTTTAATTTGCCTTCCTCTAACGGCTACTGATGTTGAATATTCAGAAGGATCTTACGAGTTTATCATCTGTAAATCCTATCGGTGGTAGGTCTGTTTATGTCTTTTGCCCATTTTCCAATTGGATTTATTTTTTTTTTAAATGTTCATTAAAAAAATGTTTTTGGCCGCGCGCGGTGGCTCACGCCTATAATCCCAGCACTTTGGGAGGCCGAGGCGGGTGGATCACGAGGTCAAGAGATCGAGACCACCCTGGTCAACAAGGTGAAACCCCATCTCTAATTTTTGTAAAAATACAAAAATTAGCTGGGCATGGTGGCGCGTGCCTGTAATCCCAGCTACTCGGGAGGCTGAGGCAGGAGAATTGCCTGAACCCAGAAGGCGGAGGTTGCGGTGAGCCGAGATCGCGCCATTGCACTCCAGTCTGGGTAACAACAGCGAAACTCCGTCTCAAAAATAAAAAAGAAAGAAAAATACAAAAGATTAGCTGAGTGTGGTGGTGCAGCCCTGTAGTCCCAGATACTCTGGAGGCTGAAGTGGAAGAATCACCTGAGCTCGGGAAGTCGAGGTCCCAGGAGCCGAGAACATGCCACTGTACTCCAGCTTGGGTGACAGGAGTAAGACCCTGTCTCAAAAAAAAAAAAAAAAAAGGGAGAGTTGGTTTGCAAATACTTTGTGAGTCTGTAGCTTGTTTTTTCATCGTCTTCTTTTCTTTTTTTGGGGACGGAGTCTCCCTCCGTCGCCATGCTCCAGTGCAGTGGTGCAATCTTGGCTCCCTCCAACCTCCGTCTTCTGGGTACAAGCGAATCTCCTGCCTCCGTCTCCCGAGTAGCTGGGACTACAGGTGTGTGCCATCACACCTAGCTTATTTATTTTTTTCTGTATTTTTAGTAGAGACAGAGTTTCACCATGTTGACCAGAACGGTCTCAGTCTCCTGACCTCGGGATCCACCCTCCTTGTCCTCCCAAAATGCTGGGATCACAGGTGTGAGCCACCTTGCCCTGCAATCTTTCCAACCTCTTGATGGTTTATTTGCAAAGCATAAGTTTTTAATATTGATGGAGTCCAGTGTGTCAATTTTTCCTTCTATGGAACAATCCTGTCTCTCGTTTCCTGCCAGAATACGAGGCTGCTCCGGTGGGGGATGGAGCCCCGTCTGAGAGGACTCGGCAGCTCAGACTGTAGCCCAGACACATCGCCCAAGCCCCTGGCATTTCACGGCCATCCCCACTTGGCCATGTGGGTGTCGTCTGCCGACCTCTGACCTCTGCAGGGAACAAAAGGAACCTAGATCCTCAGGGCCTGGCCTCTCGGGAGCCTAGTCCTCGAAGTGCAGGGGAAGGGAAGCGGAGGTCTTTGCACCTGCCTTGAGGGCATTGTCTCGGAAAAGCATCGCCCTTCAGGCAGGAAGTGAGACCAAGGGAGGCCCGGCTTGCCAGGCTTTCCCAGCACACCTGGATTTGAGTATCCAGTCCCCTGGTACCCTCTGTGACCTCCCAAGGAGAGATTTGGGGTTGCTTATAGTCAGGTGTGCAGAGACCCCCCTCCATCCTAACTTGGGGTGTAAGGTCCCTGAGGATAACACCAGCTGTAGCCATAGGGTAACGCTGATGGCTACCACACACTTGCTGTGTGCCAGAGGCATGGCCGTGCTCCATAAGCATTGCCCCATTTAACTCCTGCAAGAACTTATGATGTAGGTGATCGCCTCATCCTCATTTAAGAACTCAGGTGTCTGGGGGCACAGAGAGGTGAAGTAATTTGCTCCAGGCCACACAGCTCATAGGTGGTGGAGCTAAGATTGGAGCCTCCATGGCAGGGCTGCAGAGGCGGAGGCGCAAGCCAGGGTGAACACACGGTTTATCGTCCAAATGCAGACGCTGTGAGGGAGAGGGAGCAGGACGGCAGGAGTCCGGGCGCCCTGGGTGGACACACATGGGTTTGCATGTTGCAGGGATTCACATTAAGGAATCTTGTTTTTTTTTGAGACAGTTTCACTCTTGTTGCTCACACTGGAGTGCAATGGCACGATCTTGTCTCACTGCAACCTCTGCCTCCTGGGTTCAAACAATTCTCCTGCTTTAGCCTCCCAAGAAGCTGGGATTACAGGCGACTGCCACCATGCCTGGCTAATTTTTTATATCTTTAGTAGAGATGGGGTTTTACTATGTTGGCCAGGCTGGTCTTGAACTCCTGACCTCAGGTGATCTGCCCACCTTGGCCTCTCAAAGTGCTGGGACTACAGGCATGAGCCACCCCACCCAGCCGTGTTAAGGAATTTTAAGGATTAAGATTCCTGCCCAACTCCTCAAACTCAGTGGAGCTTCCGGTAGACACCAGCGAGTGCAGGGGCAGGGAGGCTGTTTTTTCTTCTCACTTTGTTCTTAATTTGAAAATCAATTCCTAATTTTTTCTTGTATTTTTTCAGAAAGCGTTGGTAGTTCCTAAGTTGCCAGTTTTCGCAGGTGTGAAGTTTTTGAAGGAAGCTCACAGATTGCCTGTGTCCCGGGACTTCCTAGGCGTGGTCTGCGGACCACTGAGAAAGTTGTCAGAATCAAAGTGGCGTCACTTGTGTTAAAAAATCACCCTGGCTGGGCACGGTGGCTCACACCTGTAATCTCAGCACTTTGGGAGGCCGAGGCAGATGGATCACAAAGTCAGGAGTTTGAGACCAGCCTGACCAACATGGTGAAACCCCATCTCTACTAAAAAAAAAAAAAGTACAAAACTTAGCTGGGTGTGGTGGTGGGTGCCTTTAATCCCAGCTACTCGGGAGGCTGAGGCAGGAGAATCACTTGAACCTGGGAGGTGGAGGTTGCGGTTAGCCGAGATGATGCCACTGCACTCCAACCTGAGTGACAGAGCGAGACTCCATCTCCAAAAAAAAAAAAAAAAACTCTGACAGATATTGCTGGGAAGGGGCATACAGGGAGGGGTCTCGTGCACTAATGCCTGCTAACAAGAACTGTCACAAAGGACTCTGCAAAAACTAGACCCTTGCACAAAGGTCCTCAGAACCTTACATCAAAATACTTCTGAGGGGACATCTGCCCAGCAATTGCCTGTCCAGCCGGGGACTGCCATCACCCTTGTTATTCATCCTTGTAGCAAGGATAATCAAGTATCTCAGAACAATGATGTCGTCCTTCTCATTTGTCCTTTAAAAACCTTTGTTTCAGGAATGCTTATACACTTGGTGGGAGCGTAAATTAGTTCAGCCAGGGTGGAAAGCAGTGTGGTGATTCTTCAAAAAGCCAATTCAATCCAGCAATCCCTTTGGGTACATCCTGGATAAATCCAAATGCATATAAATTGTTCTACTGTAAAAACACAAGCACGCCTATGTTCACTGCAGCACTATGCACAATAGCAAAGATATGGGATAACCTAAGTACCCATCAATGATAGACAGGATGAAGAAAGTGTGGTATGTATACACCATGGAATAGTATGCAGCCATGAAAAAGAACGTGTTCCTTTGCAGGGACATGGATGGAGCTGGAGGCCATCATCCTTAGCAAACAAATGTAGGAACAGAAAACCAAATACCATATTCTCACTTATAAGTAGGAGCTAAATGATGAGAACACATGGACACACAGAGGGGAACAACACACACGGGGACTATTGGAGGGTGGAGGGTGGGAGGAGGGAGAGGAGTGGAAAAGGTAACTGTTGGGTACTGGGCTTTGTACCTGGGTGATGAAATAATCTGTGTAACAAACCGCATGACAAATCCTGCACATGTACCCTTGAACCTAAAATAAAATTTGACAGAATAAAAAATAAAAATCTTTGCTTTCCTAGCCTGGCATGGTGGCTCCTGCTTGTCGTCCCAGTGCTTTGGGACGTTGAAGCAAGAGGATCGCTTGAGGGCTGGAGTTCAAGATCAGCATGGGAAACAAGCAAAATTCCATCTCTACAAAACATTTAAACGTGGTGGGGCACGGTGGCTCACGCCTGTAATCCCAGCACTTCAGGAAGCTGAGGTAGGCAGATCCAGAGATCAGACATTTGAGACCAGCCTGGCCAATGTGGTGAAACCCAATCTCTACTAAAATACAAAAAAAAATTAGCTGGGCATGGTGACGCATGCCTGTAATAGCAGCTACTCGGGAGGCTGAGGCAGGAGAATCGCTTGAACCTGGGAGGTGGAGGTTGCAGTGAGCTGAGATTGCACCATTGCCCTCCAGCCTGGGCAACAGAGCGAGACTCAGTCTCAAAAAAAAGAGTGAGTGAGTAAACAAATACATGACCCACAATGTGTGGTGCTGGTCACATCTCTGCAGCACCCCCTGCTCCCTAGATCCAGTCACTGCCCACTTTGTGCTCCCAAGGGTGGCCTCTCCCACCTGATTGCATTTGACCACTGGAGGCAGTGGCTGGAGATTAGCGGGAGAGAATGAGACATTTCTCCTCTCCTGACCCTCACAGTCCCTGAGGTTGCACATTGACCACAGCTCGTGCCCCGATGCTCCTCCAGACTTTGGCTCCCACTGGCTTCCGGGGGAAGCACCATTTCCTTCCCTCACTTCTGCAGCCCCAGGGCTGGGAGCAGCTTCCCTCTTCTGCTGGCCTCTGGCTCTCCCTCACCTGCCCACACCTCTTCGTGAACATGAACCACCAGGTCAGCTCTGCCTTCTGCTGGGACCCTGATTGCAACAGTGCAACACACAGGTTTTTTTCTTTTTGAGATGAAGTCTCACTCTGTCGCCCAGGCTGGAGTGCAGTGGCTTTATCTCGGCTCACCGCAACCTCTGCCACCTGGGTTCAAGTCATTCTCCTGCCTCAGCCTCCCAGGTAGCTGGGATTACAGGTGCCTGCCACTATGCCTGGCTAATTTTTGTATTTTTAGTAGAGACAGGGTTTCACCATCTTGGCCAGGCTGGTCTTGAACTCCTGACTTCGTGATCCACCCGCCTCGGCCTCCCAGAGTGGGGGTATTACAGGTGTGAGCCACTGCGCCCAGCCAACAGATAGATATTATTGTTGCCACACTACGTATTGTTGCCACCCACTATGTATAACTGAGGCTCAGAGAGGTTATACATCATGCCCAGTGCCATACAGTGAGTCCCAACAGATCCAGGGTTGAGCCCAGGCTCCCTGGCTTGAAGCACACGATGCTGGCTTTTGGAGGGTTTTGAGCTGTTCTCTGAGGGGCCCAGGACTGGGGTCAACATGAAGGCACCTCAGGTGGCCCAGAAGGCAGCTGAGGCCTGGACTCCCTAGAAGGCACGTGGATGCCTGTCATAGCACTGGGCAGTGATCACAAGCCCATCGATCTCTTCCACCCTGCCACACCGTGAGAGCTGAGCGTGTCTCTGGGGCTGGCAGGAAACCCCAGCCTGCGTGTGTTTCTGCTGCCCAGTCATGTGAGGCTGTGGGAAGTGGCCAGGAGGCTCGGGCGAAGCCCCTGCCCCAGCCACAGTGACGGCCTGACCTCGCCTTTCCTCCCCTTCTTCTCTGAGTGAGCAGACGTGGCCAGGACTGTCCTGACACCCTGAGGGTGGGGGGGTCCCATGGCAGTATATTGAGGGGAGAGGGCACAGGCCCTGTAGCTCGAATACCAAGGCGAGACCCTTCTCAAGGGACCCCAGACTCCTTGCTCCTGAAGTGGCCACCTTTGCTCTTGCTAATTTTACAAGTGTGAAAAGGAGAAAAGTTCCTTTTTAAAGTTTTCTTTCTTGTTAAAGACTACGTGTGCTGGCTCACACCTGTAATCCCAGCACTTTGGGAGGCCAAGGTGGGTGGATCACGGGGTCAGGAGTTTGAGATCAGCCTGACCAACATGGTGAAAGCCCGTCTCTAAATAAAAATACAAAAAAATTAGTCAGGCGTGGTGGCTTGAGCCTGTAATCCCAGCTACTCGGGAGGCTGAGGCAGGAGAATTGATTGAACCTGGGAGGCAGAGGTTGCAGTGAGCCAAGATTGTGCCACTGCACTCCAGCCTGGAGATTCCATCTCAAAAAAAAAGAAAAAAAAAAGTAAGTGTGCTAATAACTCTTTGTGAAGCCCTATCCCATGTAGCTGTTAGACACTTCGTGCTTACAGGCACATAGTACACTCTAGGTCCTTGTACTTTAACAAGATATCTGAGCTGGACGTGCTCACAGGCACGTCCCGGCTCTCCATTGCTTTTACCTGTTTAGAAAAGTTTTAAGTTGTTAGCCAACCGGGTTTTAGTTTAGATTGTGAGGTCTGGCTCCAGCCAATGGAGATCAGACACAGCAGTAAGGACGACCTCGAATGCATAGGGAATAACTTTGTCTGTTTTCCTTTGTTCATTGTACTCTCGTGGCAAGATGGCTAGAGAGGGTCCCCTTCCTGCAGCCCAGGGAGTAAAAACTGCGTTGCTGAGAGAACCTTTGTCTCAGTGCTGATTGTTCTTTGCAGCACCGAGCATCTACTTACAAGAAATTCATATTTCATTTATTTGTCTATCCATTGGTGGATGGAGCCATTAAGACATAATGAGCCTTTGTTCACTGCCTGCAGGTAAGCAAGGAGCTTTTCGCACCTAAGGCCCTGTATGAAATGGAGTTCTCCGATGGGGGGATTCTGGGTACCTCCCACCACTGCCCCTGTGCGGCCTGGGCAAGAGGGCCTTTGGTGCCATTGAAGGACTCAGTGAAAACCTGACGTGTCCAAGGGCTCTGTGACTGGGGGGCACCCTGGGCTCCTATCTTGTCCCCTGTCACTGTAGTCAGGGAGACAGGCCCAACAATGAGCAGTGACTCACCCAGGGCCACACCGTGTGTTAGGCAGAATCACGGCCCTCTCCTCAAAGAAGTCCATGTGAATAAGGGTCTCGAGACAGGGAGAAGGTGCTGCATTCTCTGAGGGGGCCTCACATCACCACAAGGCCCTTATAAGAAGTGGGCAGGAGGGTCAGAGTGAGAAAAGGGTGAAATGACAATGGAAACAGAGAGACTGGAAGATGCCACCTCTGTGGCTTTGAAGCTGGAGGAAGGGGCCACAAGCCAAGGAATGCAGGCGCCTCTGGAAGCCAGAAATGACCAGATTCTCTCCTAGAGCCCCAGAAGGAGAACATCCCAGCACAAGTCCAAACCCTATACCAAACCCTTCCCAGCCCCTTACTGAACTGCCCCGTACTCCCATGCCATGTGCTCTGTCTCACTGCAACCAGGGATAGGTCCAAGGTGTCCACCCACAGGTGGTCCCTGGAGGGAGGGCTTTGGCAGTGGGGAGCCTCTTCCAGGGCCACCAAGAGGCAGCCTGCTCCTCCTGCGCCCAGACTGTAGGGAAGAGGGCAGGAGAGGAGTGAGCGGCTTGCGCCCCGGGTTGGTGGCTGTGCCTGCTGTCCAGCTGACCGTCTGTGGCTGCTATACCAATGACGACAGGATCTAGCAGGCTCGCTGGGGGAGGAGACCCAGGCCTGGGCAGTGGGCAGCCTCACCAGCCTGGGCTGGAGGAGTGGGAACTCTAGCAAAGAGCTGCCAGCTTCCTGGCCCTGTCCCGCTGGCCCAGGCTGCAGCAAAGAGTCATCTGCTCCCAGTACTTATCCCAGAGGAAAGCCAGGCCGTCCTCTGTCTTCAGCCTGGACCAGCTCCCACTGGCCACAGGGGCTGAGTCTTTGGTTCAGTCTGAGGAGCGTTTGCTGGGAGCCCCGTGGGAGTTGGACCAGAGTTCAGTTGCCACTCTTTGGTTTCCCAACCTTCCAGGCCAGGAAAACCAGACCCAGAAGCTGTTTCTGCTGTTTGGTGTGACAAAGGTTGTAATACTGGAGCCCAGAACTTGGGAGCCGGAGCTGGAGGCCTCCCCTCTCCTCTCAGTAGCTCGATAGAAGCGTCTTTCAAAAAGTAGATCTCAGCTTTGGGAATCCTGGACCAGTGCACATCCCACAGCCTCCCTTGAGCCTGCAACTCTGGCCCGCCCTGCTCAGGTGCTCCGGGTGGGCCGGCTGCCTGCCTGTGCGGGTCTGTGCCTCAGGTCCAGGCCCCGAGCCAAGGCGGCGAGTGCCGGAGAGCATGAACTCTGCAGAACCGACCCACAGCGAAGTGGGCCAGATTCCACTTCCTGAGGCCCTCGTCCTGGGAACAGTCACTCCCCCTTCCCCGTGGGAACCGCTCTGGCTGCACGGCTGCCCCTCCCACACCACAGGGGCTATATTGTGGGGATAAAAGGAGTCTGGGTTGAGGCCTTTCACTTGCAGCCAGCCCTTTCCCCCACCCCTCCTGTGCAGAACCTGGCAGGGAGCCCCTGCGCTCAGCCCAAACATCCTGTACCCGGGAGTGGGGATTGGCCACGAGGTCAGCGGCCTGGCAGTCCCACCAACAATCTGCCTTCAATCACTACTCTTCAGTTTCTCAACAGAACAAGCCTTGCCTTTGTAGAGGAGCTGCTTTAAAACAACTCAACAATTCAGCATCCTGGGTGGCCTGCAGGGTGGAGGCAGCTCCTGCAGCTCTTTCTCCCAGGACTACCTGGGACACTCCCTTCGCCAATTCAAAGCTTCCTCACTGGAGCCGAGCCCTGGGTGGGGTTTTGTAGACTCTTTTAGTGTCTTCTACACAGATGATCAGTTGCCAGTGCGTAGAGACTGGTCAGACCTCTGGGATGAGGCGCAGTGGAAGTGGGGAGAGCCAACGGCCCTGTCTTGTTTCTGAGCTCCGGGGAAAGGCTGGAGTCCCTCATCTTTCCCTGCGATGTGAGCTCTAGGTTTTTCCTTTGGGTTTCTTTCCTGCTTGGTGAAGTTCCTTTCTACTCCTAGTTTGCTGAAAGATTGAAAGCATTGTTTTAGCATCTATTGAAATCAATTCTTTATTCTATCAATGAGGCAAATCACATTGATTGATTTCAAATATTCAAGTAACCTTGCATCTCAGGGAGAAATCCCATTCAGCCAGGATTCTTCATCCTTTGTTTATATACTGCTGGATGCCATGGGCTACAATTGTGTTGAGAATATTTGCAACCATAATCATGAGGGATACTGGTCTGTAATCCCCTCCACTCCCCTCCCCTCCTCTCCCCTCCCTTCCCCTCCCCTCCCCTCCCATCTCCTCTTTCCCCTCTCTCTTTTGCTCTCTCCCCTCCCTCCCTCCCTCTCTCCCTTCCTGTTTCTATAGGACTGGTTACATTATTTCTTCCTTAAATATGTGCTAGATGCCAGTCGTGGTGGCTCCTGCCTGTAATCCCAGCACTTTGGGAGGATGAGGCAGGTGGATTGATCGACACCAACCTGGGGAACGTGGCAAAACTGGGTCTTTACTAAACACACAAAAATCAGCCAGGTATGGCGGCACATACCTGTAATCCCAGCTACTCTGGAGGGTGAGGCAGGAGAATTGCTTGAACCTGGGAGGAGAAGGTTGCAGTGAGCCGAGAACACACCACTGCACTCCAGTGTGGGTGACCGAGTGAGACCCCACCTCAAAAAAGAAAAAAAAAACTGTGTGCTGGAATTCACCAGCGAAGCCGTTAGAACCTGGCGTTTAGTATTAGGTGATTGTTGCTGCTGTAACACATAACTACAGACTTAAAAGCTTCAATCGGGCGCGGTGGCTCACGCCTATAATCCCAGCACTTTGGGAGGCCGAGGCGGGTGGATCACGAGGTCAAGAGATCGAGACCATCCTGGTCAACATGGTGAAACCCCGTCTCTAACAAAAATACAAAAAATTAGCTGGGCATGGTGGCACGTGCCTGTAATCCCAGCTACTCAGGAGGCTGAGGCAGGAGAATTCCCTGAACCCAGGAGGCGGAGGTTGTGGTGAGCCGAGATCGCGCCATTGCACTCCAGCCTGGGTAACGAGAGCGAAACTCCATCTCAAAAAAAAAAAAAAAGCTTCAATCAACAGAAATGCATTACCTGTGGGTTTGAAGGTTAGAAGGCTAACACGGGCCTCACTGGCTCAGATCAAGATGTTTGCAGAGCTGGGTCACTTTCTGGAGGCTCTCGGAGAGAGTCTCTCCCGTCTTTCACCTTTTAGAGGCTACCCACATTTCTTGGTTGATGTGCCCTTCCCTCCATCTTCACAGCCAACAATGGTGAGTTGAATCCTTCTCACACCTCAGCATTGCCCTCTTCTGCCTCTACTTCCATTTTTATTTTTATTTTTTGAGATGGAGTCTTGCTCTGATGCCCAGGCTGGAGGGCAGTGGCACGATCGGCTACATGCAACCTTCATGTCTTGGGTTCAAGTGATTCTCCTGCCTCAGTCTCCCCCAGTAGCTGAGATTACAGGCATGCACCACCACGCCTGGCTTTTTTTTTTTTTTTTTCTTTTTTGGCAGAGTTTTGCTCTTGTTGTCCAGGCTGGAGTGCAATGGGGTGATCTTGGCTCACCGTAACCTCCGCCTCCCAGGTTCAAGCAATTCTCCTGCCTCAGCCTCCTGAGTAGCGGGGATTACAGGCGCACACCACCACTATTTTTTTTGGTAAAAATACAAAATCAGTCCAGCTAATTTTCTATTTTTAGTAGAGACAGGACTTCTCCACATTAGTCAGGCTGGTCTCAAACTCCCGACTGCAGGTGATCCACCGCCTCAGCCTCCCAAAGTGCTGGGATTACAAACATGAGCCACCAGCTTTTTTTTTTTTTTGTACTTTTAGTAGAGATAGGGTTTCATTGTGTTGGCCAGGCTGGTCTCGAACTCCTCAAGTGATCCACTCGCCTCAGCCTCCCAAAGTGCTGGGATTACAGGCATGAGCCACCACACCTGGCCTCTACTTCCACTTTTAAGAACCTTTTGATGGGCCAGGGGCGGTGGCTCACGCCTGTAATCCCAGCACTTTGGGAGGCCGAGGCAAGAGATCACGAGGTCAAGCGATTGAGACCATCCTGGTCAACAAGGTGAAGCCCCGTCTCTACTAAAAATACAAAAAATTAGCTGGGCACGGTGGTGCGTGCCTGTAATCCCAGCTACTCGGGAGGCTGAGGCAGGAGAATTGCCTGAACCCAGGAGGCAGAGGTTGCGGTGAGCCGAGATCGTGCCATTGTACTCCAGCCTGGGTAACAAGAGCAAAACTCCATCTCAAAAAAAAAAAAAAAGAACCTTGTGATTACATTGGGTGCACCCCAATGGTGCAGGACAATCTCCCTGTTTTAGCAGCCTTAATTTAACCTGCCATCTTGATACCTCTTTGCCAGGAATTGTAACATATTGACAAACTCTAGGGATTGGGACATGGGCATCTTTGAGGGGCCATGGTTTTCTTGCAATTTTTTTCTGTCTTTATGTTTGTAATTTTGTTCATTTCCTCTCTTATCTTTATTTCCATCCTTCTGCTTATCTCAGGTTTAATTTAATCTAAATTCAAATCATTTATTTATTTTTTTGAGACAGAATCTCGCTCTGTTGCCCAGGTTGGAGTGCGATGGTGTGATCACAGCTCGCTGTAGCCTTAACCTCCTGGGCTCAAGGCATCCACCCACCTCAGCCTCCCAAGAAGCTGGGACTATAGGCATGTGCCATCACGCCTGGCTAATTTCTTGTATTTGTTGTAGAGACAGGGTTTTGCCATGTTGCCCAGGCTGGTCTCAAACTCCTGGGCTCAAGCAATCTGCCACCTCGGCCTCTCAAAGTGCTGGGACTGTAAGTGTGAGTTACTGTACCTGGTCTAGTTTTTATTTTTATTTACTTATTTTTTGAGACAATGTGTCAACTCTGTCACCCAGGCTGGAATCCAGTGGTGGGATCACAGCTCACTGCAGCCTCTACCTCCTGGGCTCAAGTGATCCTCCCACCTCATCCTCCCAAAGAGCTGGGACTACAGTTGTACCCCAACTGTATGCCTGGCTAATTTATTTTAATGTTTTTGCAGAGACGGGATCCCACTATGTTATCCAGGCTGGTCTTGAGCTTCTGGGCTCAAATGATCTTCCTGTCTCATTTTCTTTTATTTTCATAGCATTTTTTTTTTTTTGAGACAGAGTCTTGCTCTGTTACCCAGGATGGAGTACAGTGGTGTGATCTCTGCTCACTGCAACAACCACCTCCCAGGTTCAAGTGATTCTCTTGCCTCAGCCTCCGGAGTAGCTGGGATTACAGGCACACACCATGACACCTGGCTAATTCTTGTATTTTTAGTAGAGGCAGGGTTTCACCATGTTGACCAGGTTGGTCTCGAACTCCTGACCTCAGGTGAGGCACCCGCCTTGGCCTCCCAAAGTGCTGGGATTACAGGCATGAGCCATTGCACCCGGCCCTGTCTTCTATCTTTCTAAGACTAACATTTGTTCTTTTTTTTTTTGAGATGTGATCTCACTCTGTCACTTAGGTTGAAGTGCAGTGGCGTGATCACGGCTAACTGAAGTCTCTACCTCCCAGGCTCAAGGGATCCTTTCTCCCACCTCAGCCTCATGAGTAGCTGGGACTATAGGCGTGTGCCACCATGCCTGGCTAATATTTTTTCTTTGTAGAGATGAGGTCTCTCTATGTTGCCTAGGCTGGCCTTGAACTCCAGAGCTCAAGCAATCTGCCCTCCTGGGCCTTCCAAAGTGCTGGAATTACAGGTGCAGGTGATCCACCCACCTCAGCCTCCCAAAGTGCTGGGATTACCGGCATGAGCCACTGCGGCCCAGCTTTTTTTTTTTTTGAACTTTTAGTAGAGACAGGATTTCACCATATTGGCCAGGCTGATCTCGAACTCCTGACCTCAAATAATCCATTTGCACTCCAGACAGACATGAGCCACCACGTGTGTCCCATATTAGCGTTCTTTCAAACAACACACTTCTCCTTGCTAGCAGTGAATGGAGGCGGCGTTCTGTGGGCCGCACTCCCCCCGGGGTTCTTCCTTCTCTGCCGCCATCCTTTCCTGGCCCCCCCATTCAGAGGCTCTCCAAAGCCTTTCTGGTCCAGCTCCTGTCCCTGGGCCACTGACACCTGTTCTCCTGGAGAAGGAAGAAGACGGGCTGGCAGCTTTATCTGGGTGTTCAGGGCCGGGGCTGCCACTGCATCCATGTGTCTCTGGCACGCACCATCGAGGCTCACTTATGTGCCCAGTTGTTCACCAAGAAAGGCCAAGCGGAGGAGCAGAAAGATTCCTGGGGGAGGAATCAGGAGGCAAATGGGTGTCCACTTCTTGTCTGCCGGTCTCTCTCCATTCAGTCTAAAGCAGGTCACCCTGGCTCTCTGGCCTCAGGTTTTCCCCCCAGTTCTGGGATGGGAGGAATAATATTTCTTTCCTGAAAAGCTGGGAGGATTGGATGAGGGAGCAGAGACTGGGAAGGCCTGGCCAGAGATGCCCACTGAGCCAGCCAGCCTTGGTCCTGGAGGCTGTCCCCCCAGGCTGGAGGGTGGGGACCCCCATGAGCCTCGGAGCAGCAGTATTAGTGGGAAGACAGGGCTCAGATGGGAATACTCTCCAGCCATCAGCAGAAAGTCAGTCAGGAGGATGTTAGGTGGGGGGTGCAGCCTGAGGTCCAGGGCCCAGGTCCCCACCTGTGTGAGCCAGAGGTAGGATCGGCCCTTCTGAGTGGTTGGGGGATCTGAAGTTCAGCTGTCCTGGAAAAGCAGACAGTCCTGCTCTGTGTGTGTGACTTGCTATAGCCCTTGCCCTGCTCTCTGAGGCCCTCCCACTCCTTGAGCCTCCTGCAGCTGGGACTGAGCCTGGTGAGGACCCTGCCCCCGTTTCCTATCCCTGGGACTGGAGCCCTGCCTGCTCCTCCCTCCCTCCCTCCTTCCTTCATTCCTTCCTTCCCCATTTACCTACATGGTCACCTTCTAGCCGCAGACCTGTCTGTCTGAGCCTCGGACTCCTTTCTTGTAAAATAGACTAGGCCGGGTGCGGTTGCTGTCGCCTGTAATCCCAGCACTTTGGGAGGCCGAGGCAGGTGGATCACTTGAGGTCAGGTGTTCGAGACCAGCCTGGCCAACATGGTGAAATCCCATCTCTGCTAAAAATACAAAAATTAGCTGGATGTAGTGGTGGGCACCTGTAATCCCAGCTGCTTGGGAGGCTGAGGCAGGAGAATCACTTGAACGTGGGAGGTGGAGGTTGCAGTGAGCCAAGATGCTGCCACTGCACTCTAGCCTGGGTGACAGAGTGAGACTCCATCTTTAAAAAAAATGGGGACAGAAATACATACTTTGCAGCATATTGATGTGATTTGAGATAATACGAGAGAAAACTTCTGCCTGGCACGGTGCCCAGCACATCACAGGTGCTTAGTCCTTTATTGCTGCTCTCTGGAGCCTAGAGGGCTCCTGGGGCACCCTGCTCTGCTCTGCTGGAGGACTGGGGTGGCAGCAGCACTCCTGAGAGGCCTCCTGATGAAGGGCCTTGGGGTGCACCTTGTTATAACAGCACCCCCCTTCACTTAGAGATTCTTTGGTGGGCCTCTTCGCTGTTGGGCATGCAGGAGCAGCTTGATTGCTTCTAGAGATGGTGGGCTCACTACTCCCAGTCGTTGCCTGAGCATTCATTATGGGATTGAGGTTAAAGAAAGGTCTTTCTTCTCCACCCTGCTTGTCCTGCTCTCTGCTGCCCCCGCTGGTCTGCTGGTGTAGGAGCTGGATTCCTGGAGGCCAGGGGCTTGGGGGTTCAGTGTGGAACTGAATCAAAGTAGGAAGAAGAATCTGGAACACACTGAAGTCAGGAAAGAAAACCCATGAGTTCTCACCCCCCCGTTCTTTAGAAGCTGGCCTCGGTACCTCCATGGGGCGGGAATTGTCTTTCTGTGTCCTCCACTGTCTGTTCTGTGTAGAACGCTCCGTCTCGTCTTCTGGGACCAGCCACAGAAACACAGCCAGCCCTGAGAGCAGCTTTCAGTCTCCATCCTCCGGAGCCCCCAGCTGCCGCCTTGCCATGACCCTGGTGTGCAGCGGGTCTCCAGTGAGGCTGTGAGGCGGCCAGACCCCTGGCTCCCAGAGGGCAGGGCTGTGCCTCCTCTCATTCACTCCACCATCTCTCGTTCCTCCATTCACTCGCTCGCTGGTCACTGTCAACTGCCCAGGTGTTGGCCACGGTCCCCTTGGCGAGCAGGTGAATGGGGCTGACTCAGCCCCAGGTCCGAGAATTGTCCCCAGTCTTGGGAGAAACGAACATCTCCTGGCCTTGTCTCCAATCTCCATAACACTCGGGGGCAGGAATCCACAGCCCTGCTCTACAGGAGAGGTCCCTGGGTGGTGGCAGTGACAGTGACGGCTGGTGTGAGGTGGCAGATCCAGAGCTGGGCTGTGGCCTCAGCCGCTGTGGTTCCAACTGCAGCAGCCGCAGCACTGTCCCCGCCCTGGCTCTCACAGGGGCTTCCCTCAGCTGTTTCCTGCACAGGCTGTCTGCAGTGGCTCTGCCCACTCCCTCTCCTCCCCCTACCCAGCCCCAGGACAGACACTGTGCTGTTTCCTGGCTGACCCCATCACAGTGCTCAGGGGGCTTTGTAACACTGAGGGAACTCCTGGGGCTCCTGCTTGTCCCCATTGCAGTATCGTGGAGCCAGGCAGGCTGACCAGCCCAGTCTTGGCCTGGCTTCTGCTGGTGGCCTGGGACCTGGGGTGGGCTCTGTGGCTCTCGCTGGACTTCTGTCTGCCTCGCCAGCCAGGGCCTGGGACATATTCAGTCCCCAGCTCACAGAATTTTTTTTTTTTTCGAGATGGAGTCTTGCTCTGTTGCCCAGGCTGGAGTACAGTGGTGTGATCTTGGCTCACTGCAACCTCTGCCACCTGGGTTCAAGAGATTCCCCTGCCTCAGCATCCAGAGTAGCTGGGACTACAGGTGTGCACCACCACACCTGGCTAATATTTTGTATTTTAGTAGGGACAGGGTTTCACCGTGTTGGCCAGGATGGTCTTGATCTCCTGACCTTGTGATCCACCTGCCTTGGCTTCCCAGGGTTCTGGGATTACAGGCATGAGCCACCAGCCTGGCTGAAAGAATGTTTATAGTGTGAACCTCCCGGCATGGTTGGTGACCCACAGTGAGTGCTGAGAAAACGTGTTTTCAACAACGACATGGATGTGATTACATGTTCCAGGTGCCATCTCCCCTCCAGAGCCTGATGGTGACTTGAGCAAAGGGTTTCTGCATGATTTATTTCTCTGTCCCCCATCCCAGCTCTGTCGAAGCACAGAGGCCCTGGCAGAGGGTCAGGCAGTGGGTGGATGAGCGGATTAATGAATATCCGGCACCTTCCCTGGGCATCCCGGCTGTCCATCAGGGCTTGCGGTGGCTGGGGGCTTCTGGGGCTGTGTGGGCGCCCGCTGGCCGGCTGGGCCCTGGCCCTTGCCCTCCTTCCATGCGGCATCTCTGCCTGTCAGATGAAAGCTGAGCTTCACATTTCCCGATGAGACCCCGGGCGTCCAGCGCAGGAAGAGATTCTGAGACACAGGGACTTTGAGAGATCCCAGGCCTCGTCCCTTCTCAGGCCCCAGACTGCACGGCTGTTGCAGGAAGCCTGTAATTTAAAAAAGGTTTTCCTAGTTACATGGAAACTTTTGCGGGCAAAGAGAAAGAAATACGTTTTTAATGAAGTCCAGGAGCCCGGGGCTTTTAATCTTCCGCTGTTCCGGGAACTGGCAGCAGCGGCTTTGCAGCGGGGAACAGTGTGTGCTCTGGAGCCGCCCTGCCAGCAGAGAGCGGGCTGTGAGGGGCGAGGGTGCAGTGGCAGGTCCCCAGCCGCGCCCGCTGTCCATGCTCGTGTCTCATAACCTCCTGGTCTCTCCCTTCGCAGATGAGGAAGGCAGGGACCAAGGCTGGGGTCCACCGGCTTCTCAATACAAGCAGTGTCCACTCCCCGGCTCACAGCCCCAGCCAAGCCCAGAAGACAGTTCCCAGGGTTGGCAGGAAGGTTTATCACAAAACACACAGACAATCGCTGGGTGCTGGGGAAAGTCAGAGAAATGTCTCTTGGGCACGGAGAGGTCCCTCAGGTCCCCCACATCGTAGGCAAGTAAGTGCGCATGAGTCCTTCATACTGGGCACTGCGCAGAAGGGGCTCTCATCCCTCTGAGGGCAACGGAAATCTCTGCAGACCTTCCGGAGGCCAGCTTGGCTGTACGTTCAGGAGGTGAGCTGACTCAGTGATTCCACTTCTGGAAACTCACACTCAGGGAGTCTCCTGAAATTGAGGAAAACCTCCGCAGTTTGTCAGAGCACTGTTTAGAGTAGCAGGAAATACCCTCTGGGAAAATGACCAACCAAGTGAGTCATAAAATTCTCCTACGTCCTCCCTCTGGAATACGATGCACCCGTTACAGTTGGGTTTACAATGACTCTTTTTTCTTTTCTGAGACGGAGTCTCACTGCATTGACAGGATGGAGTGCAATGGTGTGATCTTGGCTCACTGCAACCTCCAACTCCCGGGTTCAAGCTATTCTCCTGCCTCAGCCTCCCGAGTAGCTGGGATTACAGGCATGTGCCACCACGCCCAGCTAATTTTCGTATATTTAGGAGAGACGGGTTTCACCATGTTGGCCAGGATGGTCTCGATCTCCTGACCTCGTGATCTGCCCATCTTGGCCTTCCAAAGTGCTAGGATTACAGGTGTGAGCCACCACACCCGGCATTTTTTTTTTTTTTTTTTTTTTTTTTTTTTTTTTTGAGAAAGGGAATTCCTTTATCACCCAGGCTGGAGTGCAATGGCACCATCATGGCTCACTCCAGCCTTGACCTCCTCCAGTGATCCTCCCCCCTCAGCCTCCTGAGTAGCTGGGACCACAGATGGGTACCACCAGACCCAGGTAATTCAAAAAAGTATTTTGTAGAGACGGGGGTCTCCCTATGTTGCCCAGGCTGGTCTTGAACTTCTGAGCTCAAGCAATCCTCCTGCCTCAGCCTCCCAAAGTGCTGGGATTCTAGGCATGAGCCACTACGCCCAGCTTATAGTGAGTTTTTAAAGACAAGGTGAAATGTTTATGTAATCATGTTAAAATTTAAAAACAATTAATATTCAAAACACTCTGAGCTATCATTCAGATGACATAAAATGCAGAGGTTAGGAAAAGATCAGAAAGAAATGCCCTCAATTGTTATTGATAATCATCTTTGGATATTGACAATATGGAAAATTATCTGTTCTTTCTAGTTTTCCAAATTAGCATTTTCCAAATGTCCAGTAATAAGTGGGTATTATTCTTATAGCAGAAGAACACATAAATGCATTTACCCCACGGACCAAGAGCACCTCGCAACAAGTGAAAAGAACTCCCTGACTGGCGTCATTCCCCAGCCTAGCTGAGGATCCTGACCATCCTTTCCTACTACTCTTGGCCAATCTGGAGCTATTAGAGTCAGCAGGGAGAAAGAAGGTACAGGAATGAAAGGAGTGGTGGCCATTCTCTTGACCCAAAACATAGCAATGCTTGGACATTCTAGGCTCCTGAAAACCCACCCACATGTACACTGATACATCCATATACCCCTTCATTATTCACTCACCCAGTCATCCGCCCATCCATCCACCCACCCACCCACCCATCCATCCATTCATCCACCCATTCATTCACTCATTCATCCATGCATCCATCCATCCACCCATCCATCCATCCATCCACCCACCCATCCATCCATCCACCCACCCATTCATCCATCCATCCACCCACCCACTGCAGACTCCTGGAATAGCACCATAATGTGGGTGGATGCTCATAACCTGCAGCTAAACATATGCAAATGATCTCCCCATTGCTCATGCTCTGCTTTTAACTCAGGTGTCCTAGGAGTCTCACTCCCTTACTCCTGGCTCCCGAAACCTAGCCGTCCTGGCCCCACTCCATCTGGGCCCCTCCTGAACCCCTCCACACCAGTCATCTCTGTCCTGCACGTCGCCCCCAAAACCTCTCTGGCTGCTCTCTGCCTCTGCATCCCAACTTGCAGATCTTGCTGGGTGAGGAAGCCCAATAGCTGCCTTAGAGGTCTGGGTACAGATTTCGGGGGGAGCAGATTGCAAATAATTCATAAATTGCCATAGCTCTTACTTTTTTCTTTTAAGCCCTAGTTACACTACATTTTTTTTTTTTTTTGAGATGGTGTCTCACTCTGTCACCCAGCCTGGAGTGCAGTGGCATGATCTCAGCTTACTGCAACCTCCGCCTCCCAGGTTCAAGTGATTCTCCTACTTCAGCCTCCCAAGTAGTTGGGATTACAGGCACCTGCCACCACGCCTGGCTTCTTAAATTATTTATTTTTAGTAAAGACAGCGTTTCACCATGTTGGCCAGGCTGGTCTTGAACTCCCGGCCTTAGGTGATTTACCCGCCTCGTCCTCCCAAAGTGCTGGGGTTACAGGCATGAGCCACCGTGCCCAGTCTGGTTACACCAAATCTAAAATAATAATAATAATAGGTACCCTGATTGCTTCAAAGCTGCCTCCTAAAGCCTGAGTGTTTGGGGATTCTCATCTTATCTTTAGACACTAAGCCGCTGGGCTTGGCCTGGCCTCAGTTGCCACGCTGGCCACAGAGTTGCCCGAAGCCTGAGTTCCTTTTCCACCTGCTCTGGGCTTCCCGCTCCAGCTGCTTCCTCAGCTCCTCTCCTCCCCTTCTCCCGGCCACGCCCCCTCTCCTCCCCTTCTCCCTGCCACGCCCCCTCTCCTCCCCTTCTCCCTGCCACGCCCCCTCTCCTCCCCTTCTCCCTGCCACGCCCCCTCTCCTCCCCTTCTCCCTGCCACGCCCCCTCCCTTCACCTTCATGTCACGCCCCCTCTCCGCCCCTAATCCCTGCCACGCCCCTCGCCTCCACTTCTCCCTGCCACGCCCCCTCTCCGCCCCTTCATGTCACGCCCCCTCCCCTCCCCTTCTCCCTGCCACGCCCCCTCTCTCCTACCTGGATGCCTCCTTTTCAATCTTTGGGTTTCAGGTTCAAAAGCACCTCTTCGGCAGAGGGATAACCTTGAGGCTGAGGCTCGGCTCCCTGCACAGCAGCTGCGCATCCCGGGGTTACAGACCTCACGTTTGCAGCGTAGCCTGAGTCGGTCAGCACCCGAGGACCTCAGCAGCCACGTCGAAGCCCCATAGTGAAGCCAGAACTGCCTTCATTCAGACCCAGCAGCTGCATGCAGCCATGGCTGACACATTCCTGGAGCACATGTGCCGCCTGGACATTGACTCACCACCCATCACAGCCCGGAACACTGGCATCATCTGTACCATTGGCCCAGCTTCCCGATCGGTGGAGACGTTGAAGGAGATGATTAAGTCTGGAATGAATGTGGCTCGTCTGAACTTCTCTCATGGAACTCATGAGTACCATGTGGAGACCATCAAGAATGTGCGCACAGCCACGGAAAGCTTTGCTTCTGACCCCATCCTCTACCGGCCCGTTGCTGTGGCTCTGGACACTAAAGGACCTGAGATCCGAACTGGCCTCATCAAGGGCAGCGGCACCGCAGAGGTAGAGCTGAAGAAGGGAGCCACTCTCAAAATCACGCCGGATAACGCCTACATGGAAAAGTGTGACGAGAACATCCTGTGGCCGGACCACAAGAACATCTGCAAGGTGGTGGAAGTGGGCAGCAAGATCTACGTGGATGATGGGCTTACTTCCCTCCAGGTGAAGCAGAAAGGTGCTGACTTCCTGGTGACAGAGGTGGAAAATGGTGGCTCCCTGGGCAGCAAGAAGGGTGTGAACCTTCCTGGGGCTGCTGTGGACTTGCCGGCTGTGTCAGAGAAGGACATCCAGGACCTGAAGTTTGGGGTTGAGCAGGATGTCGATATGGTGTTTGCGTCATTCATCCGCAAGGCAGCTGATGTCCATGAAGTGAGGAAGGTCCTGGGAGAGAAGGGGAAGAACATCAAGATGATCAGCAAAATCGAGAATCATGAGGGGGTTCGGAGGTTTGATGAAATCTTGGAGGCCAGTGATGGGATCATGGTGGCTCGTGGTGATCTAGGCATTGAAATTCCTGCAGAGAAGTTCTTCCTTGCTCAGAAGATGATGATTGGGCAGTGCAACCGAGCTGGGAAGCCTGTCATCTGTGCCACTCAGAGGCTGGAAAGCGTGACCAAGAAGCCCCGCCCCACCCGGGCTGAGGGCAGTGATGTGGCCAGTGCAATCCTGGAGGGAGCTGACTGTATCATGCTGTCTGGAGTGACAGCAAAAGGGGACTATCCTCTGGAGGCCGTGCACATGCAGCACCTGATTGCCCGTGAGGCAGAGGCCACCATCTACCACTTGCAATTATTTGAGGAACTCCGCCGCCTGGCGCCCATTACCAGCGACCCACAGCAGCCACCGCCGTGGGCGCCGTGGAGGCCTCCTTCAAATGCTGCAGTGGGGCCATAATTGTCCTCACCAAGTCTGGCAGATCTGCTCACCAGGTGGCCAGATACCGCCCACGTGCCCCCATCATTGCTGTGACACGGAATGCCCAGACAGCTCGTCAGGCTCACCTGTACTGTGGCATCGTCCCTGTACTGTGTAAGGACCCCATCCAGGAGGCCTGGGCTGAGGACGTGGACCTCCGGGTAAACTTGGCCATGAATGTTGGCAAGACCCGAGGCTTCTTCAAGAAGGGAGATGTGGTCATTGTGCTGACTGGGCGGCGCCCTGGCTCCGGCTTCACCAACACCGTGCGTGTTGTTCCTGTGCCGTGATAGACCCCAGAGCCCCTCTTCCAGCCCCTGTCCCACCCCCTTCCCCCAACCCATCCATTAGGCCAGCAACGCTTGTAGAGTTCACTCTGGGCTGTAATGTGGCACTGGTGGGCTGGGACACCAGAGAAGAAGATAAACGCCTCGATGAAACATGGCTGTGTTTACTGCCTGCTCCGGTGGGACAGCCCAGAGCCTGGCTGCCCATCATGTGGCCCCACCCAGTCAAGGGAAGAAGGAGGAATGCCAGACTGGAGGCCCTAGGAGCCAGATAGCAAGAGGGTGACAGCTTCCTTTCCTGTGTGCACTCCGTTCAGTTCCTTTAGAAAATGGATGCCCAGAGGACTCCCAACCCTGGTCTGGGGGCAGGAAACAGCCAGGGACGGTTAGGGGCCTTAGTGCACAGAGCAGTTGTTCCACTTAAGCCAACTCTGGCCCTGACCCTCCCCCGTTCACACCTGTCCCCACCCTCCACTCAGCTGTCCTGTGGCAAACACTCCACCTTCCATTTTCCCCCACTACTGCAGCGCTTCCAGGCCTGTTGCTATAGAGCCTACCTGTATGTCAATAAACAACAGCTTAAAAAAAAAAACAACAAAAAAACAAAAGCACCTCCTCTGGGAAATCCTTTTTGGGCCCGCCCTGATGTAAGGGCATCAGCCACGTGTCCCTTCTGGCCTCCTCGCAGGGGCACGAAGATGACCTTGTCAGCGAGGACTCAGTGACGCCCCCGTTCCCTGGGACCCCAGTGCTGCAAGCTCACGGGCCAGATTTTGTTCCTTGTGAACCTCCGGTGCAGGGCACAGTGCTGGGCATGGGGTAGGTACTCAGGAAGCCTCTACAGAAGGCTGTGGGCAGGAAAATGAGCATTGTTACCACTGATGTGACCCACAAGGTTGCACCTCCACGGGGACAGTGACAGCTGTGGGTTCCTCTGAAGCCACTGTTGTTTTTTGTAGATCAGTGAGTGGGAGTACTGGTTGGGGGAACCAGGCTCAGACCGAGCCACTCGGTTTGTGGGACTTCAGTTTGCCTTTCTGTGAAATGGCCACAAGGAACCCTGCCTCGTTAACTTCAGAAGGTGGTGGTGGGATCTACTCTGAGACAGCAGTGGGGTGGCTGTGGTCCAGGCCAGCCAGTGCACCCCTTGGCTGGATGGTGTGCGGGCTGCTGGGGGATGCTGTGTATCCGTGAGGCTCCAGCCAGCTTGGGCCACTTTGGGGCGTGTCTATCTTCTTCCCTGCTTGTACCTTGCTGAGTTGTCACCTTCCCTGGGCTCAGCAGAGAAGCCAAGCCTGGGCCCTCCCTCCCTCCCCTCCCTGGCCAGGGCCCTTGTCTCCATTTGGCTGAGGACAGGTGGCCTGTCTGCTCTGAGGCACTCCCATGGGTCCTGTTCTCACTGCCAGAGCTCCTAGCAAGGAATGCTTGCTGGGCTGTGAAATCCAAGGCAAAGTACCGCACTGACTCTTACCCTCCTTCCCCAGCCCGCTTGGCCTGACCATTCCCTTCTATTGCCGTCGGTCTCTCTGGAGCCATTAGAGTCAGCAGGGAAAGAAGGTACAGGAATGAAAGAAGTGGTGGCCATTCTCTTGTCCCAAAACAGGGGCAATGGTCACACATTTTAGGCTCCTGAAAACCCATCCACACGTCTACCCATACATTCATTCATATATCCCTTCATTATTCATCCATCCAGCTACCTGCCCATCCATCCATCTGTTCAATCATTTGTCCATCCATCCACCCACCCATCCACTTATCATTCATCCCCCATCAAACTGTCCAACCATCCATCCATCCATCCATCCAGCCAACTCCTTCTACCCATCCAGCTATTCATCCATCTGTCTATTCATCATTCATTCACTCATCCATTCATCCATCTCTCTGTTCAGCCATCCATCCATCCACCTACCCATCATCCATCCATTCATTCACACCACCCATCCCCCACATCTAACTATCCATCCACCTGTTATCCTTCCACCTATCTGACCATCCATCCATTCATCTGTCTATTCATCATTTATCCACCCACCCATCCATTTATCTGTTCAATCATTCCTCCACCCACTGATCCACCCACCCATTTTCCATCCCCCCATCCAACTGTCCATCCATCGATACATTCATTTATCTATGGTCCAAACACGTATCTATCCATTCATCCACCTCTGCTCCTTGTCTGATGTCTGCTCTGTGGATCTATGGGCCCTCTTGTGGCTGCTGTGGACACAGGGACAGCCAGTCTGGTCCCTGACCCAGGGGAGCTCACAGTGGGTTGGAGGACACTTCACCACCCCAATGCTGGGTGACAAGTACTGTGATTGCCCAGTGGGGCTGGGGTGTGACCTCATAGGCTTCCCATGGTGGTAGAGGATATGGTTAAGAGGTCTGAGTGAGAGATGAGGCAGGAGAGGCTGTGGGTCCTGCTGGTGTGGCTCCTAAATGCCAGCTAAGGAGTATGGAGGGCCTTTAAAAAAAACCTGAGATCAATTCATATACCATAAAATTCACCCTCTTAAGGCATACGATGTAGTTTTTAGTATAGTCACAAGATTATGCAACCACCAATCTAATTCTAGAACATTTACGTCTCCCTGAAAGAAACACTGCACCCTCCCCCATGCCCCTGGCACCTGGCGATCACCAATCTTTCTGTGTCTGTAGGTTTTCCTATTCTGGGCATTTCATACAAATGGAAACCTAGAATTTGTGGCCTTTCCTGTCGGGCTTCTTTCATTGAGCACCATGTTTTGAAGGTTGACCCACGATGTGTCACTCGTCGGACTTCAGTCCTTTTTTTCTTTTTTTTTTTTTTTTTTTTGAGATGGAGTTTTGGTCTTGTTACCCAGGCTGGAGTGCAATGTCCTGATCTCGGCTCACCGCAAGCTCTGCCTCCTGGGTTCAGGCAATTCTCCTGCCTCAGCCTCCTGAGTAACTGGGATTACAGGCACGCGCCACCGTGCCCAGCTAATTTTTTGTATTTTTAGTAGAGACGGGGTTTCATCATGTTGACCAGGATGGTCTCGATCTCCTGACCTCGTGATCCACCCGTCTCGGCCTCCCAAAGTGCTGGGATTACTACAGGCTTGAGCCACCACGCCCGGCCCAATCTTTGTTTTTTTTTTTTTTTTTTAATCTTTTATTTTTGTAGAGATGAGGTCTCACTGTGTTGCCCAGGCTGGTCTTGAACTCCTGGGCTCAACTGATCCTCCCACCCTCGTCCAAACGTGGTCCTGATGCACACAGAGGAAGAACCAGGGCAAGAAGATCTGTGGGAGCTGAGTGGAGAAGCCTAGGAGAGAGGGAGCCCCCTGAGGAAGGGGTGGAGTGGAGGGGGTGCATGCCCCACCACTGCTGGGCTTCCTCCCCCCTCTCCCTCCCTGCCAGCCTGTGGCCTTCCAACCTCTGCCCCTGCCCCTCCACTTAGGCCTCCCCTAGCTCCAAAACTGCCCTGGGCTACCAGGGACCACCCCATTGCCCCCACCCTCCACTCCCTTCGCCTTGGTGACCTCATCACCCAGCCCTGTCTCCTCCCTCCTCCAGACACCTGCCACTGCAGTTCCCACTGCCTGGAAAATCTTTCCGGCCTCCTGACCCTCCCTCTGTCCCCTCCTCCAGAAACCCCCCCCCCCCCGCCCTGCACAGACAGTCCCCTCTGGGAGGCCACCGATGCAAGCCCCCGTTACCTCTTGGCCCGCCCCCAACCCCTCATACCCCTCGCCCCTCACCCTCCCCTGTCCCCTTCGCCCACCCCATCCCCCTCACCCCTCACCGGCCCCACCTCCCTCACCCACACCATCTCCCTCACCCACCCCCATCTCCTTCACCAGTACCATCCTCCTCACCTTTCACCCACCCCCACCCTCACCCCTCGCCCGTCCCCACCTCCCTCGCCGGGCCTATCTCCCGCCCAAGTCTCCCAGCACTGGAGAGCGCCGTGGGTTTGCTGGGTGCGTCTCCGCTGAAAGGCGACTCTGGGAGCCCAGGCTTCGGCCCTGTTCCGACGCCCCCAGCAGGGCCAGGCCAGCAGCGGCGCTCGCTGATTTTTTGTTGCACCTTTGAGATGGAAAGGAGCTCCGTGTCCCCCAGAGCCCCTGGAAGTGAGAGGGAGGAGGCCAGGATGAAGCTGGGTGGGCACCCGCCGGGTGGTGGTCCCCGGATCGCGGAGGCCCCGGGCCCCGAGCGCTTGACCCTGGGCGGGACCCTCCTTCCCTTATAAATATATATATATATTTTTGAGACGGAGTTTCGCTCTTGTTACCCAGGCTGGAGTGCAATGGCGCGATCTCGGCTCACTGCAACCTCCGCCTCCTGGGTTCAGGCAATTCTCCTGCCTCAGCCTCCCGAGTAGCTGGGATTACAGGCATGCACCACCATGCCCAGCTAATTTTTGTATTTTTAGTGGAGACGGGGTTTCACCATGTTGACCAGGATGGTCTCGATCTCTTGACCTCGTGATCCACCCTCCTCGGCCTCCCACAGTGCTGGGATTACAGGCACGCGCCACCGCGCTCGGCCAAAAGTAATAAATTAAAGCAAAAGCATCTCGCGACTGCGCTGCTATGAAGGAAAATGTATGGAAACTTTACGCGGAAACAATTGCTTCCCCCGAGAGCGGTTCTGCTGCGAACAGAATCTAAGGCAGTCAGCCCTGCGGTGGATGCGGCACTGCCCCTCCCGGCCGAACCGCCCGCGCCGCGCCGCCAGGGGGCGCCCGACACCAACGCGCAGCCTCACGCGGCAGAGGGGCGGGGCGGGAGGAGTGGGGGCGGGGCCTGGACAGGCAGGGGGCGGGGAAAGGCGGGGCCGGGGCGGGAGGAGGTGGGGGCGGGGCCTGGACAGGCAGGGGGCGGGGAGAGGCGGGGCCGGGGCTGGCAGCGGGATTGGGGGCGGTCCCGGGGGGCAAAGCCAAGCTCGGCCGCCAGGACCCGGCTCTCCCGGCCCTGGTCCACCCTTGCGGTCCCGGCTGCACTCAAACCCGACCCCCTGCACTTTTTCTCACCGCCCGGCGTAGTGCATACCGTACCTTCCACCGGGAACACGCGGCATCCCTTCCCGGTTCAAGACCCAGTCGAGGCACCATCGCCACCAGGAAGCCTTCCCGAGCCTCAGGCTGAACCAAGGGCTTCCTTTGGGCTCCCACAGGCCCCCTGGCCGCACTGTTACTCTGTATTCTTCTCCTGGGACAGTGGACCATGAGTCACCCCACCAGGATTGGGCTGGGTCACCCACGATCCTAGAATGAGCAGGTGGTGAATGTGTTTCAGGTGAAATAAATCTGGGAGCTGGGAGCCCCTACTCAGCTTACTCAGATAATTGATGGGAGTCCTGTGACCCTTGCTTAGAGCCTGGGACCACATGCTCAGTAAGTCACTGGGTTCCCTGGCTCCTGGCAGAGCCGGTCAGACCCCATCTGTAACTTCTGAGGCCTGAATTTTCCTCCTGCAGAGCCTCAGGCTCTGAAGGTGATCCTTAGCAGGCCAGCTTCCAGCCCGGCTTTTGCATCTGCAGTCCCTCCACCAGGAGGGACTATTCACAGTCTCTGCCTGTTCCCTTGTTCAGCTGGGGTGGGGGACTTGCCATCAACTTGTGAGCCATAATAAACTACTTACAGATGTTTGAAAATTATTTTCTTACAAATAGTAGAGAGGATTCCACTTATCCCTTTAGCAATCTGTCTCACTCATTTGCAACCTTGCAGACTTGGTGGTTTCAGAAAGTCTTGCAAATACCCAGCCTTTCATTTCCTGGGGTCCGGTGCTGACATCAGGCTTACATAGGTACCAGGTGACTGGTTCGGGCAGACGGAAGTGGACTGCCTTTAAATCCCAGCTCCACTCTCCCTGGCTGTGTGACCTCAGGTAAACTACTCAGCCTCTCTGTGCCTCAGTTTCTTCATGTGTAAAGTGAGATGGTGATGTTAGAGCTACTCCTGGGATTCTCAGGCTGTGATGTTAGAGCTACTCCTGGGATTCTCAAGCTGACTGAGGAAACGGCACGTGGTGTACTCGGGAGGGTGTGGGGCACGGATGAATGCTCGGTAGGGGCTAACAGTGAGCAATGTTATTAGGCCTTCAGGGTTGCTCAGGGAAGTGGGGGAGAAGGAGCAAACTTGCCTGGCCTCTTTTCTCACACTCCTCTCATGGAACCCTGGCCCCACGTGGGGATGCACCTGTGTTTGTCCTCCCCCACTCATCGTCCTGACTGAGAACTCCTGGAGGAAGGAGAGGGCTGAATTGTTGGGGCAGGGAGAACGTGGCTACCCTCCTTTCCTGGGAGAGAACTTTTCACTCTGGGGTGGGAGTCAAGGTCCTGATTTGAAGAAGCAGGAGCTCCGAGTGTCAGCTGAGTGGATGAATGAATGAATGCATAGGCCAGGGGTAGTGCCACACAGTGGCTAAGACCAGGGGCGTTGGCTTCCAACAGCCTCAGATCCAAATTCTGGCTCATCAGCCATGGGGACCTTACTACCTGACTGTTCTGAGCTCTGAAATCCTCTTCTGTGCTGCCTATCCCATGCCCAACCTCTGGATGTTTGTGTCTGCCTTAAATCCGTCCATTGAAGCCCCAAGTGCCTGTATTTGGAGATAGGACCTAGAAGGATGTAGTTAAGGTTCAACGAGGTCATGAGGGTGGGGCCATCATAACTGGATTAGTGCCCTCACGTGAGAGAGCTTGTGCTCTCTCGCTTTCGCTCTCCATCTCTCTCTCTCTCTCTCTCTCTCTTTTTTTTTTAAAGACTGAGTCTCAGCCGGGCGCG